>NC_092878.1:123840078-124479244 GCF_028372415.1 Notamacropus eugenii | reverse complement strand
ATCAGAGTGAAAATCTTCACTTACATTGCCCCTACCTTAGTTTGGGTCCTCATCACCTCTTCTTTGGACTCTTGGAATAGCCTGCTAATTGTTTTTTTTTTCCATTCTCAAATCCATTTCCCTACTGATGCCAAAATAACTTTCTTAAGCTACACAAATGTGATCATATTATTCACTCTTTAAGGAAACTGGCAGAGTTTCTTTATTGTCTTGCCTGTAAAATACAAACTAGTATTTAAAATCCTCTACTATTTAAATTCAACCCACTGTACTAAATATGTTCTGCTTTAATCTATTAAATGCACTGTGTCCCAACCAAACTATTTTGTTAGCTCTTGCTATTACATCTTCTGCATTCACAGTCTCCCTTTCCTAGAATGCACCGTCTCATCATCTGCCTCTCAGAATCCTTATCTTCCTTGAGATAGCTTATTTGCTCTTGCAAAGTCTTCTCAAAGCCCTTGGTTTTTGTATTCGTTCCCTCTTTATCTTCTATTTTCCTGACTTTGTTGAACATGCATAGTAGAATTAAATTTCCTTGAAAACAAGAAATATTTCATTTTTATCTTTGTATCTCTAACATCTGGCATGATATCTGTGATAGGCAGTGATTGTTAATTGATAAACAGGTGAATGAAAACAGCATTTATAAACTGCTTACTTGGTGTTAAGCACTGTGTTAAGCTCTGGGGGTACAAATGAAAAAGGGAGATATAGTTCCTGCTCTCAAGGTGTTCATATTCTAATATAGACCACAAATTCCACATGTTCATTTTCCCCTCAGTTTCTCTGCTTTTTTTCAATTCCATGAACGTCCTGCCTCCCCCAGGATAAGCTTATCACCTGAAATTTCATCATCTTGCTGATTCACTCCACTTTAATGCTTAGCAGTTTTCCTTCTGACTAGATTGCAAAATGATAAGCTCACCCCAGAGCCTTCTTTTATAGAGAGCTCAGAACTTTCTAGGTAATGGTTCATTTTCCATCAACTGCCTTGCTTTGTTTCAACTTCAGGTACATCAGTCCCTCTTGCCACTCTGACTGCCTTTCCCCCTTTTCAGCTTCCTTTTTTATGTTGTCTTTCTCTGTTAGAGTACAAGATCCTTGGGAGGCAGCTAGGTGGTGCAGTGGATAAAACACAAGTGCAGGAGTCAGGAGGACCTGAGTTCAAATGTCACCTCAGACATTTGACACTAGCTGCGTGACCTTGGGCAACTCACTTAACCCCAATTGCCTCATCCTGGGTCATCTCCAGTCATCCTGTTGAATATCTGGTCACTGGATTCAGACAGCTCTGGAGGAGAAGTGAGGCTGGTGACCTGCACAGCCTTCCCTCACTCAGAACAAAGTCAAGTGCAAGTCATGTCATTATTTCTCTGATGACGTAGTCTTCTTTGGCAACGAAGGACAAACACACACACAAGATCCTTGAGGGCAGGGATTTTTTGGGTTTTTTTCTTATTTCTATACCCACCACTTAGCGTAATTCCTGGCATATATTAAGCTCTTAATAAATGCTTATTGACTATTAATAGGAGGGTTCAGCTGGATGGCAGATAGTAAGGCCTTAGTAGGCATGGCGCAATGAATGATAAGACCTTGAGGCTCGATTTTCCAAATATTGTAGTTGTGACTGCCCTGCACATCCACATCAAAGTAGTGTGTGTCCATATTTCCTCACCTATCTTTGGGTCTGTAGGGGCCATAGTCACTGCCATTGAGAATGTACCAGTGAGCCTCAAGTCTGAGCAGAGGAAAGACTGTTTCCTCATGAAGGTATGGGAGTAGAGTGAGTCAGCCTTCAGCCAGGAGAGGGAAAGGGACAATGGCAAGGTTTGTAGAGACTGACATCCTTTGGCACTTGTTCTCCCTGGGCCCAAGGACAAAGGGCTGCCCTGTTGGCAGGTGGGATACATTTTGTTAGATGTCTTCTCTAACATGGCAGAAGCTGACTGGCATAGTTTTTGAACTCTCAGTTTCTTTTGATTAGGACTTTGCTAGAGATTGTTGAAAACTCAAAAGAGAAAGATGTTAAGCTGGTACAATTACATTTAAATTATAGTCAGCTCGAGTGTTTTTACAGTATTATTTGCAGCTCTGTCATTATGTTTACTAAGGAAAATATTTTCTCCTACAAAAAGGCATATTATCAGTGACTTTTTTTTCAAATTTTGATACATCTACCATTTCTGTCTCGGTAGGTATTATCTCATGCTAAAATATTGTTTTGGTGGGTTTTTTTTTTTAACCTAACACAGTTGCTAAAGGTTAAATAAACAGCATAAAAGAATGGTGAGACCCATTGGAAATATAAGAATTTTCTTAAAATACACTGAGATGCAACAGCAGCAACCTAGTTCTGGGACTCAGAATCGTGAGACATGGAAATAAGGGACAGCATGGTACAGTACAAAGAACACTGGCTCTGTAGTCAAAAGATCTGAGTTCAAGTCCTGTGTCTGAAAGTATTACCTGTATGACTTTGGCAAGTCACTTCGCCTCAGTAGGCATTAGTTTCCTCATCTGTGAAATGAGTAGGTTGGATTAGATGGCCTCTGGTGTCACTTTAAGACCTGTGATCCTATAATGTGTGATATTAAAATCTCCTTAATGTACCATACCAAACACACTAAAAGATCCTATTATGCAGGCACAGAGTGTTTGTGGCACATCTGATATTCTCACAGTGTCCTTAGGTTAGGGTGAGCTTGGGGACGGCAGGTCTGGAGGGAGCATCTGCATTGAGTATGTAAGTGAATTATATTGTGGTTTTGCTACCTGACTGAATAGCATTCACTTAACAGGAGAGAAGAAGGAAAAGAAGCAGAAGCAGCCAGCTGCTGCAGCCCCTGACTCCAAACCAATAGACGTCTCTCTCCTGGATCTTCGTGTTGGTTGTATCATTGCTGCCAAAAAACATCCTGATGCAGATTCTTTGTATGTTGAAGAGGTGGATGTTGGAGAAAAAGTACCCAGAACAGTTGTCAGTGGCTTGGTGAAATATGTCCCCCTTGACCAGGTATGTTGCTTTTGAGCTGTTTCTTTTCATTCAATCCCAGATGGTGCTAATCCATGATGTGTTCAACAAAAAGGCATTTCCTTATCAGATAACTCATGTCCGCAGAACGTTTTTCAGTTTTGAGTAGTGGTTGTTTTGTGGAATATAGCCAGTTTCACATTTACCTGGAAGAAAAGGGGAAAAACAGAAAAAACCCTAAACAGATTCCCACAGAAAGGTAGAAAAGCCATGAGAATAAAAGGAAGAATGAATCCATTGTTTGTTTTGAACCTTGGACCACCTTCTCTTACTCTCCTCGCAGGGAAAAAAAAAAACTGTTTTATTACTTAGAATGTGTTGCTCATTGCTGCCAGACCTCTTGTGCTCAGCTCTGTCATTACAGAAATAAAAATGACCAGTTCTCTAGCAAGCTAAAGGTGAGCTTCTAAAACCTTGAAGGAGATATTTATCCTACAAAAACTCTTGCATAGTATTTGTATTTCAAGTTCATATTTCAGATGACTTTAAAAAACTTGAATTGTTCAGGCTTTCTGTTTTCACTCGAGCAGTTTGAATGCAGGTTTATAAATACCATAAGTGCAGGTACTAATGTTTTGAAATTTTCCAGGACCAAAAAAAAAAAAATCACCAAAATACCAGATTTTAAAAGAAACCTGATTTCTTTTTTAAATTTCATCATACATTATGCTCATTTCTTTGTATGGCTGTAGAGCTCCACCCTACTGAGTTACTTTTGAGTAAATGCTCTGTAACTATATCTAGCAATACTTCCCCTGTTTGCATGTTGATTGGGGAAAGCAAATGTTTTTTAAAATGCGATTATGAATTGAGGCTCTAATGAGGAACTTATTACTGAATATTTGCTTGCATTGAGTTTTGATCAAAATAATTGTGTTGTTTTCTTCTATGAGTCATTGCTGAAGGTAATCTGGCAACTGTTTTTAATATATTAGAAATCCATAATATTCACATTTAGGTGTTGGTACAGTATTGACTTAGTATTGTTCAGTATTGACAGTGTTAACAACAAAAGGCCAAGTCTCTCCGCCTAATTAATCTGCCTAGGGAGGCGTCCTAGTACAGTGTCCTGTACCTGGAATGATGGAATGAACAAATGAAGCATTTATTAAACTTTAATCTGTTTAAACCACTGTGCTAAGAATAAGAATTGCTAAGAATACAAATCAAAGTCAAGATGCTCCTAACCTCAAAGAGCTTACATTTTAATTGGGTGAGATAGTGCCTGTAAGGGGAATTGTGGCCCAGACTTTGATCTGAGGAGTCATAGGGATCAGTCTGTTTCGATGAACATGGCGATGGTGATGGTTCTCGGAGCAAGACATGGAAAGGAGAGGGGCTGGATGGAAAAGGGAGGGGGAAGTACCAGAATGAGCTGCCTGGGAGTTTAGAGTCAAGTGCAGTGAAGCAAACGTATTGCCATTGATTGCTGTGGGGGGAGGAAGGTAGATGAGAACACATACACACCCATACCCCCCTTCCTTTGGGGGGAAATTTTGCAATCTGTAACCATTGATCATTCTTCTCATTGACATTTTGGCTTCTCCTGTAGTACTGTTAAAAACTCCTGACATCTTCTGTTGATATTTAAGTTGACCATCTACTGATTTTGCAGAAAAGATTAATGTATTATTGCAAATTAATGCAGGAGTTTTTTTTAAGTTTTTATTCTGAATTAAGTAGCGATACAAAGAGCATTTCCGTACATGAAGCAGAACACAAAAAAGGATTATATATGACGTTCAAATATCAATTTAATACTACTTGCTTTTTAAGAAAAAAAGCATATAATAAATACCTTTTGCAAAGGTTTTTTTTTGGCATCACTATTGGTAACTTCTCTCACCCTTCTCCTTTCCTCCCCCCCCCCCGCCCCAATTAAGAACTAAGAAGGAAAAACAAAAGAACTTGTGATAATTCAGCACAGTTAAACAAAACAAATGCACACAGCAGCCATTCTTTGCACACCTTGCCTCCAGATCATCTCTTGGTAGGTGGGTAATACGTTTCGTTTTAGGTCCTATGGACACGTGGTTGGACATGCATTGATCCTAGTTCTTTCAGAATTGTTTTTCTTTACAGTGTTGATGTCCTTGTAGAAACTGTTTTCTTGCTTCTCGCTTCACTCTGCGTATTCTCTGAAGTTGTTTTTCATCGTCTTACTAATATTCTGTTATGTTTCATATGTGACAGTTTGTTCAGCCATTCGAGAGGTGGTGTTCCAGGAGCACCACATCTGGAAGTGTAGCTGTCACCTCTTCCTTTTGGAATCTGTACTGAATATTCTCCCTTATCATGGAAAATCCCATGGTGGTCATATCTCTGTGCTGTACCTCACTTGATATTAACCATCAAAGAGGAGTTAATTAAGCCTATCTTTTGTTCCATCTTTCAAAGCATCATATGTAATTTTGACACATGCATGAAAGGTACCTTGTTGGAAAAGCACCTTTAATTAATTCTTTTATTACATCAAATCAAAAACTTTCTTATAAGTCAGTTTTGTCATTGTAAAGATGGGGTGTATTGTCGAATGTAATTTATGAAAACCTTTTGTTACCTTCTTAAACCTTCATTAGGGATGGCCTTGGTGCTTAAGAAGATTATTCTCATAGGGCTTGGGGAAGGGGAAGAATTTGTAGAGATGGGAAAGTAGAGGTCTCTAGTTGTTGATATTTGTAGAGCCTCCTGAGGAAGATTTTTGAAGTTTGGTCTAACTATCCGAATAAGTAAAGAATTCCTCTTGTCCAGACAGTGACACTTATTTAACTATACAACCCATAGAATTGCTTTATCAGTTCCTAGATCTTGAACAAACAGTGCAAATAGTTATCTGATAGGAGCTCATTTATTTGGCTGAATTGCCTTTGAGAAATTATGCAGTGTTTTTAATGACCCCAAGCTTCTCCCGGAAATAAAGGCCTATCTTTTCAGCAGTAATATTCTTGCTGTGTACACAATATGGCGTATCATAGTCTCCATCTGATTAAAAGTTTAGGTCACACAAAGAGCACCGTGACAGATGTGAGCAGACTGCAACACATTGCCAATGAAGCGTGCAGGAGAAATAGCATGGCATTAAAGAAAGATGTATGATAGGAGGAACAAGGATACTCAGTAAGCACCAAGGTAAAAACTCCCAGCTGAAGTGAAGTGATACAGACTGAGCTGGCTGGAGAGGGCTGTGATCTGTCACTGGTGGAGAACATGAGATTGGAGATCTACAGAAGCAAGAAGTTTGTTTTGACACAACAGCAAAGCATTTATAAAATGTGTTCATGGAAACAGCAGTTGGATTATTGATTATTAATAAGGAGGGATATTTGACCAGAGTTCCATCTTCCTGGATGGACTTCATATTTTTTTCAATCATTGTGTATGCTATTCCATCTCCTTGTTCTTTACTTTGCATCTCATCATATGTGTCCCCCCATTTCTCCCAATTTTTTTCATATAGTCTTCCTAATATTGTACTCAGTTACCATATTCTTTGAATATTAATTATTTTGAACATTTTTTTCAGTAAATAATTTGTATTTCTTTTTTGAAAATTATTCATATCCTTTGACCACTTGTCTTTGTGGGTTGTGCCTAAATTTTTTTTAAATGCGAGGCTGGGCTGCATGACCTTCCTAAGGTCTTCACTGGTCAAAATGATAATTTTCCCATCCCCTAGCTCTAAGTACCTCTAACTTTCCCACTTTCATGGAGTTTGGGGCCATGAAACTGTAACTCCCTTTTTTTTTCTTTCATTTTGTTCACTTTTTATAATTATCTTTTTTTTAAGCTTGACTAATTACACTAGAATGTGAGGCATCATCACAACCATCACCTTGTATATTAACCAGAAAAATATTTTAGGTTGTGTTAAATCGTTTTAAGTTTCTCAAAATCTTATTCACATCTGCTTTACAGCAAAAGCTATAAAAATGATGATAATATAATGAAAAACAATTGGGAAAATTTATTCTTAGTTATGAAGAAATACTTGTCTCTTTTTTTCTCATTCAAGTCATTAACATAGCAGACCATTAGAGTAATATAAATTTAACCAATTCTTTTTTAATTTAGGACTTTATTAATGAGCTTTAGATAACAATCTTAAAACACTTTTGAAAGAATCTGCAGTCCTAATCCAGCACTTCTTTGAACGTAGCCTCTCCTGTACTGTACTGCTGACACTAATCCATCTGTGCTGGTAGACCTCTATTGAGAGCCACCTCTATAGACGGTCCATTGAACTTAAGGATAGCTGGAATGTTTAGGAAGCTTTTCTTTTTTTCCCAATAACATGTAAAAATAGTTTTCAACATTTACTTTTGTAAGATTTTGAGTTGCAAATTTTTCTCCCTCCCCAAGATAACAAGCAGTCTGATATAGGTTATACATATAGTCATATCAATATGAAACTTTTCTTAAACAGATCTAAGACCTGTCTCTTGTGCCTGCTTTCTGAGGCCAGCCAGAACAAGTCTAATCCTCTTATGCATGGCACCCCTTTGAAATATTTGAATTCTACTCTTATTGTCTGTAAAGTCAGTATTTGGAAACTGTGAGCATGTAGAATGAGAGAGTAAAGAGTCAAAGATAAAGGCAGAGTGGTGGACCTGGGACTTAAAGGGTGTGGATGCCATGGAAAAAATAGGAAACTTTGGAAGAGGGGTGGATTTGGGAAGCACAGATAATGAGCTCTGTCTCAGACAGAGTGCAGAAAAAGAAGAGAAGTCAGCCCAAAGCAGAGCCTTAGGGAGCATCCAGAGACAGAGGTGGTGATAAGGATGATGAGTGAGCAAAGGAAATTGAGAGGGAACTGTCAGAAAGGTAAGAGGTGAACCAGAAGGGAGTGGTGTCATGAAATCCCAAAGAGATACGGTAGGACTAAGAAAAGACCGTCAATTGTCAGGTAGGAGATCTTTGTTAACTGTGGAAAGAATGGCTGTAGTTGAGTGTTGAGGCTGGAAGCCAGATTGCGAAGGACAGAAGCATGAGTAGAGGAGAGGAAGATGATGTAAAATAGAAGCAGTGAGCAGGGCCTACTTGGGTACAGCCTTTTGATGGAGTCCAAATTTTACAGAACAAATGCTTTTATTAAGGGGATTCATTTTATGAAGTTTGAATTCTTTCAAAGGGCTGCACTTGAGGACCTGGAGGGCCACATGTGACCTTGAGGAAGCAGGTTCCCCACCCCTGCAGTAGACTTTGCTGTGATGATTGGTTGCTGTAGATTTGAGATAAGGCTAGGGAATGGACAAATCTCACCACTTTTTACTTGGCTTTCTATGTTCTATTGTGGGGATCAGGGAAGAGACTCAGGAATTTCATTTTTCCATGTCCCATCTTTTTTTTCCTTTTTTTTTTTTAAGCCCAAGGTTTTAATCTCACTAAGCACAGAAGCTGACCCCAGATTATTTGACTCTTCCTTGCTAGAAATCTCTGTTCTGGTTACTTGCCTCTTTACCTCCCCCCTCTCCCATCTGTTCTAGGTAGCATGCCATGTTCATTCTAACTGAGAGCTTCTACCTGATATCCACATCCTAGTTAGTCATCTTCTTTCCAAGGCAGATGGCTCCTCTCCTAAGAAGAGGGGAAACCTCACCCCCTCCTCTTTTTTGTTTCTAAAAAGTGCTTGCAGCGAGAAAACTCATATCCCTAGAAATAATCCCCAGGATACACTATAGAAGTGTCCCTATGGACAAGACAGTTTAAAAAATAAATAATAGTTTTAGCTTATTCTCTTATATACTTTTGACTCCTTATTTCTTTAATTCCATAGTAGATAGAAATTTACGTAGTTGAGTTATGTGGGAAATAAAGAATATGTGTTCATTATTCATCTCTTAAGTGAAAAGAGCATACAAATTGGTACATATTTGCATAATTTAGGATATTTAAAGACTTTAAAAATTCAATTATTTAACTTTTTGAGTTGGTTGAATTATGAAAATGCCACAAACTTCTACGTTTTGTTTTTGTAAATGTAATACCAGTAGTTATTCTTTGTTACTGTTTCCTGGTTCTGTGAAGCATTTTACAGGCCCCATAAAAGTTAATAGTTGAGGGAGATCTAAAGGTGGTGATTAAAAGCTCCAGAATGTTAGGCAAGGAAATAAGCTCTCAACAAAGAAAGTGCCGTAGAAAATTAACATTGTTTTTGAATGCATGATTACTTTATCATGCATTTATGCATGTAATTCTTTACAATCCTTTTCCTTTACCAAATTGTCATATTTGAAAAGAAAAGTTCCTGTAATTCACACAAACAACAGTTTGATTGAGGGCTGAATTGAACACATCTTCTCTTTTGATGCTGTATAGTTTTCTCATTTCTGTCTTATTATTTGTTCAGATCCTTTTTGTGACCTAATCTTAGATACCAAGATGTTACAATCCTTAGAAATAACTAGATTCTTTTAAACTGGGCTTAACAACAGTGATAGCTTTCCTTGTGAACCAGCCTTTGTATTTATTAATTCTTTTTATCGCTCCTTATTCTTAAAATTTCTCATTTGGATTTTAGGTCACTACAAATGGGTCTAACTGTAGTTAGACATTAAGCAACTCAAGTTGCTTTTCACATATTGCTTCACATCTTTTAAGATCAAAACTTTTAAACTCTAAAAATATTTTTTAAAATGACAAAAAGAAATGTAGATTTGTTTTGAAAAACAGTTACAGAGTTCTGTCAAGGTGAACCACCTTCCTTTGATGTACAGTGTATATTATACATATTATACATTTAATATTTAAGTATATTAAGTGAACATTTTAGACATGACTGTTCTTCTGGATGTTTAAGAAGGTCTGTGGTTTCATTGCTGTGGCTCATCTCCCACTAGTGCAGATTTCATTCCCATAGATGCTTCATGAGTTTCTGTGGCCAAAAAGTTCATCATTTGTTAACTCTCTTGATGAGCCCCTAAATTTAGGCTAGACGTTAGGCAACTCGCACAGTTCATTACAGCACCCTTATAGCAGGTTTGATAGGACCTGCCAGATCTTCTACTTTATAGTCAGAGCCTTTAATAAGCCAGAATCATTTCCAAGCTACATTGGAATATCAGAGTTGGACTTCTGTGGTGGTAGGTATTTCCATATTAAAGGTATTTTCATTTCTTATTTCAGAGGTTTAAGATAAAAACAAAAGGGAATATTGCTTTCTTTAGACTTGGAATTTTATGTAGTTTTTTAGAAAAAATTATTTCCGTAGTTTTTTTGTGTAGAACATGGGCAAAACATTGAAGAAATAAGCTTCATTAATGAGAAAGTATCAAAGAAAGAAAGTAGTTAATGCTTAATGACGCACCATATTATGTGAATGGGGCATTTGGAAATTGCCTCTTACGACATTCAGATTTAGAAAAACTGGAATGTAAATCTGGAATTGCACTATGTCATGTAGCCCAAGGGAGCCCAGGCCAGGCAGAAGTGATGGGATAAGAGGCAGATAGACAGTGCAGTGTACAAGGACCAGATGGCTTCTGGGAGATTTAAGAACAGATCCCTCTTCAAGAATAGGTTAGAATAGATGGCTTGTGAGAGAGTTTCCTTTTTTGATTCTGTGACCACATACTTTCCTCCTTCCAAAACATCCATAAACCAACCAGAGAAAGCATAAATGATAGTTTCAACCAATATTGGAGATAGTGTTTGTTAATCCCTTTGATTACGATTACTCCAAAATCCTTTTTTATCTATTCTCATCTTACTGAGGGCTTGTATATCAAAGTCTTAGACCTATTTTTACCCTTTCGCTTTCCTCGAGGGATAATTGTTGACTTTTTTCCCTCCTGGTTAGAAGATCACCCCAATACCACTGAGCCCTTAGAGGTCACTCCATCCCTTTCATTTTGCCAATAAGGAATCTGAGTCCTGAGAGGTAAAGTGACATCCCAAGTTTGTCCTGTAATAAATAGCAAAGAGGGCTTTAAACCCCATTTCCATTATAGTGCACTTCCTGGGTAAGAAAGTTGTTATTTTGTTTTTGTTTTTCCACCAAGAGATACTGAGCATGGTGCTTTTTGATGTTACTTTTTCTAAATTCAATTTTATTTCCTTTTCACTTCCAAATTCTCTTACTGTCCCCACCCCCACCCATTGTGAAGGCAAGAAAAACAAAATCCATTACAAACATGTATAGTCATGCAAAATCAGTTTCCATATTTGTCATGTCAGAAAGAAAGAAAGGAGAAAATACACTTCATTCTGCACTCATGTATTCAGTGTGAATCATTTGGAACTGATCCCCATGATTGATCATTGTGTGGGTCAGTTACTAAGTCTTTACATTGTTTACTGCTACTGTATAAAATTGTCCTCCTGGTCTTTCTCATTTCAGTTCATACAAATCTTCTGAAACATTCCCTTCATTATTTCTTTTTTTTTCTCCCCACTTTTAACCCTTCATCCTTTCTTATGGCACAATTGTATTCCATTATATTCATATACCATAATTTGTTCAGCCATTCCCCAACTGATGGACATTTCCACAGTTTGTAATTCTTTGCCCCCACAAAAAGAGCTGCTAGAAATATTTTTGTACATGTAGGGTTTTTTTTTCCTTCCTTCTTTGATGGCTTTGGAGTACAGACCTAGTTACGGTATTACTAGGTTTAAAATACACAGTTTCGGGGTCATAGTTCCAAATTGCTTTCTAGAATGGTTCATATTAAACTCCTTTTATGTGAACAGCATTATGCCAGGCAATGGGAATAATACAAAGATGAAAATGAAAAAGCCTCTGCTTTCTTGATTTTATGTTCTTTTGGGAGATACAACATTCATTACTTCACCAACAGTGAAGTAGTATTACGATTTTCCCAAATCCCCTTCAGCATGTCATTTTTTTTGTCATCTTAGCTAGTCTGATAGGTATGAAGTGTTATCTCAGAGTTGTTTTAATTTGCATTTCTCTAATTATTAGTGATTTAGAACATTTTTTCATATGGCTATTGATAATTTCGTCCTCTGAAAAATTGCTTGTTCATATCCTTTGACCATTTATTGGTTCGGGAATGATCCTTTTCATGCCCCTTGAAATAAATTATATGAGCTAACCTATTTCCACAAGAACCCTTTCGATATGACTAGCAGACTGAAGTACTTTTTTTCCTTTAGATTATGTCCTATATGTTCTGAGTATTGTGGTGAGAGACAGTGTGGTGTGGTGGATGGAGCATTAGACTTGGAGTCTTAGGAAGCCCTGGGCTCCCACCTCAGATGCTTACTAAATAGGTGACCCTGGACAAATCACCTAACTTCCTTCATCATTAGTCTCTTCATCTGTAAAATGGCTGTAATCAATGATACATGGATCACACAAACACACACGCAGGCACACATATCAGAAATCTTCTGGCCTTCCACTTTACTTGCCTTTATTGGGATTTTTTTTTTTTAATTTGCTTCTTACCCTCTAGTGGTTCAGTTTGCAGTCTGCCATTTTTGGAGAAATCCTGGTTCTTATTTCATTCCTTTAGAAATAGAGCATTATCCCTAGCAAGACTTGGAGCTACCCTCTTTCTTCTCACTAGCAAAACTAAGGTAGTTCCTCCTTTTTGATAAATAGTTTTTTTTAATTTCAGAGGACCCTCAGAGGTATCTCTGATTTAACCAAGGTGTGTAGGTAGGTTTTATAACACTTCATGAAAAATGTAAGTTGTTAGTAAATAAATGTGTGGAACTTGGAGCATATTTGGAGTTCACACTTAAGTTTTAAGCAGTTCCAGTTCTTTTTTGTCATTTACAGAATTTAGTAACCTGATAAACATGAAATAAGTTATGTCTTAGGAAAATGGTACAGAGGTTTAAGGACATTGATGTTTATTTTCATAGGTACCTATAGTTGCTGGCAGATATAGATATATATTCCTTCAACTGTAACATTTTCTATATTTATACTTTTATAGATGGTTCTAAAATTGATACAAAATTCTCAGAATACTTTTATTATTGATAGAGACACTCAAATCAACATAGTTTTATTACTATATTTTAAATTCAGTACTCAAATAAAATTTAGCTCACCTTTGATCATCTGATTTGTTATTTCTACAGATGCAGAATCGAATGGTGATTTTGCTTTGTAATCTGAAGCCTGCAAAGATGAGAGGGGTGGTATCTCAGGCAATGCTGATGTGTGCCAGTTCACCAGAGAAGGTGGAAATCTTGGATCCTCCCAGTGGATCTGTTCCTGGAGACAGAATTACTTTTGAGGGATTCTCTGGTGAGTATGAAATAATACGGTAAAATTGTGTGTCAGAAATCTGTTTTTAAAAAAAGACATTTCAATGCTAGCCTAAGTAAGGTCAATTTTGTATCTAAATTATATTACTATAGTTTTAACTTTCCATTAAATAATAATCATATACTTCCTCTATAAAAATAGTTTATATCCAAGCCAAATTGGAAAAACCTACTTGTTCCTTAGGATTAGAGTTTTCTCCAGTAGAAATGATCTGGTAGAAGATGAGGATTTGCATTCTACTTCAATTAATCTCCTCCTCTGAGCAAGGCATCATATTAGGTCCTGACAAAACAGGGGAAAATGGAAAAGACTGGGTGTAAGGGGCAAGGGACATATATAGCATATTCACATATATGTATAAGGTAATTTGAGAAAAAAGAGAGTACTAAACTGGGGGATCAGGAAGGCACCTGTGCCGAGCCTGAAAAGAAGCTTGGGCAGTCAGATAGCAGAAGAAAGTATAATGGATATTTTCAGTTACATTAAATTGTAAAGGTTTTGTACAAATAAATGTAGCCAAGATCAGAAGGAAAACAGAAAATTGGAGAAAAATTTTATAGACAGTTTCTCAGATAAAGTTCCCATGTCTCAAATATATGAAGACCTCTGTAAAATCTATAAGAATGTGAGTCATTCCCCAATTGATATATAGTCAAAGGATATGAACAGATAGTTTTCTGATGAAGAAATCAAAACAATTTATATAAAAAACTGCTCTAAATCATTATTGATTAGAGAAATGCAAATTAAAACAACCTTGAGATACCATTTTTATACCTATCATATTGGTTAAGAGGATTGAAAGGGAAAGCAACAGATGTTGAAGGGGATGTGGAAAAATTGGAATACTAATTCACTGTTGGTGGAGTTGTGAACTGATCCCACCACTTTGGAGAGCCCAAAGAGTTATTAAACTGCCTGTGCCCTTCGACCCAGTAGTACCATTACTAGGTCTATTTCCAGAGATGATTAGGGAAAGAGGAAAAGAACCCTATACTCTAAATTACTTATAGCAGCTGACTCTCTGGTGGCTAAACAAGCTGTGGTCTGTGATGGTTACAGAATATACTATGCTGTAAGAAGTGATGAGCTCCGTGATTTTGGAAGAACGTGCAGAGACTTGCACAGAATAATGAAGAGTGAAGTGAGGAGAACCAAAACAACACTCATTGTATGCAGTAGCAGCAGTATTGTTTTCAGAACTACTTTGAGCCAATAGGTCATTTTCACTATTACAAATAGCCAGAGACCTGTGGAGGGAGATGCTTACCTGCATCGAGAGAAAGAACTAATAAATAGAAGTATGTATAGAATGATTTTACATACATGTGCTCACACACACACACATTTATGTCCAATGATAGCCATCTCTTGGAGGAGATGGGAGAAAAAAAGAAAAAGAAAATTCTACATGATAACTTTATTATATATTTAAGAGGAATAGCCAGTTGCACATAAAGTATTTGCAGTATCATGTGTAATCATCTTTTTAAAAATTATACCATGTTATGGAAATGCTTGTTTTATTCCATGAACTAAAAATAAAATAAAAATTTAAATAATAATAAATTATAAAGCCAGTCATGGTGGTACACTGTAGAATTAGAGGCTGTGAGGGATCCCTTGACCCAAGGAGTTCTGAGCTACATTGGGCTAAGCAGATTGAATGTCCATATTAAGTCCAGGATCAATCTGTTGAGCCCAGAGGAACGGGAGACCACCAGGTTGCCTAAGAAAAGCAAACCAATCCAGGTCAGCACAGGTCAAAATTCAAATTCTGGTCAATAATAGATTGGGCCTATGAATAGCCCTTGTAATCCCAGCCTGGGCTCTTTAGATACCTAGTCTTTCAGAATTAAATGAATGGGGAAGGAGGGAGGGAGGAATAGAATTTGGCGCTCAAAACTTTTTTTTTTTTAATGTTTTTTAAAATTTTTTACTATTTAACTGGGGAAAAACGTAAGTGAACAGATGAGTGAGTGAGTGAGCAAGCAAGCAATAAATTAGCTGCATAGACAGAAGCTGATTTAGAAAAAGAAGATCAGTTAGAAGTTACAGGACACAAAGTCTCACAGAGAAGAGTCATCTTGGCTAGAACAAGATGTATTGTGTGTGAAAATAAAGTTAGAAATGTGGACGTTTGGTAGGAGAAACCAGTGGAATTAATTCATAAGTTAATCATTGTTAATGGATAAGCAGTTGAGATGCTTTGTGATAATTTATATAAGTTTGAGTTGTAGTTGTTTCTGGTTTTTGTTTTTTATTGCTCTGGACCTGTTATTTCATTTGCCCTTGAATTCTTAGTGAGGAGACTAATACAGTTCTACAGCTCAGTCTTCAAGAGATGCCTGGGACAAGTTAAGGGACTTAGCTCCCCAGGTCTTTTGACCCTGAGGCTGGCTCTCTCACCCTTGTTCCCTGTGGGCCCTCTCACAGTTATTTTAATAGTTGCTGAGTGTTTTCATGTTCTTTCTATTAGAAGAAAGCCAACAGCACCCGAAAGTTTAGTCAGGAACCAACATGCAATTTGAACATTTAAGTCACAATGATAAAGGAGTATAGATGAAAGGAATGAAGAAGAGATTCAGATTAAACCCTGATTCTTTTTTTGCCCATCCCCACCCAACTAAGTGAAGACCACCCAAAAGAATCAGATGTTAAAGGTCTATTACATGTATTTTGTGTGTGGGTCAGTGAGTGGGTGTGTGTTCATGCATTCCCATAAAACCAGGGCCCCCAGCAGCAGTGGAGAGACCACGTTAATGTTCTGTGAACCTTATAATGGTGAGCAGGTTTTGGCACAATCCCATCCTAGTCCTTCGTGAAAGAGCCAAGTTAGCAGTGGGAGTTAGAAGCAGATAATCATTAAAAGTCTCAAGTTCTTGTGAACTAGCAAGGGCCTCACACTGTTGGAGGGAGCTTTGTTTGCAGTGCATGTAGCAGAAATCCCCCTACCCTTGAGGAGGCCATATTTACAGAAATTTGACTCTGGAGTCACAGACCATGTAAGTGTAATAACAACTGAAAAAAAATAAGTTTCTTTTTTATTGTAAAACTGACGAGGTAAAGGAAGTTAGAACAAAAACTATAACTCTGTAACTCCTGAAAATTGAGTTCAAGTTTTTGCTGAATCTGTCCTTAAGTGGAACTTTTAGGCGTCTTTTGTTTCCTGTTCCTTTTTTTATTTCCAATTACCCTCTGCTGTCTTTTAAGTAATTATTTTAAGCGTTGCTTCTCTGTCTCTCCTCTTCACCTTTGTCTCTTAGATGTTTCCTTCTTCCTTTTTGCTTAGTTTGCTTCAAAACTGAGCTCAAGTGATACTTTCTGCAAGAATCCTTGCCTGATATTCCATCTTAGTGCCTCCACACATTCCCAGTTGCCTTGTATTTATTTTGTGTTTGCTTAAGTGCATATGTTCTCTCCCAGTAGAATAGAATTCCTTGAGGAACTGTTTCATTTTTGGCATTGGATGCCCACTGCCTAGCATAGGTGCTTAATAAAATACTTATCAATTGGTTAATGTCAATTGTGTTTTTAATTTTCTGACTTAGAACTTGCCTCAGGAGTTGAATAGGACAGTACTTTGAAACAGTTTTCATCATCTGAATTTTACAGATGGAATTATTGAAATGAAATTTTCCTTCAGTAATACCCAGAGTTGTTGCTAGAGGTGCTAATGAATTAAGTCTGTCCCTGATGTGCATGTGCCCTTCCTTGCACCTTTAGCCTTTAAGTACACAAGAAGGGACCACAGAATTATACATAAAGAAGAGTAAGGGAAAATTCAGCTCCAGTGTTCCACAACAGCATCACCTGAACTTGAGTTTAAATTATTATTCAGTTCATTCTTAGTATATGTTTAACCAAACTGAACAGTCAGAAATCCTTAGTGAGCACTGAAGTTAGAGTGCCTCCACTGGACCTCTTTTCTGTGCTTGCACAGTAGAGTCACCCTTCAGACACAACATTTCTAAGAGGAAAGAGCTGCCAATAGTTTACAGAAGACTATCCATCTATCAGGACAGCAAGGTGGCTCAGTGGATAGAGCGCAGAGTAATCTGACCTCAAACAGTTACTAGCTGTGTGACCCCAGACAAGTCACTTAGCCTTGTGTGCCTCAGTTTCCTCATTTGTCAAATGAGCTGGAGAAGAAAATGACAAACCACTCTAGTATCTTTGCCAAGAAAACCCCAAATGGAATCACTAAGAGTTGGATACAACTGAAAATAGCTGAACAACAACGAACAGTAAATTAATGTATCATTTATTTCTTCTTAGGGAGAACCTTTGTCTTTTCTTCTTAAATTTGTTAGCATCTGTCCCTTATGTTAAGGTGTACATGTGTTAGTTTATCTATTTTGCTAGCCAGTTGACATTCTCAGATTATAGAAAATTACATTATAAATTATATGTATATATATGTGTATATATAAAACATTGTGTAGAAGTTGCATTAGATCAAAATTTAGAGTTGCAATTTGTGTTAGAAAAGGCTTTATATGCTTATAGTCATTTTCCTTCTCATAGAAAGCAAGAAAGATCACTGGAGCTTTGAAAATGCCAAATGAATGTTTTTCTATTCCTGTTTCTCACTCCTTTCCTTCTTTTGCCCCACCTTAAATTTGTGAAGCTATAAATTTTAGTTATAGAATATAGCAACAAGTCACTGAAGCACGAAACAGAAATAACTATTCAAAAAATGTGGTAGCTGTGAGACAAAGGAAATAACTGATATCTTTGAGACTACACTCCATTGGATTTCAACCAAGGTATTGCAGTAGGAAAAACATGTTTTAAGAATCTTAACTAACCTAACAGAAACCACATGATTATCTCAGTAGATGCAGAAAGTTTTTGACAACACAGCACCCTTTCCTATTGCAAACACTGGAGAACATAGAAATAAATGGAACTTTACATAAAATAATAAGCAGTATCTACCTGAAACCTTCAGCACACATTATATGCAATGGGAATAAGCTAGATTCATTTTTCATTTCCAATAAGATCAGAGGTGAAACAGGGATGTCCATTATCACCACTATTATTCAATATGGTACCAGAAATATTAGCTGTAGCAATAAGAGAAGAAAAAGAAATTGAAGGAATTAAAATAGGCAAAGAAGAAACTAGGTTATCACTCTTTGCAGGTGATATGATGATATACTTAGAGAATCCCAGAGATTCAAGTAAAAAACTACTTGAAATAATAAACAACTTTGGCAAAGTTGCAGCTTACAAAATAAACCCACACAAATCATCGGCTTTTCTATATATTACTAACAAAGCCCAACAGCAAGAGATAGAAAGAGAAATCCCATTTAATGCTAAGGTAGCCACTATAAAATATTTGGGAATCTACCTGCCAAAACAAATGCAGGGACTATATGAACACAATTACAAAACGCTTTTCACACAAATAAAGTCAGATCTAAGTTAGTGGAAAAACATCAGCTGCTCTTGGGTAGGCCAAGCCAATATAATAAAAATGACAATTCTGCCTAAATTAATTTACTTATTCAGTGCCATGCCAATCAAACTATCAGATAATTATTTTCTAGAGCTAGAAAAAATAATATCAAAATATATCTGGATGAACAAAAGGTCCAGAATATCAAGGGAACTAATGAAAAGAAATGCTAGGGAAGGTGACCTAGCCCTACCAGATCTCAAATTGTATTACAAAGCAGCAGTTATCAAAACCACTTGCTACTGGCTAAGAAACAGAGGGGTAGACCAGTGGAATAAGTTAGGTACTCAAGACACAGTAGTCAGTGAATATAGCAATCTACTGTTTGATAAATCCAGCTTCTGGGATAAGAATTCACTGTTTGACAAAAATTGCTGGGAAAACTGGATAAGTGTGGTGGAAGCTGGGCATAGACCAATGCCCGGCACCATACACAAGAATAAAGTCCAAATGGGTACATGATCTAGGTATAAAGATTGATACTATAAACAAATTAGTGGAGCAAGGAATAGTGTATTTATCAGATTTATGGAGAATGGAGAAATTCTTGACTAAACAAGAGATAGAAAACATTATGAAGTGCAAAATGGATAATTTTGATTACATTAAATTGAAAAGTTTTTGCACAGACAAACCCAACGCAATCAAGACTAGGAGGGAAGCCGAAAACTGGGAAAGAATTTTTGCAACTAGTGTCTGTGATAAAGACCTCATTTCTAAAATATGTAGAGAACTGAGTCAAATGTACAAGAATACAAGTCATTCCCCAATTGATAAATGGTCAAAGAATATGAACAGGCAGTTTTCAGAGGAAGAAATTAAAGATATCTATAATTATATGAAAAAATGTTCTAAATCATTATTGATTAGAGGAAATACACATCAAAACAACTCTGAGGTGCCACATCACACCTGTCAGATTGACTAACATGACAAAACAGGAAGATGATAAATGTTGGAGAAGATGTGGGAGAGTTGGAACACTAATTCATTGTTGATGGAGCTGTGAGCTGATCCAACCGTTCTGGAGAGCAATTTGGAACTATGCCCAAAGGGCTACATAAATGTGCATACCCTTTGACCAGCAATACTACTTCTAGGACTGTATCCCCAAGAGATCATAATAATGGGAAAGGATCCCACATGTACAAAAGTATGTATAGCAGCTCTCTTTGTAGTGGCCAAAAACTGGAAATTAAGAGGATGCCCATCAATTGGGGAATGGCTGAATAAATTGTGGTATATGAATGTAATGGAACACTATTGCACTATAACAAATGATGAACAGGAAGACTTCAGAGAGGCCTGGAAAGACTTATATGACCTGATGCTGAGTGAAGTGAGCAGAACCAGAAGAACTTTGTACACAGCAACAACCACAGTGTGCGAGGAATTTTCCTGGTAGATTTAGAACTTCATTGCAATGCAAGGACTTAAAAAATTCTCAGGGGACTCTTGAGGCAAAATGCCTTCCACATCCCAAGAAAGAACTATGGAATTTGATCCCAGAATGAAGCAGATCATTTCCTTTTGTGTTATGTTTTGGTTTGTTTTGTTTTATGATCTCTTCCATTCATTTTAATTCTTCTATGCAGTATAACTAAAGTGAAAATGTATTTAATGGAAATGTATGTGTAGAACCTATATAAAATTGTATGCCCTTTCAGGGAGGGAGTGGGGAAGGAAGGGGAGGGAGGGGGAAAAAAATCTAAGATATATGGATGTGATTGTAGAACACTGAAAACAAATAATATAATTTAGAAAAAGAATCTTAACATTGAAGAAAACATGTAGAGATAGTTTGGTTTGGGAACTATTCTTTTCTGAACCTCTAAGAAGATGATTAACTCTGCTGACACATATACAGGAAAATGTCATGGTTTGGTGGAAAAAGCAGAAGACTCGATTTTGATTCCTAGCTCTAGAATGTACCAACTGTATGACTATGAACAACTCAGTCAGGTTCCTTGAGCCTCAGTTTCTGTGACTATAAAATAGAGAACGTAAAAGTTGTACAACGTACCCCTGATTGAGTCCTTAGACCCGTGTAAATCAGTATACAAATGTGAGCTATTCACAATAATCATCTAACTGGTGTGAAAAGTACTAAAATGTGCATATGAGTACATAGTCATCTTCAGTGTAACAACTAGAAGCTCTTTAAAAACAGAAGGAAACATGCTCATCTCTATCCCCTTGATGCCAACTGAAAATGCATTTCCTAACTTCCTCCCTAGTCTGCCAAAAATTGACCCTTATAATTTATTTTTGTCCATCTGAACTCTTTTCCCATCTCACTTCATAAAAAAGCCATAGAGAGAACTTAAATCAATCCAGCAAAGGACATTTATTTTCACAAGTAATTTTCATGGTTAGTTTGAGTATATTATTCCAAGGAGTTGAACTTTTGGTTTGTTTTAAACCAGTATAAAAATAAATTGACAGTGAAATATGGTTAACTACCCCTGGATCTATCTTTTTTCTTTTTTTTTTTGGCCTCAGAGCACTTAATCTGTGCAGTTTTAGTGAGTGCTTTACTTTTTAGATAATTGTGTTTTTTCTTCTATTCTCCCAAGCGTATTAAGAATACGCAAGGCCAAACCTCATGTAACTGCTGAGCAATTTTATAAAGTTAATCAGCAGTAACCCCATAGGTCCAAATTAATCTTCTGACTTTTATGTAAAAGTACTCAGGGAATTGGTCTCAAGTATTATTAGGGGTCATATGCTCAGTTGACCAAACTTATAAAAAGCAGGTTAGTTGCTGGAATACTACTGGTCTTGTAAATGTCAGAGTGGAACTGAGACTTTGTGAACATTCTGAGGAGAGTTATTTTGGGTAGTGAAAATGGAATTAATAGGAATTTTCTGATTTTGAAGTCTGGTGCAAGATAAAGGCTAGTTAGAATTTATCCTCTCTGTTAGCTTATTTGATGATAAATGTTCATAAAACCCTTCTTGTAAACTGTGATAAGTGTTTTGGTTTTTCCCCTGCCCCTCATTCCTTTTCTTTGTTCAAGTCATTACTTCCATAAGGAAGAGAATTTGAATTAAAGGTTACCTTTGAGACTGTCTGATCAGCCCATATTTTGAACAATTCATTTCAATTTAATAAGCATTTATTGAGTTCCTCCTACATGCCAAGCACCATGCTAGGCATTAGGAATGCAAAGACAGAAATAAAAGTCCAGCGGTAAAAAACATATTCACAAATACTAGGTATATTCAATAGGATGGATACAAAATATGTTGAAGGAGGAGGAGAGCACCAACCATTGGGAGGAGAATCAATCAAGATCTCCTATAGATAGTGGCATTTGAACTGTGCTTTGAAGACTTAAGAATTCTATAAAGTGAAGAGGTGGAGCCAAAATGATGGAGAAAAGGCAGGGACTTGTCTGAGTCAAATCTGCTCTAAACATCATTAAATAATGCTTCAAAACAAATTCTGCAGCAGCAGAATCCAGAAAAGAATGTACGGAAAGAATTTTCCAGCCAAAGACAACTTAGAAGGGCAATGGGAAAGGTCTGCCATATAGGGTAAGAGTGGAGCATGGTCCAGTGCAGGCCACACCAGCACAAAGCTGGCCCCAGCAAACCAGGAGCAGGCCTTGGGAGCAATTGAATCAGCAGTGACAATGGCTGCTTCTGGAGCTCTCAGACCACAAACGGTAAGGGGGTTGAACAGCTGGTCAGAAGGAGACTACAAGGGGCAGGACTTTGCTGCTTTGCCCATCCTCAGATCCAGTTTGTAGTTCTGAGTGGCATTCCCAGGGCGAGGAGGAATCCTAGCACACCAGAGTTTGCATTCATGGTTCCAGGGCAAAAAAGAGTGCTTTTGATCACTCACAGACCAGCGTACAGGCCAAAAGGGTAGTAAACGCACCCCTCCCTAGATCATGCCATGTTGGAAGAACTGAAAACTTAGAAGTTCTTAGAAGTAACTCTGAAAACAGCTATAAAAAACCCTGATGCTTGGGATAGCAGGCCCTCCACCCTGGAAGTAGAGCCTACTTTTGCAAAGTGTTAAAGGTCAGAAAAATAGGCTGGAGAAGTAGTAACCAATAGAAAGTTACTGTGGTGGCAAGGAAGATCAAAACACAACTTCAGAAAACAACAAAGTCAAAATTCCTACATTCAAAGCCTTAAAGAAAAATCATGAATCAGTCTCAGGCCATGGAAGAGCTCAAAAAGGACTTTCACACATCAAATAAGAAAGGTAGAAGAGAAATGAGAGTGATGCAAGAAAATCATGAAAAAAGGGTCAATAGCTTGATAAAGGAGACCCCAAAAATACTGAAGAAAATAACACCTTAAAAAACAGAATAGGCCAAATGGTCAAAGAGCCACAAAAATCCACCAGGGAGGAGAATGCCTTGAAAAGAAGAATTGGCCAGGTGGAGAAAGAGGCACAAAAAATTCACCAAAGAAAATAGTTCCTTAAAGAGTAGAATTGAGCAAGTAGAAGCTAATGACTATGAGACTTGAAAAAAAAAAAACTAATAAAACAAAATCAAAAGAATGAAAAAATAGAAGACAGTGTGAAGTATGTCGTTACAGAAACAACTGACCTGGAAAATAGACCCAGGAGAGATAATTTTAAAATTATTGGACTATCCGAAAGCCATGATCAGAAAAATAGCCTAGACATCTCAAGATATCATCAAGGACAACTGCCCTGATATTTTGGTACCAGAGTAAAATAGAAATTGAAAGAATCCAGCAGTCACCTCCTAGAAGAGATCTCAAAATGAAAACTGGCAGTAATATTATAGCCAAATTCTACAGTTCCCAGGTCAAGGAGAAAATACTGCAGGCAGCCAGAAAGAAATAGTGCAAGTATCATGGAGCCACAGTTAGGATAAGACAAGATTTAGCAGCTACTTGAAAAAGGATAGGAGAGTTTTCAGTATGATATCCCATCCCAGAGGGCAAAAGGGGCTAGGATTACAACCAAGAATCACCTGCCTAGCAAAACTGAATGCATTCCTTCAGTGGGTGAAATGAATATTCAGTGAAATAGAGGACTTATAGGCATTCCTAAAGAAAAACCGAAGCTGAATAGAAAATTTGACTTTCAGATGCACGATTGAAGAGAAGCATAAAAAAATAAATAGAAAGGAAAAATCACAAGGGATTTGATAAGGTTAAACTGTTTACATACCAATTTGAGACAATATTACTTGCAACTCATAAGAACTTTCTCATAGTTGGAGCAGTTAGAAGGAGTATATAAAGAGGGCATGAATGTGAGTTGAATATGATAGGATGATTTCTAAAACATAAAATTAAAGGATAAGAAAGAGGAATGCACTGGGAGAAAGAGAAAAAGTAGAAGTTGAATGGACTAAATTACCTGACATAAAAGAGCAAGCAAAAGTTTTTACAGTGGAGGGGAAGATGGGGGAAGTTATAGGGAATACTTGAACTTTACCCTTATAAGAATTGACTCAAAGAGAGAATAACACATACTTAGTTGGGTGTAGAAGTCTATCTTATCATATGGGAAAGTAAGAGGGGAAGGAGATGAGAAGGTAGTAGAAGAGAGGGCAGATAGAAGGAGGTGGTAATCAGAAGAAAAACAAATGTTTAAAAAATTTACATATAATTGAGAAAAATAAAATATTTAATACTAACACTAAATTCTAATTAAATAAAATACCAAATTAAATACAATTCCATAAAGCAAAAATGAGGACAGAGAACTCTGGGCATAGGGGGCAGCCTGCACAAAGACACAGACAGGAGAGGGAGGAGTGTTTTATTGAGGAGCATAGAGTAGGCTTGTTTGGCCAAAATGCAGAGTACATGAATGGGGAGTAATCTGCCATCTAGCTGGACAGATAGATTTGCTGTGTATTGCAAAGGGCTTTAAGTATTCAAGTGAGAAATTTGTATTTTATCTTGAAAACCACTAAAGCTTTTCCATGCGGGGTAGTTGAGGTGGGCTTCACTTGCTTCCTCTACTTCCTCAATTCTCACTCAATCTTAGCAGTCTGACTTCCAACCTCATCCATCACTCCACTAAAACTGTTTTTTCCTAAGTTTTTAATGATCTCTTAATTGCTCATTCTGATTACCTTTCTCAGTCTTGATGCTTCTCAGCCTATATGCTGCATCACCTTCTTCTGCCTGTGTAGGTTTTCATGACATTATATGCTTTCTCCTGACTCTCTTACCTGTCTGATTTGATTTCCTTTGCTTAGTTATTCTCATCAAACTTCCTAAATATGGTTGTTCCTTAAAATTTTGGCCTTGACCCTTCTTCTTTCTCTACTCTTTCTCTTGGTAGTTTCTATGGTTTTAATGCAAATGATTCACATCTAAATATCTAGCTTCAGTTTCTCTCCTGAGCTTCAGTACTGGACATCACATTGCCTATTGCACATTTCCACCTAAATGTCCCAGAGACGTGTTAGGCTCACATTAAGTATTTCTAAAGCAGCTCATTTTCTTTAGGCTTAAGCCACCCTCTCCTCTATCAGATTTCCCTATTTCTGTCAAAAGGCATCACTACCCTTCCAGTTTCCTAGATATTTTTATTCTGGACTCCTCATTCTCCCATTGCCAAATCTTGAAATTATTCTGTATATACAACTGTCTTCATTTTACCCAATTACTTCAGTCTTAAAGCATTTTAGAGTGCCTTTGCCATCCTGTTGGTCTCCAGCTGTTATTCTGTGTCCCTCTGTAGCACACAGTAATCCAGATGTGGTCTCATTAGGGTAGAGGACAATGGGACTATAATCTCTCTAGCCCTGGAAAAATGCTTCTTCTAACACTCTACAATTGTGTTAGTTAATTGGGCTGCTATTTCATACAATCAGCTCGTTGAATTTGCATTCCGTTAACCCTCTTGTGTATTTTTCTGAGAAATGTTTGTCATATGTGCATACTCACAAGACACACATACACAGCAATCTGGTGGTTATGAATTTTTTTTTTTTTTAACTCAAGTGTAAAACTTCCCCTTATTAGATTCAACCTACCGACAGGACCATTTTGGCTTCTGCTGCTAGCACCTGACATGTTAGTTTTCCCTCAGAGTTTTTTGTCTTCTACAGTTTTAATTGGCATGCCATCTTTGTTTCTGTATGTGTGAACAATTTGGTTGGTGAGAGGGAGGGAAAAAGAAATGTTTGAGGAAAAAGGACGAAATCAGCTTTTGAAGAATGTATAATACTGTTTCTTTTGTAAGTGAATAGTATGGTTGCTGAAAGGAGCAGGAAAAAGTATTTTGTACATGTAAAAACTAATAAAAGTCCACTTGAGAAGAAACACAATTGTCTTTGGTAAAAAATATGAAAAAAAGGTGTTAGGAGAATCAAGTAGAAGACTGACCCTCTGAAAAAATATACTTGGGATCAAAAAATGTCTGAGGATTTCTGGCATTGTGGTCCTTCAGTTCATTTGAATATGATTTTTTAAAAAGAGTTTAAGAGGTTAAAATTGATAAATCAAGTAACTCTTTGAAAACCATGGCGAAAATTAAATATATGTCAGTTTTATAACTGGCAGCTAGTTTTGTTTTTGTTTTGTTTTTTTTAATTTTACTTTGTAAGATAAAGATGAGCCTTTGATCATTAAGAAGTTCTGATTTGAGCTCACAAGAGCTGTGTATGAAGGCAGCAGGAGAATCAGCTAAGAGGAAGACTTCATCTTCTATGCTGGGAGCCTGCAGAGTTTAAGAGTTTTATGGATTGGTTAAAGAAAGGAATGGCAATTCTGATGGTTGGAAAAGAACTTAACTTTGCTGCTATTTGTATTTTTACCCTGTAGCACCATCTACAGCTTGAGAGGTAAAATCTTTCAGCTGTGCTAAGTTCTTATTTCCCTTCCTAGTTTGAGGGAGAAACAGAGGTAAAAGACATGTTTTGAATATGCTTTGCTCTTAGAAGACATTTGGAGTTCATTAGAGAAATGTTAGACAAAAAGTCTGTGTTACCTGGAGATCCAACTTGATAAGCTTTGTAGTTTTCTGGGTGCTGTTTATCACTGTAGTAGTGTAACACTTTTCTTAGCACCCTGGTAAGAGTGACTGTTAGTTAAAAGAGCATATTACTGCTTCATCTCAAGATCAGAAGAGAATATTTGTCATACATCAAGATAATTTTTTCATTACAGCATTCTCTCTGAGTATATTTTATCATTTTGACTACAGTAATGTAAACAAAAATACTGAGAGACCAATTGCAATAGCCGCTTTTGGTGCCAGAGAACAGATAGTGAGATACAATTTTCTCTTCTTGGTAGAGAGGTTGGAGAGTATAGGAGCAAAATATCACATGCACTGTCAGATGTGCATGTCTTAAAGCATTTTATTGATCAGTTTTGCTTAACTTTTAAATTAAAAAGAAGTGTTGGGGTATATCAGTAAATGACTTGCAAAAAAAATGGTACCACCTTTTTTCAGTGGTCTAGAGAATAACACCTAAAATTATTGAGGAAATAAGGTAGAAATTGTCAGTAGAGGATAGAATAGAGTAATAGCTAGCTATTACATAGCACTTTAAGGTTTATCAATAGTTGTACCTATGTTATCTCTGCTCACAACAACCTCCATGTTACAGATAGAGAAAATGAGATTTGGAGAGCTTATGTGACGGCCCAGGATCACACAGGTTTCTGAGGCAGGATTTGAACTCTTCCTCCTGACTCCACGGCCAACATGCTCTCCACTTCCCTACCTAGAAAACCTTCATCTGTTAAAAGTTTCAAGTGCCGTGTCCTACTACAGATGATATTTCTATAGTTAGAAGATCCCTCTCATTTAGTTTAGAGGAGGAAAGCACAAGAACCTTACCAGATGATTGCCAGCCCAGGACATTGTCCTCCAAGGTGAAACATTTGCAGTCTGTTGGGAGTGGTAGTGTTCCATCCTTTGAGAACACAGATTCTGAGAGGATTGAAGTTAGCTTTGAAAAGTGTTTCTCTTATTGCCAGTAAACTTATTTTTCACTGTAACTGTTTCTTTCTTTCTGTCTTTTTTTAAATAGGAGAGCCTGAGAAAGAACTGAATCCCAAGAAGAAGATCTGGGAGCAAATCCAGCCTGACCTTCTCACTAACGACCAGTGTGTTGCAACATATAAAGGAGTCCCCTTTGAGGTGAAAGGGAAGGGGATCTGTAGAGCTCAGACCATGTCCAATAGTGGAATTAAATAAAATGGAAAGAATCTTTGGCAATTGGTATACTTTAAAGAAGTTTTGATGGAAAGTACTGTAAGCACAATAAAAAATATATATTTCTTCCATAACCTTCTTAAAGGTTACTGACTCATTTCTGTTTTTTCTCAGAGCTACCTGTTGATTATATGTCTATATTATTTTCTGTATTAGGACATAGTGCTTGATCACTTTAAAAGTACTTTACATTTTTTAGATGTTTTGCAGTTATTTTTATTCTTTATAAATCCACAAGTAGTTTGTTTTCATTAATTGTTACTGTTATTGATGAGGAAACTTAAATAAGTTGGCAGTAGCCTCAGCTAGGTGGCACAGTGAATAGAGCTGTGGACCCAGTAGAGTCAGAAGATCTTTGTTCATATTTGGCCTGATATTTCCTACATGTATGACTGAGCAAATCAGTTGAATTCTGTTTGCCCATTTGTAAAATGGGGATAATAAAATAGCTTCTACCTCCCAGAGTTGTTTTAAGGATCAAATGAGCCAGCACTTCACCTGGCACTTAGTAAGTGCTGTGTAAGTGTTAGTAGTTATTATTATTAACTCAAGGTTATGGAATTGATGAAAATTCAAATCTTGAGTTTTATATCATTGTATATTGTATTATATGAGAACTTGGCTTTCTTCAAAAATGGCAACTTAGATTCTTCAGTTTGTTGTTTCATTTTGTTTTAGTATTCTTGAAGCTGAGAAATATGATGATCTAAGAGAACCAAGCATCATAAAAATCAGAGTGATACATTTTCAAGTTTTCCTTTGTAACTCTACCAGTATACCTATTCTTCATTAGGTATTTAATATTTGATTTGTCTTTAGCTACTCTTCTCAATTACAGATTGAATAACTAATGGCTAACCTTTGACTAGCTCTTATGTTACATGTTTCTACTAGTTATCTCAAATATTTTTGAGCTATCAAGATTCTATAGCTCATTTTCTAAAATAAGGGTTCTTAACCTTTTATGTCATGGCAGTCTTTTGAAGCCTATGGATCCCTTCTTAGAACAAAACAAAACCCAGAATTACAAAAGAAACTGATTATATTTGAAATACATTTTAACAAAAAATTGGCTTCATAGATACCCAAGAAGCCTTGATCTAAAAAAACTACCTTTAATGTTCACTTGCTTTTTAATATAAAGTTATATGATCTCATACTCTGCTATGTCAACATATTTAAAGTAATTGCAGTTAAAACCTGACATGTTGGTTGGTTGGTTATTCTTCGTTCTCTAAGAGGACCAAAATGACGTTATTATTCTAGAGTCAAGTTTCACAGCGTTCTACCACAGGTTGGGTACAATTGTCTGTGTGAGCATTTGGGGTGGATTCTCTAAATTTGGACATGTTGCATTTTTTTTGAGCTATTTCAATTCTACTTTGCTCATAGAGCACAGTTATCTTCCCTGATATGGGCATGCTATGCTGAGCAGTCCAGTTCCAGTGTCTCTGATGTCGCACAATCAGTTCCAAAGTTTTTAAGAGAGACCTTGAGATTGTCCTTATATCGCTTCTTCTGACCACCATGTGAACAGTTGCCCTTTATGAGTTTTCCATAGAGTCTTTGGCAAGCGTATGTACATTTTTGCATTTCAACAGTGTGGCCAGCCCATCAGAGTTGCATTCTCTGAAGCAGAGTTTTGAGTGCTTGACAGTTTAGTTCAATACTTTCCTTCCTCCTGTGTCAACTGTTACACAGTCCTTTCTGAAGCCTCATCGGCTCTCAGGTAGATGACCATTAGGTGAAGGATCAGCCTGTTAAGGAGGACACTGGCAAGAATCTTGCCAGTCGTGACTAAGAGAAAACCCCTTTAATTTTCACAGGACAATCTATTTCCTTTACCTTTATAGAGACAGACAATGGAAGCATCCTTGAACTCCTAAGGGATAAACCTCTTGCTATATAAACTGAAAAATTTCAGTCAGCTTTTTATATGAGCGGTAGACCCCCTACCTTGTAAATCTCTGTTGGAATAGAATCAGCCCCAAGGGCTTTGCCACACGAAAAAATGGCCCTCAAAACCTTTTCTTCAGTTGGAACTTCAGCTAGGGAGGGATTGACTTCAGCCTGAGGTAAAGTCACTGGCCTCCCCATTGATTGATGATGGAATGTTGAGAACACTAGGGAAGTGTTCAACCTATCTCTCTAGAATCATGTCTTATCACTAATCAATGTGGCTTCATCAGCATTGAGTAACTGAGATACATTATAGATCTTTGACCCATAAAAAGCCTTCAGGGCATCATAAAAGTGCTTTGAGTTGTTACTATCAGCATAAAACTGAATTTCATCTGCCTTCTTACTGAATCAGGAATTCTGCATCTCTCTGAGCTTTGTTAGTACTTTGCTTTTGATGGAATTAAATGTTGCTTTCTTAGAGGTGGATGAACTATCCTGCTGCTAATTCCTATGGAGTTCTCATTTTTTATAGCAGCTTCTGAATTTCCCCATCATTTTCATCAAACCATTGTTGGTGTTTGTGAGCATTCTGACCCAGATGAGCAAATGCAGTGCTGCACACTAAATCTCTGAAAGTTGCCCACTCCTTTTCTGCTCCACTGTTGCCAACTGTATGTTGGCTCAATTTTCCCTCTAAGTCAGCAACAAACTGTTCACGCTCAAAGAAGGGCTCTAATTTGTTGACATTAATTCTTCTGGTAGTCATTTTGCCTTGGGGGCGGCGCTTTTGATGAATGCAAATATTTAGCTTGGAAAGGATAAGTCTGATCAGTCCAGCACTCTGCACCACACATTGCCTTTGTCACTCTCACATCTTGTTTGTCTCTTCTCCTTACAATCACATAGTCTATTGGATGCCAGTATTTGCTGTGACAGTGCATCCATGAAGTTTTATTGCATTTAGGTAAACGAAAAACAATATTGGTGGTGAGAAGGTCATGCAATGCACAGGTCTTTAGCAGCAAATGACCACTGCTGTTGCTGTTTCCAACTCCATTCCTCCCTACGACTCCCTGCCAAGTCTGGTAGTCTGAGTCTACTCTAGCATTAAAGTCAGCCAGAATTATATGCTTGGAACATTGATGATAAGGGTCTCCAGGTCTTCATAAATTTTTTCTTTGACCTCATCAGGGTTCGTCATGGGAGCATAGGCATGGCTGCTGGTGGCATGGCATTTGCATGTAAGTGGCAATCACTTTGTCATGAGTCTATAAGCCACTCCAGAAAAGCGTGTATTCAGCTCCAAATTAGTACGGTGACCTTCATTTGCTAGCCTTGTTTCACTCGGGGCTGCTATTTGAATGCAATACCTGATGAGTTGTCTTGCAAGACCTGTTCGTCTTTCAGGTCTACTGAATTTTGTGTTGCCTATAAGTGTGTACACATTCCATGTGCTGATGGTGAGTGGAACTGTCTTTGCAGATTTTTTTTTTTGCATTTTTTTGTGTGTTTCAAATGCAGAGTGAGATTCCTTGCCTGGTGCAATAATCAGGCTAAGGTCGGGCAAGCAGTTTTTAGGGCACCATCCCTTAAAAGGTTCCTCAGACACCAAGGTGGCTGTCAAATCCCAGTGCTGCTTCCAGTGAGAAATGACCCTATGACCTGGGCTGCCTGTGCACAGGATTATGACTACCTGTCCCAGCATATCTACTCCTCCTGCTTCATTGCTTGCCTATCGTCACAGGACTTTGAGGTTGATATGGGTGATGGCTCATGCATAAATTGGATTCCAGTGAGGCAGAGTTGCACAAAGTTGTCAGCCTTTCTCTCTTCCAGTCATGAAGTGGCAGAAAAGAATCAAGACAATATGATGGCTTAACATGCAGTGGACGACCTTGGTTTCTTCAATGTCTAACGAAGCTCTAAGCGCCCCACAGCACTTGCTTCAGCTGCCTTTATGGCTGCTGGAAGAAATTGTTCTCATTCACACATTCCACCAGGGGAAGTGTTTACATGCTTGGGGTAGACACCCCCCTAACTCACTAATGGGTTTGAGACACCCTCAGTTACCCTCAACCTGATTTAACCCATCTGCTGAAATTGTTTACCTGGGTGTCACCACTGTGCATACTAAACATCTTAGAGCCACAGGTGAGAGGCAGGTGGAACAGGTAGTCATCAAATGTTGAAAGCAGCCCTAAAAAGGGCTTGGCAGCCTTCACAGCATAGGTACTAGTCTTCCCTGAACACACCCTATATGCCGAAAAAACTCAACCAACTTGACATGTAATATTAAACAGATAATCTAACTATATGCATGTGGTAGAGGAGTGAAGTATAGAACAATTAATGTAAGAATAATTTCATGGGCAAATGAGAAAAGAGAATAGGGCAAATTATAAGGTTCTCAGTAGGCATTGAGCAGCTAGGTGCCACAGTGGGTAGAGCCCCAGCCTGGAGTCAGTAAGATTCCTCTTCCTAAGTTCAAATCTGACCTCAGACATTTATTAGGCATGTAACTCTGAGTGAGTCACTTAACCCTGTTTGCCTCAGTTTCCTCATCTATAAAATGAGCTAAGGAATAAATTGGCAAACCACGCCACTATATCTGCCAAGAAAATCCCAAATGGGGTCACAAAGAGTTAGACATGACTGAAACAGCTGAACAACAACAGTAGGCATTGCAGAAAATACAAACGCGAAATGATTTAAATGGCATTTACTATGCACTTAATGTTTAGGCCACTGTACAAATACAAAGGATACAAGCAAAACTAAGCACGGTAATCCCTGCCTTCAAGAAGCTTACATTTTAATAGAGAAAGAACACATAGGTAAACAAGAATTCTGGCAAGGTGGGTTCCTGTGGCAGAGAGCAAGAAATGGCAGTGTGGTTCGTTGGGGTCTAGGAAGCTATGTAGTGGATCCAGAACCAAGTAAGCTAAGTTAAAAACTTATCAATCAGAGCCCAGGATTGGGAGGATGAGGGAAAGCCTAGGATGCAAATGGTACGGTTTGGAAAAGTCTGAGAAGATGTATGAGAGAACTTCTGTCTCTAAGGAGCTAATAGGGGAGGAAAAGACAAGAATCCTCCAAGGTAACAACAGAAAATGACTTGAGTGAGGTATTGTGATAGGACAGCAGTTTCCTCATGCAGCTCTCCTTAACCTGACACAGCTTTCTCCCCACACACAGCTATTTCTGACTGCTGCTTCCCTATCAGCTTCTATGGTGATGATTCCTCCTCACCCCATGCCCAAGGGGTCCTTCTAATTGACCCTCACTTCTCTGACATGGCTTTCTGGCCTAGGGCCAATGTAAAATCCAAGAGTGACTATACTCTGATGACTGACCAGGCACATTTCCAGGTGGAGATAAAAGGGGCTATATCCAAGGAGCTAAGTGCCACTCTGTTCTTGCTGTAAATCCTTGTCACATGTCCTTGTGACAGGGCGAAGTAAATCTCCTTTGTTTAATATTCAGTGACTCATTTTGTCCCAATATCAAACCTGAACTAAGAGTACAAAATAAAGCGTTTATAAATGTGTGCATGTATCCAATGTATACATACACATACACATACAAACTTTAGAGTCAAGCATGTGCTACCCTACAAAGAATTCTACTTTTTTCAAGAAAGATTTCAAGAAGTTTAACAGTGAGAACAGAGCATCCTTTGTTATTGACCAAATAAAAAATAAAGTCCAAAACATTCCTTATTCTCAACTGAGTTGCAGGTACTTAGGATGATAGTCTACCTGAACCATTGATTCCATTTTCTTTTGTCATTTAACTATATACTTGAATAATTTATTATCCAAACTTTCCCAACATGGTTTTAATGCACTGAGAAAAGGTATATTCAGGTGGTTTTTATGTTAAAATTATTTTAAATGTTTTTTTTTTCCCTAAATTACTAAGGTATCTTCCTACAATCTCCACTACTCTGTTTTCCCATATACTCTCTTACTCTATAAAGGCCAATTTCAGCTCAGCTTGAGTTACTAAAAACAAGTAAACTTGCTAGCAACAATATTTTACTATATATAACCTAAAACTCTGTGTCAGTTCATTTGGATGGAGCAATAAATAAATAAATGATGGCAGGACTCAAACTCAGGTTTCTCTGGACTTACAAGTGCACTGCTGTTTTTCCTACACTGCTATTTCTGAAGTGGATAGTTTTGCAAAGATTATTGATATAATATTTTTTCTTTCCACTTTATTCCAATTTTAAAAAGAGGAACCATGTCCTTTACATAGTCGCTGTCTGGCTATCTGCTACAGTGACTATTTTGCTTTATGAAAAGATTGGCTGTATTAAAGTTATGGATTTTCTAGTCTTCTGGTGCACATTGGGAATTTAGGTTACATCATGTCTTTCTAGGTCTGGTGATGTTATCTGAGATATATCACCCAACCAACTTTCTTTGCAGCAGGGATTAAGTTAACACATACAAAACTGGTTTAATTTCCTCTAGATTATATTTATTTTTTTTAACTTCCACTTTTGTGGCATTGTGGTGCCAACAGGATATTCACAGCACCTACGGTGGCCATGAATGAGCTGGTGCAATTTTGAATCAAGAAATACAAGAGATTCCATATGGCAGACGGAACCAAAACATTATTCAGACACCAGAGAGCCAAATCCATCATAGTAACAAAGACATCTATACACAATAACAATGCAACACCATCCCCAAGCCTTCCCCATGCTAGGCTTCCCACAAACCAGCTCCCTTAAACAAATCACAAGCAGGCTCCCTTAAACAAAATCACAAATAAGCTCTTTTACTCAGACTAGCCAGCAGCCTGTTTGCCTACATCTTTCCTAGCTCTGACTTCTCTCATGACTCACTTCCTCTCAGCTCTGTTCTAGCTCCACTTCTTCCTGTTCCACCCATTCAGCAAGCTCCTCCCACCACAGGCTTCATGTGACTCAGACTTCCATGTGACCCAGGCAGGTCACATAGGCCTTCTAATGAATGGGAAAGATCTTCCCATTTAAATTACCATTACATGCGGCCCCAAGACCTTTTTGTATTCATTACATAGGTTGGTGGGGCAGTTGGTATCAACAGAACTTTAACAGAGATAACAGAAAGTAAGCATATAAAACTTTCAGGCAACTGGTGTCAATAGAACTTTACAATAATAACACGGATCACACAAAGTAAGCACATAAAACAGTATCTCAAGACAAGCTCCCACTGAGCTTTCTCTTCCAGAAGCTTGTCTCTGCTTTAACATGTAATTTGATAACTTGTTAACGATGCCCATCCTCTTCTACATACCCCTGCCATTTCTTTCCCTGGTTCTATTAGTATTCCTTGAAAATATCTTTCTAAGTCTCTTAAGTTCTCCCTTTTGTAGCCTTGGTTCCCAGTTCAGAGTCCTTTGCTTTTAGTCCATTCTCTTGCTAGGGAGGAATAAGGCAAATCCTCCCAACCTGGAATACCCATTCTCTAAAGCCTTTCTGTCTTCAAATAGAGGTCTGATATTTTGTGATCTCATCCTCGTCACCATTGGTAGTGCCAACATAATATTCCCAGCACCTGTGGCAGCCATGAATATTCCCAATGCAATTCTGAATCATGAAATACAACAGATTCTCCACATGGAAGACAGAACCAAAACATTCAGACACCAGAAAGCCAGATCCATCATAGTATCAAAGACATCTATGCACAATAGCAATGCAGAGAACAACACCATCCCCAAATCTTCCTCATGCTAGGCTTCCCATAAAACATCTCCCTTAAACAAATCACAAGCAGGCTCCCTTGAACAAAATCACAAACAAGCTCTTTCATTCACACTAACCAGCTGCTTTCTTGCCTGCATCCTTCCTAGCTCTGACTGCTCTCATGACTCACTTCTTCTCATCTCTGTTCCACCCATTCAGCAATCTCCTCCCACCACAGGCTCCATGTGACACAGGCAGGTCACAAGGGCCTATCAATGAATGGGAAAGATCTACCCATTTAAATTACCATTACAGGCATATGAATTACTTGGGGCAAGCAACAATTTTTATATTTCACTGTGACAAAAATGGTCATTTATCTGTGCTTCTCTCACAATTTGAATGCCAAACCTTGACCACATTAAAACAGATTGAGTTAGTTTTTTCACTTTTACTTAGTTCTGTCAGCTGAGTACTGGATTTTGTGCTCTACACATATTTTGTTGGTTTTGCATTATGTTTTTAATTCTGTGTTTTTTAAGAAAGGGTATCACTCCAAGGAAATATGCAAAAGTTATAGCTAGTTCTTCAAGAACACAGTTGAGTGATTGTTGAAGATGCAGCTGTTGGTGTGGGCAGGACAAATGTTTCAAGGATCACTCCTTCCTGCCCACAAAGAACCAGTATCAGTAGCACTGACGCACAAAGAAATGCTAAAATTGAAAGCAATGTTGGGAACCAATGAAGTATTGCTTTGAAGTAGCTTATCTACTTGGGAAAACTGGATAGAGCAATGAGTCTGATATCAGGTAGATATCAGATAGACCTGAGTTCAAATTTGAACTCAGATGCCTGTTGTGTTACCCTGAGAAAGTCACTTAACCTCTATTTGTCTTAATCTGCTGGAGGAGAAAATGACAGACCACTCCAGTATCTTTGCCAGGAAAACTCTGAATGGAATTATGAAGAGTCAGATGTGGCAAAAAGAGTTAGCTGAACAACAAAGCATATCTTTAATATATAGGAAATAAGCAAAGACCTCAAGAAACTGTAATGACAGTGAGAAATAACCCATTTTTTTCCCATTCAATTCTGTTCCAGAACAGATGTCATAAGAATTTCATGAGTACCTTTAAGATCTGGTCATCTTTAGATTGTAAAATATCCTCCCTTTCTTCCCCCACCCCCCAAAAAAAGGAGGACTTTTTTTTAACTTCATGTGGACCTAGGACAAATAATTCAAGAGGAAGGTGTCAGAAGTGAATAGTAAATTTGAATTTCCCCTCGTCCCCTTGAAGTGGATGAGAAGTGGACCTTTCCAACAAGAAACTGCATGTGTGCTTCTAATTATGCTGACTATGACTCCCAAATCTGCCCTTATAAACAATTCTATTTAAGCTGCCATTACACCATATACAAGACCCCTTTTAATTACTGGACAATATTCTGATGGTAAGGTCATAGAGTTCTTATCATATGCAAACCAGTTGAAGATTTGGGGCATTTAACCTAGAGGAAAAAATGTAGCATGGAACATGATACCCAATTTAGATTTGTTCTGTTTGATCCCAGAAGGCAGAACCCAGAATAATGGGTGGAAGTAAAAAGAAGCATTAAATATAGGCTTCATGTCAGGAAAAACTGAATATCACAGGTGTCCAAAAGTGGAACAGGTTGCTTCAAGAAGTGGTGGGTTTCTCCTCATCAGAAATCTTAGGGCAAAAGCTGAGCATTGTAAACTCTCCCTATTCCCTGCCCCCCATAACCCCTCTGGCATTTTCAAAAGTCAATTTTGTTGTCAATTTGATCCACAAAATAAAATGAATAAACTTGTAGACTGGATGACCTGCATGGTGTAGAATAGGGGTTCTTAACCTGGAGTCCATGAACTTTTAAAAATTTGATAACTATTACAAAATAATTGGTTTCCTTTGTAATAATATTGTGAAGAGGGGCCCATGACACACAGAAAGATCTAAGAAGCCTGAGTAGAATAGAATGAACACTAGGTATGGAGTCTGGGGAACTTATGTGAGCTAGGGCCAGTCAATGAACCTCTCTGTGCTTCACTCTACGATCTCCTATTATAGATGGCCATTTGAGGATGAACTTTCCCTCCCTCTGCAGGCCTCTTTATCTTTAAGGTGGTCCATATTCTTTAATGCATTCACTCAAGGACCATTTGCTAAATAATAGTGTTTTTTTATAACATTAGTACTTTTATACTGAGAGGATTTAAATCATATAGGTGACTACTAGCAGCCCCCAATTTATAAAATGATCCAAAAATGAGAAATCACCTTGCCATGTTTCCAGTCTCTTCCATCCCCTCTACTTTCAGCACCTTGGTCTACATAGCCTTTCCATCTCTTTGGGCACAAGTTTTGCTTCCTGGAGTCCCTGCCATCCAACACTGGAACCATTACTGTATAGAAAAGCAATGGTGGACCAGAATTGATTCTGCCCCTTTTGGGGGAGTAGATATGTAACTTCAAAGTTAAAATCTGGAACACATTTTCCCATAGGAACAGTGTTATGTGTGGGGACAAGATTCTTGGAAAGGAAGGGAAAAAGCATTTAAATAGCAGCTGGGTGGTACAGTGGATCAAATGTTGGGCCTGAGGTCAAGGGAAGACTCATCTTCCTGAGTTCAAATCCAACCTCAGATACTTATTAGCTGTGTGAACCTGGGTAAGTCACTTAACTGCATTTGCCTCTTCTGTAAAATGAGCTGCAGAAGGAAATAGCAAACCACTCCAGTATCTTTGCCAACTCCAAATGAGTCAGACTCAACTCAACAACTCTGTGCCATGAACTGCGCTAAGCATTTTACAAGTATCTCATTTGGTCCTCACAACAATCCTGCAGAGGGGGGCTATTATTTCCATTTTACAGTTGAGGACACTGAGGCAAACAGGTTAAGTGACTTGCGCAGGGTAACACAACTAATAAGCATCTGAGGTTAGATTTGAATTCAGAATGTTCTGACACCAAGCCCAGTATTCTATCTGCTGTGCCACCCAACTGTATAAGTGACTTAAATGGTCTTTTATGACCTAGCCTGAGAACCCAGATGATATCCAGAAAATATTGCTTCTATGAGAAAACATATTCCATGTTAAACTCACAAATGCTGAACTTGTAAAAATTGTATCAACATGTTTATAGGTTAGACACTACTGTTCTTTCTTCAAATGAATATTTGAATCACTAAGTTTATTTAAAAAGAATTCACACTTGTCAAGTTCTTTCATTTAAAATAAAGTGTTTGATAACCATTTTCTTTTACAAATTCTATGATTCTTTTTAAAGTTATTATTCTTTGTTCTTTTGGTGGAATTTTCTGATTGTATTGAAAAATATATCTCTGTTGAACAGAGTCCAATAGGGTTAATAGTGGATGAGAAGCAGTATGTAAGTATTCTTCCTCACTGAGTCGAGCTTCTTCTAGTTTTTCTGCATGGGTGAAAAGAATGGCTGTAAAATTCTTCCAATCAGGACCAAGAAGTTCCTTCAAAGAAAAGCAAAAATGTAATAGTTAACTCTCTCTTTTTTTACCCTTGTCAAAAGAAAAAAGTCACAGTCTTATACACAGATTTAAAAACAAAAACAAAATTAATCCAATTATTTAGAAAGGAATAACTGACATGTTTAATAGAACTTTATGATTTGCAAATTATTTTCCTCACAGAAATCCCATGAGCTTGGAAGTAGAACTCATATCTCTGTTCAAAGATGGGAAAATAGGCTTGAGGTTTTGCCTAATTTCACATGGCAAGTATGCAGAGCTGTCATCTAAGCCCAGGTCAGCATAGGGAGATAGACAAAGAGGTCTGCAGATGCTAAGAACATAGTCTAGCCAATAATGAGTATGCTGCATTCCAGTGCAGGAAGTGTCGGTGTTACCAGGTCAAGAAGAGGATCCCAATGAGTGGGATGGGGAGAGGAAGGCATTTGGTATTTACAGAATATCTACTATGTGCCAAGCACTAGCTATATGCTAAGTACGTCTTATAAATATCTCATTGCATCCTTAAAACTACTCTGTGAGGTAAGACTGATCTTTTTATAATGGGGGGAAATAGAGGAATTGTGACTTGCTTAGGGTCATAGAGCTAGTGAGTGTCTGAGGCGGGATTTGAACTCAAGTTTTCCTGACTGCAGGCCCAACATTCTAACCACTATGTCACTAGTTGCCTCAAAGACAGCACAAAAGGGAGGTAAGAAGGAAGAAGGAAGGACTTATTAATGCTAAACTTGTGTAGGACACAGGAAGAGATTCCAACTGCTCTCTGTTACTCATTTCTGAATTGTGGGATTCAGAGTAGACTGGAGAGACCTTCACCTAGGGGTGGTATTTTAGGATGATGAACTATCGAGGGCCCTAAGTTCTATACCAATCAATGACAGTTCGGAAGCAAGCAGCATCTGTGCTGCTCTGACCACACGAGTAGAATGGGGTCTCAGTTCCAAATTCTAACCCAGTTTGAAGCCTCCAGGGGAGCAAGAATCCCAGACCAAAGCAGAAGTTCTGTTGCTCTAAATCAGAACTTTACAACTGGCTGATGGTGGATGAGTCCAATAGCAGTTTAATGCTGCTCACACTTAAACTCACATCAGAAACTTGGAGAGCTTACATGAGGGGCAAAGTAGGGTAAAGGGGAAGGGCACCAGTCAGATTTTGCCCCAGATTAGATAGCTTTGGGAGTGCTGAAAGCTAGCAGGTCCCCAGCCTGGGTTTTCATTCTTACTACCCTAAGAAAGCAACAGCAGGCCTTCCCCACAGAAGTACACAGATCCCAACCCTATCATAAAATCTAAAGTATGATGTAGGCTGAAAAATGATCAAACAGACACAAAAGAATCTCACCTTAAAAAACTATCATGATGACAGGATGTGTTAATGAGAGTTAAAGATCTTTTCCACCTCCTAGTGGGCCTCAGGTGGAGCCCATTAAGGGAAGCTTGACTAGAGGAGGCTTGTTTTGTAGGAAGGCTCATAAGTTTTGTAATTTCTAATGAAACACTGGGTCACGAGGGTCAGGATGCCCTCTGACTCTAAAAAGTGTATATATATATATTGTGAGGTGATGTTTTAATTTGGGGCTTACTCTTTGGAAGAAGGTTTGTGTGCCAGATGGGATCTTAAGGAGCCCCCCTGCTTTGAAAACTCAGAAGTTGGTGTTTTTCTCTCTGGTAACTATGTCTGTATGTAATGGTCAGATAGTTGGATCTGTCTGTTGATCTGTGATGTATGTATTGCTTATGGTCAGACAGTTAGAAGCCCTGTCTGTTGGTCTTTATTTCTCTGATTCTATTTTCTCTGTTGGTATATCTAATTAAAGAAGATTGTTGACCCCTCAGAAGCTGGTTTCCTTTTAGAATGTCAGCAGGTCATCCAGGATGTGTCAAGGTGCTTGCAGCTACACAGGGACACTTTCAACAAACCCAGAAGAGAATGACTCCAAAACATCTAGAAGCAAAACCTCAAAGGAAAATACAGCTTGGGGACAAATTCAACTCCAAATTCCTGCAAGAGATGAATGAGAGTACTAGAAGAAAAACCTGAGAGTGAGAGCTATGGGAGAAAGAGTTGAAAGGAAAATAGGAAAGAAGTAAAGGAAGAAGGAGAAAGAGGGAGGAAAGAAGGGAGGGAGAAAGAAAAGAAAGAAAGGAGGGACGCCAGAAGGAGGAAAGAAGGAAGGACTTATTACGCATGCCAAGCATTGTGATAAGTGCTAGAAATGCATGTATAGGCAAAAAAAGAAAGATAGTTCCTAACCTCAAGGAATTTATTCTAATTGGGAAAGACAACACTGAGAAGGGAGGTGGAAAAGTAGGAAGGAAAGGAGGAGGTATCTGGCATTGGGCCATTATTTTGAAGTCTGGAAGTCAGGAACAGGGCTGAGAGATGACTGAAGACTGACTTGTGCCCCTCCTCAAAAAGAGGTCCCAAGAGGAAGTGATCAGTGGGAGAAAGGGGAAAATCTTACAGAGAGATATTCTAGGTTGAAAAGGCTTCAGATGTGGTTTGTTGTACCCGAGTAACGAGGTCCCAGAGACTGAAAAAAGTTCCAGGATGAGACAGCAACAGAAGCATGGTTTCAATAAATGTGTGTGTGTGTGTGTGTGATTGTCATTATATAACTTGTTTTCCTAGTTCTATTCCACTTCATCCTTCATAATTTCATGAGGTCTTCCAAATTTTATCTGAACTTGTGTATTTCATCATTTATTATGGCTCAACAATATTCGATTACATTCATATATACCATAATTTGCACAGTCATTCTCCAACAGTTGGGCACCCCCTTAGTTTCCAATGCTTTTGCCACTTCAAAAAGACCTGCTATAAATATTTTTGTCCATATGAGTTCTTTTCCTCTTTCTTTGAGCTCTTGACATGCCATTGGGTAGACTTAGAAGTGATATAGCTGGGTCAGAGCATATGCATAATTTATTGATATGGGAAGCAAAGTTCCAAATCACTTCCAATAATGACTAGACCAACTCATAGCTTCATGAATAGGACCTTAATGTGCCTCTAACCCTTCCAACATTTGTCATTTTCCCTTTTTGCTGCTTTTTCAACCCAATGGGTATGAAGTAGAGCTTCAGAAGCACTTTAATTTACATTTCTCCAATTATTAATGATTTAGGTGATTTTTCCATATGGTTATTTATTGATAGCTTAGATGTCTTAGAAACTGCTTGTTTGTAACCTTTGATCTATTGGGTAATAGCTCTAATAAAAATTTGAATGAGTTCCTTATACATCTTTGATACAAAACCTTCTATCAGAGAAGCTTGCTGCAAAGTTTTCTTTTTCTTCCAGATAACTCTTTCCCTAATAATTTAACTGTATTGGTTTTGTTTGTGCAAAACCATTTTTAATCTCCTATAATCAAAATTGTCCATTTTGTTTTCTGTAATTCTCTCTAACCTTGTTTGGTCATGACTTCTCTCTCTATCCATAAATCAGAAAGGCAGTTTCTTCCTTGTTCCTCTAATTTGCTTATGATGTCATTTTTAATGTTTCTCATGTGACCATTTGTAATTTATTATGGCATAAATGTGAAATATTGCCCTATACCCAATTTCTAATAAACTGTTCACAATGTTTACAGCAGTTTCATGTCAGATAGTGAGCCCTTATCCCAGTTACTGGGGTCACTGGATTTATTAAATAATAAGATATTGCATTCATTTCACTGATTATTTCACTGGTTAACCTCTTTTATCCAGTACCAAATAATTTTGATGATTTCTACTTTGTAATATAGTTTGATGTCTGATACTTCTAGGCTCTCCTCTTTTCCACTTTTTTACTACTTCTCTTTAGAGTCTTGTTCTTTTACTTGTCCATTTGAATTTCATTTTAACCCCATAAAGTAATCCATAGTCATTTATTTGGTGTCTGAATAAGTAAGTAAATTAAGGTAGTTTTGTTATTTTTTTTATGTTATCAGCCCATCCTACTCATGAGCAAATAATATTTCTCCAGTCTTGTAGGGCTATAACTATCATTTTAAAATAACCTGAAAGATATAGAGAACGTAAGATTCTATTATGCTTATTGTCTGTTCAATAAAACAAACAAAAAAAAGCATTTGAGTCTTCAGAAGCACCTTGCAAGCTTTTTTACAAGTTGTTTTCCATCCATCCATCAAAAGGACTCTGTTCCTTTAAAGATATGGCAGAAATAACCCTGATCCTCTGATAACACTCATCAGGCAAGGAATAAAGCAGGTATGCTTGCCAAGTGTTGACCCCTGTGATGAGAAAATCCACTGTAGAATCAAGATCAAAAAACTGTCTGGGAATAGTGACCTCCTCCAGATTTGCATGTGATTTACTGATTGTACTGATTTCATCCAATTTCAAAACATTCCAGAGCTTCCCAGAACAGACTTGTAATCACACAAGGGACCCTGGCCTGTCCATCCACATGCAGAAGACATGTGATGTAGAATACTTATTGTCCAGATATTAAGCTACATTTAGAATGCCTTACAAAACTTACCCAACAGCTTGTCTAGATAAGAATTGAACAGGATGGATCAGCATAGATGGGTTAGGATCTATAGCATCAAAGGGCTCTCTCAAATGTATGGAACAACTTCTGTTCTTAACTTATTTACTGGTTAACATATACTTGAACAGAAAAGTTAAGTTCAAAAATATCATCTGGGATTAGCAAAAATAATGTAATATGTTTTTAATAATTGTTTTAATAATTAATAAAAAATAGTGTTTTAATAATTGCCCCTCATTTTGCAGGCATCGAAGTCAGTGCAGTTCAGTATAGTTTAACAATGTTAAGAAATGGTGTTCCTTTATCTAATGAGATAGGAAAGTTAGTGATGTAATAAATTCATGTTGCATTAGTAAAAATATTCTAAGTGAAAGCAGTACTTCTAGAATGTGAAGAAGAATATTTGATGTAAGATTATTGGTTCCTAGCAATATATATGTGTGTATATATATATATATATATATATATATATATGGATACATATATATGTATGTATTTGTATGTGTGTATGTATGTATATATATACATATAAAATTAGATATAGCTTTTTTAAATTTCCTTACAAAATCATATGAAAAAATTTCTTATTCAGAAAAATGCATTTTTTATGTAGTTTTTTTGTCTCATATTTCATTACATTTTAGGAGCCTGTAGAATGTGTTTAATGGAATTATTTTTACATTTAAAGAGATTCTAAGAAGGCTTAGACCTCAAACAGGTCTTGTTATGAATCTTTTTAAAAATAAAATTTGGTCAAAATGTGTTGTTCCACATAGTAACTACTTATATTTCTTTGAGGAAAAAAATTAGTGTAACTTGATGTTGTTATTGAGTTGTTTCAGACTCTTTGTGGACTCCATTTGGGATTTTCTTGGAAGAGACACTGGAGTGGTTTGCTATTTGCTTTCTCTAGGTCATTTTATAGATGGGGACACTGAGGCAAACAGGGTAAAGTGACTTGCTCAGGGTCACACAGCTAACAAGTGTCTGAGGCCAGATTTGAACTCACAAAGATGAGTCCTCATGATTTCAGGTCTGGTGTTCTAACCACAGCTGCCCATGACGTGCCATAGGGAAGTTTATATTTCTAAAATGGAGTCAGTACGAATTTAGAATTGAGACCTGGATTCGAGCTCTTGTGCTACTGCTTACTAGCTGTTCAATCTTAAACAAGATACTTCAAGTCTGAGTCTCAGTTTTATCATCTGTAGATTGGGAATGATAATACTTGCACAACCTACCTCACATGATAGTCCAGGACAAAGTACCATATAAGCATGAGGTAGATACTTTTATGGTAAATTAGGAGGTGATTGTTTTGCCAAAGGATTGAATAAAAGAGCTTCTTTTATTTTGATTACACAAATGTTAAACAGCTGTGTGGATGATAAAAAGACATACCTTACAAACCCTACTCTTAAATGAAATTTTGAAAGTATGACACAATTAGTCAAAATGTGATCGATACAACTTTTCACAAATGTCTTTTGGGCAAAGTGCTTATGTAATATAGTAGCACACTGTTATTAGCTAATATAGAAAAAATAATGATTTTATAATAATAATACTTAATAAAGAAAAGCTCTTATAAATGAGACCTTAGGGGCCAGGAGAAGTAAGAAGAAATATAAAGCAGAAAAGTAATGTAATTTGAAAAATATTTTAGAATTTTATTTTTTCAAAAGTACAATCACAACATTTGATTAAAGATTATCAGCACCTTTGGAAGTTTTTCCTAATAATACTAAAGAAGTATAGTACCTGAATAAAGTAAAGGTCCATAGGTAAGTTCTGTTAAAATCATTCTAATGTGATCTTTCAAAATGATCTGTTCAATGCACAAACAATGGAAATGAGTCTTATTTCTAAGTTCATTTTGTTTCTAGCTCATTTGAGTTCATCAGTAGAGTTTGAACCAAAAGCAAATTAATTGCTCAGTGTCACTGTGTCCACCGGATATGTTAATACTTCAAAGCATTTAGCTTTAGTTAGGGAGAAATACACTATTTTATCTATAAAAAGGCCAATGTTTCACTTCTTTGGTGGATTCCACCTAGAATGACAGAGCTGAAAGGGACCTTAATGATCATTTAATGCAGCCCCCTCTGAGGGGTTTGTTTGTTTGTTTGTTTTTTTAATGTGAGACCTTTAGGTCCAGAGAATGGCTTGCTCAAAGTTGTATTTTGGAAATGGTAGTCTATGGGTCAGAGCTAGAATCCTGGTTTTTCTGACTCTTGCTTCAATTTTTTTTTCTCATATGCAGTGCTACTTCTTCAATCCACAAGAAGTTTGCATTTGTTGGTGGCTATTTCTAAAATGATGCCAACATCCTATAAGCAACACAAGAAATTTTCTTTTGGAACACTGCTAATAAAAGACGAGAATGTCAATTTGGTTTGTACTTTGTAGTCTCTTGCCTAGCCTAGAAAACAGTGGGATATCCTAGAGTGGTGTTACTTGGTATTTAGTCATCATTCTGTGAGCCAAGTATGTTCTCAGTGGATCTGGGGAAAAAAGAAATCAAGGATGATTGATACTTTGCATGAAAATCCGAGAGCAAGATAAGTTAATGTAAGTTATCTGGTGCTAACATTTTAAATGTGCTATTAAGGATTGAAGTCCTGAGCTACAGAGGATTTTTGCAATCAATCATGAATTGTTTGATAGCTGAGTGCTAATAGATGTAAGTGGGACTAGTCCTTCTGGGATCACTAGTTCAAGTATAAACTTTGTTTTCTAGGAATCATTTTAATTTTCCCAGGACCCACCAACAGCCCTGCCCCCATGGCTTGTGCTTGATGAAGTCATAACATCTGGACTTTTAGGGGAGAAATTGAAAAAAAAAGCCAACCATTACATCAACTGACAAAGAATTATCACAGAACCAGAGAATAATTATGACTTTTTAATTTCCCCTTTTTCTATCTTCCCACATTAAAAAAAAACAACTGAATTTTCCTCCAAGAGAGAGCCTATTTGGAATACTGAGACCTTGTAAGACAAATTAACTTGATCAAGGCAATGAATTTTCTCCCAAATACAACTTCTTAAGCCCTAAAATTTGAACATTATTAATTACAAAGTAAATTTCTCCAGGAGCTTATCAAGGCAAACTCCCAGTTGGCCACTTATACAGATTGTGTGTCCTAACTGTAGGATAAAGTAAAATACTGCCAAGTAACTGGAGATCCATTTAAGAAGAGAGAACATCTGGGGTCAAGTCCTGCCTTTGATACAGATTACCTTTGTGTCTTTGAGCAAGTTGTTTAACCACTCTGTGTCCTCATGCAACACTCAAAGGTGCTGATCTGCATTGGCAGAGGGAATTTCCTAGTTACTACTAATGGATTCACAAATTCAGATTAAAACAAGTAAAGTTGAGTACAAATTTGCAATCATATATTGATTGCCCCCATGAAGTTATATTTGCACATGTAGTTGTGTTGAGCATGGTGACTTCCACAGAGCAGGCTCTCAGCAAATATTTGTGAATAATTCCACCTTTAAGTGATGATGGCTAGGGAAAGGTTGTGATTCAAATAAGGTGGGCTGAAATAATGAATCCAAACCCAGAATGGAAGCATGACGTACAGCCCACAAGAAAGTTAGTAGACTTTGCCTTCAAAGTTTATTTCAGCATTTATTTTTAAAAAATCATCTCATTCTATGATTTGTCAAAGAAGCAATCATAGGTTTCTGAGGTCCTAGAGTCAGAGCTTGTAGGGAACCTCACTTTATTTCTGGCATAGACTACATTGTGGCTGCATACTCAAGGCTGGTTATAACCATGGCAGGCATATGCCAAACTGAGGGAGAAATTCAACTTGGTCCATTGAAATGTGGAAATTTTTAAATCAATGATTCTAAGCATTGTCCAACATAGCCCCGACTGCAAAATGCTTATTGTTACCAACCCAGTGGACACTTTGACTTATGTTGCCTGAAAGTTAAGTGTTTTAACTCATGCCATGTCATTGGAACTGGTTTCAATCTAGACACTACCCGTTTTCTTTTCCTAATTAAGGAGCAGCTGGGTATCTACTCTGAAATGCATGCCTTATCTGCCTTCAAGAGGACAAAAAGGGTCCCATAGTTATCTATAGCCAAAGAACATTAGTAGATGCCTAGCAATATCTGAACAGTACTCTATCCTGACAAATGTTCAGATACTCCCTGGCTGCCCAGAGTTAATAAGCATATCCATATGGCACTCACTAGTACCTCTGCAGTACTTTCAGGGAAAAAAATGCTATAAAAGTCCAAACTGTAAAAAGTTAATAGAAGCTTTCTGTAAAATGCTTGGGTACAATGAACCTGCCACCAGACCTGCCATCTGCCTCTAAAGATTTCTTCTATGTCATAACTGACAACAGTATTTTCTGTACTTTCTAGATTACAATTGACATGGTCTTAGGCTGTCTAAGGGGAGGCATAATGTCCAGAGGGAAGCAATAGCTCTGCTACTTATCCCTGGCTGAACCAAAAATGGGATGATAGATATAGGTCTGTGTGCCATGCTACTGTACTGGAGGTTATCCAAAAAAGGTGACCAGAACGCTGAGAAATTGGAGACTATACCATATGACAGTCAGTTGAAGGTATTGTAAATGTTTAGTCTGAATAGTGGAACTTGGGGTGTGGGCAGAGAATACTATCTCTGGGGAAATTTCTGTCTTTAAGAAATACTGTCTTCAAGTGTTTAAACATTGTCAAGTGGAAGAAGGGTTGGATTCCTTATTCTTTGCCCAGAAGGCAAAACTAGTGGCAAGGGGAAGTAGAGAGAGATATTACAGTTCAATGTGAGGAAAAACTTCCTAACAGTTAGAGCTTTCCATTAAGAAATTAATGTATAGGTCTATTAGTGATACCACACCAGTCAAAGTGCATGCAAAGTTTGCCAGCTACAGACATAATTCTGTAAAGGAGGACTTGAAATCACTGCCATTTGACTCTGGTGCCTTGAGTAGGGGAGAATACTTTTTGAATGAATCAAACTTGAGTGTGAACAGAGGGTGTATAACTCTTTGGATCAATGAAAGTCATCATAGAAGAGACTAGTTCACATACTAAGCTATTTACATAAAAGGAGAAGCTATCTCAGAAGTGGAGAGAAGGTGAATCAAAGAAAACAATGATGTATGGCAGAGAAGGAAGATTCTTTGTCTCCACAGGCATCTCAGGGAGGAGAACTTAAGCAAAGCAAAATCCCAAGAAAAGTCATCCATTTCCCCCCCTGATGCTTGTCTATCTATGAACACTAAAATATAATATCATCTGCTATTTTGTTACCCAAATACTTCCAGTAAATTGAATTTCACCTCAACTATAAGGAGGACAGAGGTTAACTAAAATAAATACAAATATAGGATTAGGAAGAGTGTCCAACCTTTGTGTAAGTGTTAGGAATTTTCCTAACTGGGGGCTCAGAGCAATTACAACTGAACTATGAACTTTTCCTATAAAATAAATTCCATAAAGCCAAAGAGAAAGGAATCCAGCGAACTTTAGAGCCAATGTATTTTCCCATAGGCTTAAAATGAGCTAATTATTGTAACAGGCTTTTACTGTTCCAAATTGTTTTCCAGAATGGTTGTACCAATCCACAGTTTCATCCGCAACACATTAATGTGCCTGTTTTCCCATTATGCTAGCCACTTCCTGACTGAAAAGTGAATGATTCAAGATGAGAAGGAGACCTACATCTTTTAGGCATGGCCAATGTAGGGATTTATTTTAATTGACTAAGAATGTTTACTACAAGGATTTTTGTTTTTCTTTTTTTTTCCTTTTCTTTTAAATTGAGGCATAAAAGGGAAAGAAAATAAATCTTTAAATTAAAAAAAAATTAAAAATTACCCAAAGGGGACTGGATTCCCTCAGGAATTAATAGGCCTCCTACTACTGGAGATCTTAAAATGGAGAATGAAAAAACTTACTGGAATATTGCAAAGGGAATTCTTATCTATATACAGTTTAATTTAGATGTCCTGAGTGAGGTCCTTTCCAAATCTGAGACTGCGTAGCCCAGGGGTGGGGAACTTGTGGCCTTGCAAGTCCTTAAGTGAAGCCTTTTGACTCAATCCAAAATTTTACAGAACAAATTCTTGTCCATTTGTTTTGAAAAATTTGCATTCAGTTTGCATAAGGACTTACAATGCCACATGTGACCTTATGGCCACAGGTTCCCTACCCCTAGTATCACCTTTTCCTCTCCACAGCTTCTCTTGACAATCATTTCAACCTGAGGTAACTAGGGGGCACAGTGCATATCATGTAGGACTTGGAGTCAATATGATCTGAGTTCAAATCCTGCCTCAGACACTAATTAGTTATATGACACTAGACAAGTCATTAAACTCTCTCAGCCCCAGTTTGTTTATTTGATAATAACAGCAACTAGTTGTGGTGCATATCAAATGGGATAAGATGAAAATCTTTAAGTGCTATATAAATGCTCGCTAGTTTTATTAACCTGATTTTTCCTATGGGAAGATGAGAACAGAGCCTAAACTGTCATTTTCCCTATTTCTCTTCTCTGTACACCCCCCAGGAAAAGGTCTTGCTTTAATTTAATTTTTTTTCTTTTTCACTAAAACTTAACAATCATTTTCAAACATACACATTTCAGTATACAAAGAAAAACAAGAGGATTATGCAAACAAAACCTGTTCTGCTCACAAAAACTGTCCACAGTTTTGAGAGGAAATGAAACCCAAAGACATTTAATGACTTGCTTGGCATTTTTTTGTGGTAACAAAAGTCTGGAAACAAAGTAGGTACCCACTGATTGGGGGCATGTCTAAACAAATTATTGTGCACACATATTTGAATATTACTGAACCACAAGATACAATGCACATGAAAAATTCAGAGAAACATTGGAAGATATATATGAACTGATTCAGAGGAGAGCCAGGAAAATAATACACCCAAGACTGAAACAGTATAAACAGAAAGAACAGGAAAGCAAAACTGAACACTGTAATTTTAATGACCAAGATTGACTTGGAGAAGAGTTGATCAAATGTACCCCCTTCCTTTCTGTAGAAAGGCCTGTGGCATATTGTGTATACTTTTAGTCAGGGTTGATAGATTGTTGGTTTGTTCGAAGGACCTGGATTCATACTTCACTGAAAAAAAAATGGAGATCATCTGTTGTGACCTACCCTCTCTTCCCCAATTCTATACTTCAAATCATTTGATTTCACTCCAGGCTGTGATTAAATACTACTCCCTTACCTGATTCCTTGGGGTGTTCATCTCTCCTGCTCCCACCTTGGTATTTATTGTGTGCGTATACTGTATTTATTTATTAGTGACCATGTTGTATCCCCCAGATAGAATGAAAGCTCACAGAGACAATGAAGTGGTGTGCAGTAAATAGAACTCTGGGTCTGGAGTCCAGATCAACTATGGTTCGGGGTGCTTACTAGCTATAGGACCCTAGGCAAGTCACTTGACTCCTATCTGCCTCGGCTTCCCCTGAAGGTATAACATGGGGATACCTCCCAAGGTTTTTCTGAGGATCAAATAAGATAATATTTGTAAATCTCTTAGTACAGTGTCTGGTATTCTAGTACAGAATAGATTCATAATAACATGTTTCCTCTTTCCTGGAGGAAAAAAGACTTTCTCATTTTTATATTTACATCCCCAGCACTTACAACCCAAGGTTTTTTGCTTCTAAGGCAATGAACTATATGGTAGCACCATAATGTTCATATCTTCCTATCAGTTTACTAATGAATAGCTGGAGAATAATGGGTAGCATTAGTGTTTCCTTTTAAAATCCACCTGGGAATATAGAATTGACTCATCTTCCCCCAAAGAGGCTACGAATAGCAAACAAATGTTAAATAAATAGCAAATGTGTACAGTACAGTAATCAAACAATTGAGGATTTTGTGGAGCATAAACAAATTCAGTTCATAATAAATTTCCAAAGGCTTGTATTACCTGGGTTCTAATTCTACCTCAGATACTTACTTAGCTGTGTGACTATGTCCAAGGCAACTAACCTGTCAGCCTTCGTTTCTTCATCTGTAAAAATGAGAATAGTAACAAAACCTACTTTGCAGAGATGCGAGGACCAAATGAAATAGTACATGTTAAGTACTTAGCAACCCAAAAACCACTATAATCATTTTAGTTATTAATAATAATTGCCACTATTCCCCTCCTCCTAAGGCTGTTCTAAAAGCTAGAATATTGACATGTTTGCATCTTGATTTTACCTGCACGAGATGGACAGAAGAACATTCTCCCTCTCCACTGAGGGGCACATCAGCTCTCAGGACCAGTAGTGCAAGGTGGAGCCCATCTCGTCCAAAATGCCTCACCAGGGCCTCCTTCACTCCCTGTTTCACCTGCTCCTGGCTCAGGCTGCTGTGAGGATAGCCTGGTGTGTCTAATATTTGGATCTGCAGAGTCACTTCTTGGCCACCACGCCGCATGAAGTGGGAGATTTGGCAGCTTCGGCCCAGACTGCAGTCCTTGGTCACAGAACATGGAGCCAAACAGCTGGGAAAGTCAATGCTGCCCAGCAAGCTGTTGCCAGCAGAGCTCTTCCCACTCTGGGTCCCACCGAAGAGGGCCAGGTTGATGATCATCTTAACACTGCCTGACATAATAAGCCCTTATCCAACAACCTGGGGAAGTAGAGGCAGGGCACATGTGATGTCTGACCAGTATAACTAGGCAGAATGTCTAGTTAAATGTATTTGGCTAAGTAAGGCTTCCTAATCAAAGACTCCCAAGTAGGTTTATTGGACTTGGCTAGTTCTATCATCGCCAGCATCCACCTTGGTGCGCAGAGAAACTAAAGATGAGAGGGATGGAAGGAAACATGGTTCTCTACTTCTTCTACCCACTCCAATCATAGTCTCAAGAGAAGTAATGACACTTGGAAGATGGAGAGAAAAGTGGTCTATAGAGAACAAGAAAAATGCAGAATTAGAAAAAACTACATTTTTCTTTGGAGAGAGCACCCAAAGAAATTGTAGGGGGGAATGTAACCTTGATGCAAAATCAGGTTAAGTTATCTCAGGGAATGAGCTTGGTCTGGGAGAGGGTGGTGAAGTTCCAGAAATAAGGAACACAGTGAACAAAAGGGCTTAGGAATCCTCATTTCTGAAGATAAATGAAAATAGAATACAAGAAAGATGTCAGTGCTTCTCTTCTCTCTGCTGTTCTTGCCCCACCCTGCCCCAAGAAAGAGAGAAAAAAGAGAGCAGGGGAGGGGAAACAGGGGTGGGGGGATTGGAGGAGGGACAGAGACAGAGAGATATAGGGAGACAGAGACAGAAACCTTCCTTCTCACTTTCATTCTTTTCCTTCCTTCCTTCCTTCCTTCCTTCCTTCCTTCCTTCCTTCCTTCCTTCCTTCCTTCCTTCCTTCCTTCCTTCCTTCCTTTCTTCCTTTCTTTGAAAGGATAACTGAGTAACAGAGAAGGAATGAATACATTGGGAAATGAAGGTAATCTAAAACCAAAAGATACCCATAAAAATATTTTTTAAAAATGGAGTCATCTCAGACTAGCTTTGTTTCCCCCTTTTCTATATAGTTCTACTTGATTGGTAAAGAAAACTCCAAATGGAGTCATGAAAAGTTAGGCATGACTGAAAAACAACTGAACAATAACAGTTGACTGGTAGATCGGTGATGCTGTAGAAATACTTTACCTCAGTTACAGCTAAGTGCATGACAAAGTCTGTCATGCTATCTTTGTAGATGGGGGTGGAGAGAGAGAGAGAGACAGACAGACAGACAGACAGAGACAGACAGAGACAGAGACAGAGACAGAGAGACAGAGAGAGACAGAGAAAGAGAGAGAGAAGAGAGAGAGAGAGAGGAAGAGAAAGAAGAGAGAGAGAAGAGAAAGAGAAAAGAGAGGAGGGAGGGAGGAAGGGAATGAGGGAAGAGAGTGAGGAGGGGAGAAAAAAAGGGAAGGGAGAGGAACAGGGAAGGGGAGAGGGAGACCTAGGCAGAGGGAAAAGAGTAGGGAGACAGGGAAAGGAAGAGACAGAGACAGCAAAACAGACAGACAGACTAGAGACGGAGAGAGAAGGAGGAGAATGGAAAGTAGAGAAACAGGAGGAGGGGGGAGCTCAAAACTGCAGTGGCATCTGCAAAAAATCATTCTTCTAACTTCCTGAATTTTTCCTTCTAAGAAACAGCAGCTTCTGGTTCTGTTTACCAAAGAGCTTTCTAGTCAGGGAGTATTCTGATGAAAATACCCAAAACCATTCTTATTTATTTGCTGTTTCTACTAAGAAATAAATTTAAATAAAATACAAAATATGTGAATACTCCAGCATTGCAAAGTGTTGGTTTTAAGATTTAAAAAAAAAAAAAAGGAATCTCATTCCATTGTGTAGTTTTCAGCCAACCCGGAATCAGGAATTTAATTATTTTGTAGTAACTAGATTGTTGTCTCTTACAGTACCTATGTAGAAAAGGTGCTATCAGAATCTATCACCAATCAAAATCTAGGTTAATTCTGTTTAACATACACTGTTAATGAATTGTAGTAAAAATCTCATGCAGGACATGGGCCCCTTTTTCCATTTTAGCAATTATCATGGTGTAATGCCTGCCGGCAGCATGTTTTTAATAAATGTTTATTGACTCTCTATTAAACGGCAACGCTATACGGCTGAATCAAAATATATCTTTAATTCCAGAAATGATAAATTCCTTGTGATTTTGCTAACAAATTTCAGATCCTATTATTCTCCAAGGTCATAGAAACATTGGCTCCTTCCAGTTTCTGCTGACTACCTTCCAGCCACCTTTCCTCTAGTCCTTTCATGCTACATTCACCAGATCCTGTTTTATCAGATTGTTTCAGCCATCATGGGAAAAATCAAACCAATCAGCCCTAATGGCTGGGCTCTACCAAGGTGAAGCCAGAGCACCAACCATAACTACCACATTGGAGTAGGTAAGGAGGCATATTTATTCTACTTTACCCCAATCTTGTCTCACGTCTTTAAGCTCATGTATTGAATGCTCTGAGTTTTATTGCATGTAACTTACCTTTTCAGACTAGAGATTCCTTCTCCACCTGGGCTGGGTTTCCCTCAAGTTTCAGGACTGCCCTTCACTATGAACTTTGACTTTCTGATGAGGTTTCAGTACCACTCAGGAACTGACACTGGGACGTGTTTCTCACTGTAGTTAATCTGTTACCAGAGATCCTCATCTTTAATTGATTGTGATTCTGCTAATAAGCCCTGGTATTCTTAAACCACCTGGCAAGCTTGTTGTTTTAACATTTCAATAATAATTCAACTTTTTTTCCCCAGGAGATTGCGTCAGAATCTTGTTGCAGGTAATAATCTCTATTACAAAAGAAAACCCAGACTGGAGAATTAAAAGGAACTAAAGTATCCCAAGGGGGAAAAATGGTTCAGTTCTTAATTCTTCAAAACGTGATAAAAGCAAAAACAGTAGCAAAATTGGCTTGGAATCAACCTGGAAATCAGAGAGATCTGTGTTCAAGTTCTGCCTTTGACACATACTAGTTATATGACCACGGGCAAGTCACTTAATCTCCAGTTGTTAAATTCAGTTCTCTAAGATGATTAATTACACTGGTAAATTGATCGGCGGAGGCAGTTTCTACACCAGAAATTCTTTACGCCAGTGAGATCCCAGTTAAATCAACATGCATTTAATAAAGCTTACTACGTGGCACAGTCCTGTGGATATTAGTAGAAATAAAGACAGTCCTTGCCCTCGAGATTACATTCTAATGGGGAAAACAAGATATAAAAGGAAGCTGAAAAGAGTGGGAGAGATGAAGATACCCATAAAATGAGGAAAGATTTTAGAGAAATCCAGAGGGTCAGAAGGGCAGCCTAGAGAGAAATGAAAGCAAGGCTGGTCTGGATGTCCTCCTTAAGAGGACTGAAAGGAACCAGTCAATCAGAAGGAGAGGCCCCAGGGGCAGAGGGCACCTCCAATGTGAGAAGTCCAGGTGCTGGGTGAATTTAGGGTAAAGGAGTCTCTGAGAAGTAAGTCTAAAGTCAAGAAGGCAGGCAGCCAGGAGAGGAATGAAAGAATCCCAGGTTCAGATCTCACTTTTCCCTAAATGATTTCTATGTTATATAGGTTAAATCCATCAGTTTATCCTAGGTTTTGAGAGTTCTGATGTTAAATAGTAATACATGTAATTTTCATGTTAATTAATATGCATACTCATGGATCTTGATTTAAGAATAAGGTCAAAGGAATTTGGATAAAAATGCTTAAAAAATTTTTCCCTTCTTATTGAAAACTGTATGACCCATTCCCATTTTTTTCTCAAAGTGCCATGTAAATAAATATACACTTTCTAACATGATTTTTGTAGCCAATATATAATGTTAGTGATAATAACATCCAGGAAACTGAATATCGCTGCATTTTAAATGATCTAAATGCCCTGCCCCCTCTTTTCCCTTCTCAGAAGAAATTCTATAAAGTGTGTATCACTATTTGCAGCGATCTTTGAGACATCTGGAATTTCTTATAACCTCATGGACAGATTTAAGAAGTATTCTTCCTGTGTGGATATGACAAGGAAAATGAAACCAATTCATTCAACTGACAAATACCCTTGGTCTTCTTGTACACAGAAGCAACCTCCCCCAGATGGCAGTATCTGCCCATTTCCTGGGTACTGGAAAAAAAAAAAAAAAGAACAAACCAACATTTTTTCTCTACCTCTTCACCACTTTCTCCCCCTTCCCTCTTCCCAAAGTAATTTGGTCTTTTTTTTTTTTTTTTTAATAAGCAGCTCACTGTCAAGCAAGTATGGCACTAGGGATTAATTGTACATGGATGGGATTAACTAAGTATTTCATACATTTGAAAAAACATGGACCAGGATTTTCCCCTGTACTTTGTTAAGGCAAAGTATCTTCTAGCTCTAAAAATTTATCATTTTATGATATTAAAGGTAGCTAATTAACTCAGTGGATAGAGTACTGGACTTGGAGTCAGGAAGACCTGAGCTCAAATCTAGCCTCATACTTAGGGGCTATGTGGTCCTGGGAAATCCATTTAACTTTGTTCTGCCTCAGTTTCTTCATCTGCAAAATGGAGATAATTCTAGCACCTCTCTCCCAGGATTGTTGTGAGGAAAAAAAATAAGATGATATTTGTAAAGTGTTTTGCAAATGTTAAAGAACTATATAAAAGTTATTGTTGCTCTTATAATGCAAATAAAAAAGTAACTTTTACTACCTTTATTATACAAATAAGAAAGGTCTTTGGGGTTTTTCAGTGGTTCTGAAGTGTCCCACATCTGAAACTTTATACTTAAATGAAAATTTCTTGTTTTTGCAAGAGCTAGAATTCAGCACCCCTGTAGCATTTTCTAATGGAGAAGTACATCAAGGATTCTAAATCAGCTTGTGATATGTTTAATGAATACTTCATAACTGACATCAACCCACAAATCACTAAAGAAGGATCTGGATACTTGCTGTTAGAGCTGGAAGGTATCTCAGAGGCTATATGAGGTCCAACTCCCTCCTTTGAAAATTGAACGAATCAAGGTCCAAGGAAATTGTGACTCACCCAAGGTCACACAGATAATAGGCAGTAGAGACAAAATTTGAACCAAATCTTCCAACTCCAGAGCCAGGGTTCTTTTCACTGTAGTAATAATAATAACAAATAACAGCTATACAGAACTTACTATGTGCCAGGCAATGTGTAAAGGGCTTTATAATTATTTCATTTGATCCTCACAACTGTAAGAGGTAGATATTATTATGGATGAAGAAACTGAGGCAAACAGATTAAGTGACTTGCCCAGGATCTCACAGCTAGTAAGTATCTGAGACCAAATTTTAGCTCTGATCTTCCTGATTCCAAGTCTAGTGCTCTGTACCCTATAGCACCACATAGATGCACCCACTGGATAACACATGATGTCTGAGCTGTGTCACCCTAGGCAAGTCACTTACTTTCTCTTAACCTTACTTTCAGCATTATCTGTGAAATATGGAGGATGGACTTAATGACTTTCATGAAACCTTCAAGCTCCAAAATCTATTAACCTATTATTCAAATCCAGTTGTTAAGTTTGGGAATTGATGTAGAAAAGAGTTTTGTGAAGTCACCAAACACACTCCATTCATTCAACTAAATGTTTTATTTTAAGTTGTGGAAGGAAATTTGCAGTTCCATCTGTTTTGTTTATAAAATGAAAGCAGTCTAAGCAGACTCAACTTAGAGAAATTTGCATTTATGACACTCTGGCAGTTATAGCCAGGCTATCATTCATTGCCATCATTGGTGGCAAACAACAGGAAAGCAAACAGACGCTGATGTCACCCTGCCAGTTTTGAGGAACTAGATTTCAATCGCAAACACAGCAGAACAGCCAATAGTTTGATCTTTAATGCCTATCTCATAACAGGGAAATTTACAATGAGAGAACTGGGTAATGAAAAGTTCATTTTTGAATCTGGATCTTAAAAAGCCATCAAGACTCAACAAAAGTTCTGTTGTCCAGATCCCACTCCTCCCCTCTCACTCCCAGTGATTTCTTCATTGGTGCTTTTTATTATTAAAATCATATTTTCTTCTGAATATATCCCTCTCCTGTAATCCATCCCACCTAACAAGGTTTCCTTTATAACAAAGATTTACCAAGAAAAGGGAAAAAAATGAGCAAAACCAACCAACATATTGACCACATCTGACAGCATATAAAATATTCCATACCCATAGTCCCCCACTTCTGCAATGAAGGGAGGGAGGTACATTTGCCCATCTATTTTTCTGGCGCCAGGCTTGGTCATTATAATCACACAGCCTTCAGTTTTGTTTTATTGTTGCTTCCATTTATACTGAAGTAGTCATTGCTACATGTATATTGTGGTTTTTTCCCTTAGGTTCTGTTCAACTTAATGGTCTTTAAAATTTTTTATTTTCCTTTTAGTGATGTCTTTTGTTTTTATATCATTTCCAAACGAATCCCTCCCCCCTCTTGTACTCAGTGAGCCACTCCCTTATAGCAAAGATTAAACAAAATAAATTTTAAAAAGCAGTACAGGAAAACAAGCTAATATATTAACTGATTCTGATAGTATATACGCTATTTCCCATGTGTTCCCTCCCCAGCCCATCCCCCACACATATTTCTTCAATGAAAGGAGAGAAGTACAATTTCCCAACCCTTCCCTGGGGCTGTTCATGGTCATTATAATTACATTACATTTAGTTTTGCTTTATTCTTCTTTCCATTTAAATTGTTGTAACCATGTCTGCTTCATTTAATGTTCATAACAAAAGCATAAAATAAGTAAACATGATAGCAATAATAACATGAGCAAATTAAAAATATTATTACTGTAAGTGCAGTAGGTTAATGTTGTTGTTGTTCATTTGTTTCAGTTGTGTCTGACTCTTCATGACCCCATACTTGGGGTTTTCTTGGCAGAGATGCTTGAGTGATTTGCCATTTCCTTTTCTTTCCAACTCATTTTACAGATGAGGAACTGAGGCACAGGATCACGCAAATAATAAGTGTCTGATGCCAGATTTGGACTCAGGAAGATGAGACTTCCCGACTGCAGACTTGACACCCTATCCACTGTGCCACCTACTAGATCAATACTGTACGATTTGTTGTTGTGTTCATCCTTTGTTGCTGAAGAAGACCATGCCATCAGAGACATGAAGACATGACTTGCACATTGTTTTGAGTGAGGGAGGGCTGTGCAAGGTCACCAGCCTCTCTAGTTATTGTTGAGTAAATACATTATTTGTGGTTAATTCTGTAAAAGTTGCCCATAAGTCCTTAGTTATGAACTTGACCTTTTGCTATAGCGTTGTTTCTAGGGGAGAGTCAGACTCAGCCTACATCACGCCACATGACAGCTCGAGGCTTTTTCTGGGAATAAATCTGTAAGGATGAGAGTAGGGATTGGTCCATTCTTTGTACTTGTATTTCTAGCATTTAGCATAGCACGTAGTTGGCACATAAGAAGCAATTTTTGATTGATTGATTGGTTGCTCAATGACTACCCATAGGAGGAATATTAATACTTAACTATTTCCTCATGGCATAACTATTACCTTCTTACATGTAAGAAAAGTGCCTGTTGGAGTTTCATTTTGTTTCTCCCTAGTGGGAAAAAAACCCAAACCTTTCCCTATTTTTTTTTCTCATGAACTTGAATAATTTCACCCATTTCCCTCACATTCTAATTGCCGACTAGAAAAGCAAATCGATTTTAATAGCCAAATTTGTATACAGTATAGCATTGATTTTCATATGATTATGTTAAATTAATTATTAACTATACAGTTGATTATTGGTTAACTTTTGAAACTGTAAGTAAATATGCTATACAATGAGGATTGTTTTTAAAAGAGAACTTGCAGAAAACTTTGGCTAATCTAGAATTTCTATTTTGATCATTTTTTCTTTGGTGACATATTAAATACTATCCAGGGTGATTTTACTAACTGTATGACCCTGGGCAAGTGTCTTAATTTTGTATGCCTCAGTTTCCTCATCTGTAAAATAAGATGGAAAAGGAACTGGCAAATCCCCCTAGTCCCATTGCCAAGAAAACCACAGAGGGGGTCACGGAGACTTGGACATGGATGATACAACTGAACTCCAGCATGCCTCTGGGAAACCTCATCATCATGAAATTCTTCCTTCTGGGAGATGGCATCAGTTTTGGTAAGTACACGTCACCAGTACCCTGAGTATTCTCTGACTCTGTGACTGAGACCCCAGAATCAGATGAACTGACAAGCAAATTTTCTCAAAGAAAAAGTAATTGCCATATTACCTAATCTATCTACAAAAACAGAACAGAAAAGATCCTGCCAAATGCCCTTATTATCAGATTGGATTTATACTAGGAGCACAGGGTTCATAATGCTTAAAAATACTTAAAAATAAAACTAAATTTCTAGGCAAACTATAAGCATAATAGAATACATCAGTGACAAAGACAATATAAACAGCATGAATGTTTCAATAGATACAGAAGATACTTTTGAGAAAATTCAACACTCATTTCTGCTTTAAAATAAAACACTAATAATCAGAGGAATTTCTGTACCTTTCCTCAAAAAGGTAAATAGTTTCTATTCAAAACCAAGAACCAATGTTAAATCTAATGGAGATAATATAGAGACCATTCCAATAAAATCAGAGGCAAAGCAAAGATAGTCCTTATTATCACCATTATATGCCACAGTCCTAGAAATGCTAGCTTCTACAAAGAAAAGGAAATTGAGTAAATAAGCATAGGCAAATTTTTGTTGTGGTTCAGTTGTATCATCCATGTCCAAGTCTCTGTGACCCCCTCTGTGGTTTTCTTGGCAATGGGACTAGGGGGATTTGCCATTTCCTTTTCCATCTTATTTTACAGATGAGGAAACTGAGGCAAACAAAACTAAGAGACTTGCCCAGGGTCACACAGTTAGTAAGTATCTGAAGTCATATTTAAACTGAGGTCTTCCTGACTCCTGATCCAATTCTCTATCCATTGAGCTCCCTAACTGCCACATATGAAACAAAATTGTCACTTTTCCAGGTGAGATGATGTTTTGCTTAGAGAACCCTAATGAGTAAGCTAAAACATTAATTGAAATAATAAATTAAGCAGTGTTGCAGGATATAAAATAAATCCACATAAATCATCAGAATTTCTGTAAACATTACCAAGAAATCCAGCAGGTGGAACTGGAAAGTAAAGGTCTATTCCAACTATCTGCAGAATTTATAAAACATTTGAAACAAAGACAGAAGAAGTACATGAATACACCTACAAAATACTCTAGAGAGAAAAATATGACTACAAAATACTCTAGAGAAATAGAGCTAAGCAATTATATACATGTTGATTGCCAATAGGTGACCAAGTTAATACAACAAAAATTATTACTAATTAAATTAATATATTTGTTCAGTGCTATGCCAGACTATCAAAGGATTCACTTATTGAGCTAGAAACATAAAACTAATTCATCTGGAAGGGGAGAAAAGATCAAGAATCTCTGAAAATAATGAGAAAGGAGAAAGAAAGAATATGTAGTAGAATCAGATTTCAAACTCTATTAAAAGTAGTATTATAAAAAGCAATTTGGTATTTTAAAAAAAAAGCAGTTGATCAGTGGAATAAATTAGATGCACAACAGACAGAAGAAGATAGCCTCATATTTGATAAACTTAAAGATTCCAGTTACTGGGAAACATACTCATTATTAGACAAAAATTGCTGGAAAAACTGGAAACATCTGGCAGAAATTAAGGATAGACCAATACATCACACCATATCCTAAGATAATCTCCAAGTGACTATGCTACTCAGACACAAAAAGGTCAATCATTACAACTTGAGAAGCAATTGCTACTTGTTGAGTATATCAAGTGGATCCAGTACAAGAAGAGCATCTTCAAGATTGTGGATTCCAAGGCCATGTCAAGGATGAGGGGGAAGCAGAAAAAAAACTCAATAACCAAATATGAACTATGAGACAATGGGATGACCATTGAGGTATTATTATCAGAGGGGCATCCTCCACAAGGTAGAGGGGCAGAGGCTGGTGTACCAGTTTGAGGACATACCTAGATAGGTAGTGTTAATCAAGGATCCTGAGTCTGAAGATATCAATACCGTGATAATAGAGGACCCAGAGGCCCTCCCTAGCCAAGCAGAAGAAAGGATCCTATGAGGAAGGCAATCCAAGTGGGAGCAGCAAAGCCAGGCTACAGCCAATGTCAAACAAGACCTGGATTTTGTTGTTGTCCCCCCAACTCTTGGCCTCCCTCCTAAGATCCAAGGAACTCAGGCCTACACCAGGGAGACTCCTTTCATTTAACCCAATTGCCTCATCCTGAGTCATCTCTAGTCATCCTGATGAATATCTGTCACTGGATTCAGATGGCTCTGGAGGAGAAGTGAGGCTGGTGACCTGCACAGCCCTCCCTCATTCAAAACAAAGTCAAGTGCCAGTCATGTCATCATTTCTGTGATGGCATGGTCTTCTTCAGCAACGAAGGATGAACACACATTTTCAGCAATATTCACCTAGGAGAATATCCAGTGGGAGTTGTGCTAGGCCAAAAGATCCAACCCTTCAGACCATTTGCTGGTCAAGTTTCTATGCTTTGCCAATCAGTTTTTACTTATAGACTGTGGTATAATGTAAAGTACTAAGGATTTGGAGTTGGTGTGCCTGGCTCCCTATAGCTGTTCATCTAGGTGACTTTGGTCAAGTTGCCACTTCTCTGAATCATTATGTTATCATGTCTAAAACAAGGGGCTGGATAAAATGATCCTGGGTTTTCCTTCCTCTCCAGATACCTGTTCTTTCCATGGGCCACCTCTGAGAATCCCCAGGTGAGCCTTTCTGGAGGTATTGCCAAGGATGCTGGGGTTAAGTGATGTACTGCTTTGGGAACCTTCAAAAATGATGTCCATCTACTAGGAGAAAGTGGTCTGAGGTGTAAAGAGGGAAGTAGGCTTGATGGGTCAGGGAAAATTTGTGCCAACACAGGCCCTCACCCAAGGTAGGCAATGCCATTCTTTGATGAAGTATTATTCTTGTTAGGTTCAGTGGACTGTAGGCATCTATCTTGGTAGATCCCCTGTCTTATTCCCCAGTGTGTCCCCAGTGCTTACAACAAGGCCCAGGACATTATAGGTCTTCAATAAACCTTTGACAAGGTTTATTGATTAAAAAAGAAAGAAAGAGAGAAAGAAAGGAAGAAAGGAAGAAAGAAAGAAGGAAAGAAAAAAGGAAGGAAAGAAAAAACTCAGAGACAATTTTATATTCAATTCTATTTCTTTATGATTCATTTAAAAATACTTTCCAATTACCCTTTTATTTTTGAGGCATATTTTTAGTTTTTAACATTTCTACTTTAGTTTATTATTTTTTAAAAATCCAAAGTTATTCTTAAAAAAAAAATCTGTTTTTTAAAAAAGTTACTATTTCTTTTGGACTATTGACCATGTTTCTTCCTCATGTGAATATTGGAGGGATTTTTAAAAAAATTCTGTGTTGATTTGTATATATAGTTAGTGTTATCAGGTATAACTTGTCTTTTTTGATTTTTACTTGTTTCTAAAACGTGTGAACAGTATGATTTACTAACCTAATTATTCTTTGAATTGGGGTACTTGTGCTAGATAGAACGGAGATGCCAATCTCTTAGTGTTATCCGATGATAAAGTATGCTTTTTTTGGTCCAGCATTGGACATATAAGATGAGACCTAGGCAAATCTGCATTTGAAGAGTTGTATGGGAAAATGGAACATGAGTGCTGAGGGCTCCCTGTGCAGAATAATGAAGATCATGAGATGCCTTCCATGACAAAAGTCATAGGAATCCCAGAAGACAAAAACATCCTGTTATTCTTCACCAGTCATTGACTCCCCCCCAACCTCTACATACTTGTGGTCCCACGTCCTTCATGGGCAACTCTGTGTCTTGCATTATCTTTTCCTTCTAGGTGAGTGAGAATCAACCTGGAGATGGATGAATCCAGGCAACCTTTTAAACTTTATGTAGTCATGTGGCACTGGAAGGCTAGGGAGGCAGAAACTAATAATTTCCACCAGAATGGTAATTTTCAGTCACAGCAGCAGGAAAAGATTGGTGTCAAAAGGAGAATTGTCTTTGTAAAGAGAGGAGCTACCCAAAAGAAAGAATAAGCTTTGATCATGATTCCCGGTTGATTGGACTTTGTTCAGTGAAGGTGATGTGAATAGCTAATTAGCAGAACTGTCAAACTGTATTATGCCAGTTATTTCCAGCCTCCAAGCAATAATTCTGAATCCTGATTAAATCATTCTGTTACTGCATGCTATGATTCTCTTAACCTTATATTGCTTTTTGTGTTAATAAAATGACATGTCCTATATCTGAAAAAAGGGGAGAGGTACAGATAGCACAATTTTTATCAAACTTTGTATCTACAGCTTACAATAAATAGTCCTACATAACACAAAGCTTTGAATGGAAGTGGAGGAAATAGGTGTGGAATATTACATATACTGTAACGTCTGACACAGCTGATGGTTTTGTTGAATGGTTTTTTCCCTTCTTTGTTATTCTTTCTCATGGGAATGGTATACTGGAAAGGAGAAGGGAAATCAAATATCAAAAATAAAAGTGATATGAAATCAACAGATTATAAAACCAGTAAACAAAAGTTTCCTGCATGGCATCCAGTAGCAAGAGAGAGTCTGTGAACATCCTTAAATAAACAGTCAGATCATTAAGGAGGCACTAAGGAGGGTAGAAGCCAATCAAGATTATGAAAGATTGTTGGATCATAGGATTTGGAACACCAGGAAAGGACAAGAGAAATTGGAGAGATCAGCTCTCTAATTTTACACATCAAGGAGCTAGAGCAAACAGGCTGAAGTGATTTGCTCATGGTCACAAAGGCAGGAAGTGGCAGACCTTGGATTATAACCATGTCCTATGATTCTAAATCCCATGTCCTTTCCACTAGAGGCTTGGGCAGTAGATATTATCTAGGGACTCATTCACTCGTGAGAAAGGACTCTCCTTCAATAAGACACAGAATGGGAAACAGCTCTTTATTTTTTTAAAAACTCAGAGAAGTTGTGCTCTGCAAAGCAACAAATATAATTGTCCAAACTCTTTAGATTTTGGTAATAACATTTGCTGGAATGCCACTTCACTTATTCTAGGCTACAGAAATCACAAGGAGGGAAGAACTTTAGTGTACCTAGTTAATAACCAAACAGTTTGATCACAGAACTTGGACTATTATTCATTCTATTTAATTTTGATCAAGTCCAATAGTTGACATGATTAACTACTTCATTAAAATTTTATGATGACCTTGCGATCATGACCTAGCATGATATATCACATCCTGCCTGTCCTGAGGGAGGTTCCATTGAAATTAGCAAGCAGGATTTAAAAGACATAGGCTCAAGAGTTAGTAAGCAAGTGGGTGGTAAGTTTTAGGAATTATTTTCAGGTGCTCACCACATGAGCTAAGTGAAAGGAGACAAAATGCTTAAGGTCCCTAAGTTGTGTGGTCTCAAAGAGATGATGTCACTCATAACATTGCAGTGCTAAATTTTGAAGAGAGGCATGCGGTATTTACATAATTCCTAAAAGGTGAAATTAAGTGGGTCTGGATAAAAGCCACTCTCTGTGCCAAACACGATTATATAAAATTGAAGTCATTGCTTTACAATATTGCTATAAAATTGCTGGGCTAGAAAACAAACTATGGTCTTAGGGTATTTGGGAAGCCTCATCTGTAACATATTGTTAGAAGCTCAGATGTGGTGGTGGAGTCAAATTCAGTCTTCTGGCCAATTTAGGAAATGAACATAAGGGTTTGCAAAGTGGAATAAAGAGCATGTTTACCCAGGCCAATAGCAAACCCAATTATCTAAAGAAAGCAGCAAGAAACAGGCTTTAGAAGCAATCATATGTATATAAGTATCAAAACAGCCTTGCCACTCAAGGTGGTCCTTGAATACCATGGAGGTGTATCATTTTCTTCCCCTAATTTTCAGGAACTACAAGTACCATATAACCCAAGTAGATAAATGTTGAAATTGCATGGTTGACATATTATTTGTGTCCTTGTTGAAAGAGAAAACATGTTTTCTAAATAATTCTAACTTGAAGTATATTTTCATTTTTCTTTGTTGACAGAAGATATTATAAATATAAAGGGTCATACTTACATAAAATAACCTGTTGAAGTATAACTAATAATAATGAAAGCTTTTTTGTAGCACTTTAAGGTTCACAAAGAGCTTTACTTTACTCTCATATCAACCCTGGGAGGTAGGTAATTTCATTAATCTCCACTTTGCAGATCAGATAACTGAGGCAGACAAAGGATCCTGACTTGACCAGGATCACACAGTATCTAAGGCAAGATAGGAACTCAGGTTTTCTTGACTAAAGGTACAACATTTTCTTCATTGTACCACCTAGTTGCATTTTGGGCAAAATGAAAGAATCTGGAGGAACGTTTACAATGGCGATTTAATGCAAAAAACCAAAACACATACAGATTTAAACACATTTTTTTTCTCCTCTATGCCTTTTTAAAGCATAAAATAAATAGGAATAAATGACAATTACTGTTTAAGTTAATGATGATGATTTGCAAAGTCACTTGATTTTTCTAGAGAGTGTTTTCCTCAGAGAATGAAGAAACCAAATGTGTTGTTCCTGACCACCTCTTACTAATAGCATAGGAATAGTAAAATTCCTGAAGTCCTGCCTGCTATTAAGAACATATAGTTCCATCAGAGGGGCAGCTAGGGGGCTTAGCGGAGTCAGGAAGACTCATCTTCCTGAGTTCAAATCCAGCCCTAGGCACTTACCACTTATATGACCCTGTACAAGTCATTGAACCCTATTTGTCTCAGTTTCCTCATCTGTAAAATGAGCTGGAGAAGGAATGGCAAACTACTCCAGTATTTTTGCTAAGAAAACCCCAAATGGTATCATGAAGATTCAGACATGACTGAAATGATTGAACAAGAACAGTTCCATTACATCCACAGAATCAAAAACTCCTTATATTCATTTGCAGTGGTCATGATAACAATTATTCTCTTTTAATAATCCTCAAGAGAACTCACCTACCAAGAATCACACAGAGGGGCCCAGATCTCAGTCTTCGTCCTGATGCTCAGGAGTGGAGGATTTAGCCAAGAAGGGACTGTAGTTAGAACTAAGACCTAGAGCTTAAGTGATGTAGAGACTCCTGGGTGGTCCTAGTGGCAAGCATGTTGCCAGGAATCATTCCATGACTCAATGCTTAAATGTACCAGGTGGGGGTGATTAATCACTAGCAACCAGGGGTTAATTATTCACATGCCATGTCCTACTTAGGCCAGGTGTGTTCTAGATAAGTGACCCTATAAATGTGAGTATTGGCTTCTCTTGAACCTTGTTTGGGGCCCCTGTGCAATAGCATCGAAAGCTCTGAGGCAATTTTCCCACCACTTGTGAGCGATAAAGCTTGCCTGTTGGAAATTACTTTGGGTCATTGTGTCTCTGTACCAATTCTACATATCCTTCAAACCCATTTCAAAATAAATGACTTGCCCAAACTCACACTAATCATTCCATGGTATGATAATCACGGCTGGGATTCAAACCCTTGCTCTAAATTCAAGGCTCTTTCCATTACACAACATTGTCTCTTTCCTCTCCTTTTATGGTCAAGACTCAGGACCTAGTGTAGCCTTCCCAGAAAGAAGCTGCCACTGCTATTTGATGCTGCATGACTGAGGTATCACATGGCCTGAGGCTTCATGGGGCCAGTAATACTTCCAGGGATGGCCAGAACCAGATTAAAAACGTAAGTGAGAAATTATTCATTGACATCCCCCAGGATGTAGCATGCATACAGTCACATCTTTTTGTCCCAGGTTACCCCTGCTTGTTTGCTGCAGAGAGGAAGTCAGCCTAGGTGGTCCTATTCATCTTTTCCCTCTCAGCTTTTATAATTATTCTATGCATATTTTCATTCTTTACCAGGATTAGATAAACATGTATAAAATATGCAAACATTCTTTACCTTTAACATCTAATTTACTGTATTTTAAGGATCACAAACCTTTTGTTGTTCAGTCATTTCATAATCTTTGTGACCACATTTGGGATTTTCTTGGCAAAGATACCAGTGGTTTGCCATTTCCTTCCCCAGCTCATTTTACAGATGAGGAAACTGAGGCAAACAGGTTTAAGAGACTTATCCGGGGTCATACAGCCAGTAAATGTGTGGGGCTGGATTTGAATTCAGGAAGATGAGTCTTCCTGACTCCAAACCCAGCACTCTATCCACTGTACCACCTAGTTGCCTTTACAAACCTTTACTAATTTCTAATGTAGTCATACTGACTTGTATGTATGCTGTCTCCCCCACTAGACTGTAAATTCCTTAAGTGCAAGAATTGTCTTTTCCTCCTTTTTGTATCCCCAGAGCTTAGCACAGTGCATGGCACCTAGTAAGTACTTAGTAAATGTTTATTGATTGACGAATGCAAACTCGAGAGGATAGAATGTGCCCTGAAAGTGTTATCAAAAACAAATAACCTCAGATTTTCATAGTAGTATTATAAGTCATTTCAAAAAAGGTAAAAAATAACTACAAATGTTCAACATTAAGGAGTGGGTAAATAAATTTTGATGCATTAATGTTATGGAATCCTGTAATGGAATTAAGACTTATAAGTATAATGAGTACAAAGAAATCTGAAAAACTTAACAAAATAATGCAAAGAAGAAAAAAAAAAGCAGAACCAGGGTAATGAAATGCCTACTAACCATAACAAATAGGAGATAAGAATGGATGGACAAAGAATTCTGATGAGGACTTGAGGAGAGTGAAGAATTGTTATGATTATATGGTGAAATTAATTTATGTATGGATAGTTCCTAAGGAAACTTAGCTGCTTATATTAATTTCCAATGTTGTTTTTAATAAAACATTTAGCTAAAAAATTCTCACAGAATTCATTTAGTGTCTCTCTCTGAACATCTCTCCCAATGAAAGTTCCCTTTGGCTTATACTGATAGCTCTACAAGAGGACAAACGTTTTGAGATGCTAGCCATGAGTCAATTATCATAAACTTCCAGAATCTTAGAGGGCATCTAGTCAAACCCACTTTTTTTAAGGGGCATATCACAAAAAGTTTGTAGATAAAGTTAATTGAAGTTCTGTTGTTTTATGTTACCTTAAAAAATATTTACAGAGATTTCAAAACTATTCTTAGATTGCTGGAGAAATCTCAGTTTTTCTCTGTAAATGCATTTGGTTTTCATTCTGGTACTTCTCCACTTATCCAAAGAAGTGGTGAGTCATAATCATCTTCATCCTGCCTGTAGTGTGCACCTTGTCCAACTAACCTTCAAATGCCATTTCAATTTCAACTCAATTCAAATGAACAAGCACCTATTAAGCACCTACTGAATATAAGGTATTGTAAGGATTGCATAAGGCTGGCATTGAAGATATAAAGAGCTAGCTATATGACATAGTATCTGTTCCTAAGGATCTTATAATATCCCACATAAGCAGAGGAAGAGAGCGAAGTGTGATAAAAGCAAAAGAGAGATATAGGTAAACACTTTGAGTGTGTGTGTGAAGATGGACAATGGTAAAGGAATGGTTATGGAATACATATACACACGTGTGTATACATACACACATCTATATATACATATATATGGCAGTGGTAAAGGAATCATCAGATATGGAATGTGTGTATATATATATGTGTGTACACTATATGTGTGTGCATATATATAATATATACAATTTTTCTATAGATATAAGAGGAAGCATGGCCTGCAGTTCATACAATGGCTTCAAAGTAAAGAAATCCTGGATTTGAGTCCTATCTCAGATATATATTGGGCTATGTGATTTTGGGTAAGTCAATTAACTTCTTAGTGTTCTTGGTACTGGTCTACATTGACACAGAGTGTTCCTTCATTGGTTTCCTATACCAGTGAAATCACTTCTAGCCCCTATAGAAATAAATCAGTTTTTTAAAAGTTACATACTAGGAAATTTTCCTTTTATGTTTCTGAATAAGACATCAAAGTCTCAGACATTTTTATTATTTCAGTGAAATTATAATAATTTCTCTGTCTCCTTCCCTTCGAAAATATATATGACCTCCTTCTTCACTCAGGAGGACTTATTCTGATTTCCAGTGCATTGGAAAGAACATTGCACAGGGTTGTAGAAACAATTTACAGAATTGTTTTAGATTGTGATCAACTTTTGTGGGAGAGATGTGGGTTCCATTTCTTTTTGAATATGAACTCTGCTGCTGGAAGTTTTCCTCAAAATGATTACCATAAAATACTGAGTAGATGTTTAACCCCAAACTAGAAACAATATGCATGAAATCATTTCAACAGGAGAGGATCCTGACTTGGTGATCTCACAGGTCTTTGATTTCTATGATCTTGGATTGTAATGTTTTATGTGATCAAGTCTTTGGACTAATTACCTAGAGATTATCAAAATGTTAGTAAAATGATGTAGCCAGAAGTTAATTCAAAATCTGATCAATCAATCTATAAAGGAACCCACTATTGAAGTACTGTGCATGTTTATAATACAATATTCTATATTTTCAAGGAACATGGCATCTGACCTAGAGACTTGCCATTCCTGGGCTGACTGAGAAGAGTACCTCCTAGAACTCTGCCTACTAGTAAGTCAACCTAGTTGTCTTTGATAATAGCTAATAACTTGCCTTCCATATTCAAGGCAATTTATTTGCCTCATGGGCAGTCAACTCTTCCATGCTGTTAAAGAAAGGTCACTGTCTTCCAAAGTATTTTCAATAGAAAAACCAAAATTTGACCAGGCATCCAATGATGGTGTGGACCTATAATCCCTGATCGTAGAATGCTAAGGCTGATTTCTGAGCCACAGCCAGGTAAGCTGATCAAATGTTTTCACTAAGTTCTGCACCAATACGGTGAGCCTCCAGAATCAGGAGAGGACCAGTGAGTGACTGCTTAGTTCAGGGCAATATAGACAGACATAGCCTTAAAAAAAGCTAAGATTGGGGCTTTCTTAAAACCTGACTTCAAACATTTACAGAATCCTAGAACGTATTTTTAAAAGATTCATTTATTAATATATCACAAGGAAACAGATCGCTAAAAGCCATCATGTCTGTCAGTTATATTAGATGAATTTCATTTCCTTTTTTGTTAGAGTCAGACTGAAAAATCATGGGGATTCTGTGGACAGAACTAAACTTGATGTCTGTCATCCATTTGACAAAGTTTATCATATTTCTCCGTATTGACATGATAGAGAAAGAATAATTGATAATATAATTTGTTCAGTTGTTTTCAGCAGTGTCCAATGCTTCATGACCCCATTCAGTGTCATGGGATATAGATACAGCTATGACTATGGATTGGGACAGTGAGGTGGCACTATAGATAAAGTCCCAGACTTGGAATCAGGAAGAGTTCTTGAGTTCAAATCTGATTTCAGACACTTACTGGCTGTGTGACCCTGGGCAAGTTACTTAAACCTCTTTGCTTCAGTTTCCTATAAAATGACCTGGGGAAGAAAATGGCACACTACTCTAGTATCTTTGCCAAGAAAACCCCTAATGGGGTTATGGACACTCAGACATGACTGAAATGACTGGACAACAACATGGATATGAATAGATATATATGGCACAGATACTGATTCTATAGACTTAATATAAAGATATAGATATATAGATAATAAATAGACAGATAGATAGATAGATAGATAGATAGATAGATAGATAGATAGATAGATAGATAGATGATATCTACTTTAGAAGTCCAAGACATGGGGATGGAGGGTGGGGATGGAGGTGAATATACAACAATCCACATGACCAAAATCTGAGGATATTAGTAGACCACAAACTCAATATGAACCAATGGTGGAAAATGCCATCAAAAGATGTTGTTAGGACTTTTAGGCTTCAAAGACAGAACAAGGGAGGTGATTATTCCATTGCATTCTTCTCAGCTCTTACCACATTCAGAACCTCAGTATCTGATGCCACATTTTAGGAAGGAAATTGACAAATTAGATGGTGACCAGGTGAGAGTGACCAGAGTGATGAAAGGATTGAAAGATATACCATACAAAGATCATGAAAAAATCTTGGGTGTTTAGCCTCCCAAAGAGAATTGCGGGATATGCAATAGCTGTCTTTAATTATTTTTAAAGGTTGTCACATGGAAAAGAAATTACACTTTTCTGCTTAGTCCCAGAAGGATGAACTAAGAGCAGTGTATAGAAGCTGCAGAAAGGGAGATTTTGGCTTGATGTAGGTAGCAGGTCTTTACAATTGACAAGCCATCCAGAAATGGAATTTGCTGTTTCAGAAGGGTTCAAGCAAAAGCTGGATGACCACTTGGTAGTACTGTTGAGGGAAATTCCTTTTTCACTCTCTGAACAAAGATGTGCTGGTAAATGTTCAACAACTGGCTCTCCAGAAAAAACAGTGCCCGCAACATACTTTTAAGTTTAATTTGCATTGCTGTTATTGTCATTATTACTAATATCTTCAAGAAAGCAATAAAACCAGAAGTTTATTTTGCATTCTTTCCTGATATCCTGAGGTGTAAAGGCTCACACTGCACATTTAACAATTAACTTTCAAGACCTGGTATGAGCTAGCTGTGGCATACCACTGCCTCTGAAGCCCTTTACAAACGCAAGATTTCACAGACTTTATGAAATAAGGATGTCAGGAGAGGGAGTTGGTTTTGAAGGAGGAACAGGAGATTGTAAGTTTGGTTTTAAACATATTGATTTAAACATATTGATTCCCAAAATGGGTAATATGATCCAAGGAGGTGGTAGTAGCCTCAGGTGCAATCAGTAGGTGTTGAATAAAAATAAGCAGGCAGAGAAAGCAAAATGAAAGAAGATAAGAAAATTTTAAAAATTGTTCATACATGTTTCATTTGTTGTCTAACAGACCTAAAGCCATAGTGATTACATGATTTTCCAAACAGACACACAAAATGCAAATTATAACTGATTGGTGATCAAGTCCTCCAACAGGTCTTAACAAGCAAGTATTGGCAGGTAATTGTGTTGTGCATTGTCAAGAAGTCTAGTGTGCATTGGCAGGAATATATACATGTAACGACTTGTTTACAATATGATACCATACATGCTGCAATATTGTGTCATCAAAATTTAAATGAAAGAAAACCCCCCACAAATTTACAATAAATTATTAAATTTAAGATGCATCATTTTAAAAAAATATATTTTATTTTTTTGTAATGATGGTAATTTCAAAAAATAATCACTAACGGGTGAAAGAAAGCAGATTTCCAGTGGGGTACTGAGTAAATTTTTTTTTGAAAATAGAGCAGTAGGGCAAATAAGTTTGGGAACCTCTGCATTCATGTAGAAATGTATCCTCCTTCACTGGTCTTTGGACAGAGGTAAGGTTTAAGGGTCATTAGAATGGAAGTGATAGCTGAAGTCACAAGATTAGGTGAGTGAGAATGTAGAGAGAGAAGAAAGGGCTGCTGACCAAGAACACTAACCTGTAGGTAAGAAGAGAAAGTACTAGCTCAGTAATTTATGACTACCTTTTATTTCCATCCCGTAGCCTCCCTTGTGATTCACACAAGTCACCCTAATCTAGAGCGAGGTATAAGAGGGAGACAAGTGAAGTGAAACATTGAATGTGCTTTTCACTGCAGTGCCTCTTAACATTTTGCAGATATTCACTTCTCTGAACAAATCTGATGTCAAGGTGGGTGGCAAGTTGAATTATAGCTGGTTTTTTTTAACAAAAGAAGCTGAGAATTAATAAAAATTGAGAGATTTTTACCATATATCCCTGGAGTCATTACTCAGTCCTTGGTGGTAAGAAAGAGGTAAGTATTTTTATCTCAAAACTTAGTCTCTCACAACACACCTTGCTTGGTCTGGACGTGTTGCTTCATTGCTGTATGGAACTCCCTGGTGTACAAACTCTCTCTACCAATCAACTTATCTGCAACCTATATAACCTTGGAGATGCCTGGGGAACTGAAAAAGTTAGTGATGTGCCCAGGGTCACAAAGCTAATATATGCCAAAGACAGGACTTGGATCTAGATCTTTCTGGTTTGGTTATGCCACATTGAAAATATTATTTCAATAATATTTTTATAAGTCATTGTTATCTAAAAGATTTATCACAAAATGTCTGAAATTTATTTCCCAGGCCAAAAAACAGGACGATGTATCTTATTATTTTATTCTTGAGAAAGAAAATATTGTTCTGTTTCCAGCCTTGTCCATATGTGTCTTTCTGGAAACCATACATTGTTATGTCCCAATTGTAGAACTCATATTGAAAAAAGTCAACTGTAAGGGTACTGATTACAGTCAACATTTCCATAACCTCCAGAAGAGCCTTTATATTGTCTTAATTTATAATCTGTTTCAAATTTGGATAACTGAATGATGACTTAAAGTGGAAATTGACAGTGATTGTAAAAAAAAAAGAGAGTCCTGCTTTGTTGGTGATTAAAGTAATAAGGGTTGATTTCCCTTTACTTTAATCTTTCATTTATAAATTCTGCCAATCATACCAAGCCTTTTCTGATTGGAACCAAAAATAAGTGGGCAAGTTTTTTTCTTTTTTCTTTTTCTTTTTTTTTTAAAAAGGAAGTTCTTATTCATGTAAAATCTTTACCAGGAATTCTTCTTATTGTTTTGTACCAATGTACTGATACCATTGGTGCTTAGCCACTGTGGGTAAATGCTTTTCATTCCTATTTAGGAACAATATTATTTGTTAGAACTTATGAATCATTGCTGTCTTGGGGAGTGGGAAGAGGATAGAGGGAGGGAAGAAAATTTGGAACTCAAAATCTTGTAAAAAATGAATGTTGAAAATTGTCTTTACATGTAATTGGAAAAAAATAAAATATTATTAAGAAAAAGAACTTTTGGATCAGAAAAGTAACTACTAAGCATTGTTAGAACATTTACTGGTCAGTATTTTGAGTTTGTTGATTTGGATCTATTTCAGTGGGACAAGATGTTAGTCAATCTGTGTTCTCCTCTCAGCTGTTTTACTAATTAGCTGTGAGTCTTTAGATAGCAACAATGATGATGACGATGGCATTTATATAATGTCAACTATGTGCCAGGTCTTAAGCTAAGCACTTTACAATTATGATCTCATTTTACCCTCACAATCACCTTGGAAGTAGGTTCTATTATTATCTCCATTTTACAGAGAAGGACACTGAGGTAGACAGAAGTTAAGTGACTTGCCCAAGGTCAGATTTGAGCTCAGGTCTTCTTGACTCCAGGCACATCTCCCAAGGCCTTATTTCCCGCTATGTGAAGTGAGAGAATTGGATTGGATGATTTATTCTAACTATAATATTTTATAAATGCTCTATATTATATATATTGTATAATATATATTATAAATACTCTATATCTATAAATATTCTACTGTATGGCATAAGATGGAATGATGGATACAGCTGGGGGCATTATCTGGTGAATGAGCAGAATACTTGGGATGTCATCTTTACTCATGGAAAGACTAGGTATCTGTTTTTGGCACAATCATGTTGATATGTAAGTGGAGTGACTGGGAGTGACTATAGAACTTATATAGACATTCTGTAATTGGTTTCAGTTGGCTAACCATCACTAGGAGGTCATCTGATTGGATGAAAAGGTATTTAAAAGGCCTGAGTCAATTTCTTTTAGCTCTACCTCATTGTCTTTAGCTCTTTTGGTGACCCGAGCAGTCTCAAACTGGTTGATGAGTTAGGAGATGTTTGCCCCCAACAGCCATAAAGGCAGCTGAAGCCGGTGTTATGGAATGCTTAGAGCTTGGTTAGACATTGAAGACGTCAGGGTCATCCACTGCATCTGGAGCCTTCACCAGTCATCTTGACTCTGTCCAGCCACTGGACTGTGATGACTGGAAGAGTGAGGCTGAAGATTTTGTGGAACGCTGCCTCACTTAAACCTTTCAAATTCCCAGGAGAGTAAGCCATAGGAGTCCAGGCACCAGACATGAGGCTGGGTTTGTACCCAAAGCAACATCAATTTCCCAAGAAACAAGAAATAATCTTTGGAGCCACCTTCTAGACCTATGCCAGTGAAAGTTAAAATAAGCAGACACATCACTCTTGGGTGTAAATTTGGCGGGACCATTGCTATATCGGAGCTGAACTACATTCTTTTCCCTACTCACCTAGAGATTTAGGGAGGATAGAGAAAAGTATACTTCAGGAGGACTGAGAGAAAATGTTTGTATGTTTGTCATTGTTCTATCTTTGAAGTAAATATCTCTTTGTAAAAGCTAATTGATGTTAAGTGGATAAGTGGAACCAGTTATGCTAGTATCAGCCTTCTAACAATGGGATTGGAACAGCTGGAGGGTTTTAGAGCTGATAGTAATAGAAAAAGTGAACTCTGAGAGAAAAAGTAGCCTGTCTGGCTCTGAGAGAGTAAGGCCAGAACATACTCATGACATACTTGAGTCAGGGAGACCTGAATTCAAAACCCACCTCAGACACTTACTAGTTGGGTAACCTTGAACAAATCACTTAACTTCTCAGACTCTATTTCTTTATTTGTAAAGTAGGGATAATAATAAAACCTATTTCAGAGGATTATGGATCAGGTTATATATACACACATACACATATGCACATACATGTACATACCTACATGTACATGCAAATGCATGTGTACACATATATAATTAAATATGCATGTATGTGTATATATACATATATCCAGGAAATGTTATTTTTTAATTATCATTAATTATTAATTAATTAATCATCATTGATTTATTAATCTTACTATTACCTCATTAAAAGGAATTATATCCAAGCCAAAGCTCAGAAATTATTAGCACAGTTTTACTTAATTTTAATGAAAAAACTTAGACACTGCAGTCTTAGAAATTAAAAAAAATGCTCAGTTTTGTCAGTGGCACCAAAAGTTTTTGTTTCAATCAATGTGGTATATGGTCTGGAGTTGGAGAAAACCTACGTTCAAATTCCAGCTATGATACTTATTACCAAAGTGACCTTGGATAAGTCATTTTTTCTCTCTTGGGCCTCATTTTTCTTAATTGTAGAACGAGTGGGAAAGACTAGATCTCTGCTTAATTCCCCTGGCTCTAAGTCTTGGTAAAAAAAAAAAAAAAAAGAAGGAAAATGCAACATATTCTTTCCCAAGCACGAAGAGCATGGAGGAGGAGGGTACATTTAGTCGCAAAGTGAAAGAGACCGTTTTTCCATTTTCCCATTAGTTTCTTCCTGCCCATATTTGGCTTTCTCTCTTTTCTCCCCTCCTCTCACTCCCACACTAACATGAGAAGATTCTCGGCTGTTGGGAATTCAGGATGGGCCTGAAGTTTTTCAAATGACCTCACCTTGTTTTGAATTCCTGTTTTCTATGTGTTTTTGGCAAACATCACGGCATTATCAATAAGACCATCTACTTTTTAATGGGATTGGTATGTGTTCCCTTCTTTTTCCCATGGAGCTTTGAGAGGGTCTTAAAATAAAGCTAGGGGCCACAGGGGATAGAATCTTGGTGTCCTTGGAGTCCAGATTTCTTGAGTTCTAATCCTAAGACACTAATTAGCTAGCTATGTGACACTTGGCAAGTCAATTTCTCTTAGTCTCAGTTTCCTTATCTGTAAAATGGAGAACAAGAGCACCCACCTCTCAGGGTTGTGAACATCAAATCAGATAATATGTGTAAAGTGTTATATGGGCTAGCTATTACACTGTCTTTCACAGATGAAGAAAAAGGAAGACAAATCCCTTCACTTACCTGTCTCCGCTGCCCCTCAAACTCTGAACCCCTTCATCCTTTCTGTCTCTTTTCTCTCCTTTAAGAATCTCATGACTGGTTCCCTTGTGTCTGACTTAGTTTCTGGAAGGTCTAAGTGTATTAGCCTGACCAGATAAGAAATTGTCCTAAAGCTGTGCAGTTAAGGTCAAAGAGAAGTGGATCCTTGCAGGTCATATTCACTTAGAAAACCACAAGTGGACATTATCTATGTTGTAGTATACTTATAATTTTGGTAAACATTTTCCAATTACATTTTAATTTGGTTCAGGCTGTGCTTATCAGTTTTCTGTGTCCTTATAGCCTGTGGACTGATTTTGACACCTCTGCTTTAAAGTCTATACTTAATAATAAAAAAAAAAATGAAGCAAAGAATGACCTCTTTAAAAAAAATAAATAAATCTGGGAGGGGAAGACCCTGAGAGCTTCTGGCCAAAACAGAAACAATTTCTGTTTACATTCATTCAAAGTCAACCAGGGCTCAGTGACAAAGCAGGACTTGGTCTGGGAGCAGACTGATTTGGTTAAGGCTGGTCTTTGTGAAGAAATAAACAAACCAAAAAAAACCCAAAATAACAACAAAAAAGTTTCAGAGATTAAAATTTCATTCCCTTTGGGCAGAGCCACTGCATCCTGGGTCAACTCCAGATGTCCTCACCCAGATGGGAGGAGAAAGTGAGGCTGGTGATTTTGCACCAGCCTCACTTAAATCCAATTCACTTGAGTGTCATGGCATCACCCCCTTGATGTCATGATTTTCTTTGAGAAGGAAGGACAAAGAGCCACCACTGTGAGTAGAGAAGGACTTCCAGTAGGGCAACAGGGCTTCCTTTCTTTCTTTCTTTCTTTCTTTCTTTCTTTCTTTCTTTCTTTCTTTCTTTCTTTCTTTCTTTCCTTCCTTCCTTCCTTCCTTCCTTCCTTCCTTCCTTCCTTCCTTCCTTCCTTCCTTCCTTCCTTCCTTCCTTCCTTCTTTCTTTCTTTCTTTCTTTCTTTCTTTCTTTCTTTCTTTCTCTTTCTCTCTCTGTCTCTCCCTCCCTTCCTTCCCTCCTTCCTTCCTTTCTTCCTTGAATATGTAAATAACAATTCTGTCTGTTTTGGCCAGAAACCCTGAGGTTCTTCCCCTCCCAGATTTAGCCATTTTTTGACACATTATTTTTATTAAGCCTTGATCACTGAATGGCCATTTTTTGACACATTATTTTTATTAAGCCTTGATCACTGAATGGACATTGCCTCAGTCAAACTGAGACCTGTTAAAGACCTTAGCTTGAAAAGGCTGAGGTCCCCCATCTGGGCCATCTCCAGTTGTCCTGATCCATGTCTGGTCACTGGACCCAGATGACTTCAGAGGAGAAAGTGAGGCTGGTGACTTTGCACAGCCCTCTCTCACTTTAATCCAATTCAGTTGCATGGCACGGCATCACCTCCTTGATGTCATAGTTCTCTTCAAGAATGAAGGACAAACGGCAGCAGCAAGCAGCAGCAAAGTCTATACTATACTTCAACCCTTCTGAGTTCAAGACTTGCCTTTTCTTGACCCACTTCCTGTTCTAGCCCTCTGTCTTCCTGTGTTTCTCTTTCCCCTCATATCCTTCATTGCCAGTGTTAGGCAGCCAGGTGGTCAGAGGAGAGAGTGTTCAGGTCTGCCTCAGGAAGACTTGATGCATGTAAAGGGCTTTGCAAACCTTAAAGGACTTCAGGCACGGAGAGAGAAGGGAGGAAGATGGGTGGGGGGGCAGGCTGAAGGAAAGTGGATAGGGGATCTCAATAGGAAACAGATCCAGCAGAAGCTGGTCCTTGGCATCAGTGGTCCTGAGCACCAGAGGCACGAGTTGTCTCTCCACATCTACCCCTTAGTGCCACGTGTTCCCTTTGGGTGTGTTTGTGGCAGAAGCCAAATTTGAACTCTGGTCTTCCTAGTTCCAGGCTGGGTGCTCTATCCACTGAGCCACCTGCAAGTCATGTCCCTCTCTCCCTGATGCCACGGCCCTCTTCAAGAACAAAGGACAAACACAGCAGCAGCGATTTGTGGCAGAATATGCCCTAGATTTCTGCTACTTCTGTTGTCACTTTTATTACTATGCTATTTCTTTAAATGCCTTTGTTTTGAACTCAGAGTGTCTTCCAGCTATTAAAAGGTTGGCCTTTTCACAATCTCTACCAGCCTGACACTTGAATAGACCATAGGCAAGATGAATCTAGAGTCACATTCAGCATGGGGAATATTAATACTCAGGAGAGGTACAAGGGGAATGAGATTGAGAGAGGGAACAGTAGATTCATATCTTCCATAGGATGATCTGGTTTCTGTTCACTAAGTGGAATTATGGGTGGAACTGGCTTCATTATTTCAGAGTTATTTTTTCACTCTCCCTTTACCCCCAGCAAGTATGGATGGTTAGATTCCCCAATATAGCTGAATTTGTCACAAGTGAAAGGTGGTAGGAATGTGACTCCATTGTATTTGCAAATCATTGTGTTGTAGAAACAAAAGATAGAAGTGAAACTTAAACACACACAAGCACCAAAAAACCCCAAGAATTTCCATTCAAAGCACAGTTAGAGGAGAATCCAAAGGAGTTTAAGGTGTGGTTCTTTCCCTCAAGTAGGCCAAACTTTTTGAGATAAAACACATGGGGAAAATTGAGACCAGTAATACCTCTAAATCATATAGAAATATTTTAGATTGTCAGAAACTTTGCTGAGCCATTAGAATAGAAGCTCCTTGAGGGTAGGGATTATCATTTTTTTCTTTTTAGAGGGGAAGGGAGAGTTACCTTAGTTCCTTCTTGAATAATTCTTAGCTCGAGAGAGGTGTTTAATAAAGGTTTGTTGAATTGAATTCAACTGAGAGAGACAATGCAGTAGAGTAGATAGAGGATTGGTCATGGAATTAGGAAAACTTGAATTGATAATCCCATATATACTTAGTAGCTAGGTGATAACTGGGCAAATACCTCAATACTCAGTCCTGATTTCCTCATTTGTAAAATGAAGGGGTAGGACTTGAAGGTCTCCAAAGAACCTTTCAATTCTAAACTTATAAACCTTTGATCCAGTGAATTTAAAGGTAAGGAGCTGGAAGAGACAGACCTAAAAGGCCATTTAATCCAACACTAGATGGACTCATTTTACAGATGAAGAAACTAAGGCACAGAAAATTCAAATGATTCATCAAGGTCACCAAGGTTGGAAGGATTCTGTAACCTCAGGGCCAGAGTTCTTTCCTCTATACCACAACTTATATAAAGGTAGAATTATTTTCTTTTTTCTTTTTTTATTATTTTATTTGTTTCCAGTGTTCTACAATCACTTCCATATATCTCAGATTGTTCCCCTCCCTTCCCCCCTACCTCCCCACTTCCTCCCTGAGACGGCATACAGTTTTATATACGTTCTACACATACATTCCTATTAAATACATTTTCACCTTAGTCATGTTGTATAGAAGAATTAAAATGAATGGGAGAAATCATAAAAGAAACCAAAACGTAATACAAAAGAAAACGATCTGTGTCATTCTGCGATCAAATTCCATAGTTTGTTCCCTGGATGTGGAAGGCATTTTGCCTTAAGAGATCATTGAGAATTATTTAAGTCCTTGCATTGAAATGAAGTACTAAGTCTACCAGAAAAATTCTAAAGGTAGAATTATGATGACCTGAAATTGATGACCAGTTTTCACCTATATTCCCCAGTCAATTTCAGCTCTTTCAGCGGATGGGTATTATAGGTCTCATTGTTTATTCACTATGTGTGTGCATCTTAAGACAAATATTACATATTTATGAAACAAAAAAACAGCACTAAATGTCTCCTTTTTTTTTTGGTTAAGTCTATGCAAATAAAACTGGTTGGGGAAAAAATAGAAGAAAAATTAGATATGTGAGGTTTGTTTGATTCTTTGCTCTGATTCATATGGTCTATTTTTCCCCTTGATTGTTCTCAGTTCTAAAACAAAGTACCCTTCCAAAGTCCAAACAAAACAACCCTCCTTCCCCCAAATAAAATCACTTACATGTGCTATTATTGTATTTGCACAGTTTTCATTCCTCGTGTAGTCTACAGAGAAAAAATCCTAATGAAATCTCCAATTTATATTTTACATATTTTAAAGAAAATGTCTTTTAACCTCAAAGAAAGCCTAAAGTTTTATCTTCATTAAATCTGTCTTTAGACTCCCCTTTCCCACATCCTCAGACAAAAACAAATGAGATGCATGCCTTTTATTCCCCCTGTGGTTTGACTTTTATCATTGCCTGGTTTCAGAGGTTAATCAATCATAGAGAGCCTTTCAAATGAGCTTTTGATGTGAAAATAGCTTGAGGGGAAAATCTACAGATTATGAAATTTTTGTAATATATGATTATACAATTGGTACACATCACATTTATCAACAACTAGCAACAAAATTATGCTTAATAGACAACTTCTTTTTAACACATTCTCAGTGGCATTTCTTCATGGGTTTGATGACGGAGGGGGAAAATCAGTTAATGGGATAGTATTGAGATTTTATGGACAGAAAGACTTAAGAAACTGAGATCGTGTTTGCTTGTTGGGAACCATGAAAGGAAATATGGGAAGGAATGGGGGGAGGGGGCAGGTAAGATACTGTGGCTGGTGCCAAAAAGAGTAATTACGTGACTTAGGGCAATCTTTCTGTAGTATTAGAGTTGTCCTTCCCTTTTTTCTTCACAACTTAAATAAATACACAAACATAGACTCCTGGAGAATTCTTTGGACATTTTGTTATTATTATTTATTATTATTATTTAAGTGTATGCATATCAAACCAGAGTTTCATTCAGTATTTCAGTGTTCTGATTATTCCTCCCCCTTTGCAGATTACAATCATTTTATACCTTATTAAATGATTTAAAATATTTTATTAATATTTTTACATAATTTTTATTTCCTGTATGATCTTCCCTTCCTTACCTACTGTAATAAAACTTTTTAAAGGAAAGAAATAGAAAAGTGGTTTACCAAAACAAACCAACATGTTGGTCAAGTTTGACAGTATGTGTAGTACTTCACAGAGGCAGGGACAAGCTTGGTCTTTACAATTACATAGTATTCAATTTCTTTCCTTCTCTTTTTCTTGTTTTCTTTCTCCCTTTCTCCATCTCTCTCTCTTCTTTCCTTTCCTCCTCCCCTCCTTCCTTCCTTCCTTCTCCTTCCTTCCTTCCTTCCTTCCTTCCTTCCTTCCTTCCTTCCTTCCTTCCTTCCTTCCTTCCTTCCTTCCTTCCTTCCTTCCTTCCCTCCCCCCTCCCTCCTTCCTTCCTTCCTTCCTTCCTTCCTTCCTTCCTTCCTTCCTTCCTTCCTTCCTTCCCTCCTTCCTTTCTCTCTCCCTCCTCTCCCTCTATCTTTCTCTGGATCTTTCCATTTACTTGATTCTAGTCATCGTATATATGGTTTTCTTGGTTTTCCTTACTTCACACTAAATCACTTCTTATAAATCTCACGTTTCTCTAAATTCTTCATATCCATTGCTTCTTATGTATTAGCCAACAGTTTTACTGAGTTACTGACCAGGCTTCTAGTAATGAACTTCTTAGTATTTGACTGAGCTGGTTTTCAGGTGACAGATGTATAGTCTATAACTGGACCTGTGTATGAAGTCTTCTTAAACCTTTTAAAATAAGTGTTCCATCAGCATATTCATTAAGAACCCAGGGTTACCTCTATACCAAGATGAGGCATCAGAGTAGGCCATTAATGTAGGATATATATACATATATATACATATGCACATATATGTATATATCCTACATGTATATATACTTGCATCTATATGACTATTAGTACAAAAATTATTTATCGTTCCTTGTTAAAACCAAAAATCAAATTGTCATTTGTTGCATGATTTCAGCTTTTTCAAGAAAAAAAATGACAGTTAAATCTGCAATAAACTATATTCTTATACTTATAAACCAAGCTGAAAACACAGTAATTATGCCTGTGAAATCATGTATCCAACGCCATTGACAGGCATACCAAATTATGACGATGTTCAAGCACACTTAACTATTTGAGAACTCGGATGGGTGCCATGACCAGCCATAATTCTAGAGGACTGATGATGAGGAACGTTATCCACCTTCTGACAGAGAAGTGACGGATCAAATGTGCAAAATGAGATGTATTTTTGGACATGAACAGTGTGGAATTTTGTTTTGCTAGATTACGCATATTTGTTTAAAAGATCTTTTTTTTGTTTCCCCCCATGGAGTGGAGGTGGAAAGGCAAGAAATAAATTAAATAATTAATTAATTATTATTATGTGTGATTAACAAATTAATTAAATTAAATTAAATTTAAAAATTTAAAATAAATAAATTAAAAAACAACTAAAGTATACTTAATTGTATACTGAGCATTGATTTAATAATGGAAAACCCATTATTTGAAAGGCACTGTTGGAGAGACAAAGATGGATGATTCCTGTCCTCAAAGGGTTTATGATCTGGTAAGGGAGATAATATTCATTCCCAAACAACTACAGTGTAATATAGTATACAAGTACTTTCTGACCTTTCTTATGTGACTTACTTGAGGCTTGAAAATTTGTGGCAGAGATGCACTTGAAATAAAGTGAAGAAAAACTTCTTAACCCTTAGAGCTGCCCTGAAATAGAATGAAATGTCTTGGGAATTGGGTGTTCGTGTTGGGGGGAGGGGATGGGGGGGTAGTTCGTCTTCATTAGAGGTTTTCAGAGATTAGATGATTATTTCAATCAATTAATCAACAAAAATTTTATTAAATACCTACGTGCTAGGCGCCCAAAATAGGACAAAGAAAGTAGTTCCTGTCTCCCAAAAGCTTATATTTTGTGCACATGCTATTTTCCTTGCTAGTTTATAGGTGGAATAATTCAGAATTAATAATTCTATCAATTGTTATTATATTTAATTTTTTATTTTAGAATTTTTAATATTTTATAACAATAAATATTTAATTAAAATATTTACTAATAATTAATTAAAATGATACAGAATAAGGTGAGGCCAGCAAAGGCAGTCAGGAAAGGCCTCATGTATGGAATGCTCCTGGAGCTGCGGCTTTTAAAGACTGGAAGAAGCAAAAATGAAAAGAAAACTTTGTTCCAACCTGATAAGGAGACAGAAGTTGGGATGCTGAGTATGAGGAACATCAAATAGAGTGTGAAGGAGTATGATGCGCAATAAATCTTGAAAGACAGATTGGGTAGTCAAACTGGGAAGGGATTTAAATACAAAACAGAAGAAATTATATTTTATCTCCGAGGCAGTAGGAAGTACTAGAGGGTTGTGTGTGTGTGATTTTTGTTTTGTTTTGTTTTGTTTTTTTGTAGCTGAGAAGTGACATGGTCAGGCCTAGGCTTTAGGAATATCAGTTTGTCAGCTGTGTGGAAGTGATCTGGAGAGATGAGAGGCTGGATACTGGGAGATTAATTAGAAGACAATTATTGCCTTAGGCTTGATAAATAATTTTAAACTTGCAATCCACTTAAACCTCCTGATCTTTTTCAGATAAATTGCTGCCGAGCTCCATAATTCACAGACCTACTTTTTTGATTGTGCTCTTGTATCCATTAGAAAGAGAGAGACTGTGGGTACAGAGAGGGAAATGAACCAGACTGAATATATTCATATACGTAACAATCGGCATCATTCTCAGTATGCATTAAATCGGCTCCATTATCCATAAAACACAGTAGAGTTACAGTGTCATTCTTGAAAGAAATATGAACCTATTTAACACTGTGGGTGAATTTCCAGATATGTACACATCTGGATAACCACACTCTGTATGTGCTTAAAAAAGTAAGACTGTAGATTGACTGGGCATGTTTGCTAGGTCTCTTTCCTCCAGTGGAACATGAATTCCTTATTTTCTCAACATATTTCTTTTCAAACACACTGGCTTGCATTCTTCATCATGGACCAAATATATGCCAAAGAAATATAACTCAAACAAAAATATATTTATTTATCCCAGGTTTTAAAATATGCCTGAGAAATTATTCCACGTTAAAAGCATCCTTTTATTCACATGAGAATAAATATATCTAAGAGAGAAAGAAAGGAAAAAAGAGAAGAAGGAAAAGAGAAAGGGAGGAAGAGAAAAGGGGAGGAAATGAGAAAAGAGGAGCATGAAAAGAAAGAAGGGAAAAAGGAGTAAGTAAGGGAGAGAAGAAGGGTGGGGAGGGAAAGATGGAAGGAAGAGAGGAAAGAGGGAAGGAGGGAAAGATGGAAGAAAAAGAACAAGGAAAGAAGGAAGGAATAAAGGAAGGGAATAAGGGAGGGAGGAAGAGAAGGAGGAAAGGAATAAAGGAGAGGGAGGAAGGAAGGGAAAAAAGAAGGAAAAGTAAGACAAGGAAGAAGGGAGAAAGGAAAGACAAAAGGAAGGGAGAAGGGAAACAAACATTTATTAAGTGCCTCCTACATACCAGACACTGTGCTAAACACTTTACACGTATGTCTTTTGATTCTTACAACAACTGTTAGGAAGTAGGAAGCAATAATATTTCCCCCATTTTACAGATGAGAAAATCGAGGCAGACAAAGGTGAAATGACTTGACCAGGGTCATAGGGCTCGTGTTTGAGGCTAGATTTGAATTCAGATCTTCCTGACGCCAGGTGCAATGTTGTATCCACTGTGCCATTTAGCTGCTTAGTCAATGACATAAAAATACATATGGCATAAATGTTAATTAAATAAATACAAACATGTACAAAGCAATTAATAAAGATAGTTTAAGAGGGAAGGTACTAGTAGCTGGAGAAGAGTAATGAAATTGAGGGTAAGAAATTAGTAAAGACAGTTTTACTGTTGAAAGGACTCTTAGGTCATCTGGTCCAATTACCCACTTATTGAAAAATTCTATGTATTCTCCAGCGAAGAATTACCAGGAAAGAGGCATTTATTATGTCTTGGGGCTGCCCATTCCAATGATGGACAGATTTCCAAAGGCGTTCATTATGCAAAAGAAGTTAAGAAGTCCTGCAATAGATATGTCCAAATCTTTATTATCTTGACTGACCTTTTCTAGATACACTCCATTTTGTTATAACCCTTTTCAGAAGTGGCACCTACAGTCAGTCACCTCAAATGTAGTCTGACCAATGCATTTGAATTGATCTATATTCAAATCTATTTATATCTATATCTTATCCATTTCTACATTTCTCTATCATCTGCATCTATGTTTGCATGTATGTAGACATAGCATTGATGCACACACATATTAATATAGGATATATAATATCATGCAGTACATATGCACCCATGCTATAAATACACAGTATGATATATAATGTATATAAACATGCAAATACATGATATATGCACATACATGCTCACAACTATAGACACACATGTGATATAAAATAAATATCTATATAGAAATATACACATTTTGACCAGATCTTTGATTTCATTGGTATACTGCAGTCCTAGTAAGAAAGCTCCTTCCAATCAATCAATGCAGGTTGGTTTCTACTATCCAATTTCCTGGGGCACTGAAAGGTGGTACATAATTTGCCGAGGATGTGTGTGGGGCAAGGCTGGAAGCCAATTCTGTATAACCCCAAGGCAAATTTTCTCTCCATCATACCTATTGCTTCTCAATACCTCCATTTATATACCTTAACTTGTCCTGCTCTGTAGAGAAGGAAAATATATATATATTTTTTTGTAAAATATTCACTAGGCACTCTGACCATAGAGGATTTAGACTCCCTTTCCTGTGTTTTGATATTAATATTAGTTAAAACTGTTTTGCTCGAATATTGAGCTGGTTCAGAGGTTAGGAAGCTTTTATTAAAGACCTCACTAAGTCTTCCATCTTGTTCCTCTAGCAAGTGAGTGGGGTGATGGGGAAATGCAGTTTTCCATAGGTCACCTTTCCTGAGTGCAGGGGTGATTCATTGTGCTCCGGTCAGATTCATCAGCAGAAGTCAAATTATGGGCACCTTGGGGGATTGATTACTCTTCCAAGTCCTGAGATCTTGGCTGTAGAAGCAGAGGACTGAATATTCTGTGGTGGGAAGAGAGGTAACAGAGTTTTTGCTACCCTGATCCCTCATCTTTTTTCAGGCATGTTCAGATCCCTCACCTAACCTTCCCATTAGTAAGTTCTTTCCCATTGCTAACTTAAATTCTTTTTACTGTAATTTATGAACATTTTAGCCTTTTCCTATTGCTCTGTTCTCATTAGGGATGGAGAACAGCTGGTCAACAGTCTCCATGCAATAACACATTATATACCAGAGGATGGCTACTAAGTCACCCTTTCCATTTTTCCTCTTCAGGCTAAATAATAGAACATGACTTTATTTTTATACATGCCTTGGCTAAAGGGAATTTCCTACCTATCTTACAAGGGTGTTGACAGGCTTCATCAATTATGCATAAAAAAATGCTCTAAGCTTTATAGAAGAAAGGTCCTATATATAAATATGAAATCTCACTGAGAGAATCATGGAAAAGAAGCCAGTATTTTCTTTCAGCAATTTTTGAGATGTCATTTACTGAAAAATTGGAGAGTAGTTACTTTTAGGAGATTCTTTTATTTTAACAGCAATAATGACAGCTAGTATATTACACATAATTAGCAATACTATATATTATGTTGTTCCAAATGTCTTAGTGCCATTTTAGTCTACTAAACAATAGAAAAAATGTATCAAAGAATAGATTAAAATGGCACTAAAATTTTGGGAATATCCTATGTGATATATAGTATTATTAATTGATATTTATAGTATAATAACAATAGCTCCTTCAGATTTTCATATTTTACATGTTAACTTATATGATAATACCAACTCTGTGAGGTAGGTGCTATTATTATTTTACAGATAAAAAAACGGAAGCTGAGAAAGATTAAATGACTTGCCCAGGGTCAGTCATATAGCTAGGAAGTATCTGAGGCAGGATTTGAATTCAGGTCTTCCTGACTCTCAAGTCTAATACTCTACTACACCATCTAAGAAAAGAAAAATTGCTCTTGCTTCCTCATCTTTGCATGAGATTTCAGGTGACTCATTATATAATCTATTTTCAATTTGTCTGAAGTCTCCGTTGAGTGAGAATTGGTGGATTAAGTGGGGTGGGAGTAGTAGAAAACAAGTCTCTAGCCCTAGCAACTACTCCGTCTTGGACATCCCAGGCACACAGTCCTGGCATTAAATAAGTTTAAAAAAATTACATATATATATATATACATACATGTGTTTATATGTATATATGAGTGTATACATATGTGTTCACATACATATGCATGTGTTTGTACATGTAATATGTCTCTTTCCAGTCTTGCAACTTCATGGAACATCTATATTACCTCCTACTCTCTTTCAAAAGACACCTAGCCTTTTTTTTTCCCTACACATCTCAGCTTCATTTCCCAGTCATACAAGGAATGTTACCTCAGATACACCAAATCAGAAACATGTGCTTCAGGGCTAATGGCATTGCCGCTCTCTATAAGGTCACCTCCAATGACTCAGCATAAAGACTCAGCTAATTTAAAATGAAATAGAAGCATCTGTTTTAAAGAATGCAATATGTGTGTGTGTGTGTGTATGTATGTATCTATATACACGCACATATAAACTCTCATTTAAAGTTGTATAGTATTTCTCTTATTAATTTTAATAGCTCTAGTCCTTGGAAAGTATTTATTGAACAAATCAAAGAAAGCCACATTTTTCAAGTGTTCTGTGGTCAGACGAAAGTGGATAGATAATACATGACATCATGAGGACAATATGGATCTTTTTTTTCTTAAGAAGGTACTCGCCCAAATGATTTTTTGGCAATAATGGCCACTCATACATTCAACCCAAAAGAAATAACTTGTGGGGTGTTGGATTTCAAATGCTAAGATTAAGAAAGATACCAAACTCACTTCTGACAAAAAAAGACGAGTCTGCCTATTTTATTGAGGTCAAATGAATTCTTTCCTACTATGCCTTGTGCAGAGTTTAATTGCATGCTGGGATGGGATGGGATGAGATCCTAGCACATTTTTTAGACAGTTCATCAAACCAGATTGTGTGCTCCCTAGGAGACCTCTGTCAGAGCTGATGGGGATTGACATTTGCTTGGCTTTCAATTAAGCTCTGTCTCTGTTTTTTCCTTTTCTTTATTTCTTTTTCTTTTTTTTTTACCACTTTCTATGTATTCCTCTTTTCTAAGTTTCCATGAATGCAACTGATCAGCAGCTCTTCACAATCTGCATACTGATCATTTCAAAATGTTTAGAGTAAGGTGGTGGGAATATTTTGATTTCATCATTATGCTGACAGAATTGATTTTAAGGATTTTCCCCCCATAATATTCTCAGAGAAACATGGCATGTTCTACTCATCTCAACTGTATGTTATATAGGGCATATTTCATGCCCCTGTCTTACTTTCATACCATCTGTTCTAGATTATAAATTCTTAGAGAGCTAGAGTGGAATTACCTTCAAGAAGCAGGCTGGGAAATTTTACATGATGCTAACAAGTTAGGCATCTTTGGGAGGATGGCAGACTATTTATTCTTGCTTCCTCCTCTTGCCTTTTCAGGACCCCACTTCAATTTAACAATCTAATGCAGCAAATATTTATTTGAACATATACTACATGCCTTGTTGAAATATAGCATGAAGCTATTAAAGCTTAAGACCACATTAAGACTTTTGGGATAACCTGCACATATTACTTTCTGAGGTAGTTCTCTTTTGACATTCTATGTCATCTCCTCCTACAGAAAGTGTAATTCAGTAAAGGGTTTGTTCTAAATTGTGAAAAACAATCTCCAAAGGACGGGAGATGGCAGTGTGTTCCCTTCTAGGACATATGCCAAAGACAACTAGTTACAATGTGTCACTAAAATCATGATGGGTGAATAAACAATTCCCTGGGGAAAAATTGAGAGATTCATTTATTAATGGAGTACACTAAATGGCATCCTAGTGGCATGAGAGATTTAACACACCTATTCAAGAGCCTAATTCATAAATGTAGCTAATTTGTTTATTTGCTTTACGGTAGGATTAGCACCAAACTATACCATTTTCAAATTCTTAGATTGAAGAAAAACATAGGAATCTAGCCACCTGTCCTCTCATCTATCCCTGACTTGTGAATGAGAAATAGACATTGCCATACTCACCTTAATCTCTAACTCTTATGGAAAGAAAACATAAGTATTTCTAAATATGTACTTTGATCAAGTCTCTTTTCAAAAAGTCATAGGTTTAGAGCTGAAAGGGACATCAGAAGTTAGCTAGTCCAATTGCCTCTTTATACAAATGAGGAAACTGAGACCCAGCGATAGTAAATCATTCGTTACATAGGTAACAGATAATAGAGTCAGAATCTGAACCCAAATCCTAGGACTCTGAATTCAAAGCTACTTCTCTTTCCTTAAAGTCATAGTTACCAACTCCCCCAACTACTTGGATTCACACAAAAAAGGTGTAGCTGAAGAATTTTTAAACCAATCTTACTTAAATAAATGGTTGGTCAATGCTTAAAAAACATTATTTCCAAATATACAACACCGTATAATTAAATCATTTTTAATAAGGGAAAACTGTTTAGCAAAATGAACAGATACAATGACCCTACTTGGCTGTATATGCAACATTCCCCATCCATAAATTGCCCCTCTCCCCACCTCACTAATAAGAAAAGGGAAGCGCGTTTTATATGCTCTCTGAAATCAAGATAGGTCATTGTTTTGAATGAATCTCCCGACCTTTCAGTGTTATTTTTATTGTTACTATTATACTCAGTGTGTGCATTATCTCTCTGGCTTTGCTTTCTTCTCTCTTTCTAAGTTCATATAAGTCTTGGTGTATTTCTCTGAATTCCTCATATTGGCCATTTCTTAAGGCACAATAATATTCCAGTGCCTTAATATGTTCTAATATGTTTAGCTTTTCTCCAATGAATAGACACCCACCGTGTAGACAGTTGTTTTGCTGCCCCAATAAATGCCACTGCAAATAAGTTGACATGTGTATGTATATATATATATGTGGTCTTTCTTTCTCTCTCCAGCCCCCTTAGGTATATCCTTAGATATTTTTAGAAACCACATGGGCCTGAGCCAGTTTTCTTTAGAAAAATGACATCTAGATTATGCCTGGAGACGGAGCCAAGATGGCGGAGTGAAAGCAACGACTCACCTAAGCTCCTGGACAAACTCCTCTGGATATCTCTGAAAGGAGAATCTGACCAGACTTTGAGGGTGTGGTATCCAGTGGGTGACAGACTTTGACAGATTCAGAGCCCAGGTTGGACTGGAAGGTCCACGGGAAGGATCTGTTCCGCGGGGGTAAGCCCCCAGCACACAGCGCAGTGCGGTCAGCGCAGCAGGGCGGAAGGGACCTGAGAAGCCCGAGAGTGGCGGGCGAAACCAGCGGAGCAGGAGACAGGCCAAACCGAGCCGGTGAGAGCCTCTGAGCACCAGATATCAGTGCAGCAGCCCTTGAAACCTTCAGCCTGAAGACTAAACTTCAGTAAGTCACCTACTTGAACTTCCAAGAGCTAGGATGGCGGAGTGATCAGTAAATGCTCTCTCCTCCCCCCTGATGACTGTGAAAGAACCATAAAATTCTTCCCCAGATAAATCCTGGATCAGTGGGAACAGCAGAAGGGGGCAAATAATCTCATAACACTAGAGGCTAGAAAAATAGCAAAGGGGGATTCTTCCTACTGTGGCGGAGGCGATCTGGAAGGACAGACGAGCCAGGGCAGAGAAAATTCCCACTGAGACCCAGGCAAGCCTCAGAGACGGGAGACAAGCCCCAGGAGGGGCAGGAACACACATTAGCTTCTAGGCGTGCCCCAGCCCTCCAGGCGAAAAGGGAAGACAATAGGGAAGCTGGGATCACCATCCCCTGACCTTGCCTTTGCCTCAGGTCAGCTGAGGAGATGTCCTGAGACCAGACCACCCCTCCCACACACATAACAAGCTAACCCCAGGGTTGATCTGGGAAACAAAAAAAAAAGCCTGCTTTTAGCCTAGACACACATCAGCTCAACTTAAAGATCTGTACCTTCGGACTGAAAGAACCAGAAGCTACAACACTCAGCCAACATCATGAATCGGAAAAAGCAGATGAAAAGTGAAAAAACCATAGAATCTTTCTATGGGGATCAGGACCAAAACACAAACACCAAAGAGGTCAGAGCTGAGACTGTACTTCCATCTGAAACCTCAGATGGGACTATGAATTTCTCGCAAGCACAACTAGATTACCTGGAACATCTGAAGAAGGATATAAAAGAAAAACTGGCCAATGATTTTAAAATTATAAAAAAAGAATCCACTGATGAGAACATCACTCTGAAAAAGAAAATTGAAGAAATGGAAAAGGAAGTTCAAAAATTAACTGGAGAGAATAATTCCCTAAAAGGAAGAGTTAATCAAACGGAAAGGGAAACCCAAAACCTAACTGGGAAAATTGATCAGATGGAAAAGGAAACCCAAAACCTAACTGGGAAAATTGGTCGAATGGAAAAAGAAGTACAAAAATTAAATGGAGAAAATAGCTCCTTAAAGGGAAAAATTGGTCAGATGGAAAAGGAGATGCAAAAGCTAATTGAAGAAAACAATACGATGAAGATTAGAATTGGGCAAGTAGAAACTAATGACTCAATGAGGCAACAAGAATCAGTCAAACAAAATCTAAAGAATGAAAAGATAGAAGAAAATGTAAAATATTTAATTGGAAAAACAACTGACCTGGAAAATAGATCCAGGAGAGAAAATTTAAGAATTATTGGCCTGCCAGAAACCCATGATGAAGAAAAGAGTCTGGACAATATCTTCCAGGAAATCATCAAAGAAAACTGCCCAGAAGTACTAGACTCAGAGGGCAAAATAGTCATCGAAAGAATCCACCATTCCCCTCCCGAAAGGGATCCCAAACTCAAAACCCCAAGAAATATAGTTGCCAAATTCCAGAGCTATCAAGTGAAGGAAAAAATACTACAAGCAGCTAGAAAGAAACAATTCAAATATCAAGGACACACACTCAGGATCACACAGGACCTTGCAGCTTCTACATTAAAAGATCGAAAGAATTGGAACCCAATATTCCGTAAGGCAAAGGAGTTGGGACTTCAACCAAGGATCAACTACCCAGCAAAGTTCAGCATAACATTTCAGGCAAGGAGAAAGTCATTCAATGAAATAAGGGATTTCCAGAGCTTCCTGACCAAAACACCAGAATTCAATAGACAATTTGATCTTCAAATGCAGGTCTCCAGAGAATCATAAAAAGGTAAACAGAGGGGAAAAAACAAAAACAAAAACTTGCTACTCAATTAGGGCAAACTGTTTACCTCCCTATAAGGGAAGATGATATCTGTTAATCTTGAGAACTGTGCAGCTATTATGATAAAAGGGATATATGTAGAGGGAACGGGCATAAAGTAAATGATGTCATGTCAAAAATATGATTTAAGTATGAGAAGGGATTGTAATAGGAGGTGTGAAAAGGGGGAAGCAGAAAATGGCAAATTATATCACAGGAAGAAGTACAAAACTATAGTAGAGGGAAGGAGTGGAGGGAGATGAGCATTGTTTGAGAGGTACTCTCATCTGATTTGTTCAAAGGAGGGAACAACAATTTTAAGTAGATAATCCTAACTAGCTCTATAGGTAGTAGGAGAGGAAGGGGGAAGAAAGGGGAGGGTGGCTAAAAGGGAGGAAAGAAGCAATAAGAGTAAAGGGGACTAAAAGGGAGGGGGGCTAAAAGAAGGAGGGGAAGGCTGCAGGAGGAGGGGGAGAAAAGTGAATACTATTGAGGAGGGGAAGGGAGACGGGAGAGCTAAAAGCACAAATGGTGGGAAAGAGGTTGGAGGGAAAGACACAGATTGTAATCATAACCGTGAATGTGAATAGAATGAACTCTCCCATAAAACGGAGATGGATAGCAGAATGGATTAAAAGCCATAATCCAACAATATGCTGCTTACAAGAAACACATTTGAAATGGGGGGATACACATAGGATAAAGGTCAAAGGATGGAGCAGAATATATTGTGCTTCAGCTCATGTAAGAAAGGCAGGAGTAGCAATCCTAATCTCAGACAAAGTAAAAGCAGAAATAGATCTAATCAAAAGGGATAAGGGTGGAAACTATATCCTGCTAAAAGGCACCATAGACAATGAAGCAATATCATTACTAAACATGTATGCTCCAAGTGGTATAGCATCCAGATTCTTAGAGGAGAGGTTGGGGGAGATGAAGGAAGAAATTGATAGCAAAACTATACTAGTGGGGGACCTCAACCTCCCCCTCTCTGAACTCGATAAATCCAACCTCAAAATAAACAAGAAAGAGGTTAAGGAGGTAAATAAAACTCTGGATAAGGTAGATATGATAGATCTTTGGAGAAAATTAAATGGGAATAGAAAGGAATATACCTTTTTCTCAGCGGTACATGGAACATTTACAAAAATTGACCATGTGCTAGGACATAAAAATCTCACAATCCAGTGCAGAAAGGTAGAGATAACCAATGCATCCTTTTCAGATCATAATGCATTAAAAATTACATGTAATAAAAGGCCATGGAAAGAGAAACCAAAAATCAATTGGAAACTAAATAATCTAATTCTAAAGAAGGGTTGGGTTAAAGAATAAATCATAGAAACAATCAACAATTTCATTCAAGAGAATGACAATAGTGAGACAACATACCAAAACTTATGGGATACTGCAAAAGCAGTTATTAGGGGAAGTTTTATATCTTTGAATGCTTACATAAATAAAATAGAGAAAGAGGAGATCAATGACTTAGGCTTGCAGTTGAAAAAGCTAGAAAAAGAACAAATTGAAAATCCCCAAGTAAATACCAAATTAGAAATACTGAAAACCAAAGGAGAGATTAATAAAATTGAAATTAAGAAAACTATTGAATTAATAAATAAAACCAATAGTTGGTTTTATGAAAAAAGTAATAAAATTGATAAACCTTTGGTCAATCTGATTAAAAAAAAGAAAGAAGAAAATCAAATTACTAATATTAAAAATGAAAGGGGTGAACTCACCTCCAATGAGGAGGAAATTAAAACAATAATTAGAAACTACTTTGCCAACTTTATGCCCACAAATTCGATAATCTAAATGAGACGGATGAATATTTTAAAAAATACAAATTGCCCAGATTAACAGAAGAGCAAGTTGAATAATTAAACAACCCCATCTCAGAAAAAGAAATTGAACAAGCCATCAATGAACTCCCTAGGAAAAAATCTCCAGGGCCAGATGGATTCACAAGTGAATTCTATCAAACATTTAAAGAACAGTTAATTCCAATTCTACATACACTATTTTTGAAAATTGGGGAAGAAGGAGTCCTCCCAAATTCTTTCTATGATACAAATATGGTTTTGATACCCAAACCAGGAAGAGACAAAACAGAGAAAGAAAATTATAGACCAATTTCCCTAATGAATATAGATGCAAAAATTTTAAATAAGATTTTAGCAAAACGAATACAGCATCTTATCACGAGATTAATACATTATGATCAGGTAGGATTCATACCAGGACTACAGGGCTGGTTCAATATTAGGAAAACTATTAGCATTATCGATCACATCAACAACAAAGCTAACAAAAACCACATGATTATCTCAATAGATGCAGAAAAAGCTTTTGACACAATACAACACCCATTCCTACTAAAAACACTGGAGAATGTAGGAATAAAGGGAACTTTCCATAAAATAATAAGCAGTATCTATCTAAAACCTTCAGCAAGCATTATATGCAATGGGGATAAGCTAGATGCATTCCCAATAAGATCAGGGGTGAAACAAGGTTGTCCATTATCACCACTATTATTCAATATGGTACTAGAAATGTTAGCTGTAGCAATTAGACAAGATAAAGATATTCAAGGAATAAGAATAGCCAAAGAAGAAACTAAGTTATCACTCTTTGCAGATGATATGATGATTTACTTAGAGAATCCCAGAGATTCAAGTAAAAAATTACTTGAATTAATAAACAACTTTGGCAAAGTTGCAGGTTACAAAATAAACCCACACAAATCTTCTGCGTTCCTATATATTAGCAACAAAGTCCAACAGCAAGAGATAGAAAGAGAAATCCCATTTAAAGCTAGGGTAGACAGTATAAAATACTTAGGAGTCTACCTGCCAAAACAAACCCAGGGATTATATGAACACAATTACAAGACACTTTTTGCGCAAATAAAGTCAGATTTAAGTAAGTAGAAAAACATTAGTTGCTCATGGGTAGGCCGTGCTAATATAATAAAAATGACAATTCTACCTAAATTAATATACTTATTTAGTGCCATACCAATTAAACTATCAGACAATTACTTTCTAGAGCTGGATAAAATAATATCAAAATTCATTTGGAAAAACAAAAGGTCCAGAATATCAAAGGGACTAATGAAAAGAAATGCTTGGGAAGGTGGCCTAGCGCTACCAGACCTCAAACTGTACTATAAAGCAGCAATTATCAAAACCACTTGGTATTGGCTAAGAAACAGAGAGGTAGACAAGTGGAATAGACTTGGCACTCAAGATGCAGTAGGCAAGGAATATAGCAACCTTCTGTTTGATAAACCCAAGGACCCCAGCTTCTGGGATAAGAACTCATTGTTTGACAAAAATTCCTGGGAAAACTGGATAACAGTGTGGCAGAAATTAGGCATAGACCCATACCTGACACCATACACAAGAATAAAGTCCAAATGGGTACATGATTTAGGTATAAAGATTGATACCATGAATAAACTGGAGAAGCAAGGAATAGTGTATTTATCAGATCTATGGAGAAGGGAAGAATTCTTTACTAAAGGAGAGATAGAAAGCATTATGAAATGCAAAATGGATAACTTTGATTACATTAAACTGAGAAGTTTTTGCACAACCAAACCCAATGCAACCAAAATCCGGAGGGATGTAGTAAATTGGGAAAGAATTTTTACAGCTAAGCTCGGGGATAAAGGCCTCATTTCTAGAATATATAGAGAACTGACCCAAATGTATAATCATACAAGTCATTCCCCAATTGATAAATGGTCAAAGGATATGAACAGGCAATTTTCAGAGGAAGAAATTAAAGCTATCTATAATCATATGAAAAAATGCTCTAAATCACTATTGATTAGAGAGATGCAAATCAAAACCACTCTGAGGTACCACATCACACCTATAAGATTGGCAAACATGACAGAACAAGAAAATGATAAATGCTGGAGAGGATGTGGGAGAGTTGGAACGCTAATTCATTGTTGGTGGAGCTGCGAGCACATCCAACCATTCTGAAGAGCAATTTGGAACTATGCCCAAAGGGCTACAAAAATGTGCATCCCCTTTGACCCAGCAATATTGCTACTAGGACTATATCCCCAAGAGATCATAAAAATGGGAAAGGGTCCCACATGTACAAAAATATTTATAGCAGCACTCTATGTAGTTGCCAAAAACTGGAAGTCAGGGGGATGTCCATCAATTGGGGAATGGCTGAATAAATTATGGTATATGAATGTAATGGAGTACTATTGTGCCATAAGAAATGATGAACAAGAAGACTTCAGAGAGGCCTGGAAGGACTTATATGGCCTGATGCTGAGTGAAAGGAGCAGAACCAGGAGAACTTTGTGCACAGCAACGACCACAGTTTGTGAGAGTTTTTTCTGGTGGACTTGGATTTTTGTAATAACGCAAAAACTTCTTATAAAAAAAAAATCCCAAAGGTGGTTCTCAAGGCAAAATGCCTTCCACACTCAGAGAAAGAAATATGGAAGTCACTCACAAAATGTAGCAGATCATGTTTGTGTACGTGTATGTGTTTGTGTATCATGTTCTGATTTGTTATACGATTTCTTTCATTTATTTTAGTCTGACTACATAGCACGACTATAGTGAAAATATACTCAATAGGAAAGTATATGTAGAATCTATACAGAATTGTATGCAGTCGTCGGGAGGGAGGGGGGTAGAGGGGGGTAGGTGGGGGGGATAAAATCTCAATTGTATGGCAGTGATTGTTAAACATTAAAAAAAATGACATCTATTATTATGGAAATTAGTACTTAAAAAGTTTATCTCAAATTTTTTATATTTATAAATCCATCAAAACCCTATTTTGAAATCAATGAGTATAAATGAAGATCTATACTTATTAATTTTTTAAAAAATCTCCTGCTCCTCTCACTCCCTACCTTGATAGTTCTCTGTACAAAGTGAAATGAGCAGAACTAGCAGAGCAATTTATACAATGACAATAGTATTGTAAAGAGAAACAACTTTGAAAGACTTAGGAACTCTGATGCATACAATGGATCTTCCACTGTATGTTCCAGAGGACTAATGATGAATCATGCTCCTCTCCAGGCAACTACCTCCAGAGAGAAAAGTCATGGATTCAGAATGGAGATAGCATTATATCTATTCCCATACATATAACATATCTGTCCCCATAGATATAACATATCTATGCATCCATCCATCCATCCATCTGTCTGTCTGTCTCTCTATCCATCTATCTACCTTCTATATATCAATATTTGGACATGGCTATTGTGTAAATTTATTTTTCTTGCTTTCTCAGTGGTTGGGGAGGGGAAGATCAGAGGGTGAGATTTAGAACTGAAAATCAAATCAAATTCAATTTTAAAAAACTAGTGTTTTGCACACACTAGATGTTTTATATTTCTTGTTAACTAACTTGCATGATAACTAACTCCATAAGAAGATGGAGGTCAAGTCTACTGACATATAATTTTGGGGGTATGAGATGTTCCTGGCTTCTCTATATGCATTTTAATAGATACATACATACATACATACATACATACATACATACATACATACATAGTATCTGTCAGGAACATGGTACATATTTGCATGTTGATGCTGATGAAGTGTATCAGAATCTTGATTAAGTCCCATGTCTTGGAGGTTTATGAACTTGAGCTTTGGTGGAGAATATATGATGGAGTGGAATGAATGCTGAAATCCTCTCCATGTAATACTGACTCTGTGACCTTGTATGTCATTGTAAATTTTTGTCTCCTTAGTTTTAAAATGAAGGGGTTTGATATAGAACTATATCTATAGGAGGGAAGTATGTTTTTTTTATCTGTCCTCTGGAATCAAGATAGGTGCATATAATGAACAATGAGTGAGTAAACATGTATTAAGCTCTCACTGTGTACAATAGCACTGATAGTCTTTGCCTTTGGGAAACTTGCATTTTAATGAGAGAGGCAATGCCTGTAGGTGATTTCAGCTTCCAGTGAGACAAAAAGACCCATGGTTCTTAGGGTGCAGTGTGGCAAAACAGTTCATGTTATTTCCATTGGACAGTGCCTAAGACTTTGGGAAAGCCCTTTTTCCCCCTACAGGAGCAGTTGCCAGGCTACATCTTCATAGGGGTTGCTTTCTAAGATAATGGCACGTCTGCAAGGCTCTTGAGTTTGGTTACATTTTACTGTTGTTTTCATTGATATCATTGTAGTTACTGCCTATCGTGATTCTAGATCAGGGCTTCTTGACCTGGAATTTATAGTCCCTTGAAAGGTCAGAGTTTGGTGGGTCTATGAACTTGGTGGGGAAAAAGACACATCTTCATTTTTATTAACCTTTGGTTTTCTTTTGTAATCCTTCCGTTTTATTTTATGCATTTAAAAACATTATTGTGAGAAGGGTTCCATAGGCTTCACCAGACAGCCAAAGGGACCCCCCTGTAATAGCATGGATCCAGACATACACAGGAGCAGGTTCTTAGATCTGCTTTTCTAAAAGAAAACAACTTTTGAGGGGTCAACAATCTACTTTAATCAAGTACATATATCATTTCCTTAGTTCAGGGGAATAAGTCAACTCCCTGAACTTCAGAGAAAATATAAACAGAGAAATAAAGACCAATAGACAGGGCTTCCAACTCTCTGACCATAAGCAATGCATGCATCACAGATCAACAGACAGATCCAACTGTCTGACCACATATACAGAATTAACAGAGAGAGAAGCACCAACAAGTGGGCTTTCAAATCAGGGGTGTGAGGGTCCTTGACAGCTACCCAGAGTCTCATCTGGCCAAACAAACTCTTCCAATGAGGAAGCCCCCAAACAAAACCTCATCTCAGAGTATATACACAATTTTCAGAACCAGAGGGCATCATGACCCTTGAGAACAAGTACCTCATTAGAAATTAACAATAGGCGTGGGTCTTCCTATAAAGCAAATCTCCCCTAATGAAGCTTTCCTTAATGAGCAGGTCCATTGAAGGATGGGGAAGATCTTTAGCTCTCATTAACATTACACCCTCCAAAAGGTTAAGAACTACTGGTTTAGATAATGTCTAAGGTCTGTTATAGCTTTAAATCTATGATCCTATGAATATAACCCATGATTACTTAGCCAGCACCAGGAACCTCATTGCCTAATCTGAGATCAGTCCCCTATAGAAATTAAGGATAGTTGAAAACGTGTGAAGAGTGACCATGTCTAATATTTTCCTTCTGTGAATTTTGTTTCTCTCCTTTGTTATTCCTACCGGGATCAAATAAAAGAAAAGCCAGATGAAGGCATGAGCCAAGGCTTATCCATCTTTATATTTAATCCATTAGCTAGCATAGTGCACACCGAATAACTACTTAATGAATATTGAAAGAATGAGCAAAATTTCTTACAATGCATTCATACGAATAGGAATCACCACCAGATGGTGTTGCAGGTTGCCTAACCAAAGTTTTCTCTTTTGACTTTTTCAGCAAAGTCTATGCAATAGAAATTTAAAACAAACCACAGTTCAGTATCTTTCTAAGAAAAAATGGTTATTTAAAAAAAATTATCATTTTTTCAGTACTTTGATGTTCTTTTGATCCTGAATCCTCCCTCTCATTTCTGTGGTTCCCCCAAATTATTAGATTTCATTCCTTTCAAAATTACTCTGTATTTCTTTGGATATACTTGAATTCACTTACTTATGCTCATGTTCTATCCATCCCCAGTAGAATATAAGTTCCTTGAAGGCAGGAAGGATCTCAATGTTACATACTCACCATGGGGAAAAAAATGCACAGGTATTGATGCATCATGATCTGTACCACAGAAGGAAATACCTGTATCAATGAAAATCAATCAATCAACAAGAAATTATTAAGCACCTATTATGCTAAGGATACAGATATTAAAAAATGGAAAAATCTCTGTTCACAGTGAGTTTACATTCTAATGGGGTAGACAAGTGCCTATAAAATATATAGCATAGAGATAACAGGAATAAAAACAAATCTATATGAATCCAAAGTAGTTTGAGTGTGAGGGCACTGGCAGTTGGAGGGCATCAGGGAAGATTTCATGAGCTGAGTCTTGAGGAGAGGGATTCTATGAGGGAGGGATTAAATTCCAAATATTAAGCATCTATTGGTTGGCACTATGCTGGGGATATAAAGGTAATAATGAGATCATCCCTGGATTCAAGGAACTTGATTCAAGTGAATCCAAATATATCCAGCAATTTTGAGAGGAATAGAGTACTCATAACTTGAAGAAAATATTGAGAGGATGGGGAGGAATCAGGATCAAAAATCAATTAAAGTGCTGAAAAAATGAAGAATTCTTTAAAATAATTATTTTTTTTCATAGAAACATACTGAGTTGTGGTTTACTTTAAATTTCTATTACATAGACCTTGCTAAAAAAAAAAAGCCAATAGAGAAACACGGATGATGTTAATATGTAGTTTTCTAAGTCCACACACAGCCTGCAGGGTTTCTTATGTGCAGAATAGTGGTCCCTGTTTCTGTTTGAGTGTGGCTCCAACTACTGGCCAAGTACATTGATAGGTTAAATAACTTTCCAGGGTTATACAACAAAAGATGTGTCAGAAGGAGGACTTGAACTCAGGACTTCCTAGTGTTAAGGCTGGCTTTATGTCTACTGTGCTCTAATGTCCCTACCCCAATGTGCTGTGGGACTTTCCTCTGGATGTCACTATATTGAATGAGTCCAGACAGAGCTTAGGTTATTCCCCCATCGTCTTGCTTGATTTCCTTCCATGAGAGGCCCACCCTGTTTTCTGCTCATCAGTCTTTCAGGAGATATCCTTTATGATGTTTCTTTTGTGCCCATCATGCTACCCTTATAACTATGGGAGGAAATATAAGAAGCAAAATCTTATGCAAAGTCCTTCACTTTGTGTGCACTTTGAATGTGTTTTTCTCAAAAAGAAGCACTGTCCATATTATTACCAGCTCTTGACAGACTTCATCCAGGTCTGCCTACTCACTTTTGCCCTTTCACCTCATATTAGGAATTCTTAGGCTACTTTCCTCATTTGTGTTGATTCTTCTTCTTCCTCATTGGAATGTAAGATCTTGGAGCACAATGTAGTAGAGGGGAAAAGAGATTAAGATTTGACGTCTATGCTCCTTGGTTCAAATCTTAGCTCTGTAACTTACTATCTGTGAGACCTTGGGACACCTCACTCAGCTTCTGTGGGTCTTGATTTTTTTCCTCTTCAAAATGACTGAGTTGGATTAAATGTCTTCTAAGACTAGATGCCTTCCAGGTCTAAATCGATGATCCTATGTCATTATATCCCCAGGATAACAGTACAATAATAGTACCTTAGCTGAAGATGTTGATGTAATGTCTGCTGAATTCACCTGCACTGAAATGAAATTCCATAGCAAATCCAAAATAACCGAAAGCCATAGTCACATCCTCCACCGAGTCTTTAGCAGTGTTATTCACAAGGGACTAAGGTGACTACATTGTCATCACCTTTCCTTTCCTGTGCCTGATGTCTCTTAGATGTTGTTCCTGTTTGACCTTTGTTTTCCAAGAGAACCAAAATGACAATACAATATTGCGGTCAGCGTACAGCATACATTGGGTGTGACTAGACAGCTGATCCATGTATCTGTTGGTATCCAGATATTTGAATTCTCTCTGGGTTTTATTCTACTTGGCCTTTTAATTGCCATGGCAAAGTTTAGATTTTTCAGTAGAAGTTTTTTAGAATTTTGAAAAAGGTTTAAAACATCAAAATGATACCATTTATTTTTCTTCTTCATCTGCTCGAGTTGCCAGGTTTACTGGTACAGGGCTGATTATTTTACCATTTTCTAGATAAAAAGAGTGTTTATGGTATACTGTAAGAATTCCTAAATCAGCTAAGATGGCAGGCATGTGGTGAAATAAAAATAGATCACTTCAAACACGCCAGCCTCTGTTAATGTCAAGTTTCACAATATGGTTCGTTGGACTATGTGGTCAAATATGGCTTTTTCTTATGTGTGAGCCCTGGAAATTATAATTAGTTTTTTCTACTTTAAAAAGGTTATTGTTTTATACATATGTATATGTGTGTGTTTATAAACATGAGCATATATTCATGTGTACACTTTTAGATGTACATACATATTTATATATACATACACAGGCATATGCATATACACTTTTAGATTGCCAAGTTCATTATTTCAATCAAATATGCAAAGGAAAATTTTTTAACGCCAAAGCCCAATATATCTTCAGAATTCCTTTAAACTAACATATAAAAATGTCAAGGATTGTTTTCTTTATATGATAACAACAGAGAATGCCTTCAAAAATTCTCTATTTTGGTATTTCATATCCAGTGTTCTGAAAAGTTTTAGAATACTCTTTATAGTTCTTTGGATCCTCCCACTTATTTTTCTGGATAAACATTAACTTTTTTTTCTTAAAGCTCTCTTAAAACTTGAAAATTTGACTGAACCAAGTTGCCTTTGGACCACAGTGGCTAATTTAGCATTCTGTACCATCTATCTTAAAATGCACTTGACATGGAGAAAGTAATGGAACATTCTTTTATGTGAGTCTGTTGAGTATCTTATCCCAAAGAGAATCTCTAAGTAGTGAAAGGGTAATGTACTAAAATAAAATTGAATTTTAAAGAAATAATTTTTCCCCACATTATTCTACATAAAAACAGATAAAGGAAAATTGCCAGGATTACACTATGTTAATCTTTGCTCCAATGGCTAAAGATCTAGACGCAAATGAATACCTCAGCTTATCCTCTAATGAGATCACTGGAATGATCATGCTTTTTAAAAATTACTTTTTTTGGCGAGGGGGAAGGTTCTTTTTTGCAGATGCAATTGGTGGCATAGTGGATGGAGAATTGAGTTTGCAGTCAGGAAGACCTGAGTTAAAATGCGACACTTCCTAGATGTGTGACCCTGAGTAAGTCACTTAATCTCTATTTTTCTCAGTTTCTTCAAATGTAAAATGGAAATGATAATAGCGTATACCTCAGCAAGTTGTTGTGATTATCAAATGAGGAATATTTGTTCTCTTTAAAAGCACAAACACCACAACACCTGGTGTGTAGTTGGCGTTTTATAAATGCTTACTGCCCTTCTTCCTAACCACTTTTTTTCTTATTTCAAAGATTTCTGTTTGATTGAAACAGATCAATTTTGACCTTGGAAAGGGGGCATTTTCTTTACCTGTGTAAACACTTCTTTCTAATTATTCTTTTTGTTCTCCGTACTATCAATTTATTTTAACGAGCAAGATAAAATCGGATTGATCAAAACGTCCATAATAAATTGTCTCCTACAAAACAGCTAATCATAGACTTGGGATAACACGCTAAGTCAAGGTTAAACTGGTGCAGGTATAAGGCGAATACTCCTCAAGTGTCTAGTCTAGTGGGTTTTTTTTGTTTGTTTTTTTGTAAAGGAAAATATTTTTGACATTTTATTTTTTTTATTTTCAGTGTTCTATAATTACTACCATATAACTTAGATTTTTTTCCCCTCCACCTCCCTTTCCTCTCCCCTCCCTCCCTGAGATGGCATACAGTTTTACATAGGTTCTACACAGACATTCTTATTAAATATATTTTCCCCGTAGTCATGTTATGTATAAGAATTAAAATGAATGGGAGAAATCATATAACAAGCCAAAATGTAACACAAAAGAATTGAATTCCATACTTCTTTCTCTGGATGTGGAAGGCATTTTGCCTTACAGGACCACTGGGAATTTTTAAGTCCTTGCATTATAGTGAAGTTCCAAGTCTACCAGAAAAAACTCTCCCACGCTGTGGTCGTTGCTGTGCGCAAAGTTCTCCTGGTTCTGCTGCTTTCACTCAGCATCAGTTCATATAAGTCTTTCCAGGCCTTTCTGAAGTCTTCCTGTTCATCATTTCTTATAGCACAATAGTATTCCACTACATTCATATACCACAATTTATTTAGCCATTCCGCAACTGATGGGCATTACCTTGATTTCCAGTTTTTGGCCACCACAAAGAGTGCTGCTATAAATATTTTTGTACATGTGGGACCCTTTCCCATTTTTATGATCTCTTGGGGATACAGTCCTAGAAGCAATATTACTGGGTCAAAGGGTATGCACATTTTTGTAGCCCTTTGGGCATAGTTCCAAATCACTCTCCAGAATGATTGGATCAGCTCACAGCTCCACCAACAATGAATTAGTGTTCCAACTCTCCCACATCTTCTCCAACATTTTTCATCTTGCTGTTTTGTCATGTTAGCCAATCTGATAGGTGTGATATGGTACCTCACAGTTGTTTTGATTTGTATCTCTCTAATCAATAGTGATTTAGAGCCTTTTTTCATATGATTATAGATATCTTTAATTTCTTCCTCTGAAAACTGCCTGTTCATATCCTTTGACCATTTATCAGTTGGCCAATGACTTGTATTCTTGTACATTTGACTCAGTTCTATATAGTAAAGGAAAATATTTTAAAAAAGAAAATGATGCTAATTGTGTTAAAACTTGTAACAACTTTTGTCATAAATAGAAAGAAAAGACTTAAGTGAAACTTCAAAACTAATCATGAAAAATGTATGTTTTTACATATATTAAATAACGTGAATTAAATCAATTGTTTTTGCATCCATTCACTTACTGAAATGCCTTCCCCACCCTGAAACCTCCACAAATTGCCTTAACTCAAGGAGATGTGGAATACTAAAGACTTGCACGCAAAAGCTCACAATTCACAACAAGAAAGTACAGCAAGCTAACTTTATTGATAGTACATAGTATATGAAGGGCAGTAAGAAAAGATGATGAAAACAGGTGAGGTCTACTGGAGTCCTGGTGAAATTGGATATGCCATTGGGGGATCAATGAATGAGGAACTCTTTTCCCAACCAGTAAGTTCTGATGGATTTTATAGGGTTGTTAAGTAGGATCAACAGGACTAAGCACTGGATGAAGGGATTAGGGAGCCTAGATCCTTGGGATGGTGCTGATTCATGCTAACAGGTATGGGAGGAAGGGTGAAGGGACACTTCTGGGGTTGGAGGCTTGTGTGTGTGTGGTTTGTCCTTCATTTTGAAGAGGATCATGACATCAGGGAGATAATGACATGATTGCAATTGACTTTGATATAAGTGAGTGAGAGAGGGCTGTGTAGGTCACCAGCCTCACTTTTTCCTCCAGAGTCATCTGGGTCCAGTGGCTAGATATCAATCAGGATGACTGGAGATGACCCAGGATGCAATGGGAGACTGGCGATTTTAGGTTAAGACCTTTTCAGGTTCTCACTTTGAGTGAGGTAATACCCATTCAATGAATAGACCTCTTTAAGAAGTGAGTCAAGGGATGGCCTCTTTAATTAAAAAAAAAAGTCATACTGGGCGGGGAAGGCCCTCAGTGTTGCTGGCCAAAAGAGAAACAGTTACTGTGTACATTCACTCTGATCCAAGAGAGTCCAAAAAATAACCATTAAGTGGTGCTTGGGTAGGGATCTATTTTGTCCAATCCACAAGATCCAAAAACCCATACTAGTTGAAATAGGACTTTGGGCTGTATTACTGGCTGTACTCAGGGGTTTCTGAGTTTCCTGGGGCTTCTTTGCTCAGCAGGATGGGGAGGCTGTATTCCTTACATGCAAAAATAGTTAAACAAAAATGACTGGCAAAAGGACCATATCTGACCACAATAAGGCATATTCCTTACCCCCAGCCTCTCTCCTGAGAAGAGGAGAAAGCAGGCTTCATCATTCTTTCTCTAGAGCCAGGATTGCACACCGGTCACAGTCTGAGCTCAGCAGCTTTCTAACGATGCCTTCATTTACGCATTATTCTTATACATGGTCATTGAACTTGGGCCACAGCAGCCTGGACAGCAAAGTGCTTTTTAGAAATCCTTCGTTAAATATTATTCCTTTCCTTAGTTTCCCAGAGTAATATACTTGACTTGAATTTCACTATTATCTTATAGTACAGTATATGGAGTTAGCAAAGGGTTTAGAATTGACCTTAGAATCAGGAAGACCTGAGTTCAAATTCTACCTCAGAATGGTCAATGGTCAATTCTGAGCAAATCATCTAACTTCCTGGTGCCTCTGTTTATTGATCTGTAAAGCAGTACCCACCTCACAAGTTTATTGTATCAAATGAGATATGTAAATCATGTAAATTAAATGAGATAATATGTAAAATATGTAAATCAAACCTGAAAAAGGTAATATATATATTAGCCATTATTGATTAATTAATTGGCTAATTGTAATGCAATGATAAGAACCACATATATATGTACACATATATACGTACAATATATACACATATATTTTACACAATGTATATGCCAGGCCTAGAGGCCTGAGGGCTACCCGAGTCTTACCTTACCTCTATCGGAGGTCTTCGGCTGGCCAAACCGGATGCTCATATGAGAAAAAGGACGTTCCAGAGTCGAACAAGGGTTGAGCTTTATTACAGGGTCTGGTTACAAGTGCAGGGGAATTCTTCCTTAGGAGGGAGCGAAGAATCTCCCAAGGAGGCAAAGATCTTACAATAAGAAATTGGAAGTAGAAATGTAAGTGGGGAGAGAGGGGGAGGGGAAAGCGGAGAGAGGAAAAGCGGAGCCTTCTGTCCTGTCCGCTCCACGCCCCTCCGCCCAAGAGAGCTTTCAGGCTTTCCTGATCCTACTTAAGCTCTCCAGCCGCATAGTTTGCATCTGAATACCGTGCTGTTAGGTGTGCCCAGGTCCGGGACAATCTCGAGGGCAGGGAGAGCTCTCTCCCATCACGTTTCTCACGGGAAGAGGCGGAAATACACGAGATAGCTCGGTTCACCTCGATTCCCAGTCGTTTCCTGGGGGGTCTCGTGAGAACTCTAAGATTTAGAAGTTCCCACCTTTACCCGCCCGAGACTGTCCACATGGAATTGAGCTTCCATCCCCAGCATGTATATATGTCCATATATAAACACACAATTTATATATACACATACATGTATGCATGTAAATATAAACACAATGTGTACATTGTGTTTATATTTACAACCCCTCCCACATATGATTGAAGACTGAACTGAACCCTAAGTGTGATCATAGATAAATGTGTCAAATGCTCTTTAATTTACAAATATAACTCTAGTCCCATCCAAGGCTGCCCAAGCAGGAGGGACAGAAAGACTGCAGTAACCACAGCCACCATACATTCCCTTCCCCAAATGTAGCCTCCCTTACCATGCCTTCCCCTATATTCCTCTCTCCCCAGTGACTCTGATGAGATAGGAGTCACCAACTATATTTCTTCCAGTGAGATGGAAGATCATCAGGTTTAACCCCAAGTATTTTAGTACTGCCCAGACCTACAATATTCTCATTTGATCTACTGACAGAATCTAGGGACCCCTGGGCCTTATCCTCTGCTGTACATCTGTACATTTAAGACTCTAGCCCCTTCTATCCACCTGTAGCTAAATGGGTATGTGTGTGTGTGTGTGTGTGTGTGTGTGTGTGTGTGTGTGTGTGTGATTTAACCCATGAGCTCTTTAACAGACAAACTATTTTTTTCTCTTTGCATCCTTAGTGTTTAACACAATGCATAACATCTGGCATATGCTTAATAAATGCTTTTTCATTGACTTACTGATATGTTAATTCATTAATTTGTTCATTCATTTAATATAGTAGGATCTAACTCTGCCTCCTCCTCTCCATACATATATAAGTATGTTCAATTTCTTCTTTCAGTGCCAACTAATGACAGCCAACCAGGACACTGATGATTGATTGTCTGGCTCATCTCTGTTAAAACTAAATCTCTTCCTTGTGAAGTGATATATCAGGAAAAAAACAAAAAAACAAAACCCAAAACTTTCCCCTTCTTCTCACACACAGTACTCCAGGAGGGAATGTGTGTGCCAAAATAGAGTAGACTGAAGCATGCCATTCAGATAGGATAACTTTAACGGCAATCATTATTCAACGAGTGGAAAAACCAACAACTTAGTTCTAAGCTCTTTATGGCACCAAGTTCTCTGGAAAAGCTATGAAGCTTTTTATTTGGTTTGCCACTCAGGATTATCAAAGATTTGCTGGTAAATGAAAGCAATCAACTTTGGCTGCCCAAATTTTATTGACAATGGAAGGAACTATGCAATAACTCAAAGAATATTTAAAGTAGACAATCAAGAATTTATTTAAAAATAATTTTATATTGATATTTTAAAAATCACTTATATTCTCCAATGTTCCTTCTCTACCTCCTTCCAGAGAACCATATGCTGTAAAAAAGAATTAAAAAAGTAAAAGAAAAAGTTCAGCAAAACCAACCAACAGATCAAAGAAGTCTGATGTCACATGCATACAGTCTTCTACATCAATGGGCCCATCTCTGCAAAGGAGATGGGGGTACCATATTTTTATATTCTTTGGGGACAGTCTGGTCCTTATAATTTGCTCTATCTGTGCCATCTAAGAGGTAGGTGCTATTATCATACCCATTTTATAGTTGAGAAAACTGAGGCAAACAGAGATTATATACTCTTAACCTCTTACTTAGAGGACTAACACTCTATACACTGTGCCACCATCTGTCTCTAATTCTAATGAATAGTTTGCCCAAATTCTCATGAGTGTTGGGTTGAATCCAAAGTAGTCCTCTGGAGATTTTTTAGACCTTCTAGAGAACTAGGAAAATATAACTTTCTAGTTTCTTCTGGCCAGTTCAAATCTCTGGAGTACATCAACAAACCTCAGAATGTTATTAAATATCTGCTCCTCCCTCTTTTCCATAAGTGTTTTATGAGTTTATACACTGGATGAAAAGAACTCAGCTCTGAGACATCATGGAGAAGCAAGCTACTTTCCCATGAAACTCTGTAGGGCTATGCTAATCAATCAATCCACCAGCATTTGGTAAGTGCTTACTATGTGCTAGGCAGTCTTCTAGATGCTGGGGATACAAAGGTAAATTTGAAACATTGCCTGTGTCAGTGGTGTAAGGATGATCAATCGTGAAAGGCTTAGCTACTCCAATCAACAGAATGATCAAAGATAATTCCAAAAGATCCATGATGAAAAATGCTGTCCACATCCAGAGAGAGAACTGATAAACTCTGTGTAGACCAAAGTTTACTTTTTTTAAACTCACTTTATTTTTCTAATTTTTCTTTGTGTTTTCTTTTGCAACATGGCTAATATGAAAATATGTTTTACATGACTCTATGTGTATAATTGCTATCATATTGCTTGCCTTCTCAAGGGGTAGGGGAGAGGTAGGCAAGAAGGACAGAATTTGGAACTCAAAAATTTTAAAAAGAATGTTAAACAATTTTTTACATGCAATTGGGAAATATTTAATAAATAAAACCATCTATATGTGTATATACATACATATATACAATATTTTGCATGCACATATACATAAATATATATGTGTACATGTATAGTACATATGCATATGTATACATAACACACACATATATACATACATATACCTACATAGTATGTATATGTATGTTATATACATATATGTATGCATGTGAGTTTCTGTATATTTATGGAGAGAGAGAGAGAGAGAGAGAGAGAGAAACATTACCTATTTTCAAGAGGCTTATATTCTTAACTGAAAAGATATTACAGTTTAGCTGCAATTCAGAACAAAGTAATTCAGTGACCATTTCTTGTGAATGATAAAATAGTAAGAGAATTTACATTAATATAGCACCATGATAGAGAATAAGGACTTTAGTCATGAGGATAAATGGTGAAGTCTCAGGGAAACTGGGATCCTCTCTCCTTTCTCCTAGTCACCCTGTAAAAGCAAGGCCTGGAGTCATGACTGAAAGTCCTCAATTAGCCACCAATTTCCAGGGCTTTATCCACAGTGAATTAGCATCTTTTGAAAGGTACAAAATTCCCTTTCAGAAAGCACTTCCCATTCCCATTCCTTGCAAGGAAGTTTGGAGCTTCCATCTGGGTAGTCATTGTGATGGAATGACGAGACCTGGACCCTGAATCTTTCTTCACTTTTTTGCAGCCCAGATGTCTGGTGTTTCCCCTGAGGCATCTAGCCCATCTTGGTCTAGTTAGATACTCAATAATCCTTTTAACTGCCCTTTCTTTCACTGTGACTTTCTGGCCACTTAACTCCTTTCCTTATCTGCACCTTGTCTACTGCAGGCTATTTACCACTCCTTTATCACATTCAGATCATCTCACTGTCTTTTCTTGTATATAAGTACCAATCTTATCCCCAATAAATTGCGCAGATTCTTAGACTGTCATCAGCTTTTATTGGTGGTACAATAAACTGTACTCTGACCGAAAGAAGGCTTGAGTGGTCAAATTCTTTCTAGTCAGACCCCTGTGTACCCTTGCATTTAGGGGTTCCCAGCACCCCAAACCATAACAATTGGATCTTCTGAGAAAAATTATTTTAATTGTAATACTAGTGCATTGAGATATTTTCTTTTTTAACCCCTCTGAGACATAAGATACATTTGCCTCTGTCCCCACCAAGGCCTGGCCAGACTATCTGTTTAGGGGTCCCCTTTCACCTATCCCCAGTGGTTTTTTTCTGACTGTCCTACTTTATTTCAAGTAATCCCTCTGAATAAAGCTGTTTTTCTTTTAACTAAGCTGCACATACCTTCTCTCTACTGATGTCTCTGGGCTTTTCTGTACTTTGGCTTTCTGTATAAAGTCATGGATCCATATAGTATCTTTTAAGAGATAATGTAGTGATCAATATGTAAGCATCTATTAGGTGCTTATTATTTATGTTAGGCACTGGAGTTACAAAAGACAGAAATGAATTAGGCCCTGTCCTACAGGAACTTCAACCAATGGCAGACTCAGGTGCATAATGATACCCTGCCCATGTTATCTCTGAGCATCTGTATGGGTTGGAAGAAATGGAGAAAGGTCATCTAGTTTATTTAACCATCTTCAGGGACAGTTTAGTCATTTTGAGTCCTGTCTGACTCTTCTGGAGGTTTTTTGGCAAAGATACTGGAGTGGTTTGCCATTTCTTTCTCCTGTTCATTTTACAGATGAGAAAACTGAGACAAATAGGGGTGAATGACTTACCCAGAGTTACCCAGCTAATAAGTGTCTGAAACCAGATTTGAACTCAGGAAAATGAGTTTTTCTGACTCCAGTCCCTGCACTCTATGCACTATGGTGCCACCTGGTCATCTCTTTCAAGTACAACCACATTTTAAGCCATCTCTGATAAGAAAGCCTCTAGCTTGTTTTTTGTTTTTTTTTTTAACCTCCAGAGAAGAGCATTTCACAGTCTCCCTTAAGATTTAATGGTAATGTTGAGGAATTTTTACTTTATGATGTCTTTCATTGGTCTAAGCTAAGACCTCTGTGCTACATGTCATTGAAGCCCATTTCCTCTGGGTTTCTCCTCACTTAGATAAGGAGGATAGTTGATCACCATCCCTTCAAAGAATAACCCTTCCTATGCATTTCTTTTCAGGGACTGTGCTATAAATCCAGGCTAGTAGTATCCCAGATGGAGGGGCTCTTGGTTTATTATTGTTCATTAGAGGCTACAGAGCACTAACCTGGAATTAAGATCTTGGGTACATGAAGCTTTGGTCAGTAGAAAAGCTTTCTTTTGACCAAGTTTTAAAACCTGTGAAGCTTAGCCTAGCAAGGCTGAAGATGTTTTTTGGTCCTGCAAATGAATTGCTACCAGGAAGCTCTCGACTGAAGGACTGAGAGCTGATGGTATGATGTCTGTCTCAAGGGCTCACACAGACCATGGGCAGCAGAGTATCAGCTGGTCTCAGTTAGTAGACAAAAGTCTTTGCATCTAGTTGGCTTGCTGCCTGGCACACGTTTGTGCAATAACCAAAGCCAGACTCCTGGGCTCAGAATCCCTTTCTAGACAGTGTGACTGGGGCTATCCTGTGGACAAAAAGGTAAAACAGAAAGTTCCTTTTGAAAGATAACCACAGAATTAACTTACAAAAGAAACACCTTCCATTGCCATGGCTAGCTGGGGAAAATAGCACTTCCAGTGGGACAGTACAGTTATTGGGCCTCCCAAGAGAAACTGTTTTAATTGTAATATAGTATGTTGAGATATTTTGTTGTTTAACCTTGTAAGGAGATATGATCAGCATGGCCTTGGTTAGCCATTTTATAAAGGATCTGTTCCTAGGAAGACATTTTTAAAAACCATATCCAATTCACATCCACAGATTAAAAAAAAAAAATTAACCTGGTACTGCTGGGGATGGAAGCTCAATTCCATGTGGACAGTCTCGGGCGGGTAAAGGTGGGAACTTCTAAATCTTAGAGTTCTCATGAGGCCCCCCAGGAAACGACTGGGAATCCAGGTGAACCGAGCTATCTCGTGTATTTCCGCCTCTTCCCATGAGAAATGTGATGGGAGAGAGCTCTCCCCGCCCTCGAGATTGTCCTGGATCTGGGCACACCCATTGTTACCTAACAGGCACGGTATTCAGATGCAAACTATGCGGCTGGAGAGCTTAATTGGAGTGAGGAAAGCCTGAAAGTTCTCTTGGGCGGAGGGGCCACGTGTGAGGACAGAAGGCTCCGCTTTTCCTCTCTCCGCTCTCCCCTCCCCCTCTCTCCCCACTTACACTTCTACTTCCAATCTCTTATTGTAAGATCTTTGCCTCCTTGGGAGATCTTTCTCTCTCCCTCCTAAGGAAGAATTCCCCCTGCACTTGTAACCAGAACCCTGAATAAAGCTCAACCCTTGTTCGACTCTGATAGGTCTCTTCTCTCATACGAGTATCCAGTTTGGCCAGCTGAAGACCTCCGATAGAGGTAAGGTAAGACTCGGGTAGCCCACAGGCCTCTAGGCCTGGCATGGTACCGTTAATATATTCTCTGCTAACATGTGAAGACTCTGGGCTCCTGAAAGTTATGCCAACAAAGCATAAGTCCTAGTAGATGAAAAGGCAATAATTACGTGCCCAGTGGTAGATTATTTTTTTGTCCAAGGACCACCCTAGTTAAATTTGGAGACCCAGGATGATGAAGTTTTCAGTCACTGGAGCTCTCAAAACCATCTAGTTAAGTTGTAGAAGAGTTTTGAGCTACACTGGTAGAGAGTTTACCTAAATTATGTCTTTTATCTTTGTATCCCCAGGGCTTAACACAGTGCTTGGCACATAATAGGCACTTTAGTGTTGTAGGGTTGATGGAATATAAGATCTTCCCTGTCCATTAATAGGCCTATGTGACCACATGTGTTTCTTTTCCCCTTGGAACATGGGCTGTGTTCCCAGGTCTAAAGGGACACAGATATTTCAGTCACAGATGTCCTGCTGCTTTGAACTCTGTCAAGTCCACAGATGTGACACATCCTGAGTCACATAGAACCCATCAGGTGATTCAGGGAGATTTATATTGCCTTGGGGGAGGAACTTGCCTAAGGGGAAGCTTGCTTAGGGGGAAATTTGCTTCCAAGGAGGCTTGCTTGCAGGAAGGCTTTCACACCTTTTTTGTACTAAGTTAATTAGGCACTGATTCACATGGGTTGTGATGCCTTCTGACTCTGAACCTATTACTTGGAAACTATATATAGTGCGAGGTTGGTATTTTACTTTGGGGCTCACTCATGGGAAGAATGTTTCTCTGTGATTTGGCCAGATGAGACTCTGGGTGGCTATTGTTAAGGGTCCCCTCAGCTTTATGAACCCAGACATTGGTGCTCCCTGGTCTGGTGATTAGGAATCTATTACTCTGTTTAGACAGTTGGAGCCTTGTCTATTGAATTTTCTCTTGAATACTCACTTCTTTCTACTTATCTGTAATTAAAGTAAGATTGTTGACCCCTTCGAAGCTGTTTTTCCTTTAGAAAAGCAGATCAAAGAACCTGTGCTAGCAGGCTGTCCTGCGTGCTAGTGGGGTTGCTAATGCAAATGTTTATTGAAATTGACAAGAGGCCTTTCTCACTTTCTCCTGATGTAATGAGGTTACGATTAGAACACTCAGGCTGTCTGCCTGCCACCCTCCGCTTTCATCATATAACCTTCCTGTCTTCTCTTCCTAGCAGACATTTGATGTTATTTACTCTTGTTCTACTTCAAGGTTCCTCATTGGTTGAATGTTGCAGTCTGGCCGTGCCCATCACCTCTGCACTGACCCTATGTTATTCATTTTCAATTCCTTAGAGATGACCATGTTGCATATCTTGCTGCAATGCCACAGCACCAGTAGAATATTGGCATATGGACAGGCTTTTGTTTCCATGGAAAGTTTGCAATTAGGGATTTGCAATTTCCTAAAGGCAATTCAACCTCTTTTCCTTCTGTGCTTCAGCTCTAGAATGAATGCATTGGCTGTCTATCCTATCCATTCTTGATATGCTTACTGAAAAACACAAACCCTCTAAATATAGTTTGTAATCTTGGCTATGGACATTCTCCATTCACTTGGTCTTCCTGTGTGAATGCTCACGCCAAATTCTTGAGTATTTACAGATCTTTTTCAGAAATAATTTTAGGAATGGTCACAGCAGTTTACATTTTGAAGATGCTTTATGGTTTGCAAGTGGTTTCCCTAAAAGGAAGATAGAAAAAGAATTACTGTGACCACTTTTACAGATGAGGAAACTGAGACAAAGAAAAGTTAAGTGACTTGCCACTTGCTCATAGGTGGTAGAACCAGTAATTGAACTTAGGTCTGGGTTCAGTCATGAAGGCCTGAGTTCACATTTGGCCTCAGAGTGACTCTGAGCAAGTCATATAAAGTTTTTTTTTGCCTCAGTTTTCTCAACAGTAAAATGGGGATCATATGATAAAATGAGATAGTATCTGCAAAGCATTTAGATAAATCTTTATTCCCTTCTCTCCCCCCTCCCATTACAGATGAACAGAGCATAATAATACCAGCCATGCCTGGGGGTAAAAGTGGTGTAGACCATAACTTCCATTCATAGAGTTAAATAAGTCCATGGAATCCAGTGGATCAGCCTGTCTAGAGTTGTGAGAAGCCAGCCTAGCAGCTTAAGAACTTGCGCAGTCCTGCCTACCTGGCAGAGAAGAGTTGCTCTGCAATGAGCAAAACTGGTTGAGCCACCTGTTCGGATGAGACTGTATGCTTTGTGAGGAGTCATCCTAATGTAACAGCAGAGTTACTTATTCACCACCTATCCCAACGTCCAGTCTTACGGTGAACTTTGGGAAGACCCTAGGGAGAAAGAAATGATATCAAGACCCTGATTGACATCAAGTGAGTTGCCCTGGCCACATGTGTTTCTTATATGTGTGCTTCACTACTATCTTACTAAGACACAGGCTTACTAAGTTGGTGTCTACTCTCCTCTTATAGATATGTATATGTGTGGCTTAGGTGGAATGCTTTATAATTACTGCTCTTTCTATACCATTTGAATAAATGTCTTTTCTAAGAGCTTATTGAGTCTACCGGCTGATTACTAACAGAAGGGGCTTATGAGCTACAGTGTTATTTGTCACCCTAGAGTTATCTGTAGAATCTAAGGTAGTATTCATCATTCTGGGGAACCCAAATTGCCAGTGTGAATACAAGTTTGGGTAGTGAACTCTGAGGGGATGCTACACTTAAGAATGTACCATACTCAGTTTTCTTTTCACACATAGGTTTGTTTAATAACATTCTGAATTATGATCCTGAATAATCAAGAGTTTAAGATTTTGATATCACTCTATGCTGACCTTTTGGTTCTATTATTTCTCAGCAAAAAAAAAATGCTAATTCTAGATTCTCTCTCTGAGGCTACGAGTGATACAAACATACCACGACTAAAACATTCTTGTATATAAATTATCTTGTTTTCTGGATTGGATGTTGATTTTTAAACATTCCCACCTTAATTAACAACCAGGCTAACCTCTTTATGTGAAAGGACCTTAGTATTTCTAGTACAACTTCTGTTGGGGAACAAGGTCTTTTTCTCAAAACCTCTGCCTTTATCTTGAGGGTGTGTGGCTTATTTCCAACCCAGTCACCCCTTCCACTAGCTTGGTCCTGTGTTATTATAATACATCTCCTGACTATGCTTATTCCTGTCTGGTCTACTGGGAAGAGGGACGATGTAGCACTGAATGACAACTATGAGATTTCATGCTCTCCATTCTATTCCATTCTTTTTCACAGAGGTAATGTTCTGTGATATTATGTAAGTCCAGGTACTTTAGGAAAAAGAGAACAATTTTGCTCTTTATCTAATTGTGCACACTCCCTGTCAAATAGGATTCAAAACAGATTTTGTCAAAACATAATTTGAACCTTGAGTGGAGCTTGCCAACCTTGAGCATAAGGAGGTCTTTCATTTTTGATGCCATGTTGCTTTTATGTCTGGGCTTACTTCTGCTACAGTGGGCTCGTTGCTCAGACTGGCATGTATTCCTTGTATCCCATCTTCCTCTTTTTGTCTCCATTTCACATCCTCAACTCATGCTGCTGTTTTGACTCAATTTTGCAAACTCACAGACTTTTTAAAAACCTGATCTTCCAAAACTCTAAAATATCTCAAGAAAACCATAACTAACATGAAACATGTAGGTAAAAATTTTCCTCCCCACCGTATACAAATAGGTCATGCTATGAAGACTAACACTGAGCCCCTTTTTCCCTAAGCTTAGTCAGTTTGGGGATGGTTCACCCCTTCTTTCCATTCAGCATTTCAAAATTTATGCATCACTTTTTCCTTTTCATGGTCTTTCTAGACAAACCTTCTCACTTAGGCATAGATATACAAAGCTGGAAGGTACCAGCTTTGTGAGAACATTTTTAGTAAAATAGTTGCATAAGAAGACAGATTTCAAAGTGGTGCAATAAGTTAGGAAAGGCTTTGAATGTCAAACTGAGCATTTTACATTTAATCATGGAGGCAATAGATAACCACTGGAGTTGGTTATTAAATAGGGGAGTGCAATGGTCAAACCTGCTTTAGGAAGACCATTTTGGCAGCTGAGTGGATGATGTACTTGAATAGGGAAAGACTTGAGGCAGGGAGACCAACCAGATGGTTATTGTAAATAGTCCAGGTGTGAAGCAATGAGCCCTGCCCCTCGCCCCCTAGCATAGTTACAATGTCAGAGGAAAGCAAGAAGCAAGTACAAGAAATGTTACAAAGGTAGAAACAAGAGGATTCAACAATTGATTAGGCAGGAATGGGGGGTCGGCGGGGAGACAGACAGAGATACAGACAGAGACAAGTCCAGGATTACATCTAGGTTGTAAACCAGGGTGATACCAGTGGTACCTCTGACCTTAATAGGGGAAGATAGGAGGGTAGAAGTATTTAGGGAGAAGTAATGGGTTCAGTTTAAGATGACTACTGGCCATTCAGTTTGGGATATCTGAAAGGCAGTTGGAGGTGTGTGACTGGAGGTCAGCAGAGAGATTGGGGTAGGATCATGAACTCAGCATCATTTTGATAAGTGAATTCATGTAGCTGATAATATCACCAAGTGAAATAACATATAGGGAGAAGAGAAGAGGACCACAGACAACTCTGGTTGACATCCATTTTTATTGTGTTGACCTGGATGAAGATCCAGCAAAAGAGAAGGAGGAGCAGCTAGACAGGTAGCAGGAGAATAAGGAACTTTCTTCAGAGAAAAGAGTATCAAGGAGAACAGGGTTATTGATAGTGTCACAGGCTACAGAGAGATCAAGAAGGATGAGGATTGAAAAAAGGCTATTAGATGTGGCATTTAAGTGAGTAATTTAGGAGAGAGCAGTTTTGGTTGATGAGGTTGGAAGAGAGATTGTAAAGAGTTAAGGAGTGAAAGGTAAAGAAGTGGAATCATCTATTACAGATGGCCTTTTCAAGGAGTTTAACCACAGAAGGGTAGATATATGGGATGGTAGTTATAAGGGATGGATGGATCAAAGGGAGGTTTTTTTGAGGATAGTGAAGACATTGTAAGTGGTAGAGAAGCAACCAATAGATTGAAGATAAGTGAGAGTGAGGATGAAAGAGGGGCAATCTGTTGGAGAAGATGGGATGGAATGGAATTGTTTGAGCATGTAGAGGGGATTGCCTCAGTCATTATGTTGTTATTTGTCCTTTGTTCTTGACGACCATAGCATCAGGGAGGTGATGCCATGACATGCAAGTGAAGTGGATTTAAGTGAGGCAGGGCTGTGCAAAGTCGCCAGCTTCACTTTCTCCTCTGGAGTCATCTGGGTCCATATAGATACGAACAGCTAGAGATGGACCCCATGTGAGACTGAGATGAAGGAGATAGTGGTAGAAGGAATATATGAGTTGAGAAACAGAGGAGAAGAGGGAGCTCTTGACAAATAGCCTCATTTTTTTTTTCAGTGAAATATGAGGCAAGCTTTTCAGCTGTGAGAGTAGAGGGGGAGGGGGAGTGTGGGAGGCTTGCAGAGGGATGAAAAGCTCTGGAAAAGATGTTGTGGTGAGTGAGATAGTGTCAATTAGGGAGGTATAAAAGGGACTGTCTTGCAGCAGTGGGGGGCCAGTAGAGATTCTGCAACATAAATTTGTAGTGGTTTCCAGTCAGTACAGTTTCATGCTTGTTTTCAACATCATTATATACTATATTATTATGTAAAACATATTTTTAAAAATTATATCCCTCTTGTATTTTATTTTAGTATAGCATTACCTATGTAAATTATATATTTATAAATATATGTCCATATGTATTAAAGTTGGAAATGCAATTTTTTCAGTGTGGAGAAACAGCGAAGCATGTTTTCCTAACAAATCAGAACTGCATTGTTCTGCAATACATCATCCTGGTGAGTGACCTAGTACATGGAGAGTTTAAGTGATATGTTATGGTCACATAGTGTATTAGTCTAGGTAGGTCTTCTGAATCGAGGTCTTCTGGCTCTGAGCCTGACTATTGATTATGGAGGCTGCCTTTCCTGGTTCATTTTGATGTTATGTGATTCTTAGTAAATTAGCAAATCTCCCTCTCTGAATCTCCTCTACTTCTTTTGGTGAAAGAATAAAAGTTCAAACATGGAAGAGCTGACTGGGATAGTAAAGTGATCTTTAGTGACCCAGCTAAATCTAATATCTGATTTCCCTGGGTCATACTCACAAATAAGTTAAAATTTAGGGAAAAGGAAAACCTCACATCACCTCCTTACAGAGTTTGGAAGCATTGTTTTGAAAGATGCCTGCATGAATTTCAAGTGTCTCAACTATATGAGAAGACAGCTCTCCTTCCCATTCTCATTGTCTTGTCAACAGATCAAAATCAACTTTCTAGGAAATCACCACAGAAAATCTGTTTCTTTTGGAAAAATAAATCAAAATAACTTTGGTAGGTGATGTTTTTGGACAAGTTTTGCAGAGTTTGGAAACAGAGTTTGAAACAAGAATGTTTCTAGAACTCCCACCCTGGGACACTTACTTCCTTGATTCTCACGCAACCCAGTATATCAGACTTGACCAGTTCCATGCATCCCTGCCTCCATTTATGTCCCAGTGATCTTTTTTTAGCTGACTTGGCACAGCAAAGTCCTTACCTGACATTCCAGTTCCCAATCCTCTTTTATCCTCATTTTCCACCTTTGGAACCATAATCAAATCAATGCTTCCATTACTACCAGAAAAAAAAGATATATTAATCTATTCACCTATGCCACCAGACACTCCTGAAATTTTTTGCTACTCTCCTTTAGAATTGTCTCCCTTGTTATAATCTAATCTCCTGGAGGGCAAGAATTATCACTGCTCTGGTATTTGTATCTCTAGTGTTTGGCACAATGCTTGACAGAGCTTAACAAATGCTTTTTCATTCATTCATTGGATTCCTCCTTAAAACTTAATGGTGAGTATTCATTAATCTCTTTAAGGGCTAGGTTCTCCTAGGAAAGAACCAGCTCTGCCCTTGTAAATAGGTCCAGAGCACTGAGAAATTGTTGTTAATCAGTTGTTTTTCAGTTGTGTCCAACTCAGCATGATCCCATTTGCGATTTTCTTAGTAGAGATACTGGCCTGGTTTGTCATTTCCTTCTCCAGCTCATTTCTCAGATAAGCAAACTGAGGCAAACAGGCTCAAGTGACTTGCTTAAGGTCACACATCTTGTAAGTGTCTGAGACCAATTTTGAACTTACCCAATAAGTCTTCCTGACTCCAGGTCTGGTGCTCTGTGCACTGTGGCGCCACCTAGCCGCAGCTGAGAAATTACAAAAGCTCAAATGTGTATCAGAGAACTGCTTGATTTGGCAAACAAAACACGCTTCGCGAATGAGGAAAGTTCAAGTTGAATCTCGAAAGAAAATACAAAATCTTGACCAGTGCTGCATGAATGTTTCCAAAAGTGTGTTTTCCCTCAAAGTTTCAAGTGTGTGATGACTGTGCTTACTTTACAATAATAGTTTACTTTCTAATAATAGTGCATATCCCCATGGACATGTCTCTGTCCCTCTCGCTGTGTCCCTCTCGCTGTGTCCCTCTCGCTGTGTCCCTCTCTCTGTCCCTCTCTCTCTCTCTCTCTGTCCCTCTCTCTCTCTCTCTCTGTCCCTCTCTCTCTCTCTCTCTCTCTGTCCCTCTCTCTCTCTCTCTCTCTCTCTGTCCCTCTCTCTCTCTCTCTGTCCCTCTCTCTCTCTCTGTCCCCCCCCTCTGTCCCTCTCTCTGTCCCTCTCTCTGTCCCTCTCTCTGTCTCTCTCTGTCTCTCTCTGTGTCTCTCTGTCCCCCTCTGTCTCTGTCCCCCTCTGTCTCTCTCTGTCTGTCTCTCTCTCTCTCCCTCTCTTTCTCCTCTCTGTTGCTCTGTCTTTCTGTCTCATTCTTGCATGCTGTCTCTCTCCTCTTTCTCTCTCTCTCCCTCTCTCTCTGTCTCTTTTAGTGTCTCCCATTTTCTCTTGCATGTGTGCCCTCTCTCTCTTTTCATATATATATATATGCATATATATTATATAGGTTTATAAAGTGTTTACTTTAGATTCATTATCTTTGAGAGATTCAGTTCTATTTCCCTTTCTCATTTAACAATATTTTGAATAAAAATTAAATATTTATTAATATGTTTTTCTTTGCAAAGTAACTGCATTGTACCATCAACTAATTCAAATAAAAGACACACTGAAAATCTGAATAAGTTTAAAAAGTTGATTCAGTGGAAAGGAGTAGGAAAACCAAGATCTAGAAACAACTGAATATAAAAATCTAGTGTTCAATAAACCTAGCAACACCAAACTATCAGTTTATTACTGTAAGGAGAGCATGTGTAAAGTACACAAGTCAGGGAGTTTATTACTCACAGACATTCATATTGCATATTTTTTGTATATTCTAATCTACTCAATTTCCCTCATTTCTGTTGCTATTTTCTCAGAAAAATGAGTTTACCTACTAATCACTATTTGTGATTTTTTGGTGCCATTTGAGGATGGCATTTGGTTGGGAAGGAGTCATGACTGCAGATATAAGCTTGAGTGACCCATTTTCCTTGAAGAGATAGTGATCATGATAGTGGCTGGTACCTAAAAAAAATTAATTTTCCCTAGACCAAAAGTGTCAAACACATAGCTCATGGGCTACGTGTGGCCTACAACTCTCTTGAGTATATTCCTAATCAGATTAAAATGTAACTGGGGCTTCTTATTGTGTATTTAAGTTTTAGTGTTTAGTTTAAAATAAAATTCATAATAATATAATAATAAAACAAATATCTTTTGTTTCCTCAAAAATGTAATTGGGAAATATTTAACAAAAAGCACAATAAAACATACATCATAATTACATTTTAAAACTAAGTCAATATGTAGCCTACAGGGATCCTTATGTACAGATTAGTAGCCCTCATTTCTATTCGAGTTTCACATCACTACCCTAGACTATCAATGTTTGGAGGTGCAGATCAATATAATTCTAGTCTGGCACCCCTTCTCAGAGAAGACCAGCATGACCAGTCTTGAAGCCCTCTATCCTGATGCCCTGCAGTTAGGAAGCTGGGCCAGGGAGTTTGCCTTGAAGACCCCAGAGATATCTATTCATGCCTCCCCACTAGCCACATTTGGGCAGCCCATGTAAATATAGCTGACATAGGAACATACCTTTACTTATGAATTACATAGCCCCCATATTCTCTGAGAATTCAAAAAGCATTAATGTAACTATTATGGTTTCAGCCATAGTTTATTTTCCATTCTTTTCCTCAAGATTTGAGGATGGAAGTGAGGAGTCCTCCCACCTTGAGACTTAACCAAGCACTGAACTGTATTTCATTGGCTTCAGAGATTTTGTGAAGTGCAACAGGGTTATCCCACTCTACTTTTTGAGAAACCATTAGTGAGCAGATAACATTCTACAGTTTCATGGTATGGCTAAACAAGACTCTTAAACCTGCTCAGGGGATAACACCCCAAGGACTCAGGCCTGAAATACCATGGGTTGTGTTTAGCTGCCCAGCTTCCTTCGTCTCATCATCTCCTCCCTCCTAGCTCCACCCCGTCCTCCCCTCCATAGCTTCAAGAGGAGCTGAAGTTGCTTTATGAGAAAAGAAATTGGTTCAAGTCAAGCAGAATATAAGCAGCTCTGCTCTTTTTGGAAATGAAAGAGTCAAGCTATGGGTTAAGGGACCTCTAAAACACCTGCCCACAATTCCTTGAGTTCTGATCTGATTCCTTGAGTTCTTACAACACTCCAATTTGAGAAACATGGTATTAAAGCTGAGACCATCCAGCTAATATCACAGTGTTTCCAGTGAAGTGCCATTTTTCATTCTAGTATCTGAGGAGTCTCTAGTGCTTGACCCACACAATATTCAATATGTCCCCCTCTGGATCTGAAAACATGAATTTTTCCATTTTCCATTCAGTCCTAGGTCTGAAAATGCTCAAATGGGACTCTCAGTATACACCAGCGGAAGGCCAGGGAGCTGGGATATTGACCAGAATCCTTGTAGCTGAGAGTTAGGCTACAGAGCAGCTGACCCACAGATGAATAATTGAGTTGACATTATACACAGAGGAAGCAATTGTCATAACATAGGATGAAAAGGTTGCTGAGGGAGAGAGTATGCACCCCTAGTGATCTATTTCTCATAGGTTTCTAATGCTCAAAGAAAAAGCACAAATCCAAGTTCAAATCCCACCCCTCCATCCCATCCCTATCCCAGGTTCTTAGTAGCTGCTTAACCCTGACCCATGTATTTAGTCTCTCTGTGCCTCAGTTGCCTCATTTGTAACAATGGTGTCAGACCCTATTGCCTCTAAAGTCCCTTCTTGCTCTAATGCTATGAAACTATGTTAAGTGTTTCAGATAAATAGACTCTCCAGGGAATGAAGCATCATGACAACAAATCTCCCAGACCTCCTTACAGCTAATTACATTCTGACCAGGAATCATGTATAAGTTCATCAGATCAATTTATTTCTCAGCTGTGTGTGTGTTTTAAGACCTGGGCTATTTGGCAAACGTCCACATGATGATCTGTCTGTGGTTCCAGGTCACCTGAGTATTTATGTTGCTATACTGTTTACAGCTCCCAATATCCCTCCTTCTCCCAGAGGAGACATCATCCTCAACTTTTGGCATGTTAGGGAGAACAGATATATTGTAGAGCAATTCTTTGAATATTGTATCTCTGTTTCAGACTCTGATCTCTCCAAGTTCTCTCTGGAGAGGCAGCATGGAGAGTGGAAACTGTTCTGAGCCTGAAAGTAAGCAGAAGATGTGAGTTTGAATCTGGCCTCTGTCACTTATTAGCAGTATGATGATGGTTAAATAGTCACTTCACTTTTCTGAACCTCAGCTTTCTCACCCTTAAAATAGGAATAATAGGAAGAATGGGGAAGCTAGGTGGTGCTGAGCCTGGCATCAGGAAGACTCATTTTTGTGAGTTCAAATCCAGCCTCAGACACTTGCTAGTTGTGTGACCTTGGCCAAGTCACTTAAGCCCATTTGCTTCAGTTTCCTCAACTGTAAAATGGCCTGGAGAAGGAAATGGCAAACCACTCCAGTATCTTTGCCAAGAAAACGGCATAGACATTAGTTTTGTGTTATGGTTTACAGGGTTACAAAGAGCAGAACATGACTGAATGATACATTTCTTAACGGTTCTCTTTACTAAACTCCTATTTTTGAGTTAATTTCAAGGGTTCTATCAAATTCAGAGTTAGTGAAAGCTACATCATTTGCTTAAAAGTATATAATAATGAAATAATGAAAACTACAGTCCAAAATTTTCCTTGGCCTCCCATCCCCCTGTCTTCTTATAAGACCTTTAAAAAAAATCTCCAGAAAAAGAGATTACAGAAAGCTGCCTACATTCATATGAAAAAATGCTCTAAATAACTTGATTAGAAAAATGCAAATTAAAACATCTCTGAAGTTCTATCTCATACATATCAGATTGGCTCATGTGACAAAAAAGGAAAATGATAAATGTTAGAGAAGAAGTGGGAAAATTGGGACACTAATATATTGTTAGTGGAGTTGTGAACTGATCCAACCATTGTGGAGAGCAGTTTGGAACTACACCCACAAGGCAATCAAACTGTGCATGCCCTTTAATCCAAAACTATTTCTAGGCCTGTATTTCAAAGGGATCATAAAAAAGGGGAAAAGGATGCACATGTACAAAAATATTTATAGCAGCTCTTTTTGTAGTAGTAATGAATTGGAAATTAAGGGAATTCCCATCAATTGGGGAATGACTGAATAAGTTGTGGTGTATGAATGTAATGGAATTCTATTGTTCTATAAGAAATGATGAGCAGGTAGATTTCAGAATGGTCTGGAAAGACTCAGATGAACTGATGTTGAATGAAGTGAGCAGAACCGGAAGAATATTGTACATAGTATGAGTAATGCTGTATAATGATCAGCTATGGTTGACTTAGCTCTTCTCTATGATACAATTATCCAAGACAATTCCAAAAGGCTCATGATGGAAAATGTTATCTACATCCAGAAAAGGAACTGATGAAGTCTGAATGCAGATCAAAGCATACTTTTCACTTTTACTTTTTCCTTTCGTTCTGTTTCTTCTTCAACAACATGACTAATGTGGAAATATGTTCTACATGATTGCACATATATAACCTATATCAGATTGCTTACCATCTTGGGAATGAGGGAGGAAAGGAAGGAGGAAGAAAAATTTGGAACTCAATCTTAAAAAAAAAAAACGAATGTTGAAAATTGTCTTTACATGTAATTGGAAAAAAAATAAGATACTATTAAATAAAAAGAAAAAGAAAAAGAGATTACATAATTGCCCTTGGGAAAAGTTCTGACAAGACACTTTCCCTCATGTTTAACATGAATCTCTCATGCATTTTGCACTATGTCCTAGTCCTGGATCCAACACTTGTCCCGCCTCCTTTTGGAATCTCATTTTCCTTCCCTGTACAATGGAGAGTGAGATGGGATGGATGATCTCTAAATGCTTTAAGCTAGCTTCCATTTTTAGCTCTATGTATTGAAATGCATCATTTTGCAGTCACGCATAGAGTACTGGCTTTGGAGTTAGGAAGGCATTGTTTAACTAATTTCTTTGACATTTGCTTATTGGGTAATCATGGGTAAGTTTCCATACCTCTCAAAGGCTCAGTTTCCTCATCTGTCTAGGAACAACTAGTTGGTACAGGGAATAGAATTCTGCGTCTGGAGTTGGGAAGACCTGCATTCAAATCGGACCTCAGACACTAGAGACCCTGAGCAAGTCTATTTGCCTCATTTTCTTCATCGGTTGTTGTAAGAATCAAATGAGATAACACTTGTAAAATGTTTAGCACAGCGCCTGGCATATGAGAAGCACTATATAGATGTTTATTATTGTTGTCATTGGTGGTGATAGCACCAGCAGCAGCAGTAATAAAATGGGGATAGTATTGCTAGCTGTACTTACCTCTCATAGTTGTTATGAGGTTCCAGTGAGATGCTTTATATCTTCCAATGAGTTACTTAATATATCCAGTGTGATACTTTGTATATTACAGTGAGATATTTTATATCTTCTAATGAGATACTTTATATCTTCCAATGAGATACTCTATATCTTCCAGTGAGATACTTAATCTATTCTAATGAGATACTTTATATATTCCAATGAGATACTTATATATTTGTTACGGCAAGCAAAGTAGGATCTTTTGCTATTTTTGTGTTAGTATAATCAAGTGCCTCTGATTGAATAATGTGATTAAAGAAGATCTTCCCCACCCATTAATAGACCAGGGAAGATTTGTAGGAAGGGTCACATCTTTTGTTAAGGAGGGACTGGTTCTCAAGGGTAGTGATGCCCTCTGGTTCTAAAAAGTGTATAAAGGATCTGAGGTGTGGTTTTACTCTTTGAAAGCGTTTGTTTGGCTGGAGAGACTCTGGGCAGCCCCCTGAGGAGTCCCCTAGCACCCAGATGTTGGTGCTTCCCTCTTTGGTAACTATGTATCAAAGTCAATTACCCTACTGATGGTAAGTTCTTCAATTTGAAAAAGCTACAAGCCAAGACCAAAGTGAAGGGAGTGTTGGTGCATGATGTTCTGTTTGCAGATGATTGTGCACTCAATGCAGCCTCTGAAGCTGAGATGCAACAAAGTATGGATCAATTCTCTGCTGCCTGTGCTAATTTTGGCCTAATAATTAACAACAAAAAAACACAGATGCTCCATCAGCCACCACCACACTATCCATATGTGGAACCATCAGTTACAACAAATGGAGCAGTTTTGAATGCTGTGGATAAGTTCACTTACCTTGGTGTAGTGTGTTTTCCAGGGATGTACACATTTACAATGAGGTTGGTGCATGCATTGCCAGAGCTAGCTCAGTGGTGGGAGTCTCTGAAGAAAAGTTTGGGGGAGAAGAGGTATTAGACTACCAAACTGAAGGTCTACAGAGCCATTGCACTGACCTCATTGTTATAAACATGGACAGCCTACCAGCACCATGCCAGGAAACTGAATCTCTTCCATTTGAACTGTCTTAGGAAGATTCTGAGGATCACCTGATCAGAAAGGGTGCTGTGCTCTTTGAGCAAAGCAGAATTGAGACAGCACAAATAAACACAGAATGCACAAAATTGGGGTATCCACACCAAATATTCGCACAGACTATCTGTGCCTAACCTGCAGTAGAGCATTCTGAGCTTGTGTTGGTCTGATCAGCCACAGCTGGACACACTGAAATTTCACTTTATCATGGTGATGTCATTTTGGTCCTCTTCAAAGATATGAAGGACAACAACCAACCAACCAACCAACCAACCATGTAGTTAATGGTCAGACAGTTGGATCTCTCTGTTGATCTATGATTTATGTATTGCTTACGTCAGAGAGTTGGAAGCATATCTGTTAATTTTGATTTCTCTGTATTTTCTCTGAAGCTCAGGGTGCTGATTTTTCCCCTTGAACTAAGTGAATCATACATGTGCTTGATTAAAGCGATTTTTGACCCTTTGAAAGTTGCCTTTCCTTTTAGAAAAGCAGATCAAAAAACCTGTGATAGCAGGCCCTCCTGTGTATGTCTGGGTGCTTGCTTTTGTAATATTCTAGTGAGATACTTTATGTCTTCCAATGAGATACTTTCAAGCACTTTGCAATCTTTAAGGCAGTATAGGAATGTCACTTAAAAATTCAGTGTCCTTTTCTATCCTTATTTCATAGGGTCCCTTGGTAATGAGTCCCTCATATAGATAGATCACTGTTAAACAAATATTTATCCATTTTTTAGGCTGCTTAACCCAATTTAAAAAATCTTCATTCATAAGTATTTTCTAATTCATCCAACTCTGAGTTGTCAGTCTTTCCTTGGCTTTGGAGTCAAATATTTGTCATGCTGTTCTAGTAAAAGGGGGCAGCTAGGTGGCATAGTGCATGGAGTGCTAAGCTTGGATTTGGGAAGACCTTAGTTCAATCTAGTCTCAGATACTTATTAACCATATGACCTTAGACAAGTCACTTAACCTCTATTTGCCTCAGTTTACTAATTTTAAAATGGGGATAATAATAACATCTTACTCCTAAGGTTGTTGTGAAGATAAAATGAGATAACATTTTAAAGGTCTTCGCAAACTCTCCCTATAGATATTAATAATATTAATAATAGTTCTAGCTATTTTATTACTGTTTTTATTTGAAGACATCCACTGGGGCCTCCCTGCATTCTGATCGCTAATTTCTAGTTCTCCAGAATTCATTCACTATCTGCTGTCCCCTTTTCCCACTGCTAAGTATTTTGCTCACAGGCTTTTGCCACTTACACAGTTCATCTGACCTTCCTGAATTTCTGTATGGTGTAGTGAAAAGACCTCTGGTTGAGGAATGAGAAAAGCCCAATTTTTGGTCCTTGCTTTGGCCACTTACTATGTAACCTTGGACGATAGTACAGGGAGTTTGGATGATGAGCCACAGCGCCATAGAGAGCAAGCTTTTTAGCAAAACTTTATTGCTGCGCTCAAGGGGAGGAAGAGAATAGTTGCTAGTGGGGAAAGTCTCAGTAGTCCTACTCCATGTCCTTCATGAGTAGCCCACAAGAGAAGGAGGAGGAAATCAAGCTCCTTCTGAAGGTCCAGATCCTCCTGGGTCAAAGGTATATAGAAATATATTCAAAGAGCCAGCATGACACCAATAGGAAATTGTTCTGTTATTTGTAGCACAAGGAAATGAAGGTATTTTCTAAATTGCCTAATAAGAATTGAGAAATGAGGGGCAGACACGCGGAAAGCTTACTTCTATTGGCTCTATTCCAATGTCAGGCTGGGAAGGGTGATGGTGACAATAATGTAGTAGTCTTGGTATATGTGTGTCCCAGGGAGCTGGGGCCATATGAAGTGTACTAGCCTTGGCATATATGTATCCTAGGGGACTGGGGCCATACCAGTAAAACTAGTTTTCATGGGCTCATCACATGAATCTCTCTCTCTCTCTCTCTCTCTCTCTCTCTCTCTCTCTCTCTCTCTCTCTCTCTCTCTCTCCTCCCTCCTTTCTCTCTCTCTCACTCTTTCTTGCTCTCCTCTCTTCCTTCCTCTTTCTTATCTCATTTTTGTCCTCACAATCATGCTGTGAGGTAGGTGCTACTATAATGATCATTTTATAGTTGAGGAAACTGAGGCAAAAGAGTTTAAATGACTTGCCCAAGGTCATTGGTAAGTGTCTGAGGCTGGATTTGAACTCAGATCTTCCTGTGACTCCAGGCTCAAGACTATCCACTGCACCACCTAAGTGCCTACATATTCATGTTGTCTTTGTGGAAAATCCATTTTTTCCCCTTTTGAGTCTCTAATTGAAGTTACTAGAAGGTTAATAGTTGGATTTTTGGACATTTCTGGATCTGTTATAATTCTTCATAGTTCTCCATATGTTTTCCTTCCTTCCTTCCTTCCTTCCTTCCTTCCTTCCTTCCTTCCTTCCTTCCTTCCTTCCTTCCTTCCTTCCTTCCTTCCTTCCTTCCTTCCTTCCTCTCTCTCTCTCTCTCTCTCTCTCTCTCTCTCTCTCTCTCTCTCTCTCTCTCTCTCTCTCTCTCTCTCTCTCTCTTTCTCTGTCTCCCTCTCTCTTTTCACTCATCTCTCTAGTCATCTAAAGTGGAAATTTGTGTCAGGATCAGTTCCCATCTCTACCTAGGCTATTAAGTGGGATGATAAACTCTGGGGTCTACCTGGGTTCCTGTACTGACCTCCACCTCTGAGGGGTAGATTCTCTTGGATCTTTGAGATATAGTGTTAGATTCTCATGGATTTTCCTATTGCCAACTAGCTTCTGGTGAACATTTTTTTTACATTTCTGGAGTGGAAGAAGTCACTCACTACAGTTGATCATTAGGTTTCTTGATTATTATTCATTCTGGTATGATTTTTCGGTTTTACTGGAGAAGGTCTGTGAGAGTTGGGCTGCCTGCTTCCATTCAGGAAGTCGTATTGGCTGCTAGTCCCCTCATTGATTTCTGGATCTCTTAAATAACGAGATTGCATTTGCTAATCTCTGAAATCCCTTCTAGCTTTTAGATTCCTATGAATCTATGATTTCCTTTTTTCTAAATTTGCCAGAGTTACTAAATGCTGATTTTGTTTTCAAGGTATGCCCATTTTCCCCCACTCTCACAGGTTTGGTTTCACCTGGGAACAGTGATAATACTTTTTATTTTGCTTTTCCGATCACTTGTATAATGATTAACCAGATCCCTCTATAGAGTATCTTATGGCTATAGCCTTAAATTGGTATTGATGCAACTGATGACCGCCGTACGAATATGACCCCTAAGGTAGTTGAGCGATATGTGATAACAATATAATGAGTTTATAGTCCAAAGTTTATAAAAATCTACACAAGCACCAAATATATTTCTGCAACAGTCTCAGTGTGAGAGCCATGATATGTGACGCTTACTTCTGTAGATCACTGGATAATAGAGTTGGAAGACGCCTTTGTCCCTTAGTGTTAAAAGACTCTAACACCTTTAACTTAAAGAAATGGAATCTCAGAAACATTAAGCAACATATTTTATCTTATAGTTATTTGTGTAGATGTCTTATTTTTGTTAGACTTTGTAAATTTTAAAATGTGATGTTTGAAGTTATTATCACTTCCATTTATAGATTATAAGCACTATTAGTTTGTAGAAAAATGCAGAAAACACTTGCATGAAATGAAGAAGAATGAAATGTGCAGAATCGAGAGGATATTGCATATATAGTGAGAGCAATACTTTTTTAAGAATGACTTTGAGTGAAGACATATATTGACTACTATAAATACTGAAATTAACTATAAAGGACATATGAAGAAAGATGCTGTCTGCATCCAGAGAAAGAATTGGTAAGTATAAGTATATATAGAACAATTTACATATATAGACATATTTGTATCTAATGGTAGCCATCTCCAGGGTGGGTAGGCAAGAAGAAAGCAAAAAATGAAATTCACATGATAATTTTGTTGTATATTTGAAAGGAATAGCAAGTTGTGCACAGTAGATCTGCAGTTTCACGTGCAATCATCCCTTTTATTGTACTGTGCTATAGAAATGATTGTTTTATTCTATAAATTAAAATACATTTTAAGAAGAAAGATTTCCCCCCAAACTTTCTATCTTACCCAGTGCCTACCACCGTTGTCTTCACTGGTTATATGCTTAATTAGTGTTTGCTGAATTGAAAGTGAATTGCTGCGTGTGTGTGTGTGTGTGTGTGTGTGAGAGAGAGAGAGAGAGAGAGAGAGAGAGAGAGAGAGAGAGAGAGAGAGAGAGAGAGAAAGAGAGAGAGAGAGGACAGATACACACACAATCTTTATATAGATATATCTCTCTATATATACATCTTTAGATCTATCTGTCTATCTAGAGATATATAGATATCTATCTATCTATATAGAGGTAGAGACAGTCAGAGAAGAGAGAGACACACACAGACAGAAAGAGACAGAGACAGAGAGACTGTCAAACATACTCCTGCTTCATTGAACAGACAACAAAATTGCTCTCTCTATCAGTAACTGCTCCATGTATAGCTAAAGAAAAGTTCCCTTGCTTTGGTCCTGTTTATTAGTCAACAAGAGAAGCAGTATAACCTAATGGATAGTGAATTATAAGGCCTAGGTTCAAGTCCCAACTTATGCAAACTAGCTCCTGAACCTTAGTCAAGTCAGACAATTTCTTTTTGCTCTGGGCTACTCTCTGAGTATAGAGAGGGTGCCAACTTGCATAAATGAAGGGAGTTTCTCCACCTGGGAGTTCTCTATATTAATGAAATCTTTAGTCCAGTCCTGGCCCCCTCGCTAAATAATATTTATGCAGGGGCTACCATGTGTCAGGCACTGTGCTATGCTCTGGGGATACAAGGACAGAAATGAAATGTCTCTTCCCTCAGAAAGCTTACATTTTAGTGGAATGTATTCCCCCTTCACTAGAACCTATGGGTTGGTGGTAGGGCTTATCCCCTCATTCCTAATGGAGGCAGGTGATTCTGAAGCTAGGAGAAAATTCTAGAATCCCAGAGAACTACTTCCTTAGCTCAACACCCTGACAAGTTGTGCAGGAACCCAGAAATTCATTAGAAATTTCAAATCAATAGGGTACAAGGCAAAACACCTGAAAAGGGGTTTTCAGAGTCCCAAACAACCCTGAGAATGCCCCAAATAAGCCCCCATGCTCAGATCCCAGGTTATCATTGGTATCTTCTTCCAAGGATTTCCTTTTTAAAGGAGACTCTCCATGTCTGCTGAATGCTCCCTTGTACACGGGGTGTTGCACTGAGCTGACTGAATCTTTGCCATGCACCAGTAATGTGCTCACTTGTAGAGTGTATGTTCAAAAGATGCAGCCCCGGCTCTGGGAGTTTGTGTTTAAATTAAACAAAGCAGACACACGCCAAGCACTTTTGTGCGTAATTGGGACTAGCTTGGGAAACTGTATTTCATCACAGATTCTGTCTTTGGGCTGGGCCCTTTCATAAGGGATTGTAAGTAGATTAACCTTCCAAAGGCATTTTTTCCCCTCAGATGTCTGTTTCCCTTACAAACACTCCCAAATGATTCATGTCTTTGTGTGCTGAACTCAATTTCCCTGGAGGGGAGAATCCTCCTTTGTGTTCCACAGACTTCATTTTCTGTGATGCGCTATGTCACATGAGGCCACAAAGTAAGTTTTTCTTGTGACCAGTCCAGCGAGGAAGTACTACAGGGGCCAGCCAACAGTAATTCTGGTGAGCAAATATTTCAAAACCTAGCTTCCTCTTTCCAGCCTGTGTACGTGTTAAAGCAACAGCCCCAGTCCCTGACTGCTGCCCTGGAGGTCATTAATCTTGGAGCACATTCATTATCACTGGGCTTTGACTGACTCCTTCAGCATTTACAAGCTGTAAACAGGTCTGGTATTCTGTGCAAACACATACTGGGAACGTCCCCTGGGGGGGTTGGTGCATTGCTTTTCCTTACTTAACATTTGTCCTTTTGCAAATCAGGGAACTTGAACTTCCTCCTTTCAGTCTTTACCAGCGAAGGCCACAAATAAAGACACATATCTCATGAGGGAAATATTTCAAGGTGTCATCCTTCAATCGGAGGATTGTTAGGCTGTAACAATTGAATGATGAGCCTCTCTTGGCTTCTACCAGGGAAAGGAAACACTGCTAACCATTTTATATCCTAATAAACACGAATTGGGGGGCAGCTAAATGATGGAGTGAATAGAACCCTGGGTCTGGAGTCAGGAAGACTCAGTTTTGTGAGTTCAAATCTGACCTCAGACATTTACTCACTGTGTGACTCTGGGCAAGTCATGTAAGCCTGTTTGCCTCAGTTTCCTCATCAGTAAAATGAACTGGAGAAGGAAATGACAAACCATTCCAGTGTCTCTGCCAAGAAAACCCCAAATCGGTTCCTGGAGAGTTAGACACAACTGAAAAATGACTGAACAAGAAAACACACACATGAACTGAGACTGCATACAATCACAAGCTGCCACCGTGGCTGTTTATTTTGACTCTTTATGATTAAGAGACAGTGTCTCACAGTGGTGAGAGCACCAACTCTGGAGTCAGAGGGACATGCTTACTAGCTGTGTGACTGTGGCCAAGACAAGTCACTCAACCTCTCTTTGCTTCACTTCCCTTATCTATAAAATGGGGTGATTAGGAGGATGAAATGAGATAAAATCTGGAACACATTTTGCAAACCTTAGAGTATTACATAAACATTTATTATGATGATGTTACTTTACATCTGTGGGCCTCGATTTCCTCATCTGTAAAATGAAGAAATGAAGCATTTGGATGACATGGCCTGTGAGGTCCCTTCCAACTCTAAATCAATGATCCCATGACTTCCATCACCACTGTCCAAACTTTCTTAGACTTGAGAAATGTCCTGGCAGGCAAGTAGCCTGGTAGTAGAGGTGTGGGGGAAGTGAACATGGTCCTTATTTGTTAACAGGACCCTCCTCCTGGTGACTCAGGGAAGCTTCATCCGATGGAAGTATGTTTCCAATTTTTCATTGCACTTGGAATCAAGCTAGGTTGCCAGCACACATTTTTCTCTGTCAGCTGTTTCCCTTATGGTAGATTTGGAGGTCCCCTGGGCCAGCTCATGAGCTCAGTCCTCTGCCAGGGTTATTGCAGCCCCCTTCCTTTGTTTTCAGATTTGTTTCAGGTTTGTCCTCCAAGCAGTGGATACATTCGATATACAGTAGTACCTGATGAGAAAATGTCTCTTCCAAATTGACTTTCTTCAAGGCTTTTCTGCTGTGGCAAAGATGACACATCGCTGGTCCCTCTGTGGCCCTGCAGGGAAAGTTTGCCAGGGTAGAAATGGCCCAAAGCCTGCAATTTCCTGATTTTCTAGCCCTTATTAAAATCATATTTATCCAGATTGACTCTTGGCTGTGGGTCTTGTGTGCTGATGATTCCCACTCAGTTAAAGCCCAGGTTTGCAGAGAGTTGCTCTGGGAATTGGGAAGGTCACGGGCACATTGACGAAAGCAGCTTTGGGAAGGACTAGGAAGTTTTCTTAGGGGGTCCAACCCTCCTCCCCAAACCACAGGACTCTTGAGAAGTTGGACCTAAGTAGGAAAGCATTTACCTTCTTCCCTTTGAGGAAACAGGGTCAAAGGTAAGGGCAATGCCAGTTGTTTTGACTCCTGGGCCTATATTGCTACGTCCTTGTTGGGTGATATCTGCATCTCAGAGCCATCTAAAGGCACTACAAGTAAATGCAACATCCAGACTTGAACATCCTTTTGTCTTCAACTCTTCTCCAAAGATGTGATGAAGTGATTTGTCCTGTCCATGTGGCTTCTAGCAACACTCCAATCTCACTATCAAGACCAAAACATTTTTTGACATCACCATAGGTATAATTTTCCAAAATGGCTGACTTTCCTTCCATCCATCAACACATTTTTATTAAATGTCTTCTCTGTGCCAGACAATAGGCAGGATGACCTGGAATTCAGTAGACATGGAAAAGATATTCCAGGCATAGGTAACTGTATAAGCAAAGGCATAAGGTTAGGAATGTGCAAGACATATTTGGGGGCCAAAGTAGCATGAGGAGGATAATTGTGAAATAAAGCAAGGCGGGGAGCATGTTGAAACCAGATGTGGAGGTCCTTAAATGTTAGATTAAGGGGTTTGGTAGGCAAAGAGGAATCACTACAGAAGGCATTTGAGCAGGGAAGTGATGTAATCAGACATGTATAAAGACCATTTTTGCTTTTTTGTAAATTTGCATTGTGCAAATTTGACTACATGAAGAATTCTAAAAGGCATGATAAGATATAATAGGAACATGTATGAAGAAAATATGGGGACAAACAATCTGTCCAGGGGGTTCCCGATTTTTGTGAGTTTGATGAAGATGAAATGTGAAAAGGAAGTGAATAATATGATTGTAAAATTAGTACAAGAATTGGAGCTAGAAATTGGTGAAAATGACTGGTGGGGTTGATTGAGTCTCGTGGAGAAGAAATTTTGAATGATGATCTGATTGAGCTGCTAGCTGCAAAGATTGAAGAAGAAGAAAGGAAAGCTTCAGAATCCAAGATCGAACAAAAAAAGTTTACAATGAAACATTTGGCAGCTCATTTCATCATTCAAATCATTTTTTATTTCTGTATTGAATAGATGGATCCAAATATGTCAAGATTTTTAAAAGTTCAATTACTATTTAAGGATAATATTGCTTGATATCATCAGATATATGAGGAAAAAAAGAGAGCCACTGTTCATATGTCTCTTGATAGCTTCATAAAAAAGTTGCATAGTCAACCACCAGGGCAAAAGGACGGAGTGAGTGGGGAAGGGACAACAGACTGTACACTTGTTAACTTTACTGTACAGTACTGTCCATATGTTAACACTAACTTTACCTTTCACAGTTCTGTTTATTATCATGTTACAGTATTTCACGTCTGCATTTTTATGTATCTTATGACTTGCATAAAGATATTTTGTGTATGATTGTCATATAAGTGAAGTGAAATGGGTGGGTATGGGCAAATTCCCATTATACATATGTACACACATATATACATACATATGTATATACACACATGTATGTATACACACATGTACACATATATGTGTATATATATATTTATTTCTCTTAGATATCTGTGGAATGGCCCACCTATATAAAGTGAGAACTGTCTGTACTCAAAAGATTAATCCGTATATGTATAGGACAGTTTGAAGTGGAATGGCAATGGAGGCAGGCTGAGCAGTTATGAAGATATTTCAACAGGTTAAGCAACAAACAAAGAGGACTTGAATTAGACTAATAATGAGAATGGAGGGGAACAATCAGTCAGTCAATGGACATTTATTAAGCACCGACTATATGCCAGGCACCATGCTAAGCACTGGACATTTTGCTAAATACTAGACAAAAGAAATATTATGTGGGTAAAATTAATAGTACTTGGTGGGTAATTAGAGGTGACATGGTGTAATGGACAGAGATCTGGTCCTGAAGCCAGGAAGACCTAGTTTCAAATGTTGCTTTTGACCCAACCTGACTGTGCAACCCTGAAAAAGTTACTTAATTCTCAGTGCTGAAGGCAACTGTTGTTACACTCTAATTGCAGACTTGCATTGGTAGAGCGAATTTCCCCACCTGAGAATCCTCTGTACTAATGAAAACACTAGTGAGATCTCTATCCCCATCCTGATGGGTGATTTGATGAAGGGGGTGAGGGAAAGAGAAAGGAACCAGATGACTCTGACTGAGGGTTTAAGTTTGGGTATGCTGGTATGTGGTAGTGACATTAACAGCAGGAAGTAAGTCAAGAGGAATAGTAAGAGGTTTGGGGGGAAAGAATGCTAGACTTGGAGTTAGGAAAATTTGGCTTCTAACTAATTATTTATGTTACCTTGGACAAGTCATTTAGCTTCTGAATTTCAATTTCTCTATTTGTAAAATGAGGACAATACCTAGAGAACCTAACATTCTTTGCCCCTAAATTCTTGTTGTTCCTCCTGATTTACCTTTTGCTGTTAATGCCACATCACTTGCCCAGTGAACCAGCACTGACTTTGGGAGAAGGGGAGAGAGGAAAATAGGTAGGTTGAGAAGTGCCATCCTTTCTAAACATTCACTAAGGGTTCAGTTTCTCTGGGCACGAATTACTCTTCCACCCAACCTTAACCACACACAAAAATGGTCATGCCCTTGATCTCACCATCACTCACAAATGTACCACCCTCACATTCAAGAATGCTGGCCTTTATCTGAACAATAATCTATTGGCTTTTCTTCTCACCTTCCCTTACAAAACCCTACTCTTCATCCACACCATGACCTCCAATTCCTTGATCCCTCCATTCTCCCCTGGGTCATCTTGCATTAGCCACTTTCTTCTCTTCTCTCCATTTTAACCCCTTGGTGAACAAATTCAACTTCATACCAATCCTTTTCTCTTGAATTCCTAGCTCTCTTTTCATATCACTGACTATGCCCAATCAAGCCTTAGCCTTGGATCATTCCCACCATTTGATGCTTTTACTTCTACATGTGGCCTACTGACTAAAGGTGGAGAAAATCACACCATTCTACCTGGGTCCACTACAAATTTACCTGAACCCTCCCTGTAATCCTACTTTACCTCCCTTATCAACTTCACTTTTTATGTTGGTGGGGGAGATCACCCTCCTTTCCAACCTTTCCATCCCTCCTCCAATTTCCCATGGTCTCTCTTCTCCTCATTCCTTCCTTTGAGAACCTTGTCTCATATTTTACAGAAAAAACTGAAGCCATTTGCCACAAACTTCCTCTTCTTTCGCTCTGGTGCCTTCTGACACCTTTTTCTCCCTTACCCCTGTTTCATATGATTAGGTGGCCTTACTCGTTACTGACCCTTCTACTTGTTCAAGTGATCCCATTCTATCCTATCTCCTCCAATAGATTGCTCCCTTTGTGATCCCCCCTGTTTCACTTCTATTGAATCTCTCCCTCTCTACTGGCTCATTTCCTATAGCTTATAATCATGCCTATGTCCCCATCCTGAAAAAAAGCCCTCTCTCCATCTTCCCCTCCCTATTGTCCAGTATACCTTCTACCATTTGTGTCTAAGCAACTTGAAAAGTTTGTCTACAATAATGGATAAATGAACAATTTATAAATAAACAAGAGTTAGAGAACAGAGTGAGGTATAAAATAGAGAATTTCAATTATATTAAATTAAAAATTTTTTATACAAATAAACAAATGTAGCCAGAATCAGAAAGAAAGCAGAAAACTGGGGGAAAAGTTTTATAGACAGTTTCTCAGATTAAGGTCTCATATCTCAAATATATAAAGAACTTTGTCAAATCTATAAGAATAGGTACCTCCACTTTCCTTTCACTCTCTTCTTAATCCCTTACAATCTGGCTTCTGACTTTAGTATTCCACCAAAACTACTTTCTTCAGAGCTGCTAATGGTTTCCTAATTGCCAATTGTCCCTTGTATTCTTCACTATCTCTCATCCCACCCCCCTGCCTCTCTGCTCCCCCGTAACCAAGCTGCCAAGGCCTGACTAGTTCACTTTTGCAACTCCATTCCATCTCTCTCTCTCTCTCTCTCTCTCTCTCTCTCTCTCTCTCTCTCTCTCTCTCTCTCTCTCTCTCTCTCTCTCTCTCTCCATCTTTTCTCTCTTTCTCTCTCTGTATCTGTATCTTTCTCTGTCTCTCTCTCTCTCTGTTGCTGTCCCTCTCTGTCTCTCTCCCCCCAATCTCTTCTCTCTGCTCTCCTTTCTCCTTCTCTATCTCTCTCTCTCTCATACACACACACACACACACACACCCCACACCCTCTTCTCCTCAGATACTGCTACCACTGTAGTGCAGGCCTTCATTCCCTCAGGTCTGGATTATTGCAATAGTCTGCTGCTGCTGCTGGGTCTCCCTGCCTCAAGTCTCTCCTCACTCCAGTTCATTCTTTATTCAGCCACTAAAGTGATTTTCCTAAGGCGCATGTCTGACTATATCACACCACCCTACTCAATAAACTCCAGGGCTTCTTATTGCCTCCAAAATGCTTTTTTGGCATTCAAAGCTCTTTATAACATAGCCCCCTTTCACATTTCCAGTCTTCTTACACCTTACTTCCCAACATGTATTCTTTAATAATGACACTGACCTCCTGGCTAGTCCCTGAACAAGATAATCCATCTTTTATCTCTGGATATTTTCTCTGGTTGTCCTCCTTGCCTGTGATTCTCTCTCTTCTTTGCTCTGACTATTGAGCTGCCTGGCTTCCTTTTAAGTCCCAACTAAAATCTCACCTTCAAACTTTCCCCAACCTTCTTAATTCCAATGCCTTCCCTCTGTTAATTATATCCTATGTACCTGTATATAGCTTGTAAAGTCCTTGAGGCAGGCATTTCTTTTTCTTTTTTTTTGTATCCTCAGAGCTTAGTACAGTTCCTGGAATATAGTTTGTTTAGCTCTTTTTCAGTCACAACCCCAATTTGTATTTTTTTTTTCTTTGCAAAGATACTAGAGTAGTTTGCATTTCCTTCTCCAATCCATTTGATAGATGAGGAAACTTAGGCAAGCAGGGTTAAGTGACTTCCCCAGGATCAGACAGCTAATATCTAAGACCAGGTTTGAACTCAGATCTTCCTTACCCCAGGCCTTGCCACCTTATCAACTGTACCACCAGCTGTCCCAGTGATACGTAATAAACATCACTTATTGATTGAGCATACTATACAGAGTTGATTATAGGGGGTTTTAGAAAGACCATACCACACAACCTCTGCGTCCCTAGACAGTAATAAATATAGTCACCATCATAATATGGGTGATACAAAACTTCCACGATCAGAATATAGTGATGATCATGGTAGTGATGATGAAGGATTCACGCTCTGGATGCAGCCTTGATTTTATCTCTTGCACTAAGTTATAAATTCCTTTGTTTGGGAAGAAAGGGACGGGTGGGATGGGATGCTTCATTCTTATCTCCCTGCTAGATACCTTCTACAATGCCACAAAGTAGAAGCTCAGTAAATATTTGTTAAATAAGTGAGCTAGCTTTCCACAGTCTGTCTTCAGCCTACCTCTCCAAGCTGATTTCTCTTTAAAGGAATAGTTAGCATTCGTAGAGTGCTTTATAGTTTACAAAGTATTTCGCAATCTCATTTGATCCTCACAACTTTATGAAATGGATGCTGTTATAACACATATTTTGTGTTTTGGGGGCAGCTAGGTGGCACAGTGGACAAATAGAGTCCTGGGCTTGGAGTCAGGAAGATTCATGTTCATAAGTTCAAATCTCGTCTCAGTTACTAACTGGTTGTGTGACCCTGGGTAAGTCATTTAACCCTGTTGGCCTCAGTTTCCTTCTTCTATATAATGAACTGGAGAAGAAAATGGCAAAACCACTCCATTATCTCTGCCAAGAAAACTACCAATGGAGTCATGAAGAGTCAGGTAGAACTGAAAAATGACTGAACAAACCTTATGTTTTCACATTATCTAGATGTCTACCAAGTCCCTCTCTCTCTCTCCCTTCCCAGAGAGTCATTCTTAATAACAAGGACTTTTCTCCAAGCCTATTTCCCACAAATTTTGGTTCGGCCATTTCAATCAATCAGTCAATTAATCAGTCAGCAGTTTTTACGTTCTACTCTGTGCTAGGCACTGTGCTAAGTGCTAGGGACAGAGTGGGGGAGACAATATGCAAACAGTTGTGATCAAGTGGAGATAATCTAGAAGGCACTGGCATTAAGGGGAATCAGGAAAGTCTTCTTGTAGAAGATGAGATTTTAGCTGAGACTTGAATGAAGCTGGGAAAGCCAGGGGGCAGAGATGAGGAGGGAGAGAATACCAGGTATGAGGCACAGTCAGTGGAAACACCTAGAGTTTGGAGATGGAATACCTGTGTAAGGAACAGCAAGGAGGCTAGGGTCACTGGATCAAAGAATATATGGGTTGGGAGGTGGGAAAGATTAGGGGAACTAAAATGTAAGAAAACTGGAAAGGTAAGAGGGGGGTCAGGTTGAAAGGACTTTGGATGTTAAATAAAGGATTTATATTTGATCCTGAAGGTGATAGGGAGCCACTGAAATTTTTTCAAAGGGGTGGTAGGGCTTACCTTGGAGAAGTCACTTAATTTCCCTGGATCTTAGTTTCCTAATCTATAAAATGATGGGGTAGGAGAAGAAGTAGGCAGCATGATTTAGGGGAAAAAAGCACTGATTGTGGATTCCAAGGACTGCATTCAATTCTAATCTTTACTAGTCTGGAGATAACCAGGAGTCAAGGGAGTTTATTTAATAGGGAGTGACATGGCCAGACTTGCAGATTAGGAAGATCAATTTGATGGCTGTGTGAAGGATGGATTATAGTGAATGGAAACTTGAGTTCAACAAACATTTATTAAGCACCTACTGTGTGCCAGGCACTGGATTAGGAGGCTATCACAATAGTCCAGGTGAGAGAAGATGAGAACCTGAACTTCATTAGTAACTGTAGTTGACGGGGAATGTAGCAGTTCATGGGGAGATACTGATGATTTTAAAGAGAATGATGATCATGTTTGAATCAATCTGTTGCTGAAGATGACACAGAGAAGACAAAGAGATTGTAGAGATATTGGTCTTGGCAAGCAGAAAGGCTAATTTATCACCAGACATTCAAGTGAAAGAGAAGATAGTAGGGGATGATCCCAGAAAGACATGAGATGAGGAGGTGGAGGAGAGAAGTTCTCAGTGAAGAAAGCCTCAATTTGATGTGATGATACACATATATGAGAGGCTTAAGGAGAGAAGGGAGCTTTTAATCAGTCACTGTAATGAGTGGGTTAGAGTCAATTAGAGAGACTGACCTGAAATTATTTGACATAAAATCACATAATCAGTGAGTCTAGTTTTGTGACTTTCTCTAGTCTCATTCATTAGGACATGGGGGTAAGGGAAGGAGGAGGTGAGAATAATTGAGGGTTGGTCTTGGTAAGATGTGATTGACAACTGGACAAGTGACCAAAGAAAAGTAGAGTTGAACTGGTTCACCAAATGGTTCAACTTGGTAAGGGATGAGCATATAACCAGGGCAGGGGTGCTGACCTCGAATAGTGCTGAGGAATGGAAGGATTGGAAGTCATGGTGAGGAGGAAGATAAGGGTCAAAAGGAATAAAGCAGAGGAAGGTAGAGGAAGATGATGATGATTATCTGACAGAAGAAATTCAGAATTCTTGAATAAGGAAGTGGAACATTTGTGGATAATAGAATAAGGGTATCCCTGAGTGTAGCTAAGATGGAATGGAGTAGTGAGTCATCAGAGCTGAGTAGATTGAGGAAATGGGAAGTTGAGTGTTTGAGATGTTCCCCTAAAATGAGAGCAGGAGTTGGGGTAGAGAATAGACTGTATGTCAGACTCTGAACTTACTGAGAGAAGAGAGAGAAAGTCTGGACAACACCAGCTATCAGAGATTAGTTTTGGTTATGAATTTGGATTGTACTTATGATGTGTAGCAATTGACAGCAAGAACCCGAAAGAAAATACAACCAATCAATGGCAAACAGTGGCCAGGTATGTGAGGGAGGGAGTGAGGTTTCAGAGAATATCAGAAGCTGGAATAAGGGAAGCAGAGGAAGATGAGAGGAAGTTTGTTAATTATGAACTAGGCATTTCAGAGGGCAAGTGGAAGGAATGGGCAGATGTAGAGTGGGACATTTGTGGGAATGGATTGATGGGGATAGATATGAGAGAAAGGATAGCTAGAGATGGTTTGGGAGTTTATATTTTAGCAGCTAGAGATTCAATATCAAAGGGCTAGGGGGGGAGGGGGGGAGGTTAGGAATATGTTAACCAGTGGGAAATAAGTCTAGACAGAGTAACAATGAGATCCATTAATAAAGACAGTTTAGAAGGTTTAATTTCTTAGTTTTAGCATAGCCACAATTGCTAGACCTGTCAAGTTGCTGTGTCCTATGAACTGGCTGGAAGGCTGCATTGCACAAGTATGAGCAGGAGACTTTTATCTAGGGTTTGTTTTGACACAAGCCAGGCAATCATGCGGCTGTTGGCACTTCTGAAAGTCTCTCATTAAGACCTGATAGCAGGAAGGTGGGAATTCATTTGAGGCTGAGACTGATGAAAATTGACCATGGAGAGTGTTAGTGGGGAGGCCAAGATAAAATCATAGAACTGAGAAAATCTGGGAGGAGGAGTATTTGGGGTTTTGGCTGTCTACTCATTCTTGAGTTGACCTAAGAGTTCCCTCTGCCTATAATGCTCTTCCTCCTCACCTCTGCCTCTTGGGACGCTTAACATCTTTCAAGGCTCAATATAAGTGCCACCTTTTTTAAGAGGCTTTTTCTAATTCTCCCAGTTGTTAATTCCCTCCTTAAATTTGTGCTGTGTATGTCTTATGTACCTTACTTGTATTTATTAGTGGATATGTTGTCTCCCCCTAAATAGAATATAAGCTCTTTGAAGGCAGGAACTATCTCACTTTTGTATTTGTTTCCCTAGCATCTAGTATAGTGTCTGGCACATGGTAGGTACTTAATACATGATTCTTGAATAAGTGAGTGAGTGTGACCTACACTAGGATGTGAATTCAGTTCCAATGATCATGTGCAGAATGTTTGACAACCACTAGCCAAAGACTGTGTATTAGAGAAATGCAATGTACAGGCATTGTGATTTTAAAAAAAAATGAATCATGGGAAATTATTACCTATCAGAGAATATTAATAGCCTTCCAAGGTTTAAGTGCTGCTTTGATTTAAGAAGGATGGGGAGACAAAAAATAAAAGCAAAAATGTTTATTACTCAGAACATATCTCATGTAGGAAAAGATCAAGAAGTACGGCCTTAGCTTCAATGCATTTTTATATCTTTCACCTACGTAGGCATACCTCAACTCATTCTCAAGAGACCTACTATCTCTCTCTGACTGAATGGTGACAAATACTTTCTTTTTTTTGGTTTTTGTTTTTTGTAACAACTAAAGACCTCACCAGGTCTGTTTCCTTAGCTTTCTGATAAATACAAATCACATCTTTTCCTGATGAGATAAATTGTAATTATTTTTTCTTTTTGGAAGAAAGAAGCTATTTCACCATGAAAATGGCAAGTTTTCTCTGTGTGTATTTTAACTGCTAGAAGGAATGCCAAGCAGTCACTTTAGCACACCTAAGTTTCCTGGAAGAGAAACATCAAATCCCAGAAGTTTTCTTTTTAAATTGCCAAAAAAATAGGTCAAGAAAACCATAAATTTTTTTCTACAGCTGTACACACACAGACTCATCATTTACCCCAGTGAGTTGAGTCTAAAACTACATTTTAAAACAGGTCAATATTGATTAAGAGAAAAATGTTATCCAAGGAGCTGAATAGTTGATATATTTTGGACATAATCTAAGAAGACAAAAAAGCAAAAAATAACTCAAGAAAATACTCATTTTTTGTTGTGTTCTTTTACATAAAATAAAATAATAGTAATGCAAAAAAGGATGTTGGGAAAACTTCTATAGTGGAAAGGGAAGTGAGAATTCAGTGATTTTGTTAAATATGTGTTTATAGATATGTGAACTTAATGGAAGCTTCATTAACAAGTAATAATAATGGCTATGAAGAATGAGTATAGTTTAGGTGATGAGGAAATAAAGCTGACTAGATTATGAATGTCAGTTAGCTATTACATTTTTCAATATTTTTTCGAATGGAAAATTTCTGTCCTGTGCAAAACTTTCTTGCTTTTCTGCATGTGTTTGTGAGGTTTTTAATGACCTAATTTATGATTAGTCATTGTAAAGGTGTCATATACAGTGAGAAACATATGTATAAAAATATATACATATACCTATTTATATATGCACATACATCACACAACACATGTATATATGCATATACATATAATACCTATATCTAAGTATATGGATAATATATGCACACATATAAAATATAAAACATATATGTGCATATACACATATGTATATATATGTAATATATAAGCCCACACATTATTCATTTAGAACTTAAAGATAGACAATGATTGGATTAAATAGGAATTTAAATAACGTATGCTCCTTAAGGTCAAAGAACTTGATAATCTTCTATCTCTTGCCTATTATCAGCTCTGGTAAGGTTCAGAATATTTTTTCTTCACTGTCTTCCATCTTTTTATATACACAATCCCTCAGTGTTCTTATAATTGTGATGCCTTTAGCATGGATTCCCTCATTGTGCTGAGTTCAATCATACCTCACATGGACTTGTGTGGGAACAGTTCGATGTTGTAAGGAGACAGAGAAAGATCTTTTATTTAATGAAAAAAATATAGAAATTTTCAGGCAATGAAACAGCTTCAAGAGCACCAAAAGTTTAAAAGACTTTTTGAGAACTCTAGAACAAATTAGCTAGTTCGTTCTAAACTCTAGGACAAATTATGTAATTTTCATGCACATGATATAAAACTAAGAAAATGAGAAATCATATAAACATTTAGGTACTAAAATGTGGTTTTAAAAGGAATACTGATTTAATAGAGGAAATGTGAGGGATTATGACTTTTTAAGTGAAAGGTGAGTTTAGAGACTGTCACTTAGCTGCTGAACAGAAAAAGAAGTCATTAGCTTGATTCAAAGTTTCAGCTGAACAATTCCTGATTGGTTAGAGAAAGAAATAATTCTAGAATTCTTTGGCAAGAATCCCAGTGACAGCCTTTGCCTTTCACCACCTATGGCCAGCGAAAAGTGAAGCTTTTCATTAGGGATTATTCTTCTCTGCTGCCACCTTTGGTTTAAGAAGGAAAAGCAGAGGGGACTTTACAACAGCTTTGGCATCCTTGGCTGCTGTGAGTTCCCTTCTAATTGGACAAGTCATCTTCTGAGTGATTAAATAACTGACCCTGTTTATCTGTATAGCCAAGAAACATCCACTTTGATAAGCTTTTCAGTTATTTAGCTTAAGAGAATTAATTCACATTAAGAGCAAAAGCATTTTTTTAAAATATCCATTTAAGAGTGATGGTTAATTAAAACTTCTTTTGAAGGTGTTCCAGTATAGAATAGATTTCCTCCACCAAAGGGTGTTAAGGATCTATAGTCAAACAGTGAGGAGAGCATCAGTTTCATGTGGTACAGATATTTTTGAATGAACCAGTCATACTGAACGCTTTCACTTAAAAAAAGTCACAACTTTGAGTTGTTTGAATCAGTCATGTATCAAGAGTGAGGCATTTCAGATGAATAGTCTGAATTTCACTTTGGTAACCAGGCTTAGAGGAAGGCTCCCAGTACTTTGGGAGTAGTAGTAGTATAGTATGTCCATAGTAGCTCTGTAGAGGGTGTATTGCCATGGATGATATCATGAATCCATTGAAGTGTGATTATAGATCTTTATAAGTAAATGAATTTTTATAAATAAACTGCATGATTCAACTTTGGCCTCAGACACGTATTAGCTATGTGACCCTGGGGAAGTCACTCAACCTCTGTTTACCTCCGTTTTCCCAAATTTAAAATGTGGCTAATGATAGCACCTATCTCCCAGGGTTGTTGTGAAGATCAGATGAGATAATATTTGTAAAGGGCTCAGTACAGTGCATGGCACATAGTAGTTTCTTAAATGCCTATTTCCTTCCCTTACTCATAAACAAATAAAACTGCCAAGAACTCATGTATATCTGAAGTTATTGTCTGAAAATAAAGTTCAAAAGTTAAATGGTCTGCTTTTCTTGATTCTAGGGATAGAATTTATTCTCCAGCAGTATTTTATGGCTATGGAGAATATGCACTGGAGGAAAATAGAAAACCTTATATTTTCTTATCTGTGGATACCTTTAAAAGGTGTGTCATAACCAACTGAAAGTCCAAGATGGATGTATAGGAAATTAGTGGAAATTGACAGCAGTCATTCCTTTCTTAGACTATTTTTAAATGAAAAATTGATCATGACAGTCAGTCTTCAAATGCAGAATGGCTTCTCTCTATCAGATTTGGGAATCAGAGGGAATCTTTGCTCTCAGTCTTTCCTGGCAGACTGTGGTAGAACAGGATAGGAAATATGGGGAAATCTTTATAGTCAGTTATATCCCTCTTTGTCAAGGATAATTACTGCATAGAGTTATTCAATCTGATCCTCAGACTGAATGCTTCAGATTTCTCCACTGTAAGATGGAGTTAATATTTTCTGCAATACCTGTCTTGAGAATCAAACAAAACAATGTACAAAAAGAACTTTGTAAATTATTAAATGCCACTTAAATGAATAACGTTATTGAGCCTAAAGGAGTGTAATTGTACAGGCGGGTTTAAATCTTAGTATCATGATTTTTTTCAGATGAAGGGTTCAAGGTTTTTTTTAATTCCCTAATCCCCTTTCTTTCATTCATAGGTCACTAAAAAAATGTCCTCCAATCACTTGGCTTGTATTTGATGACAAAACATAGCAGAGTAACTTTCCTTTGGGGATTGATTGTAAACTTGGAATAGAGACTGTGTTTTATTTGTTTTCTTTTTTTGTCTTCTCTAGAAACAGGCACAGCATTCTGCATGTAGTAGGCATTTAATAAATGTTGAATTGAATTTTTTGAACCCTAGCAATTTTTCTGGCTTTCAAAGTCCTTTGATGCTACAGGAATAGGCACGTTATGAAAATAGGTCAGTTATGAAAAAGAGAAATAGCTGATTAAAGATTCCTAATCAGACAAGTATGCATATTCTTCACTAAGTGGTCGCCAATCAACTAGGGCCAAATATCTTGAGCTGTTCCTTGAGACTGTCCTTTCAGGTCTGTCTGCCCCAATTTCAGATTTTTCTTTTGAGAAAAAAAACAATATTGATTTTTGTATTTGCACCGTCTTTATTTCCAAACATAAACCCCTTCCCCTTCTCATTCCCAGAGTTTATTTCTTATGACAAACTAGGTTTCAGACTTTTATTGAGTCAGAAATTGAGGCATTGTTTATTGGAAACGGTCACATAAATGAGACCTCTCCCCACCTTTTCCACCCCCTTCCACGTGCTCTTTCTTTGCTACTATACTCTGATCTACTCTGGGAAGTTCAGGGCTGTAGCACGCATCCAATGTGGTGGTAAAAACTTACCATCAAGGGGTAGGCTGATCATAAGGCAGGCTGCTCATACCAAGCCTGGCCAGGCCTGGCCAGGAACACTTGGGCAGGGGAAGAACAGGGTTGGGCTCCCAGGCCCAGAAGGGTGCCACAAGGAGTAAGAGGCCCCTAGGTATCAATCTAGAGTTGGTAATTTAACAGGAGGAATACAAATGGTGCAAGTCTTGACCTGAAAGGCAACTATTTGGAGTTAAAGCAAGCAGTAGTCATCATCAAAGCAAATGCCGAGGGCTACACTTTTTGTGTGGTTGAGGCTTAAAGTCAAGAAAATAGTACAGAGAGAAAAAGGAAGTGGTTCACATGAACCTATGCCTGACTAAACTTTGAGCAAGAATCCCAAATTTAGGATCTGAACCCCCAAAGTAGTAGGTTTTGAGATTCACTTATAAACAATGTTTACGATGATGAGTGAGATCTTCGTTGGATAAATGACATCTTTCATGTTTCGAAAGTAATATTTACATTTTAATGTGTACCTGTGTCCAAAACGATTCATTATTACATAGAATCAAGCATGTCACTTTTCACATGATGGGCCCAAATCCATGACATTACTATAGATAAAAAGACAGATAGAATACAGCTTAGGGTAGTCTGACCCCCCAAACAGCATGATTATAAAGGGAGCTAGATGTTGCAGAGGCCCCAGACCCACACTTGATATTTTGTGTTTATAATATCTGGCACAACAGAACAATTTAAAGACAGTGCAATGAATAACTGAAATTCCTTGCCTTTTGTTGATTTGAATTACAGATCTAATATGACTTAAAAACAATTTGTGTGTGTTGGCGAGTGTTTATGTATTACTTGTGACAGGCAGAAACATAACTGAGTATTATGTATCAGGACCAATGCCAAGTAAATTGAAGATGTCAGAAGTAACTAGAAGCTTAGGATGAATTATACCAATTCTTTAGGGTGCTCTGGGGTATTTTTAGAGGATGTTTCCATTCTAGCTCCCATGACAATAAACTCTCTAGAAGTCATCATATAAATAAATACAGTACTGTATAATCTGAATCCTCTGTATTTGGGAAATGGTTTTCTTTCTGGGAAGCAAGCCTTCTGATTTTGAATAACATAGCTCTCTAGATTTTAACTTATTCCTTTAAAATATACAGTCACTTAGGATAATAATGAAAGGTGTAGTATTATACTAGAACCAGAGAAAGATAAGTTATGAATATAGTTAGCGTTTAAATAACGGCTATTATGTGTCAGACATTGTGCGAAGCACTGTACAAATATTATTTCACTTATCTTCATAACAATACTGGGAGGTAGGTGCTGTTTTCCCCATTTTGCAGATGAGGAAGCTGAGGCAAACAGGTTAAGTGACCTTACTTAGGGTTGTAGAGTTGGTAAGTGTTTAAGGAAGAATTTGAACTGTGGTTTTCCTGACTCTAGGTCTGACGCTATCTACTAGTCTATCTTGCTGCCTCTGAATATAAAAAATGAAAAATATAAGAAAATGCTATCTTTTTAGACTCTGTAAGGAAGACAGTGACCTCAGAAGCCTCAAGATGCATGTTAAAAGTTACCAGCTCTATCTTACTACTTTCAGTACATCTCTGAGGATTTTATCTTTTGCTCCAAGGTAACATGAATGCATCTGGTGCTAGCTGCCAAGGACATCATGGGAACTGAGAAGGATTTTCTTGCCCCAACCTAAATGCCAAGTGTGCCTACAGGAATTTCCATGGTGGTAGGGGAAAGAGAAGGGAGAATATAGTGGGTTAAAAAATGGTCTTTTCCTAAATGACAATTTTCTGTGCCAATCCATTGTGGTTATGAACCCAGTTAACAACAGCTGAAAATATGTTGACTAACTGAATGATTAGTTGCAATTACCTGGACAATCTCACAAAAGAGTGACAAAATTTTCTGAGACAGAAGAGTCCCTGGCAGCTGAAGTAGGTCCCAGGAAATAACAGTAGTTGGGGGAAAGGAGAAAACCAAGGGCAAATGTCAGCCACCGTGTAGAGGAGAAATAGTAAGTAGTTACCTCAGAAGCAGGGAAGTACAGCAGCTGCAGAGGCAGCACGGAGCAGTGGTGAGGCAGAAATGCTTGTTGGGAGATACAGTCATGAAGAGAGTTCTAGCCAGGATGCTAACTAATGGTCTCAGAGTTGTTCAGGAAACATTCCCATTTTCACCAGTGGCATGGAAATCTATGGGAGAAGGTGATCTATTCTGGATCAGGGGACTTCCCCTTATTATTTTCATCATTATTCCAAATTAGATAGTCAAGGAGTATTTATTAAGTGCTTACAATATGCTTGTTAACATAAACAAAACTGAAGGTCTACAGAGCCATTGTGCTAACCTCAATGTTGTATGCCCAACCTGAACAGTCTACCAGTGCCATGCCAGGAAACTGAATTTCTTCCATTTAATTGTCTTAAGAAGATTCTGAAGATCACCTGGCAGGATAAGATACCAGACACTGAGGTCCTCACTCGAACTAAACTGCTAAGCGTTCTAACGCTGCTTAAGAGAGCACAACTCTGATGGACTGGCCATGTTATTTGAATGCAAAACATATGCTTTCCAAAAAGATTGTTTTATGGAAAACTCACACAGGGCAAGTGTTCACATGGTGGTCAGAAGGAGTGATAAAAGGGTGCTCTCAAGGTCTTTCTTAAGAACTTTGGAATTGATTGTGTGACTTGGGAGACACTGGCATTGGACCGCATCCCACATCAGAAAAGGTGTTGTGCTCTATGAGCAAAGTAGACTTAAAACAGCATAAAGGAAACACAGGATGTGCAAATTTAAAGTATCCACCCGAAATGTTCACATGGACTATTTGTGCCTAACCTGTGGCAGAGTATTCCAAGTTCGTATTGATCTGATCAACCACAGCTGGACACATTAACACTTGACTCTAGCATAGTGATGTCATTTTGGTCCTCTTTGAGAACAAGGGACAATAACCATTAATCACAATATACTCATCACTGTGCTACTGATATTGCTAATTGAATGTTGAAGACATCAGTGAAGAAGTCATTAGACTCGATTCATGTTATACCAACTTCTAGCCAAGTCAAGCCAAGAAGTCAACAAGGATTTATTAAACACCTACTACGTGCCAGGTACTCTACTAAGTTGGAGACTACTAGTTATTTCAAAAACTTAATATCCAATTCCACTTCAATACATTCAAACAATTCCTCCTGCCCAGAAACATTCCTACCTCATAACTATTTTTAAAATCTTAATTTATTTCTCAAGGCTTCACTCTGTAATAACTCCATGAAGAGTCAGGTTTGAATCATTTCCTCTGTGACTTTGGAGAAGTCAGTTTCAACTCTGTGTCTGTTTCACTACAAAAATTGCCTCTTCTGGCTCTAAATCTTTGATCCTAAATAAAGCATTTCTAGAAGCCTCTCCAAAAAAAATTACCTAGTGTTTATCCCTATCCTTTCAGTAAAATGTAAAATCTTTGAAGGTAGAAATTATTTTATTTTTATATTTGTATTCTTAGCCTCAAAATCAAGAAAACCAGGATTTAAGTCTAGCCTGTGACACATATTGGTTGAGAGACCTAGAAAAGTCACTTAACTTCTGTGCTAGAGATAATTCTGTACACAAAGAGGAAGTTTCCTTACTGACTATTCTCTACTCCAGTAAAATCACAGGTCTAGATTTTAAAAAAGATAAAAAAGTTCTTATCTTGCAAATAAACTGATGGCAAGCACTTTTTGAAAGTGAACTCCTGATGTTTGGATAACAACAAACAGATCCCATAATGGGTTTTATACTCTGAGAAATTCACTTTCGATTTAGTGGGTTGTCAGATATTAACACTGGATCACTGAAAGTCAAAGTTTGTTTTGTTTTGTTCTTGTTTTATCCAGGCTACTTTCAAGGGCAAAACTAAAAAGGACAGCTATGTTAATTTGTATGTGGTGAATGACTTGTTGCTTGAGGAGACAGCAAGATGATAGGCTCTGTGAGGGTAGGGATCATGTCAGATTTATCCTGCATTTCTCACAATATCTAGGTATACAGTAGGGGCTCAATGAATCCTTATTGATAGATGGTTTGAGATAAATCATAAATGTTTGATATTTTCTTTTTACTGTGGTTTATAATCCTATATATATAATATAATATATAATATATTTAATATAATATATATAATATATAACAATATATATATATCATAGAAATGCAGGCCAATATCCCTGAGAACCATGGTCACATAGTGGACTTAAGAAATTTCATCAGAATGGATGCAATATGGCCTAGGCAGTGAATCTGTTTTCCCTTTTCCTGATCTCTTTCTCTGGAGGAACAAGACTGTGTAGGTTTATAATGGCCTGTGAAGAACACTGTTTTTAGACCACAGATAGTTAAACTCATATATGATCAACATATACTTCTACATGTTTAAATGTTGAGCAATAAAGAACATTTTTTGTCTATGTTGACATATATAGATAATAATATGATATCATTTTAATGGGTAACAATGATTCCCGTAGTTATATAGGATAAGGATCTGGATCAAAATATTCTGATATTCAAATACATGAGATCCTTTAAGATTAAGATCAAGACTTCTAAGGTCAAATATTCCCAAGTCTTTTTTTAAGCATTTATTAAAAAATGTGGCCTAGTTCATAGAGGACTGGACTTGAATTTAGGGCTTGAATCCTACTTCCAACATTATTAGTTATGTGACAATTGATAGATCATATAATCTTTCTCAGCTTTAGGTTTTAACTCTATTATATATTTAAAGTTTGTAGGGCTCTCAGAGACCTTCTAGCCCAACTCTCTTATTTTATAGATGAGGAAGTAGGTTCTGGAGAGATTAAGCAACTTGTCCAAGGTCACAGAGGGAGCAAATATTAGAGCTGGGATTTGAGCTTAGGTCCTCTGACTCCTGGGGCAGCTAGGTGATGTGGTGGATAAAGCACCAGACCTGAAGTTAATCAGACTCATCTTCCTGAGTTCAAATGTGATCTCAGATACTTACTAGCTGTGTGGCCCTGACCAAGTCATTTAACCCAATTTTCTTCAATTTCCTCATCTGTGAAATGGCCTGGAGAAGGACATGACAAGAAAACTCCAGATGGGGTTAGATGAGTTGGACATAACTGAAATGACTAAACAATGACAACTTTTAACTCCAAATTCAGTTCCTTGGGCCTTACAGAATAATTATCAGGTTTACATAAGGAAGTTCAAAGTCTGCCAAGCTTATTGTAAGCCATATATGTGTATGTATGCATGTAAAGACAAGAATGCAGAACAAAGGATTCGAGGTGCACAGCTAAAATCTCTCAACAACCTAACTAGCCCTTTTAGTTTTTGGTGTCTCAAACCCATTCATTTGTAGGAGAGATACAAAGAACCTTGGTCAGAGGAAAAACTGAGGTGGGTACCTCAGTCCTCACAATTCTTGTGAGGTTTCTTAGGAAGAGTCTTTTGGTCCCTTCTTCCCGCATGAAATGGATTTAAAGTCCCAGGATCCCCATTGGAGTTAAATGGGAATGATAAGCAAATCCCAACTCTAAAGAAGAGAGCAGAATTCATCCCCCAATCCAGGGAGTTCAAATACATTGCTTGAAACTTCTGATTTAAGTAGATGACTGTTCTAGAATCCAAAAGGACCTGCCACCTGTAGCCTAAGATTCTGGAAGTGGTCAGATTCTTCTCCTCATGAAAAGAAAAGTTGCTTTTTCCTTGACAAATGACTAGATACGTTAAGGGCCTGCCTTCCCTCTAAAACACCAGATATTTGAGATCATAATTTCAGAATTTATTTACTTTCCCTCTTAGGACATCAGAGAAAATCTATTCATAGGGTCATAGGATCATAATTCTAGAACTGAAAAGAACCTCAGAGGCCACACATCTCAATTTGCAGGTAAGAAAACTGAGAATTAAAGAGGTTAAGTGACTTTCCCAAGGTCATGCATACGGTAAGTGCTGGAGATAAGATTTGAGCTCGGCTCTTCTCTAGTTTTCTCATTTGGTTGATAAGAGGGGAAGAGGGGTTGATAAGAGGGATGTCTGGGGTATATCAGAAGGACTGGTACCATTGGTGTGAGTGCTTGTTGAGAACTTTTCAGGGTGGCCCATCCACCTTTTGTGTCCAGCTTCACCCAACTCTCATTACGGCTCCAAGAAGTTGTAACATGTAGACTCTGGTAAACCATCTTTGCAGAGGGGCTAAATCAAGTCAAGGGTAACCAAGCCTTTGGTGAGTTAGGGAAATATCTATCCTAAGCATGTGAAGACTTCCCCTGATGGGACAGGTAGATGAAAACAATTTGTTCCAATGGCCATGAAGATGGCAGAAATAGGTGCTGGGGAGTGCTTAGACCTTGGTCAGTCATTAAAGATGCCAAGGTCATCCACTGCATCCTGGGCCATAGCCAGTCATCCTGACTTTTGTCTTGTCACTGCACTTTGATGACTCTGGAAGAGAGAGTGAGACTGATGACTGTTCAAATCTGCCTCACTTAAATCGAGGAAAATTAAATAACTTGCCCAGGTTCTAACTATCAGTGGTAGGATTTGAATCCAGGTCTTCTGACTCCAGAGACAATGCTCTTTCCATTGGGCTCAAGCTAAAAGAAAGCATGGTAGAACTTACTCCTCCTTTTAGAGAGAAATAGCACCTCAGCTAAAGGCTCCAACTCAAGCTAAGTTAGTGGCAGCAGAGAGAATAACACAGAAATCCTAACCCTAAGTAGGAAAGTGAGATTCGGTTCCCCCAAACAGGGAGTTCAAGAGACAGATTACTTGCTTGCAAACTCTGATTGAGGTAGAGGGCCTACCCAGAGAAGAGTGAGATAGATATATAGGAAGCAGTAGAGGTATGGTACAAGAGACCTAGCAAAAAAACATGTCCCCAAGGAATACAGACTAAGAGGAAACAGTGCCATGATATCACCAGAAGATACAGATGGCCTTAGGAGTTACTCCTCCACTCATGTGTTCTGGCCACATGTATTTCCTGTGTGTAATCCTTCTCTATTGCATGTATGCTTGGTTATATGTACCCTATATGTGTGGACCTCAGGCACGATGCTTATGTGTATTCACAATTCCCACTTAAGGTATTTGTATTTGTGGGAAAGGGTACTCTGTTATCATGGGGAAAATGTAGTATGGTTACTTTTTCTTGCTATGCTACTTCATTAAATACCTTCTTTGCATCAAGATTACTTTAGATTATTTAAAATAGCCAGACAGTGTAAGGTTGGAATATTGCCATTGTCTAGGAAAACATGACTTGGTGGACTTAGAAAAATATGAAAAGATGTGGACATTATCCACCCTTAGAGAAACAGAGGATAAACAAGTGTATTAGGGTCTTACATTGATGCATATGAATGTAAATGTCTGCATATGAATATGATTATAGATATCTAAGTGGATGTATGTAAGTATATGTAGTTATATGTATATGTGTTTGTATGTGTGTGAATATATTGTGTATGCATATACATGTGTTAATGTATATGTATGTATGTATATAAGTATATGTACACACATATGTCTGTCTGTCTATCTATCCATCTGTCTACTTGAATTTAATTGTAGCCTTTTTGAGGGGGAGAAAGTGGGAAAAAAGAACAAAGTAAAAAGTGCACAGCAGAGAACAAAAGAAAATTTACAAGGAAGCAAAGCAAAGATGGACAGCTCAGAACACAATATGTAGTATTTATTATATAGACTTTTTTGAAAAGGAAATTTATTGCTGTATATTTTGAATCTTCTCTTGTATTGTGCTGTGCACATGGCAATAGTTCTTTCTTTTCTTACTTTGTACTTAAGTTTTAGCATTCAAATTTATAATGTTTCTTTTTCTTTCCTTATTATATAAAGTTTAAAATAACAATTAAAAAAATTCTTTGTTTTGAAATAATTGTGTCCACTGACGACTAATAAATATACACATTGGTGGGGGGCTTTTGTTACAGTTTTGAGTAGAACAAGACCTGATTCAAGAGTGTCTTGAACCCGGGATATCTTTTCAGAGGAGCCCAGATATGAGAGAGGGTGCCTGGGGAGCTATACTCAGGCTAACGTAAGACAAGTATTTTGTAAACTTTCAAACTTAGAATTATTATAGAAATGCAGTAATGATTACTATAAAAAAGCAAAATTTCTCAAAGCAGGTGAAGCAGTGAACGTGGAAGTAACCAAATCAAACCAAACTAAGAACACTCAGTCTCAAATAAATACAGGCTGAAATAAATACTAGCCCTTAAAATGAAGTCAAACATGTTGTAGTCCTCACCTGGCACCTTTCCACAACAGTGCTCCTGGACTCTTGACTGTATCTAGTTCTTTAGGTCCGTGGACAGCACCAAATAGTATATTCAAATCTCATTTTGTCCTACAGTAAGTCTTAAGAGCAGGACCACAGCTGTCCTTAAAAGAAACTCCAAAGTAACTGAGACACAATCAATTAGCAATGCATTAATGACTTTATTATTAAGTTGTTCCATAGTTCAAAGGAACTCATTTGATGTTGTGAATGATTTGTTGTGTAATAGAAAGTTCTTTCCAAATCTCAGAGTGTTTCAATTATGTCCTTTTTTTTGTACTTTTTTCCTTTACCAATTACAGAAAATTGTTTCTACCCTCATTTCCCCATTGGATCGGGGTCTGGTCTGTTTTGAGAAAGATTGTTTTTAAGGGGAGCTGAGGATGTTGATGGTTAACATGTTTTTAATGACTGGAAAACTGAAAAGATGAGTCTATGGGAGTTGTCTTCAAAGTGAGGGTGAATCCCTATCCTTAAATTATGGCAAATCGTTCTAACTTTAGAGAGTATCTCTGGTTACCTCCCAGAGGACTTGTTGAATGTTGTTCCATCCTAGAGGTAGCTTTGCTTCTCACAGCTGGATCTTTTGATAAGATCTTGATGTGTCATGGCCTAAGGAAATCTAAGAATGGGAAACATGGGACTCCACAACTTGAATTTCTAGTTTCTGAAGGCAGGAAGGATGATATCAGAAGCTAAGTTGTACCTGGGAAGGAAATGACCTTTCTCTCCTAGAAGATTAAGATGGGTCTTGCTACTTCTAATTGCCGAGTTAGATTAGAATCCTATGGGTTATGATCTATAGAGTTAATGATTTATTTATTTGCTCAGACTTCAGCCAAACATTCATAGTTAAAAGCTCTCAAGGGTAGCAAAAGGCAAAAGATAAAGGCTTCCTGCCAAGGGAATAGAACTGGGTTGTAAATAAGCAAGACAGCTTCCAAGCTGTTATTCTTGTAGCTCACTCAGTCTTTAAAGACCATTCAGAGACTTGCTCTGAGTTTTCAATATGTTGAGTTCCAGTGAGTGTGAAGCTACAGCCTGCTAAGGTTTCTCTTATTCTCTTTATTTCCCCATCACCATCTGCCAAGACAGAATTCTATCTTTTTGTGAAAGATGGGCTAGGTGAGTGATTAATCTCTACCCTCAAAATAAAAATGAGTGTAGTCTTTCCTTTTGAGTCTGTCTTGGCTTCTGGCTGTGGGTGAGATGGGATGGAAGGTTGGGAATCCTTCCATTTTGGCTGTCTTGTTCAGTCTCTCTGGAATCCAAAGAGGGTACCATGTGGTTATGTCCTTGTGCTCACCCGTGGCCAAATAAATCTATATGGCACAACCAGTTTGACTTTTTTCTGGTCATAGTGGTTGTTTCAGCCATCAACATGGTTAGCCACCAAGCAATTTATGTTCTAGTCACTAGTCCATTTCAGTTATTTTAACAACAGAAATAACTGAATCTGGTCCAGTGAAGACTACCAAACCATTTAGTAATCGCATCGACTGGTTGACAGTTGTGGTGTTGTGCTGTGTAGACTCAAATGGCAATTTTTCCCTGAGGAGAATAAAGGATAATAAACACTTTCTAGGAACATGAGAGGGGTAAATTTGAGTGAAATGATAGGATAGTAGCATTGCATTACTTTGTGGCTAATCCTGAGTCTTTACAGAATGGAGGGAAAGAGGCACTGAAGAAGCTGATCTGCTTAATTATACCCTTAGCAGGGCTTGTACTTAAATAGTAAAATAGTCTCTTAAGCACTACACACACAGTAGGTGTTCAATGAATGTTTATTAACTGGTTTTTATTAAAAAGGGATTGGGGACTAGACCTATGGTGTCATTGGTATAGACAATTCCCAGATGAGGAAACTCCTACCTCCAATACAGGCTGCTACCCTCTGTGCACCTCAAAGAATTAGAGAACTCTCTAGAAAACTGAAAGGTTATGTCCAGAGTCACACAGTCAGTATAAGTCTGAGGCAATACTTGAACCTTGGTCTTGATTTCAAGACCTTCTCACTATTTTAAAGGAGGATTTGAGATTAAGATTCTGCAGATATAGTACCATCTATACACCTTGATCATATCAAGAAGGAAAGGGTAAAACCAAGGAATTATGGAAAAACAGGATTCATTCATCTCTTATAAGAGACCCAATAAGGGAAGCAGATAAGTGTTTACAGAGCACCTACTATGTGCCAGACACTGTACTAGGCACTTTTGTTTTTAACAAATATCTTATTTGATTCTCACAACAATCCTGTTGCTCTTATCATCCCCATTTTGCAGTTGAGGAGACTGAGTCAGAAAGAGTTTACATCACTTGTTCAGGGGTTCCACAGCTGGGAAGTATCTGAGGCCAGATTAGGTAGCACAGTGGATAGAGAACTTGCTCTAGAGTCAGGAATTTTTGAGCTCAAATCTGGGCTCTGATATTTATTAGCTGTGTGTGACCCTGGGCAAGTCACTGTTTGCCTCAGTTTCCTCATTTGTAAAATGAGCTGGAGAAGGAAATGGTAAACTACTCCAGGATCTTTGCCAAGAGAATGCCAAATGGGGTTGTGAAGAATTAAAGGCAACAATAACAGCTTCCTGATTCCAGGCTCAGCATTGTATCCACTGAGCCACCAACTGCCTCATATCAAGAGTTAATAAGGACTACAGACTAAACCCTGACTGTTTAAGTATGTATGGCATTCAAGATTGTGAATAAAGAGAAAAATCTCTTTAAGAACCAAGAGGAGTGCTCTCTCTGTCATAGGCTTACACCAATGGCCCAATTCAATGCATCGTTGACTAATTAAAGAATAAATCTGCCCTTTATTTGACACTTTGGTTCACCATTCAAAGAATCTTGAAGAACAAATATATAAAGAAGATTGACTCATTTTTCCTCAATTGTAAAAGAAAACTCTGCTCGTGGAGGCAGAGAACTGAAATTAATCCAGTTATCCTTCTTCCAATCATATAGGAATCATGCTGGAATACTTAGTGAAAAGGGCAGTGAAAGAGAGGAACATTTCAGATGTTCACTTCTCCTTGATACATGTAACCCAGAGCTACCTTCTGGTCTGGTAGCTCTATTAATCAGTAAACATTAACACCTTCTGGTTGGATCAGACCTGAGATAGATTCAATGATTATCTCCATGTTGATTATTCTTAAACCTACTCATCAAGCCCAAACCTTTTTCCTGACCTCCTGTCTTGCATGTCCAACTAGATATCCAGAAATAGACCTCACATAGGTGTCTTAAATTCAATGTGTCCAAAACTGAACTCATTATCTCTCCCCTCAAATGTTTCCCCTTCCAAACTGCCCTATTGCTGTTGAGGCTAGCACCATCCTCCCAGTGACCAAGGCTCACTTTCTAGGGATCATCCTGGACACCTCACCATCTTTCACCTCTCCTGTGCAATTTTTTGTCAAGGCCTATTGACTTCACTTTTGCAGCATCTCTCAAATAACTCCATTTTCCCACCTCTAACTCCACCAGTTGACTGGATGAGTAGATTTAAGAATGATCAACATAGAGATGATCATTGAAGGAGAAAGAAAGAGAAAGAGAGGAGAGACAGAAATAGAGAGAGAAAGAGAGAGAAAAGAGACAGAGAGAGAGAGACAGAGAAGCAGAGACAGAGAAACAGAGAGAGAGGAGAGACAGAGAAGGAAAGAGAGAGAAAGAGAAAGAAGAGGGAATGAGACGGAGACAGAAAGAGAGAGAGACAGAGACAGAGAGAGAAGAAACAAATGGGTGGGGGAAGAGAGAGAAACATGGTCAGACCTATACTTTAGGAAGTTCAATTTGATAGCTCAGTGGAATGGGGGAGAGATTTGAGGCTATTGCAGTTGTCCAAGTTTGAAGTTGTAAGAGCTTATACTGGGGTGGTGATAGTGTCAGGGGAGAGAAGAGAGAGTACATAAGAGATGTGAAAAAGGCAAAATAAAATGGACTGGAAGCACATTGAAAATGTGGAGGTGAGAATGAGAAGTTTAGCATGACATAAGTTGCCAGTCTGGGTGACTGAGAAGATACCCTTGATAATAATGTGGAAGTCAGAAAGAGGGAAGGGTTTTGCGGGAAAGATGAATTCTGTTTTGGACATATTGAGTTTAAGATTTCTATAACACATCTGGTTCAAGATGTCCATTAGGCAGACTTAGGTTGGGAGAGAGAGGTTATGGTTGGACAAATATATCTGAGCATCAACAGCACAGAGATGACTATTGAATCCATAGTAGCTGATGAGATCATGAAGTGAAATAGTATAGAGAAAAAAGAGAAAAGGAGTCATGAGAGAGGTGACATCCATCATCAATGGGTATTCCATGGATGAAGACTCAGTACAAGAGACTGAAAATACAAGGTCAGAGGTGTAGGAGAAGCACCATGATAAGAGTAGTGTCAGAAAAACCTCTATAGAAGACAACATCAGGGAAGCAAGTTCTTGACACTGTTAAAGATCACAGAGAGGTCAAGAAGAAAGAATGAGAAAAGGCCACTGAATTTCGCAAGAGATCACTGGTGACTTCAGACAGAGCAGTTTCAGTTGAATGATGAAACCAGAAGCCAGGCTATAGGGGATTAAGAAGAAAGCGAGAGAGAAGGAAGGAACAGTGGTTTATAGATGGGCTTCTCAAGGAGTTAAGCCACAAAAGGAAGGAGAGATACAGTATAATAGTTTAAAAGATAGATCAAATAAAAGGTCATTTTTTTAACGGTTTTTTTTTTTTTTTTGAGGATTGTAGGAATATTTGTAATCAGGAGGGAAGCAAACAGTATGCAGAGGGACACTGCAGATTAGTAAGAGAATTGGGAGAATAGAAAGGGCAATTGTTTAGAGAAAGAGGGTTGAAATTATATCACTTGTGCATTTAGAGGAGTTTGCTTTGGCAGAGAGAAGGACCACCTCATTACGTGAGTCAGGGATGAAGGCAGAGATAGGAAAGGAGAAGAGGGAGTTCTTGGTGAATGGCCTCACATTTTTTTCCAGTGAATAACAAGGCAAGGGTCTCATCTGAGACTGTGTGGGGAGGAAAGTCTTGGGAGATAGGAAGAGGCATGAAAAGGCTCTCAAATGCTGCTAGGGTGATTGGGATAGTGGGTTACTTGGGGAGGTATAAAAGAATTGACTTGCAGTGGTGAGGGCCCAGCTGAGATTGGGTAACATGAGTTTGTAGCATATGGTCTTTTGGATCTTCCTAGCAGGCAAATTACAGTTTTTGTGAAAGTGAAAATGACTGCTAAGGGGAATACCAGGAAAGTCACCTTTCCAAGGTTGGAGGCTCATAAATAACTTTTAGGAAGCCAGAAAACCTAGGAACCCCTCCATATTTATCATCCACTGAACAAACTTATAGAGGATTCCAGATTTGATTTTGGGACTTTGTCATTGCCTCAGTAAGGGAACTTGTATCTTTCAGGGTCTGAAATAACTCCCTTTAGCATGGATAGACATTCAATCAAAGCTAACTGCATTCATAGCTCTAAGGCTTCTGGTGACCTTTGCTGGGGACATGACAATACAGTGAATGACATTGATATAGCAGGTGCAAGTCTGCAGGAAATGGAAAATTATATATATATATATATATGTATATATAATATACATATATATACAAACACACATGTGTATGTGCATGTGTGTATGTTTGTGTGTGCGTTTGTGTGTGTATACTTTGAGGCAGGTTACATATATGCAAGTAACTGGGGAAATCTTCAGAAGTGGGAAGGGCAATTCACTCCTAGATCATCTCTGCTTCTTAGCGTCTCCAGTTTCTTTCAAGGCCCACCTCATATACCAATTGCTATGTGAGACTTTTCCTTATTCTTATAACTGCTATTATATTTCCCCTCAAAATTATGTCTCTGTTTTGCAAATATCTATCTATTCATCCATGTGTGTACATCCTTCGTTACCAAAGAAGACCATGCCATCAGAGAAATAATGACATGACTTGCACTTGACTTTGTTTTGAGTGAGGGAACTCTGTGCAAGGTCACCAGCCTCACTTCTCCTCCAGAGCCATCTGAATCCAGTGAGCAGATATTTATCACAATGACTGGAGATGACCCAGGATGAGGCAATTGGGGTTAAGTGACTTGCCCAAGGTCACACAGCTAGTGAGTGTCAAGTGTCTGAGGTGAGATTTGAACTTAGGTCTTCCTGACTCCTGCACTGGTGCTCTATCCGTTGCACCACCTAGCTGCCCCCTGTTCATCCAGATATACATATAAATGGCACACACATACAGATGCATATGTGAGTGATTGCGTGAGTACATGTATGTGTTGTTTCCATAACTAGGTTGTGAGAAACTTGAGGACAAGAATTGTTTAATCTTAATTCCCAGTCTCTAGTATAATGCCTTGAACATAGTAGGCACTTAATAAATTGTTAATCAATCTATCTGACCTCGGCAGAGAAGTCCAAAGTTTGAGTCTGGAGAAGACTAGATGTTATAGACCAGGCTGGTATATCACTAGGAGTGACTATGGTGGGCAGCTGAGTCAGAAACTGGGCAGATTTTTAAAGTGAAAGGAAGATACTGAAGGTTAAAAAACAGGAAATAGGGAAAACGAGTAAACACTTTGTCCCAATTTCAAATTGCTTCTGAATACATAGGGTTGTTTTATTTTGGTTATGTGTTTATGACCCACCCTAGGTACTGCTGACACCCTGTAAAGTCTTTGGTCTCAGCCTACTGCTTCCTACTGACTCAGCCAGACCCAAACAGATCTTTCTCTGTATAGTAAAAACAAAAGAAAACCCAAAACTGATAAAAATCTTATCAAACAAAATACAATGAGATCAGCTGGAATTTGGCACCCTTCTTTGATTGAGAAACCAACTTGTTAACAACTAAACATCTCAGTAGTCCACAAAAAGAAAAGATACCCTCTTGGTTTCTAAAGAAGGCTGTATTGACTAGGATCCAAGCTCAAGGGCACATCTTAAGTAGTCGAAAAATGATGAGTTAGTTTTATCTGATAAAAAAGTTCTTTTTAGGATAAAACAAAGGTTCACTATAGAGGGGAGACATTAATAAAATAGAAAACCAAGCTTCAGATTAATCAAATGTCACAAAATGTTGAGGGACTGGGAAGGTGATCCATACCATGAGACAGCTTGCCAAGAATAATGTACAAATAACTTAATCTCCTGGTCTCCGTGGAGGAATGTGTTGGCTATGACATTCCCAAAGCACATCTGGTGGCCCTCCATGAAGTAGCTTGTTGTCAGACAGAGAAATTATTTTGTAAGCCTTTTAGAGGGAAATAGCATTGTATTTTCCCAAGTCACGGTACATATGGCAGAAATGTATGGAAGAAAGAGCTATTAAAAATGGGACAGAAACTACATGGAGAAAGAAAAAAAAAAGCAATTTTTAGAGATTATTCTGTTCCAAATGGAAAAAGTCTGGACTATAGTGCCGGGAACAGAGCACTTAATCTGAGAGGAGATGCTCTGCAAAATATCAGCTGAGGAAGATCAAATCTAAGAAGAACTATATAAAGATGATTGGTTCCTTGAACTTGCAGAAAAGCTATTATTGAAACCACTGTTTTATTTCAGAGAACATAGTCCACGAATATTTATTAAGTACCTGCAGAGGATGCAATGCTTTACTAGACCTTGGAGAGTACATTTTTTTAAAAGATACTTTCTCTGCTTTCAAAGAGCTTATAATATATTTGAGGACTAAAGGCAGATAGCCACGTAGTCAATATAAACCTTTATGTCTCAATACAAAGACTTTGGCTCACAGTGAAAAATATAATTGTTTTAAGAAGGTGGTGAGGGGAAAGGGGCAGAAAGAGAATTCAGGAGTCCATGGAAAATGCAGTTTATTGAAGATAGAATCCACTTCTCCCTAATACCACTAGATGTCCCTTTGGAGGGAATGTCTGGGGTATCTGTCTGTCCCACTTCCACCATGGAGAGGAGTCACCTTCTGCTTACTCTCATTCAATAAATTTAATAGGAATTTAGAGACTAACTACTATATCCGCACACAGATAGATAGATAGATAGATAGATAGATAGATAGATAGATAGATAGATAGATAGATAGATAGATAGATAGACAGATAGATAGATAGATAGATAGACAGATAGACAGATATTTAGATAGATAAGGATAGGAATGGGGAGGGAGAGCGGAGAGAGAGAGAGAGAGAGAGAGAGAGAGAGAGAGAGAGAGAGAGAGAGAGAGAGAGCTACCAGTTTAGGGGTTTCAATCCTTCTCCTGAATGTCACATTCTCTTTGCCAATCTCTTCATTCTGAGTCATCACTTCTTTTTTGGAATCTTTGCATTTTTATTCTTTGATTATTTCCTCCATTCTATCTAAACCTTCATTACCTCATATACACCAGACGATAGAACAGCATTTCTTAATCCTCACCATTATTTTCCCTTGCAAAGGTCCAGATAGACCTTTTCTCTTGCAAAGAGACCATCTTGCATTTGTAGTACATGCACTCTACTGTAGTCAAGAAAGCATTGAATTTGTAGTCATAAGACCTATTCATGGGCAAATTATATAATCTTTCTGGGTGTACCTTGGTTTCCTCATTTGTCAAATGAAGGAGTTAGATGAGATAAACTCTAACACAAGTTTCTTAGCCTTTTTTTTTTTTTTTGGTATGGAAGACTTCCTTAGCAGACTGGTGAATCCCAGGGATCCTTTTGCAGAATAATGTTTTTAAATGCATAAAATAAATTGCATAAGATCATAAAGAAAATAATCTTATTGAAATAAAGGTGTAATTTTTTCTCATCTAAGTTTATGGACTCACTGAAATATGTTCATAGACCCTTTTGGAAGTCTGTGAGCAAATAAGGACTCCTGATCTGAAGTCTCTTCCAGTTCAAATCCTAAGATCTTGTTATAGCCCTGTCAAGCTTTGTTTTCCTAGAAACAGAAGTTGTGTACAGGAGCCCCTGGAGCCTGCTGTCAGACAGAAGCAGGAAGAGTTTGGAGCTGAACAGTCCCCATGATCTGAGACAAGGAACAGGAGCAGATAGCTGCCTATACGTGAACTCAGACAAGAACTAGGAGTAGTTGGCCCATGGAGGAGGAGCTGTGGGGTTTGAAAATCAGCCTTGAGTCAAGAAGGACTTTACTTGGACACTGTGTATTGATTAAAGAGATTGTCCTAACAGTGACCCAAGGGTGGATGGTGTGGTATTTTCTGCTGCCCCTTAAGGATGTGTTGTGGTATGGAAGACCTAGCCTGGGACTCCCTGACTTTGGGGATGCAGTGACATATGCATCATATAACATACTGAATGTTATGAGATATGTATATGTATTAGATGATATGTTTTGCTTAAGGATGTTGCTTTGAATGTTATGCTCTATTTTATTGAAAAATGTTTAATTTATTACTGAATTAATAGAGAGTTCATTATACTATGTGATTAGACCCTTAAAACTATTCACAATAGCAGTCCTCAGGTGTACTGTCTGTTGATTGGTGTTTGCAGGTCTTAATTCATGATTATTCCAGTCAAGAAGACAAATCACACATGTCCTGAAGGTAACTGGAACTGTTTCTTCTTTAGTCATACCCAAACTATATTGTTTTCTTGCTTCTCCTGTTAATAGCTTGTTTGCATTTTTTTCTTGATACAGGTGGGTACCCTGAGTGCATGACATTTTATGGGCATGGCATATTACTAGGTAAGGTAGACCATATAATGAGGGACAGCATGGAATTTTGGATAGAGAACTGGCCTTGAAGACCTGGGTTCAAGTCTTCCTTCTGAATGATACTGGCTATATATATGACCCTTGACCTCTCACTAAACTAACTCCATAAGACCTCAAGTTGTAGAAAAGTTGCTAACCTTCATTGACAGAGGGAATTTGCCACTCTAATCAAATCATATATCTATCACATAATCATCTATTGCATATATATCTTGTAAACCTAACAAATGAGGCAAATACACAGTTTCCTTAGACTTCTAACTCTTATATGCATTTTTCCCCTTTTTTGCCTTACCTATTTGTGGTGGTATTAATCAATTTTGTTTTAAAAGGAGTAGAAAAATCATACTTTAATCTGCATTCAGAGTTCATCACTTCTCTCCTGAGATGGAAAATATTTTTCATCACGAGTCCTTCAGAATTATCATGGATTATTGCATCGATCAGAGTAAGTAAATTTTTTACAGTTGATCATCATTACAATATTGCCGTTAAGTGTGTACAATGTTCTCCTGGTTCTACTCATTTCACTTTGCACCAATTCATGTAAGTCTTCCCAGGTTTTTCTGAACCTATAGCACAATAGTATTCCATTGCAGCTAAGTACCACAACTTGTTGAGCCATTCCCCAGTGGATGGATATCCCCTTAGTTTGCAGTTCTTTGCTTCCACAAAAAGAGTTGCTATAAATATTTTTGTATAAATAAGTCATTTCCCTTTTCTTTGATCTTTTTAGGATACAGATCTAGTAGTGGTATTGCTGGATCAAAGGGTATGCACAGCTTTATAGCTGTTCAGACATAACTGCTTACTTTGAGAATAAATGAGAGTAAATGGTTATTTACGTAGCACTTTCAGGTATGTGAAGCATTTTACAAATATTATCTCATTTTATTCTCTCAATAACCTTGAGAGGCAGGTACTGTTATTATCTCCATTTTATAGATGAGGAAATGGAGACAGTGACTTGCTCAGAGTCAAGTGGCTGAAGCTGGATTTAACTCATTCTTCTTGATTCTGGGTCTACCATTCTATCCATTGTACCACCTATCTGCTTATAGGGAGTTGGTGGAGGTGGGGAGAGAAAAGCCATTAAATGTATTCTGAAAGGAGTGGTACATCTAAGAATAAAGGCTGAAATAGTTACAGAGGGTTAGGGTTCAAATAGACCTTAAAAATGTAAGCAAACATGTTTTATGTGGAAACAGTTGATATCCTTTAGTATTTCTTAAAATGTTATGGTTACTTTATAAATGTCTGTTATATAGGGTTGTTTGTAAAACATGTTATATGAGTTAGAAGACTTTTTTTATCCGCCAACAAAAAATAGCATTCTACTATCGTAATTTAAATTTCTTTCCAGTATTTTGTAGATTTAAATTTGAAAGAATAGTGATGGAATAACCAAATAGGCAAGAGACATCTTGAAATATTTAGCCAAATGATTCCGCCCTCCCCACCCTGGGCTCATTCAAACTAATGCAGCTTTGTCTGGTTCTCTCTTATGAGCAGATCAGAATTCTACGGTGTACTGACAAACTTGTACTGCTAACTTGGTTATGAAATTTTAAAATTGGTTTCTTAATTAGAAGGTAAAGCAGGTCACAGAATCACAGCTTTAGAGATGGAAAGGAAAGGTGGAAAGATTATTCTCATGTTCTCAAATTAGATAACCACAGATTACCTAGGTTCCAAGTTGATTTATTTAGTTTTCAAATGCTGGTTTCAAAACTTCTTACTGATGAATTCACAGTTCAGGTGTCTCAGTGAAAGAGGCAATATATTTCCAGTTTGGCCAATTTTGTGTGGAAAGTATAAATGTGAACCTATATGGTCCTACATATGGACTCATGACTTCTTCATGGATTTGTGATTTCATCAGAGGGTACTAATTTCTTGAACATACTTTGTCATTCTCCATGATTCTTGATCCTATTTCCTTATGCCCAGTAATTCTGTAGAGAATCTCTCTATTATATGGAAGGTCTTCATCTTGCATCTTGTGATACCAGTATGCCAATAAAGCAATCTATCTTTTGTCTTTCATGCCTGCTATTTGTCTAACCAATCTCCTTTTCTGGTTAAAACATTGTGGTTTTTTAATTGGCTTGTCATATTTGTTGTTTTTGGTAATGTGTTAAACCTCCTTACCCTCACCAAAAGTTTCCATTGATCTATGTATGATTTGTAATTTTAATCTATCTGAGACTATAATGTTCTATAATTCACTGGAGCAGTGGAAAGAGTGATGGATTTGGATTCAGAGGCACTGTCTCTGCATCTGAACTCTGTTGCTTACCTGTGCGACCTTGGGCAAGTCAGTAGCCTATGTGGGCTTCAGTTCTTTCCTCTGTAAAATGAAGTGTTTGGATTAAATTATTTCTAAGATTCCTTCCAGCTCCAAATTTATTATCTCATGATTTATTCTTATTACTTATTGTATTGTATAACCATTTATTGCTTATCCATTTCATGTTCTTTATTAATCATTAAATACTTAATATTTATTATTATGTTATTTAATCATTTATTATATATCATTCAAATGATAATTCAACTTTCCATTATTCCTCGAAGGTCCCCTCTTGATATTGCTTCCACAAAACCATAACTTTAATTACATGGAAACATAATGAATGTGAGACACAGAATGTCAAAGCTTAAGGCTTTATCAATCATTCAAAATAGAAGTAGGAAAGCAGAGAAAATAAGATCTAAAAATCCCACAAAAGTCTTTTAAATTTAAATAATGCCAGTGTATGTATACATACCTACACAGATAGAAGCTCAAAATCTATGCTCCAGTGATTATACTTTGTAATAAACATTTCATTGCATGATCCTCTGGTACTTTGATCCTCCTATGCTTCAAAAATATTTACTCAATTAAAAATGAACTCACTGTTGCAAAGTGTCTACTCAACCCCCCCAAACTGTAAACCAGGAGTTTATTGTAGCACATCATCAGGGGTGGTAAAAGCTGCTTACCTATGTCTGAAAACATTCTTCATTGTCTAATATGGGGAGGGAAGGAATAAGCATTTTTATAGTGCTGGCATCATGCTAATTACTTTTGCAAAGATGATCTCATTTGACCCTTAAAACAACCACAGGAGGTAGGTGCTATTATTATTATCCCCATTTTTCAGTTGAGGAAACTGAGGCAAGCAGAAATTAAGTGACTTGCCCAGGGTCACACAGCTAGTAAGTAAGAACTCAGACCTTCTTGATTCCAAGCCTACTGTGCGCCACCATCATCTACCTCTATCTTCATCCCACTTGTTTAATTTACAGTATTTCTATGTACATTTGGTTTTCTCAATGACTTGATTAAGGTTCTTTCTCCTGGGAGCTCAGTTCTGCTTACTTGGAGCATTACTCCCTCTCCCCAATTGTCATTTCAGCTTTTAGTGGAAAAGTCAGCATTTCGTGGAGCCTGAGCCAACTTTAAAGCTTTTAAATTAAGCTCTTTATAATCTAAGTATCCCCTCATCCCAAAAAACCTTATGCATGTCAAAGGTGCTTAACATGCATATCAAATTCAAAGTTCGTTTTTTAAAACATAGTTTTGATTTATCTGAGTGCAACGCCCTCCCCCCAGTATCAAAACAAATATTTAAAATGTAAAAAATATGTTGTTTTTATACACAGATAAATCAGAAAAGGTTGAATGGAATCTTTCCAAACCTTCCAAAAACATTCACCTTTGAGCTGAAAATTGGCGTGAAGAATTAAAGTCCAGAGGCTATATATTTTTTTCTTTTGTGGGAAAATCTCAGATACCTGTTTTTGGATCCTTTTTAAAGTGTTCCCTTAACTAAAATGATAAATGTCAGCAACAAAACCAAAATAAATTTTGTAAATCTTGCTTTCATAAAACCTGGGGCACAGCCATCAATGACTTTATAACTTGAAGGATTGTAGAGTTGCCTTGTCCAATCTTGTCATTTTAGACATAAGAAAAAGGAATCTCAGAGAAGGGAAATGAAGGCACACATTAAATAGTGGTCAGACCTTGAATCCAGATCCTCTGGCTCATAATATCATCTCCTTTACACTGTACTAATAGTGCCCTCTAAATTATTTTTGTTTATTGTTAGTAGTCTTTATTTATCTTTTCCGGAAATTCTGAATCATTTAACTTAAAAAAATACTTTTTTTTTTTTGAGGAAATAGAGTGGGAATTAGCTTACATGTCCACAGGTCAAAAGTCTCTTAATTCTCTGAGTCTTAATTTACCCATTTTTAGAATGGGAAGGGGTATGGACAAGATGGACTTCTGAAACCCTTTCCAGCTCTTGACCTGCAACGCTAGGATTTTAATTTATTGTTGTTTAGTCATGTCGGATTCTTTGTGAACCCATTTGAGGATTTCTTGGCAAAGAGCCTGGAATGGTTTTGCATTTCCTTCTCCAGCTCACTTAACAGATGAGGACACAGGGTGAAATGACTTGCCCAGTGTCACATAGCTAGTTAGTGTCTGAGACTGGATTTGAACTCAGGAAGATAATGAGTCTTCTATCTTCTAGCTGTGTAAAGTTTACCACCTCTTCATTATTCTAATTCTTTTATACTTCAGTAATAAAAGCTGCCACAAATTCTTCAGGTGGTAGGATAACACAGTTAAAATAATGTTGGAACTGGAGTGAAAAGTTTAGCTAGAGATGAAGTATAGCTCTGAGACTTTCCAGTTATTTCTTCTTATGGATGATCTTAATGAAACATAATTGAATCAGTGGAACTGTCTTAGAGTTGAAGGGACTTTAAGAGATTCCCCAATCCAACTTATTTAAAATGAGAGAAATGTTAGCAGAAATTCATGGGACACAAGCACAATTCCAAATGGTTTTTAGCCTCATTGATTTCCTGATCTCAAACCCTATAATCCTACATAATGTTCCCAGACCATTGGCATTGAAGTTGCAAAGTAATGAGTTTTATGTGGACTTGGTTTAGAGGATTTTGTGAAGGTATGTTTTTTGTTTTTTTTTTTTAGCATTTCTCTACTCCATCCTCTGCAAAAGATGCTCATTAGCTTTTTGCTTCTGTTAATCATGAGCCCTGAAAGGTGAGTTGAGTAATGGCTTTGGGCTGGATAGTTTCTTGTTGCCTTTGAGTGTATAATGAAACCAACTCTACAAACTCTTACATTTGCTTTTTTCAGTCAGAATCTGCGAGCAGTTTTCACATTTAGCTGCAACATTTTTCAATATTCTGATTTTATGGATTTTTGCCTTTACATTCAAGGAAATTTTGTAATAAAATCATATATCATCTTTATGGGCCATACTGGCCCACCTGCTGTTCCATAAATGTGTGTGTGTGTGTGTGTGTGTGTGTGTGTGTGTGTGTGTGTGTGTGTGTGTAAGGAACAGCTAATAGCTATTGCCTCATCTCACTGTGAGATCCTGCCCACTGCCTCATGAGTTTTGGACCACTGGGAATTATAGGAGATGGGTGAAGGGTAAGTAAGGGAGACGAGTGTCTCCATATTGCCAGAGTAGAGGAGGAGCTGTCAGTATCAGTAGGGGGCATCATTTTCTCCTACCTTGATGTCTGAAGTACCATGGGAAGAGTGGTATGGCTATTCACACCACTTGAACGAGTGAGGAGTCACTAACTATAAGCTTTCTAGTGAAACATAGGAGTACCAGGACTTATCATTTGCCTTAATATGCCCTCCGGAGCCCTGGGCACTGTCATTTGATCTCTTGAAGTATTGTAAGGACCCTTGAATCTTGCCATCTACAATGCTGTTGCACCCCTAGGCTTTCTTAGTCTTATTATCTGCCCAGCCACTATTTTTTATACTATTATCATTAAGATTAAAAGAGGGGGGGAACTTTTCCAAAGGAAAAGGAGATTTTCTTTAGTTCAAACTCAGGGGAAAGCAAAGAGTCATTAAGAGAATTCCTGCAATTTTAATAATTTCTGAGACTACTCATATTCTAGACTGCTTCATGGACCCAGAGACAGACTTGAAAGGTAAATGAGTCAGTAGCAGTGAATAGGAGCAGTTGTTATGTTCAGGTAATTAATTAAACCTTCTTCATACTCAGTTAACGGCTACACATGAATTTAATTCAATTCGAGAAATCGTTATTAATCATCTCTGACATATAGAAGTCAGGTTGCTATATTTTAAGGAAACAAATACAAAGATAAAATAGTACCTGCCCTGAAACACATTGGATTCTTCTTGGGGGATACACCACCATGTTCACAGAGAAGTAACTATAAGATAACATAGGAGGGGATAGAACCCTAACAACTACTGGTTCACCAAAGTGGACTCATAGGAACACAGTAGGATATTCATAGTTTTTGAGGGAACCACAGTGAATGAGTATCTGTTGTTGAGTGCTAAAACCTCAGTGAATCTCAATTCTATTTGCATCATCCTATTTTTGGAAAATTGACTTTTTGGTGGTTGTGATAAAAAGCAAGAATTGCTGGAAAATCATGGTGGAACAGGAAATGAGGCTAGAAGTACCCAATCTGATTCCAAGGTTTGAGAAGGTGTGCAGGGTCCAACAGGCACATACATCCCATTAGTAAATCACTAGTTATTTAAGAATGGAATAAGAATATCCTTTTTTCTTTGATTTATGTGTATTTTTCTAACACCTCATAAGTTATGATATAAATACTTCTTAAGTTGTTTAGATGTAATTACTTAAAAATATGACTGTTAAGACCTAAATTAGATTCTTAGCCCTGATACATAATAGAGTGTGACTGGTTCTGGGAGTTTAGGTCTTTCTTTTGGCCTAGAGGTTATGAAAAAATTACTGACTGGCATTCATTGAGAAAATTGGGGAACCTCTGAACTAGGGGCATCAAGAATGGCAGAGATTCTAAAAGGTACATTCCAGGCACAGCAGTCTCCCCTGAAGGCACAGAAATAGGAGATAAAATGTCAAATTCAGGGGACAGCTAGTGAGTAGTTCAGTTTGGTTAGAATAAAAACAGTGAGGAGGGAAGTATATGAAATGTCTGGAAAGAGTGATGGGAGCCAGATCTTGGAAGACTTTGAATGCCAGTTTGAATTGTGAATTGCCCAGAGAAATGACCATATAAACATGTAACTGAAGCTTCAGGCTTTTAAGTGGGTGTTGCTGGTAAGCAATGGAATGGTTGCTGGTAAGCAATTTCTTTTCCTCAACCTGCCTCATCTTATAAAATCTTTGCAGTTTTTTGACCACATCAATGGTCAGAGATAAGCAAGTGTCATTTAGCTTAATAAACATATAAATTTTAAACCAATCTGTTTTAAAAATTATAAGAACTTGTAAAGATGCTTGAGAAAGATACAAAAATATTCCTTCTGACATTTTAGGAGGGCAGTTTAGGTTTACTTTCAAAGTTTCAAGAAACCAAATGACTCTCCATTTCTTTACAAGTGGTTTAATCACATTGGTGGTATGGTTATAATCCAGATGACTCTCTTGAGGGACTGAGAGGAGAATTGCCAATATTTCTTGTGTTGAAAGGACTATAAAGGAGAAACAGAACATACTTCATGGGTTGATAAATAGTCCAAAAAATGGATGTTATGAGTATTGCAAGACTATATTATTTTATTTGTGTGTGTGTATTTCCTTTCTGCTGTGACAGTGAGGATTGGTGGTTTGAGTTTGAGAATTAATTTAAGAAATAAAGAGGTTATTATTATTATTTAATCCATACTTGTGTTTCAGTTGGGATATGGCAAGAGAAAAAGTCTGGTTTAGAATTTTAAATGGGAAAATAAAATTAAATAAAATATTTGGAGAAAGATAAAGAGCTGGCAATGTTACTTAATTCACTGAAAACTATAATAACACATTTCTTGAAGACTTCAAATAGATTCTTAGTAATTCTGTGTTGAATTTTAAAAATCAAACTCCCCATGGAATGAATTAACCATGAAAAATGTGGAAAGTAAGTAGACGTTCTTTGACCCTTTCCTAGAGAAAGCATATTTGTTAGAGACCTGACCTTGGACTTAGGAAGACCTGGGTTCAAGTCCTGCTTCTGACGTATCCTGGATCGATGAACCCCAAGCAAGTCCTTAAGACTGTAAGTTGCAGAACAATTGATTAGTTCTGCATTAGTGGAGGGAGATTCAGTAGTTCACAGGTCCTGAACAAACAATATTAACAACAAATCCTTGAAATAGGAGCTCCCTAATCTTTTGCATTTTTACAATGGCAATAGAACGTTCCTCAAAATCTTTTGCTTTATCAACTCACAGTCATTTGCTAAGTATTTTACTGTGTGCCAGTCATTGTGATAGGCATTAGGGATATAAAAAAGTGTATCCCCAGGGATCTTACATTTCATCTATAAATTTATCCTACTATGATATTCCTGTCTCTAGAAACATTTTCTTCTGATTGATGCCTCATTATGGTGTGGAATTGACTCCCTGCATTTCTGAATGCTCTGCCAGTGTGGCGAAGCTTTGCCAAGTCCTATCAAGCTGTAAAACCTTTGAGTATGAGCCAAAAGGTATATGTGTAACATAAGGACCAGCACATGTAAGTTCAGAAGGTTCATTACCAGGTTGGCCACAGGAAAATTGATTTTTTTTTTTTGGTAACAGCGATATCAAAGATTCTCTCTGGTTGGTTGGTTTGTTGTTGTCCTTCATTCTCAAAGAGGACCAAAATGACATCATTATGCTAGAGTCAAGTTTCAGTGTGTCCACCTGTGGCTGATCAGACCAACATGAGCTCAGAATATTCTTCTACAGGTTGGGCACAAATAGTTCATGTGAACATTTGGAGTCGATTCTCTAAATTTGTGTATCCTGCGTTTCCTTTGAGCTGTTTCAATTCTGGATTGCTCATAGAGCAAAGTACCTTCTCTGATGTGGGCATGCCATGTTGAGTGGTGCTGTGCCATCGTCTCCCATGCCACACAATCAATTCCACAGTTCTTAAGAGAGACCTTGAGATTGCCCTTGTATCGCTTCTTCTGATCACCCTATGAATGCGTACCCTGTATGAGTTCTCCATAAAATGATCTTTCTGGCAAATGTACATTTTGCATTTGAACAATGTGGCCGGCCTATCAGAGTTGTGTTCTCTGAAGCAGAATCTGAATGCTTGGCATTTTAGTTTAAGTAAGGACCTCAGTGACTGGTATCTTTTCCTGCTGGGTGATCTTCAGAATCTTCCAAAGACAATTCAAATGGAAGTGACTCAGTTTCTACTAAGAAGTAAAAAGGTTGACCGGATCAGTAGAAGGAGAACCCATAGTAATGAAATTACACATACTTTATGTCTTGAAGTACCTGGATATCCTATGTGAAACCCTAAGTAAGAAAGAAAATGTGTTTTCAGTTATATCCTACTGTGAATATTGGAGATGATGCATCCTGGAATTTTCCACTTTGTATCATTAACTTCCTCATTAATGCAGAAATGAAATAATAATTCCCCCTCCCAAGTCCCACATTCTTCTGCATTACAAGTATATGTATCAAGATTATTGGACATGAATAGTCACAGAATTTGCCAACTAAGTTGAAGCAGATTTTTTTTCTACTTTCCTAGTGGTCTGTCATTATCTTTTCCAGCAAGAAATTGATCAGTAGAAATAAATTGTATCAATTTACCTCACGGTATTAAAAATATTGTTAGAGATTTGGCTTTCTTGATTTGACTGTTCCCAAAACATTGTCTCTGTCAGTCAATGAGGCATCATTTAATGCCCAGGAAGAAGTCAAACCTTGAGATTACTAGTTGCAGTCTTGTTATGATTATCTAGAAATCTCAAAAAGGTTAAAGGAATATACTAAGGAGATGTCCTTTTGTGGAATGAAAGAATGCGAGAAGTGAAAAACAATCTCAGCAAGCATGTAGTGCAATCCTTTCATTCTACAGATGGAAAGATTGAGGCTTGGCAAAACTAAGTGAGTTGCACAAGGTAACATGGTGACAACACATTTTTCCTGACTTCCAAAAGTTCGGTGACTTTTCCATTACGCCAAGTTGTGTGTTTGATCTCTGTCCTTCCTTTTACTTGTAAAGAAAGCAGCTCCTTTCTTCTCACTATAACTTTTTTTTTAAAAGTATTATATAAAGGCTATCCAGATGCAGTGCAGGTGTATAGAACCATCCTCAAAGCCAGGGAGACCTGGGTTCTAATTTTGCCTCTGTCACATTTTGGCTTTATGACTCAGGACAAATTATCTAACTTCTAGTGTTGTAGGCAGGAAAGACTATTGTCATAGAGGATGTTACCGTCCTATAGTGATTGAGGGATTTTCTTCATCTGGGAATTCCCCATAGTAATTAAATCACAGGTCCAGTCCCTCCTACAGGCAAAATCAAACTAATGAGACTGTGCAATTAGTTAATTAATGGTCCTAGAGACTGCCAGTGAGAAAAACTCAATCTTAATTCAAAAGATAGCTCTATCCCTGGCCTATTGAGAGAAATTAAGGAAATGGAAATATACTCAATATTCCTCATCTGTGAAACAGGAATAATAATGAGTGACTTCACTAGGATGGGGTGTGGGTTAACTAGTTAATATTTGAAAACAACTGTGCCAAGGCCAAGCATTAATATCATTTGAAGAACTGAGAGTTTGGGTGTTTATTTGACTGTGCACATTCAAACACCAGTGTTCTTCTATCTGAAGAAGAGATTCAGAACTTGAGAAACTCTGACTCTGGGAGCCAGACTTGGCCCTTCAGCGAGGCATGTGTAGTTAGATTGCGTGTGCATAACTGAGGGCAGAATTTGGCCCATAAAGTTCTGAAAAATCTGGAAATTTAAAAGGTCTGGAAAAAATGAAAATCTGCTTGATAAAATAAATTATGATGTGAATGGAATCAAATGAGATTTCCCATATTAAGAAAATAGTGATTTCACTTTTATGAGAAATTGAAATATACACACACATATACAATGATATTTATAGCTTTTAATAACAGAAAACAAAGACTTTTGTAACACCTTGTACATATGACTACACACTTTGGTGTGTGTGTGTGTGTGTGTGTGTGTGAATGTGTGTTTGCATGCAGAAGAATGTTGACAAGTATACCTCTGGGAGATAGGGGAGAAGTTATTGCCATGGATCATTCCCAGGACTCTCATGACCCTAGACAATCACACATGAATGAATATCCAGTTAGAAGGAAGGAATTCTTCCCCCTGCATGCACATACACAAATGTGGTCTGCTGTGTGCAAGCATCAAGACCCCAGCATCAGCTCTTTAAAGAGCAACCATACTAGAAATCAAGGAAATGCCCATCAATTGGGCACAACTGAATAAGTTGTGGTATATAAATATAATGGAATACTATTGTTCTATAAGAAATGACAAACAAGAGGACTTCAGAAAAGCCTGGAAAGACTTACATGAACTGATGCTGAGTGAAACAAGTAGAACCAAGAGAATATTATACACAGTAACAACCACAGTGTGCGAGGACTGTTTTTGATAGACTTAGCCCTTCAGAGTAATGTAAGGACCTAAAACATTTCCAAAGGACTCTTGAGGCAAAATGTCATACACATCCAGACAAAGAACTATGGCATTGGAACACAGAATGAAGCAGACTATTTTCTCTTGTGTTGCTTTGTTTTGTTTTTTTTCTCATGGTTTCTCCCATTTGTTTTAATACCTCTATGCAACATGACTAATGTGAAAATGCGTTTAATAAAAATGTATGTGTAGAACCCATATAAGGTTGCATGCTGTGAGAAGGGGGAGGGAGAGAAAATTTAAAATTTATGGAATCAATTGTTGAAAACTGAAAACAAATAGATTAATTAAACCAAAAAAAACCAATCATAAACTCTCTGGGAGATGCATAATCAAGTGCTATGTAGAGTGTCTGGTATGTTTTTATAACTATTAATTCCTTAACCATATACCCTGCCCTCACTATTAGACAATGTCAGTTTACAAATAGACCCTTTTCATCATTGTTTATTCACATAGCTTCAATAAATAAATATGGCTCCACTGAAGTAAGCTATCTTTTTGGGTCAGTGTTAAGTTCCATCTGAATTCCTTTTTTAGCTTGTCATTAAAACAGGATGAGGAGAGCTTTCCATTTCAGCAAATAGTCAATTTCCCTGATCTAGAATAAATTTTCAAAGACCTCTACAATGAGACCTCTTGGTCACCTTCAACCTGGTTTAGTCAATCTGTCAAATGATTTCCTGGGGTGTGGCTGGCGTGTATGTGATAGCTTCTTGGAGCCACAGGTGAGAGGTAGATGGAATAGGTGGGCACCAAAGGTGGAAAGTAGCCCCCAAAAGAGCTCAGCATCCATCACAGTAGAGGTACTAGTTTACTTGTTTTCCCTGAACACACTCTACACCCCACACTTACAGGTTGGGCAAAAGGAGAGTCCTTTATAAACTTTGAAGTGTTAAAGAAATTTGTGTCATCATTTTGAGTTCCTCTCCTAAGGCAGATTCAAGAGTAAATAAGACCATAGTCCTTGTCTTCAAAAAGTCTGCAGTCTAGTACATAACTATAAAATAGGAAGATTAAGAACTCGGGTCAATATAAGATCAATTGTGATGCTAGAATAGAGGACCGGTGATGAAACATGCTCTCCACTTTATGACAGAGAAATGATGGACTCAGGATTTAGAATCACTCACACGCACACACACACACACACACACACACACACACACACACACACACACACACACTTTGTTAATTTGTTTCAGGTGTCTGACTCTATGACCCAATTTGAGGTTTTCTTGGTATAGCTACATGAATGATTTGCCATTTCCTTCTCTGGCTCCTTTTCCAAATGAGGAACTGAGGCAAACAGGGTTAATTGACTTGCCCAGGGTCACACAACTAGAAGTGTTTGAGGTTATATTTGAACTCAAGAAGATGAGTCTGCCTCTCTAATCCACTGCAACACTTAGCTGCCCCTCACACACATCCATCTATCTATATCTCCCCCCTCTCTTCCCTCTTCATCCCTCTCTTCCTTCCCTCTCCCCACCTCCCCTCCCTTCTCATTTTCCCTTTCCTCTCTTCTTTCTTCTCCTCCTCTACTCACTTCATTCCCTCTCCTCCCCTGTCCTCTCCTTTTGCTTTTCTTTTCTTCTCTTCTTCAGTGATGGCACAGAGAAGAAAGGGAGGGCAGAAAAAATAAATTTTTGTTAATTGAAGAAAAAAATTAATTTATAAAAAAGAGTAAAACAGACAGAACCCCACAGACTTGTTGGTATTAAATATAGGAATCTTGTTTCTTTTACTGGAAGCTTTCCCTAACCTCTATTCATTCTACTGTCTTCCCTTTGTTAATTACGTCTTATTTATCCTATATATAGGTTATTTGTACGTAGTTATTTGCTTATTTTCTCTCCTACTAGATTGGGAGCTCCTTGAAGGCTTGGACTGTTGAGTCATTGTTGGACTCTTTTTTGTGTCCCTAGAACTTAGCACAATGCCTGGCACAAAGTAGGTGCTTAATAAATATTTGTTAATTGACTAATGGTCAGTACCTCAGGTATGTCTCTAGAACTCAAATTTTTGAATTAGTTGCCAAGATGAAGCTGTGGATAAAGTGCCTTGTACTTTTGAAATCACAAAATTTAAACCATCAAAAAAGTTCAACCCCCAGTGTTTGATATTGCAATACAAAGACAAAAACAAAATAATTTCAGCCCTCAAGGGACTTATATTCTATAAGAAAGAATATTGAATAAGGGACAGTGACTAGATCTATGATTTCACTAGCGCAGTCATCCCTCTCCATTCCAGAGTTTCACATTCACAGTTGTTCCTGGGTTTGCCAATTATAATTAAAAGGGAATTTGGTGAGATTGACTGTGTTCTGTGGAAAAATCACGGAAAACCAGCATACATGAGGAAAACTTAAAGAAAAGTAAGTCATAAATATATAAATTTAGTATATTATTAATCTGTTTTTCAATGTACTACCACAAGTATACATGCATAAATTGCATATGTATAAATTTATCATGAAGTTAAATTTTGTTAAAGGTTTCAGTGCTCTAAAGAACTACTGGGCACACACTCTTTGGAAATGCTTCCCCTTTGTCTCTCTTACCATCCAGACTCAGTCACACGATTTTTCTCTAGTAGTGATCTATGGATCTTGTGCTTTTTGTAGGAGAAGAAAATCCATGAAGCAGTTATTCCAGCTTCCTGGTGGCTGTACAATATACTAATCTATCTTCTGTAGAAATGGCAACTTTTTAACGTGTACACTGTTGTTTTGCTTGTTTTGCACACTAGATAAATAGGAGCAGAATTATTAAAAATAAAGGTTTGGAATGAGACCTAGAATTATTTATGGTTTTTCACATACAAGGGATTATTGTTTTCCTAATCCCAGTGAATGTCCTGGAATGTCTGTATATAAAATTCCCATATAAAATCTACCAATCCGTCTCTATCAATGCAGATTAGCACCTTCTCCCTAAAGAGCATTGAGAGGTTAAATGATTTGCTCAGAGTTATATAGCCAGTATGTGTCAGAGGTGGAATTTGAACCCAATTCTTCCTCACTGGTTCTCTACTATATCACAATGACTTTCAAGTGAAGGAAGAGAAGCTGGGCTGGAAAGGAAGATAGGAGACAGATGACTTATGTATTTTAAGTCTAAAGGCACTTGGGGGCCATTGGAGGCTTTTAAACAGGGGTGAAAGAATGAATGAATGAAAAACATTTATTAAGTGCTTACTGTGTACCAAGCACTGTGTTACCAAGGTCACATTATGCTTTAGGAACATTATTGCAGCAATCATGTGGAGTCTGGATTGGAGAGAGGAGGGATGGGAAGCAGGAAGACCAATTAGGAGGTTGTAAAGAAAGGCTAGATATTATGAGGTGTTGAACTGTGACTGAACAAATGGATAGAATAATGTGAAGAAAGTGAAGCCAGAGCAGCAGGGATAGATTAAGGGACCAGGGATGGATGGGAAGTTGAGAGGATGAAGAATAGGGTTTGATGATTCAGGAACAAGGATTGTTGGAATGTTAAGATGGGAACGATCCATTAAAATGATCTAATCCAAAATCAGCCTTCTGCCTCCTTCCCTCCAGTGCTACTTAAATCCTTCTCTTCCACCCATTTTTAAATAAGATTAACCTGATATCCAAAGACATAAATGACTTGGTAAAAGTCATATAGTAAGTAACTGAACTGTGACTTCCATCGAGATCTTCTGACTTCAAGCTTAACTATATGTATTATGAGTCTATAGAGAAAAGAACTGTAGGTCAAATAGAAAAATAGAAAATTTCATTAAAGAAACTGTAAATAAGACAATTTACATAATTCAAGGGATTTGGCTAAAGGACTCTAAGAGAAAATGTATATGTCTAAATACTTTTATCAACAAAAGAAAGAACAAATGAATGAATTAGGCATACAACTAGAAAATATTCTACAACACTTAAAAACCCCCACAGTAAACGATAAAGTAGAAATTCGGAAAATAAGAAGAGATGAATAAAATTGAAAGTTAAAAAGCCCATTGAATCAAAAAATCTTAAAGTTGGTTTAAAAAAAGAATAAAATAAATAAACTTCTAACTTTATGTTTATAGAGAGAAAAACCAAATGGTTTATGTAAAAAAATAAAAAAGGAAAATTCATAGAAAATTGAAGTGGAAACAAAGGAAATGATAAATAATTTTGCCTAATTATATGTTTATAAAGATAAAAAAACTTACAGGAAATAGATGAGTACTTAGAAGAATAATAATGCCCAGATTATCAAAAGAATAGATTATTTAAATAACCCAGTATCCAAAAAAAAGTAATTGAGCGAGCCATACACAAACTCCAGAAGAAAAAAATTCCCAAACCAGGTGGTTTTACAAGTGAAGCCTAGCAAACACATTAAAGAACAACTAATTACAATATTGTTCTACTGGAGAGCATAGAGATAAATGAAAGCTTCCTTTACACAGTGACTAATATTATCTAAAGCCAATAGCAAATGTTACATGTAATGATGACAAGTTAGAGGTCTTTCTAATAAAATCAGGGGTAAAGCAAGAAGTTTATTATTAGCACCACTATCTAACAAAGTCCATGAAGTGCTAGCTACAGTAATAAGACAAGAAAGAAGAAAAAAAGGAATAAGCATAAATAAAAAGGAAATAAAATGGTCACTATTTTGAGGATAATATGATAATGTATTTAGAAAACCCTAAAGTCAACTAAAAATTAATTGAAGCAATAAATAGAGCAAAGCTATAGGATATAAAATAAAGCCACACTTGAGAAGTGCAAAATGTGAGGTTCCACTTCAAACCATCTGATTGACAAAGAAGACAAAAAAATATGTTGACTGTTGGAGAGGTTCTAAGAAAACAGGCACATTAATGAATTTTTAGTGGAGCTGTAAATTGGACCAGTCATTCTGGAAAGCCAATTGGAACTATGCTATCAAAGTCACTAAACTTGATCCAGTGATAACCAGTGATCTGGATACCAAGAGCTATACACCAAATAAAAGAAAGGAGGAGGAAGAGAGTTCGTAAGTGCAAAAATATTAATAGCAGCTACTAAGGAGGTGCCCTCCATTAGGGAATGGATAAAAAAATTATGATATATGAATGTAATGAATATCACTTTGCTATAAGAATGATGCAATTAGCAATTATAGAGAAAATTGGGAAGTCCTTTGTGAACTGAACCTGGTAAGCAAGTTAAACAATGGCACCATTATTAAACAAGCAAACAAAAACTTTGAAAGACTACAGAAATCTGGATAATAGAATAATACATCATGAGTCCAGAGAACTAGAGAGGAAATGCAGCCATAACTCCTGCCAGAGTGATGTAGAATTTAAAATGCTCAAAAAAACCCCAGTTTTGGACATGGTCAATGTAGGAATTTATTTTATTGAACTGTTCATATTTGTTAGAAGAGTTTTCTTTTTTGTTATTGTTATAGTCAATGGAAGAGTGGAAAGGAGAAATAATTTGGAAAAACCTATGATCCTGAAAATGCTGTCTAGAGTCAGTCACTTCTCTGTTGTGTAGCTCTTAAATTCTCTTGTTCCCTTTTCTCCTTTATTCCTATTGAATTTATCCCCCTCTTCTTTTAAGACTGTTCATCTTTATAATTATGCTTTATAATATTTTGTAGTGAGCACATACTTAATAAATTATTTTTGAATTTAATTGACTCAAATCTTTAGTAATTTCAATGTCTTTGTTGAGAATACATTCCTTTCTCTCCAGTTCCCCCAGATATTAAGACAAGAATTGGGGCAGATGAAATGTGACATGACTTCCACATAGAGTCAACAATGAGTGTCCTGGCCCTGCCCCGAAAAATATAAATAAAATTAATTGTGGGAAAATTTGCTAGTCTGAGGTTTACCAAATGTTGAAGTTTAATTATACAAATTCAATTTTAATTAGCCATTATTTTTGTCCTGAGCAAACTGAGCACACCACAAATGAAGTTTTCCTCACTTTTGGAGCTGTCTGTATCTCGCAGGGGTAACTTAATTTTGAGGTTGAAATTTCACATTAATTTTTCACAGTTCCATGGGAGGTCTTAGTTTTAGTGACTCTTTTTCCTCTTAAGATGCAAATACACTTTCTCTTACCCCATAATTCAATTTACAGGAGTTAGATTATTTCAAAAGAAATAGCATTTGCATCGAGAGCATTTGCTCAATAAATACTCTTGAATGGTGTGGTTATTCAGCAATCAGATGGTTGGGAATGGTTGGGAGCTAGGATTGGAATAAAGACTTAACCTATCCAGCAAAACTGAGTTTAATATTTCCAGGATAAAAATTAGATATTTAATGAAATAGATGACTTCCATACACTTTTGATGAAAAGATCAGAGTTGAATGGAAAGTCTGATATTCAGACAGAATACTCAACAGAAGCATAAAATGGTAAACATGAAAAACTAATCACAAGGGACTTCCTCTATAGAGTTAAGCTATTTACTTTCTTTTAAAAAATATATAATTTATTTTTCAGTTCTTAACATTCACTTCCACAAGAATTTGAATTCAAAATTTTCTCCCCATCTCTTTCCACCCCCCCACTTCAGGACACCATGCACCCCATCTACCCCTTCTTCCAGTCTGCCCTCCCCCCTGCCACCTTTTTTTCCATCCCCCTTCCCCTCTATTTTCCTGTAAGACAAAATAGATTTCTGTACTCCATGGCCTGTATGACTTAATTTCCAGTTGCATGCTAAAACAAGTTTTGAACATTCATTCTTAAAGCTTTGAGTTCCATATTCTCTCCCTCCCTCCCAGCCTACCTTCCTTGAGAAAACAAGCAATTCAATATAGGTCATACATGTATAACAAGGCAAAGCACTTCCATAATACTTATGTTGTAAAAGACTAACCATATTTCCCTCTGTCCTACCCTGTCCTTCATTTATTCCATTCTCTTCCTTGATCTGTCCTCTCACAATAGTGTTTGCTTCTGATTATCCCTTTCCCCAATTTGTTATCCCTTCTATTATCTTTCCTCTGCTCTCCCCTTCCCCCTTGTTTTTCTGCAGGGTAAAATAGATTTCCATATCCAATTGAGTGTGTGTTATTCCCTCCTTAAGCCAAATCCCATGAGAGTAAGGGTCAATTATTTCCTTTCATCTCCCCCCTCTTCCCCTCCATTGAAGAAACTCTTCCCTCTTTTATGTGAGATGATTTGCTACATTCTACCACTCCCTTTCTCTTACTCCCAGTACATTCCATTCAATGGTAAATCTATTTTTTTAGGTATTCTCCCTTCATATTTAGCTACACATATATAATATACACACACATACCCATACACACCCATATAACTACCCTAATACTGAAAAAGGTCTCATGAGGTACAAATAACATCTTTCCATGTAGGAATGTAAACAGTTCAACTTTAATGAGTTCCTTAAGGCTTCTCTTTCTTGTTTACCTTTTCATGTTTCTCTTGATTCTTGTATTTGAAAGTCCAGTTTTCTATTCATCTCTGGTCTTCTCAACAAGAATGCTTGGAAGTCCTCTATTTCACTGAAATTCCATTTTTTCCCCTGAAGTATTATACCAGTTTTCCTGGGTAGGTGATTCTTGATTTTAATCCTCTCTCCTTTGATCTCTGGAATGTTATATTCCAAGCCCTTTGATCCCTTAATGTAGAAAGCTTCTAAATCCTTTGTTATCCTGATTCTGTTTCAGTGATACTTGAATTGTTTCTTTCTGGCTACTTGTAACATTTTCTTCTTGACCTGGGAGCTCTGAAATTTGGCTACAATATTCATAGGAGTTTTCCTTTTGGAATCTCTTTCAGGAGGTGATCTGTGAATTCTTTCCACTTCTGTTTTGCCTTCTGGTGCTAGAGTATCACGGCAGTTTGCATTGAGAATTTCTTGGAAGATGATGTCTAAGCTCTTTTTTTGTTCATGGTTTTCAGATAGACCAATAATTTTTAAATTATCTCTCCTGGATCTATTTTCCAGGTCAATTGTTCTTCCAATTGAGATATTTTGCATTGTCTTCTCTTTTTCATTCTTTTGGTTTTGTTTTATAATTTCTTGATTTCTCATAGAGTCATTAGCTTCCATTTACTCCATTCTAATTTTTAACGATTTTCTTCAGTGAGCTTTTGAACCTCCTTTTCTATTTAGCTAATTCTGCTTTTTAAAGTATTTTGAAAATTCTTTAGTGGGACTCCATCTTTCCCACAATGGTTTTGATGAATTCTAGGACTGATTGATTTCCAGAAATGTTTTTATCTCACAAAGATAATCACTTTCAAGTAGGTGGGATCAATAGACCCCTTCCCTTATGTGAACAATGACTGTAACAATGTAAATAACGTTCACATTTAGAGGCAACAGAGTTATGGTTCATTGTCAATAACTTACTATCAAAGTTAAATTACAATACCTCTATTTTTGGTCAACAATGCATTAACTATATTCCGGGAAATATACAATATAGGAAGATTTGTTTGTGTATTTTCTGGGAAGTGTTGCATCAAAACAAAATATATCAATTGTTTTTAAAAGCTAATATAAAATATTTTAGAAAAAAATAGAAAACCCAAAGGAGTTCTTGGAATGTTAAGACAACCTCAAATTAATCAATCAACACATTTATTGAATACTCACTATATTCTAGGCAATTACTGACTGCTAAGAATAAAAAAAAAAATAGATGAAATAATCCTTGACCTCAAGGAACTCACATTCTCTCATGGGAGACAGAAGTGAGAAACCCCTTCCCCAAGGTTTATATATAGTTTAAATCACAGTCACCACAAAGTGGCTCCTAATAGGGAGAATTTCAGTTAGACATTGCTCCCCACAGATTTTTGATGATAGCTTCCATTATTGCTCTTTGGGCATTTAGGTGGCCCCAAAATGACAGATCTGGGTTGGGACTCAGGAATGTCTGAATTAAAATCTGGCCTCAGGGACATACTAGCTGTGTGACCATGGACAAATCACTTACCCTCTGTTTGCCTCAGTTTTCTCAACTGTGAAATGGGAATGATACTAATAGTACTCATCTTCCCAGGCTTGTTGTGAGGGTAAAATTAGATAATATTTGTAAAGGACTTGGCACACTACCTGTATGTAACTAGTGCCTAATAAAATGTTTGTTTCCTTCCTTCTTTTGTTGTGGTCACCTTGGAATTCCATATAACTTCTAGAAATGGGAGCTAGGTGTTGACTTTTGAGTGCATCCAAGCATTTTATTGGAGCAAATAATTTTCTGTTATTGGTATACTCCTGCAAAGGGGCAGGCATCCAGAAGTTTCTGTGTCTGGTATAAGGTGCAATGCTCCCTGTACTGGTAATAAAACATCTGGTTACAGTGCTGTTTCTACTGAAATGGTGCCCCTTTGCTTCCTGTCACCCTGACTGCTGGCATCACAAGAGTATTCCCAGGAAGGGAGAACTCTCTGTGTCTGAGTCCCCAAACTACATGTAGATATGGTAACTGCAACTTACCTCTCTCAAAGACTCATGGTATGCTTGTCACCAACATCTGAGGAAGTACTCCCCTTATGCCCATGAAATAGCATAACATCTCAATTTAGTTTAATTATTTGTTCAAGCCTCAAAGAGTCTTTATGAGATAACTAGGTGAGATGATTTAAACCATCCGAGATTATGAAATCAATGACCTCCTGGTTTGCTAGAATGCATTCCCTAAAGGACACTAAGAAAGAAAGGAAAACCTAGCCCCAGATAACATGATTCTATTAGTTGTACTGATAATAAGTTGGAGAATAGAATATTTTTAAAAATATATGTTTGATGTAGCTAACTACCAAGGTAATTTTTAAAAATGTGAGAGCATAATTGTGTAACAGAGGTATATTAAAGAGCTTTGTAACAGTTATATATGTGTGTTAGATATGTTAACACAGAAGACACAATATACCTATATATGTGTATAAACACACACATGTATATGCATGTATTGCGTATACGTATATACGTATATGTGCAAACACATATATGTACACACATACATATACAAACAGACATACACACCTATTTGTATATAGTGTGGGTGTTACATTTTTCTTTCATGGTAATGACTTCTAATTCTTCAGTCAAAAAAAAAAATGCAGTTTGGGTGACCAAGTTCATAATTTTTCCATTAGAATAGAAAATAAAGGAAAATTTTTACTCTGATTCTGATTTAAACTGAAATGGACAGGAAATGCCTTATTTTAGGCTTAGTGGGCACATATAAACTTTAAGAAAGGGACTCTAAGACTTTAATGGGATCCATATTACTGTAAATCCTACTCAATTAATCAGCTATTTTCCATGTTGTCTTAAAGCATTTTCCAGTAAGGTAAATAAAAGATGACTCTCTTATTTTTGTGACTCATAGAGTCTTTGATGGCCAGCTAAATTTTTAAAAAGCACATCAAAATTGAAGACATTATAATAACATAACATTATTTCTTTTGCAATGTTTCCTTCCTTCTTTCTTACTTCATTCTTCCCTCCCTCTTTTTCCTCATTCCTATCTTCATTCCTTCTTTCCATCACTTCTTTCTTGCCTTTTCTTTCCTTCCTTCCTTCCTTCCTTCCTTCCTTCCTTCCTTCCTTCCTTCCTTCCTTCCTTCCTTCTCCACCCCTCTTCCCCTCTTTCCTCCCCTTATTTTCTTTCTTTTCCTTGCTTTCTTCCAATATGTCAAAATGTACATTACTTGTTGATTACAGCAAAGCCATGAGTCAAACAAAATACAGCCTTAAAGTCTTTTTTTTTCCTCATTAAGGAGGTAAGGGGTCTCTCCTGCATGTGTTAAACTCATATACTATTTCTTGATAAATGCAGCCACAGAAATTACTCTGTTCTTGTTAGCATAAAGTAAGGTATAAAACAAGGAGAATCATGCTGGCTACAGACATTCTTTTGTTTCTGAAGAATATCGTCTTGGAAATTAACGACTAAATTCACACAGACATATTGAAATTCTAAATAAGTTTAAGTTTTCTATTGCTGTGAATTCATCACCAAACAATGGGATAGAGGTAATTACAAAAGATAAATTAGGTAATTTCCATTCAATGAAATTGAAAAACTTGTACATGAAAAAATTTAATATAACTAAGAAAGAACAGAAGTGATTGAGGAAAAGTCTTTGCATCAAATATGTCTCAAAACAGTCTGATGTTGAAGATATATGGAAAATTAACAGAAATATATGACCAAAAGCCATTCTCCATAAATAGTATGGTCAGAGGATATGAACAAACAATTCTCAAACGAATTGTAAACTGCTAACAACCATATGAAACAATGCTCCAAATGTTAGTAAAAGAACAATTCAGATTAAAACATCCTTGAAAACTTGGTTCACATCCAGCAAATTGGCAAAAACGAGAATCATCAATGTTGGAGGGGCTGTGATATGATTGTACATTAATGTGTTATTGAGGAGCTGTGAAGTGGTCCAATTTTACTGGAAAGTAATTTGAAGTATTCTAAAAGAGTGACTAAAATTTCTATAATTTTCTTACTTAGAGATCTCATTTCTACATATATATAACAATTTTAAGGTTTGCAGGACCATACATACATTTATTTAAAATCTTATTTGATCCTGTATTGTATTATATCACTGAAAATAGGTGCTACTATTATCTTCATCTTACAAATAAGGAAAATGAGGCTAAGTGACTCACCCAGAGTCTCACAGCTCGTATTCTGTAAGTGTTTAAGGCAGTATTTGCGCATGTCTTCCTAAGGCCTTGTTTGATTCTGTGTCCACTCCACCATCTTGCTGTCCATACACCAAGAAATTCAAAGACAGAAAGAAAGCTAAAATACTCATAGCAAGGCTTTACTTTTTATTTTTATAATCACAAAGAATTGTAACAGAGTAGATATTTATTGCCAGGCCTAGAGGTCTGAGGGCTACCCGAGTCTTACCTTACCTGTCCCAGGTCTTCGGTTGGCCAAACCGGATAAACATATGAGAGAAGAGACTTTCTGGAGTCGAACAAGGGTTAGGCTTTATTCAGGGTCCTGGTTACATGTGCAGGGGGAGCTCTTCCTTAGGAGGGAGAGAGAAATCTCCCAAGGAGGCAAGATCTTACGGTAAGAGATTGGAAGTAGAAGTGTAAGTGGGGAGAGAGGGGGAGGGGAGAGTGAAGAGAGGAAAAACGGAGCCTTCTGTCCTGTCAGGGCCCCTCCTCGCTAAGAGCGCCTTCAGGCTTTCCTGACCCTAATTAAGCTCTCCGGCGGCGTAGTTTGCGCCTGAATACCGTGCCTGTTAGATAACAATAGGTGTGCCCAGACCCGGGCCAATCTCGAGGGCGGGGAGAGCTTTCTCCCATCACGTTTCTCATGGGAAGAGGCGGAAATACACGAGATAGCTCGGTCTTACTCCTCGATTCCCTGCTGTTTTCTGGGGGGCCTCATGAGAACTCTAAGATTTAGAAGTACCCACCTTTACCCGCCCGAGACTGTCCACATGGAATTGAGCTTCCATCCCCAACAATTTATCACCTGGGGAATTGGCTAAAAAAATTATCATATGTGAATGTAATAGAATATTACTTTGTTGTAAAAGAAAAATAATGAATATGATTAATTCAGAGATTTTATGGGAAGACATTTCCCTCCATTTCTTTGTAGAGGTGAAGTATTTTGGGTACGGAAAATTGTGTCCCCCATGTCAGACTCTTTTATTATGTTGGTTAGTTTTACTGAACTGGTTTCTTCTCTTTTTTAAATTCTTTATGTTGTAGTCTTGACACGCCCCCCCCCCCCCCCAATCTCCTAAATGGAAACATTTGGGGGACTATTTCTGTCTGCGTGCTGATACCTTCTCTGTAACTTATAGTCAGGGTTTCCTAGAGCAGTGAACTCAAATAGGCCTCTAATTCTTACATAAAGATGTCCGTGGGTGTGTATTGATTTGGAAAACTGTATGTTAACATTACCTGTGTTTTGTTGTATCTTAATTTATTTTGTTAAATGTTTCTCAGTCATATTTTAATCTAGTTTAGGCTATTCAGGAATATTTTATCTGCAATGCATCCCTATATCAGTGTGTTTGACATCTCTGGATTAAAGAAATGAGTGGTTAATTGACTTGTCCAGAGTGACACAATCAGTGTGTATTAGAAATGGGATTTGGGAAGAGTTGGGGAGAAAATTTGGAACTCAAAATTTAGTGGAAATGAATGTTGAAAACTAAAAATAAATAAATAAACATAAAAAACCGATATTGTCAATTACCTGACTAAAATAGTAAAAAGTTCAGTAGGAAATGTGTTTTAATTAAAACATTAAAGTGAGAGAGACACACAAAGATGAAGGGGGAAGAGAGGAATGAGAGAGGGAGAGAGAGAGAATGAGGAGGGAGAGAGAGAATGAAGGGGGAGAGAGACAGACAGAGATAGAGAGAAAGAAGAGAAAAGAAAGGGGATCAGGGAAAAGAAAAAAAGGTGACTCACATAATTGAATAATTTTTCTTCCCTGTGTACAAAAGACAGTAAAATAGGCAAATGAGACATTCATGGCATGATGGCTAGAGAGAGGTAGCCTTGGAACCAGGAAAACCAGGGCTCAATTCCCCCAGGGGCTCTAGGCATAGGGCTCCAAAAATGACAGCTGCTGCTACAGTGCCTGTTGCCAGAGGTCCAGACTATGCTCCCTTCTCCTGGATGAAGGAGCCCTCCCACTGACCTTTGTAGCTGTCTATAGTGTTTGTGGGTTGAGCAATCTGGGAACTGTTGCCAGTGGTCCCCTGAAGCCTGTTCTGGGTCCTGTCCCTGCTGTGCTCCACTGCTCTGCTTGCGGGGCTGCTCTGTGCGCTGCACACTGGTGACAATGTTGTTACTGTTGTTGATGGAGGGGCAATAGGGGAAGTAGGGGAAGATTCGAACATTTAGTTGTAAATGTAAATCAAATACCCATTTTTACACTTGGAGGATGCCAATGAAGCGTTAACTGAAGTTCTATCCAGACAGGTCATCCCTAGTTCTATCAAAAGATCTGTATAATCTCCTTCTTGAATCAAGTCCCTCTCAGAATTCTGTGGAGATTATAGTGCTGAGAATTTAGAGGTGAATTTAAATAATGCATTTTGGTAACTCTGTGATTCTGTGTGATATATATTGTCCCAATTCTGAACTTGAATTTAAAAGGGTAAGAGTGCCCAGAATGTCCCAGAATACACTTTGCTGGAGGTGTAAAGTCATAAATTAGCAATAAGTACCCTCAAGAGAAATGCTGTAATTAGTTGAGGGATTTCCATGCTATGGATCTGGCCTTTTTTGACCAGATGTTATGAAATCTGTCTTCTTGAAATTGATGGATATTTTTAAATGGAATCCTCCTTTGGAACAGCATGGGGCCAGGATCAGTCCTTTTACTTTAGAAAACTATATGACAGAAAACCTGAAATGTTTTCTTTCTCATTGAGTAATAGTATACCGTACCTTAAACACATAAATATTGTCCTCTTACGGTGGTATGGAGAAGAGAGAAGCTGGAAATAAAGAGGGAAGTTAGCAATGAATACCCATCCCCCTCCAAAAGAATTGGTTGGCAAGTTAGTAGCTCACATTCCTTCAGGAAAGGAGGTCTTGAGGAGACATAATTTAAGTTCCCCCTTTATGTCACCCAAAGGATACTGCTGAATCTCAGAGTTTAAAGCCCATGGAACTGTACAGTCATGAACACTTATATTTTTGCTAAACTTTAGACCCCTCCAGTGCCAACTTTAGAAATGGGAAATAGGACAAAGTGACCTTTTATAAGCACCCAGAGACCCAAAGATTAATTTTACTTTTCAAGGAGTTAAGGGGGAAAAAGTATGTGGAATGCAAAAAACTCAACCCAAAATAAGCAAAGAAAAGTCTCTTACTCTACCCCCCTTATTGCCTATGCCTCTGTTTCTTAACTCTTTCATTACCTTCAATAATGCAGGTGTCCTAAATCACATTTCTCTCTGGAAAGGAAGCATTTATTAAGGACCTTTCACATGTCAAGCACTTTACAATTATTTTCTCATTTGATCCTCACAACAACTCTGGGAGTTAAGTGCTATTGTTATCTATATTTATAGTTGAGGAAACTGAGGCAGAAAGAGTTAAATGACTTGTCCAGGGTCACATAGATAGCAAGTTTCTGAGGCTGGATTTGAATTCACATCTTTCTGACTGCAAGTCCAATGCTATAGTCACTATACCATCTAGCTCTCCCACCACTAGATAGATATTTAAAAAAATTTTTTTAATCCTTACCATCACCACCACAAGAACTTACCTCCTTATACAGCCCCTGGCTTGGTTCTTCTATCACCTACTGAAATATGTCATTTCATTGTTTTAAAATAATTTAAAAACTATTTAAAAGCCATTCAACACAAAATGGCTCTAATGCAGCACATAGGAATTTTATCACATCTCTTTCCCAGTTTCTCCTTCATAGTTTCATGAAAGAGATCAAAAAGAAGCCATGTTGTGTTTGATGAGGTAAGATTCAGAGACAACTTGGTCTTAACTGGCTAAAAATCTGGATTCAGATGAAGGGGTACAGTTTACAGATTTCTGTTAGCTATAGATATGGGTTATGGTGGGACTGTTTACAAAGTAGAGAGAACATCAGATAAATATGACAGGTTTTAATGGAAGTGACCCTCTGGGAAGGATGAATGCATTAATTCTTGTCTGATATATGATGAGAAACTCAGTTCTCAACTTTTAAACATCCAAAGGGACATCTAGGTGGTGCAGTAGCTAGAGTACTAGGCTTGGGAACTAGCAAGACTCATCTTCCTGAATTCAAATCTGACCTCAGAAACTTACTGGCTTTATAACTGTGGGCAAGTCACTTAGTCCTGTTTGCCTCAGTTCCTTATTTGCCAAGTGAGCTGGAGAAAGAAAGAGCAAACCACTTATGTCACCAACATGATACTCACAGAAGCAGTTATGAACATGCCTGTGTATTTCCAGGTTTGAGTCACAAGATATAACACACTCTCTTCATTGAAGACAGAACCAAGACATTTATTCAAACACCAAAAAGCCAAATCCATCATAGTAACCAAGAAGTCTATACACATTATCAAACCTTCCCACATACCAACTCCCTCAAGCAAAACGACTGCCTCTCTCACTCACACCAGCTTTTGCTTCCTCTCTCTTTCCTAGCTCTGTCTGCTTTGTCTTACTTCCTCTCAGCTCTGCTCCACCCTTCCTGTTCTATGTGACTTAGACTCATGTGACTCAGGCTTCCATGTGACCTAAGCAGGTCACAAAAGGCCTATTAGTGTATGGGAAAGATCTTCCTATTCCATTAGCAATACATTAATAATACACCACTCCAACATCTCTGCCAAGAAAACCCCAAATGGGGTCATGAAGACTCAGATAGAATTGAAAAGTGATTGAACAACAAAACACCCAAATATCTATTGAATAGGGAGTGTTTATTTCCACAGTTAGGTGCTGGTTGGAAGAGGAAAATTAGAAGGTGTTATGACTGTGGGAGGCAACAGTAGAGTGGGAAAAAACATTGGATTTATAGCGGGAAGGCCTGGGTTTAAAATCTGTAGCTATTTCTTAATGGCTGTGTTACCTTGAACAAGTCCCTTCTCTACCCTTAGTTTTCTCATCTGTGAAATAGAGTGTTGGGCTAGGTAACCTTTGAGAAGCCTTCTAGCTCTAATGCCTCTGACCCCTATGATCCTAGGTTGGCCAATTATCCACTAGGTGATCTTGGGCAAGTAACCTTCACCAACCCAAGTTGGCCAATTGTTCGCTAGGTGATCTTGGGCAAGTAACTCTCACCAAACCAAAGTATCAGATGAAGGGGGTTAAGATAGATGACATCTAAAGTCCCATTTGGCTCAAAATCTATGATGTTATTAACTCTAGTACTAGGCATCAAAGTACCATAAAGGTGCATCCTAATGGGGTTGGCAGCAGTAGGGATGAGGGAAAGAATAGAGTAGGATGAGAGAATTTGAGATTTTCCCGAGTGAGCAGACTCTTTTCTTAATTTTTCATTGAGGTAGTTCAGTCATACAAGCATTTAGAGGGAGTATATGGCTTCATCCAGTTAGTAAGACCAAACTGTGGAAAGGGAGAGGTTTGATGAAGGCTATTTTTCCTCAAGGGTCTGTGGGAACATATATAACTAATGTCAAAAAGGAAACAAAGACAACTATAGAACAGACAGTGTTTGTATTTAGTAGACCTCACACTCCTGCATTCATGTTCTTATATATGCAGTCAGTCAACAAACATTTTATTTAGCACTTACTATCTGCCAGTCATTGTTTAAAATTTGGTTTAAATAATTAAAACCTTAAAAACATTAAAAAATATAATTCATTGGTTGACGTGAACAGTTCCTCAGTAATGAAAGTGATGGTGGTAGCAGTAAACTCCTTGAGGCAGAGGCTGTCTTTTGCTTCTTTTTTGTAATCTCTTAGTACTTAGCACAGGGCCTGGCACCTAGTAGGTGGTTAATAAACATTTCTTGAATGAATGAATAAATCATTTTGTTGGAGAACATCTTGTTGTCTGGAGGATTTTGCCATTAGGAATGCGCTATTACAAATGCACAACTTAACCTTTTTTTTCTGTCCTTTATTCTGTTTCATGTACTTTATTCCTTTTTTTTTTTATTAAGCTAAAAAATTTCTAGTAGATTATTATTTCATTATTATGACTGTTATTCTATCAGAGGATAGTAGTTTTCCTGTGTTGCTTGAGACAATGTAGAACAGTGGAAAGAATGGTAGATATTGAGTCAGAAGACCTGGGTTTGAATCTCAGATTTTTCACCTATTACCCATGTGATCCTGGGCCACCTCTCTGGGCTTAAGTTTTCTAATTTGTAAATGAAGAGGTTGAATCCAATATCTTCTGAGGTCCTTTTAAACTCTCTACTTATGATCCTTCTATTATTAAAGACGGTCATGTCTTTCAGCAAAAACTGGATGAAAACTTGTTGGGAATGTTAAAAGAAGTTGTTATTTTTCCAGGTTTGATTTGAGTTAGATCAGAAGTTATTAGATTTCATAGGGACTGTGAACTTTCATGGGAAAAATATTGCATCTTTATTCACTAACTTTTAGCTAAAATTTAGCATTTCCTTCAATTATGATTAACCCCCTCTGCCCCAATAACCAATCATTCTGAGAAGGAGTCTGAGAAGGATTTACCAAGCTACCAAAGAGGTCCAGGACATAAAAAGGTTAAAACTCCTTGTATAATGTGGCCTCTGATAGCTTTTCCAGTTTTCAAATTCAGTCAATCTGATATAATTTTTGTACTGACAGAACAAAGGTAGGCTCTTCCCCTTTTACTAATCAATAAATCAATAGATATTTATTAAGCACCTACTATATTTCAGGTTCTGTGCTAACTGCTACAAATACAAAAAGAGGCAAAAGACAGTGCCTGCCCACATGCAGTTTACAATTTAATAATAGCCTAGTAATAATAGTCTTTTAATTTAATGATAGTCTAGTAAACTTTCAGTCAAAATAAACAAATAGGCCATGAATTTATTCCTTTCCATATTCCCCCAATGAAAAAGAAGTGCTTAGAATCAAAGAAATGGATATTTTTGAAGAAAGGGATTCTTTGGGTGCAGGGATATGGAGATACTTTGAGGAAAGTACCTCAAGTAAATGAAGTGAAAAACACCAAATGGAATTTCAATACAGTTTGCTCTTCTTGTGATGCTTAGTACTCTCCAGATGTCTAAGAAATATCCATTGCTGGATCCTCAATTTTAGTGTTTTCTCTTTGATACTACAGTTTCTAGGATTTCTCCACTTTTCTAGTCAAAGAGAATGCAACAGAAGGAAGGTTCTAAATATATCCAAGAGAATTGATCTCATTGTTGGAAAATGAAAGAATGCATTCATTTATTAGAAGGTCCCTTTATGTAGATTCCATGCAGGCCGCTCAGCACAAGTCACTAAACAGCCCTTTTAACTGGGTGCGAGTATCATGGAAAACGAATGTGTGAGCAGGAGTGCCACATCCAAACTTTGTTCTGCCTCCATGTCACCATGACTCACAATGGATGCAACATCAGTCAACAGCAGTTACCGCACATTTCCTTTCTGGTTCTTCTTGTAAAAGAAAGCCTATCTAATAAAACTTAAGCTAAATTTAAATGGAATTTTTAAAACATCAAAACAGTGAGAAAACATGAATCATCCCAACACAATGTCCGGATATTGCACTGTTCCTTATTATATAGCTTTCTGGGATCCTAACGGAAGAGAGTTTCTGTTTTGCCTTTCCACTCCTTCTCTACTGTTGATTAGGAGAGAAGGGGAAGAAGATGGTTTTTCTCTTTAAATGAGGACCTTCTCTATTTCTCCTCTCCTTGCTGTTTTTTTAAATATCAGAACATTTAGCTCAGTCTCTTCAACCTATATCAGAGCCTGAGGTTTCTGAGGAATTAACTACTGAATGCTACTCTTGGAGAGGCTTATATTTGTGTCCTGTTTTCTGGGGCAATGCCAGTGTTGTCCCAGTGACAAAATTGGTGGGGAAATGAATTTCTAAAACGATAATCCAAGCAATTGAGTAAATGTCCATTTAATTACTTTCAAATGGAAAAGAAAAAAAATAACTGTCAGAATGTTTAATGACCCAAATGAGAGTTAGTTGTGATGTACTGCTTAGTGATTTATGGCATAGCATGACTGATGCCAAAGTAATAGGATCAGACAGTTTTAATCTGGTCACCCTGTCTTCTATGGAATCTTGTCAACATAACATCATTCAGAAAGATTTTGTAACCTAACAACATACATGACAGAATTCTCTCAAATTTCAGCCTGCCAGGACTGAAACCATTTATTTAAGTGATTGGTGGATGGTAATTCCTTTTTCACAGGGATAGTCATTTGGAGGGGCTTGTCTGGGAGACTGAATTGCTTTCCCTTTGAGTTAGCATGAGGAGAAATGGTGTTTGGAAGAAACATTTGTCTAAGGACATCTAAGTATTTCATAAGGGGTCTGGGTTGATGTTTTTTTCTATCAAGAAAATAATAATAGTAATAAGTAATCAGTGTGCAAAGGAAACTTGGATGAATCAAATGATATATTATTCCAACATAGTTTCGTCTTCCTGAGTACGCATGGCTATGTTCATTAGCTTTAGATGGTGTGGCATGGCAGGCATGAATTCATTCTGGCCATATGCAATTCATTCATCATACTAGTTTGAGTGATTAACATGGTTGGTCAGCTGATCAATTCAGGAATGGCAATTGGTGTTAATCAAAATGAGAGTCAATTCATATAGCTAAATAGTGCCCTTCTTGGATCCATAAAGATCTGTCAGAACCATATCTCACTTGCGCACACAGAGCTAGGACTGAGTTACAAGATTGTTCAATGATAGGTAAGCAGTAAGTATAGTAGTTAAAAACAATTGATATGTCTAATAGAGATTGTATTTTTTTTCTCCTGAAGGGAAACAGAATTTTTGCAGATCAAGTGACAGAAAATAATTTGTCAGACTCACAATAGAATACATTGAAACAACAAAGACAATTTTTCAAAAGATTAATGAGAAACCAATGCAATTAGTTTCGAAGGGTGTGCCCTACAGAATCTGGTCAAGAGATGAAGCATTTGTTTTACCTTTAAAGTGGGGTTCAGTCCTTAAATTTTTTAAAATTAGGATTTTGATAACTGTACTTCAACATAATTCATTTTCTCTGTAATTCTCTGTATGTCATTTTATGTACTTAAAAACATTATTCTGAGAATGGGTCTTTGTCCTTTACTGGACTGTCAAAGGGGTTCATAGTACACAAAAGAATAAGGACCCCTCATTTAAGGACATTTCATTGGATCATAGATTTAGGCTAGAAGGAGTTTTAGATGTAAAGTCATCAAATCCACCACCTTCATTTTAAAGCTGAGGAAACTGTTTCTATGAGACATACAAAAGAGGTAGCTCTTCTTACTGGCTGTATGTTCCCAGGCACATTGAGAGATTAGATGAACTGTCCAGGGTCATGCAGCTAGCAAGTGAGGTATGATTCTGATGAGTCTTCATGCATCCAAACCCAGGATACTGCCTTTCCTAATGAAAGGAAGGCTCATCCTCACATATCTCACTGAGGATGATGTGGTATGTCATGGCATGGCATTCAGGTATAATTGGGGTGGGTCAAGACATTTTAGATTGGAACCCAAAGGGAACTAAGATCCTGATGACATAGAAAGAACCTCTGGTAATTGATAGGCCCAGGAAGGCAGCCGAGACAAAAGCTGGCTTGGGTATCTATGGAATTCATCTCTAAACCTACACATGTCCCTCAAGAAATCCTGGGATGTAGAGATGGCAGCTTTGAATTGTGGTGTGTTTATTTTGTTCAGAGATGGCAGGCATGGAGATTCAGAACTGACTTTCCACAGTTGCCATTGACTCAGTGGAGATGGAGGTCTTGTGTTTCTTTCCCCCTTCTTTCCTTTGTCCAAAAATTAGTTAGCAAGACTTGCAATTTTCTTAAGTGGATAGTTTGATAAGAATCACTTTGGCATAGAGGACAGAAAGCTGTCTTGCCTCAAACATGTACTTTCTGTGTGACCTTGGTCAAGTCACTTAAGCTGTTAGGGTTCTTGGCATCTTTCTGAAACTAAAATTCAGAGAAGGCACAGACCTGCATTGGTAGAGCAAATTTCCTCATCAAGGAGTTCTTTATAACAATATAATCAACAGCTCTAATCCCTGCCCATGTCTCAACAATTTGCTGGACTGGAAGAAACTCAGACACTTTTGATATTAGGTAGTAAATCAAACTGTTTTTCAAATTTTTATGTTCAGTAAAAAAAGTTGGTGATATTATTTTATTAAATATAACAATAATCTCCTTCTTATTCCTCTAAAAGCACATGCGTATTTTTAGGGAAATATAATTCCTGTGTTTTTCTGATTCCTTTACACATAACTCAACAGTGTTCCTGAGTGAAAATTATTTGATGCTTGAAAAAAGTCTCCAAAACTGTACAGTGTCTCTCTTTAGTACGAGGAAGCTGTGTTTTTGCCAGGGTTGAGAAAACAGGCAGAAGGGATTCAGATAAGTTCTAAACCCAAATCACTAGGTTTAAGTTAATGCTATGCTGGGTTAAATGGAATCTCCTATTTCTTCAATTGATGCTGCCAGTCAGTATGTTGGTGGCGGCGGCATTCCATATATATATGGAATACATACATATATATGTTTATGTTTATATATATACACATATATATGTTTATATACATACACACATACATGCAAGGCCTTTATAATAGAGCACTAAGACCACAAACTTTCTCACCTTTTTGATCCCTCTTCCCAAGGAGAAGAAACTATGTAGTGGGGCTGAAAGACATCAAAAATGAAACCCATTTCCCTCTTCAATATCTTCTTCAGTTTTCATGAAAATGGAGGATTATGAAACTTTCTTGGTCTCCATAGATTCTATTGCCCTTAGCCTAGTGTTGGAGGAGTGTGCGAGGGTTTGTGAGCAGCAGCAAATACTAATATGAAAGGTACTGATAAGTGTGAGGAGAACAAACTCATATTTTGTAGGCTGATGGACATTTTTTGGAGTGCCTGAAGATTTGGGAACCTATTTCCAATTTTATTCCTGAAGTTATTTTTCAGGACTATGAAGATTTTCTATATCAATATTTCTCTATAGTTACAGACATATATATATGTGTATATATATATATATATGTATACATATATACACATACACACACATATATATATATATGCCTAACATATTTTCAAAGGGTTAATATTGGTGCCCAAATAATATGTAATATATGAATCAGTTAGTACAGAGAGGACCAGGGGATCATGGGATTGCAACTTGAGAGTTTCATGCGACCTATGAGACTATGTATTCCAACCTATTAATTTTAAAGATGAGGAGACAAAGGTCCAGCGACTTGCCAAAGGAGCAGAGATTTACAAGTTATAGCAATCTGACGCTAGGTCAGAAAAGAATTACAAGGAGATACAATAAACAATAAAATGAAGAAGACACAAATACTCAATAAACAAAATATAAAAGCTCATAGAGAGATACATGCTTGCTTTAAAAAGTGTTCAGAACATCCCTTGACTTCGGATGTCACATCTGTCTTACAGAAATTATGAGAGGAAAACAACAGACTTTACAAAATCATTTCAAAATAAACACTCTACAAACCCTAATGGAAAAACATCTGCAGTCTTTAGTTCGTTACCACAGTTTGTCATGAAGGTTTATACATAATTATGCACTTTTCCTTGGATTTATTATTATAGCCTGCTGTATTATAAGCCTGTGGTTCAGGGTTCAAGCTAGTTTTTGTTGGTATTTTTGATAAGAAATTGATAAGCAAAGTGCGGAACCCATTGAAATGAACAAGGAGGAAGACAGGGACAGATGGAAGACCAGAGAACAGTTTTGACACAATTTCCGGATTAGATGGGATTGCACCTGGAAATCTTTGGCTTATTTGGTCAAGTGGAGAGAGACAGAGAATATTAACTGTCTCCCAGCATGGAAGATAGATTGAAGCAACATTTTGTATTTATGGGAGTTGAATGATCTATAAATATAGTCCATTAAAGAAAATATCCTTCAAAAACTCAGAGCCATACACATGTACACACAAACAGACCCTCCCCCCGCCCCCCACACACACATCTTAAGGGAAGCAGGCACTGGAAGGACAAAATCCTGGTCTCTGTTATCTGTATTTAAATGTCTTCACATCCTGTAGGAGCCAGCTCAACAAGAAGAGTCGAAGAGACAAGCAATGAGCTTCTATCATGCCTTGAACATTGTAGGGTTTTGATAAATGTCTTTTGAAGTGTGTTTGATTATCTTTTTCTAATCCTTCAGAATATTTCATTGCTATGGCATTAAGCTCTTAAAGGACAGGAACTTTTTCATTTTTGTCTTTATATAAGTATATAAGTAGGGCTAAATAAATGATTGCTGTTTATTGCATTCTATGCCTTCTGATTAGAATATGGCTTCTTGATTTAATGAAGAAATTTGGTTGAATGAAAGTTTATGATGTATCTTTTTGGAAAGTGTTGAACATTCCATTCATTTATTGCTATAACTACCAACTTTGGCACCAAGGGCAAGCAGCATGAAATGCATTCTCTAGGTGGTTTTCTAATTTATAACATGGAAATGATACATGTCAAAGATCTGTCATTTTGTTAATGTGAGGATTCTGTCTACTACTGCATACTGCAGTCCATTTAAAGCGATGTTAGAAGCTCAGAGGGATTAAGTGATTTGCCAGTAGTCAAACAGATAATGTCATAGTTAGACTTTTGACCTAGGTCTTTCTGACTCCAAATTTGGCATTCTCTCCATTAAATCACCCTACCTCTTCATGAGTTAATGATTCTGTGATCGTTTGTGTAATAAACATCAAGTCAGACATATAACAATGAGATGTGTCCTGACTGAAGGCATTTGATGATGTGTGATGGAAGAGATCCAGCAGAAACTGAAAAATATTTCCTGTGAATGCTGAGGTGCTCAAGTTGCTCCTGTTCACAGATGACATTATTCAGTTTGCATCAAACCCCAAAATATTACAGACCTCTTGCAAAACACCTGTGATCACCCAAAAGAGTTTGGTCTGATCATTCACACAAAAAATGCCAAATGGATGAATAATGATTATCACATGGATTTAACATGCATTTAGATGTGCACCCTGGAGAGCTTGTCCAATAGTACAAACAGTGCAAATGGAGAATGAGTTGGTCTCAGAGTTCAACAGGAGGAAGGGAGCAGGCTGGAATAACTTCAAGTAATTTCTAAACCTTTTTACTAGACCTTAAGCTTCTAATGAAAGCAAAAGTCCACCATCTTTTCAACATTAACATTCTGCTACTGTTGATAAATTACAGCAAGACATAGAATACAACTGTCCTTGAAGAACTAAAATATCTCATAGATGGTCGTAGAGAGGTGTATACTGTGACATGTTTCTTGAGCACTTTTTTTCCTTTAAAAATCAGTTGTTAACTACCTCTAGTACTAGGTCTGAAATTTGGTAAGATTGTGAAATGTGTGGAGTGTTCAGAGAGAACTAGAACCTCTGGGCTTGTTGAGCCCTTTTCAGGGCTGCTCATCCACCTTTGGTGTCTATGACACTCAACTCTCATCTATGGCTCCAAGAAGCATAGTGATCACACCCAGATCAACTATCTCGGGCACTGACTTTGTGCAACTCTACCTCATTTAAATCTAATTCATGCACAAGTCATCACCCCATGATATCATTTTGAAAAAATGAAGGATGAACAGCAGTCACTCCAAGTCACTCTGAACTTATATTGTAAAGTTCTCTGACTTTTACTTAAGCCAAACAGACACAAGAGAATTTTGCCCTCAAATGGTAAAGATTCTCTCTTGTAGAATTCTAATGACTGTACAATTCTGCCTCACTTAAATCTAATTCATGCATGAGTCAAGACATCACCCATAATGCCATTCTTCCTTTTTGAAAATGAATGACAAACAACAAGTAAGATTGCTTACCAAGCGGAGCCCAAACTCACACTGGTGAGAACTTGAGTTCACATGGAAGATGGAGATGGGAAAATAGCTTGGAGGATCTCTGAAGCTAACATGTTGTCCCCCAACCCAGTTATCCTTTGCTTTAGCTGTATCAGTCTCACATCCTCTCAATTACATATTTCTTTGATACTATTCTTTTTTCCATTTCTTATTAGCATTTCCATATGTGCTGGGTGTGGTGGCTTCCTCATATCCACCACATAGCTTTCCATTGCCCACTAAGTGATAATAAGAGACAATCAAGCCTTTATTCTTCCCTTCAGCACCCTGACCCCTATTCTACCTCATCATGACTCTGTCCCAGCTAAGAGCTAAGCTCTGCACTTGACCTATCCATAGGCCTTACCTATGACCATCCTTAGGCTATGCCCTGTCTTTTTCCTTAGAGAAATATTATCCATTGTCAGAAGCCCTTTAACTTCTCTTCCTTTTGCAAATTTCTTGCTCTTGGACAATTCCTTGCTCTGATTGTCTTGTCCAACATATGGATCATCCTGTGGCAGTAAATACTCTTTTGGACTGATGAACATTGTTTGTGGATCAATGTCAGTCCAGAGATTGAGGTTTGGGAAGGGGAAAAGAGAGGGGAATAAGCATCTACATCTTGCCTGTTATGTGCCAGGCACTGCGCTAAATACTTTTAAAAGATATTATCTCATTGGGTAATTTTAGAGCTTTGATCTGGAGCCCTGGCTCAGTAATTTACCAAGTGGTAAAGCAGACTCATTAGTACATGGTGCCTAGAGTGTGGCTGGATACCAGCATACCCATCCTACATTCATGCATACATTGTGCTCAGAAAGTAGTTATCTGACCTATGATCTACTCCTATGATGTGACTATTTTGAGCGTAGTATCTTTGCAAACATTCTTAAGATACATACTTGGAAAAAAAAAAACCCAGTCTCTAGAAAATAAGCAAGTGTAATTAATAAAATAGCTCTGACTGGTCTTGTAAATCTTGAGTTTCACTTTCACAGAGAGCCAGATAGTATGAATTATTATGAATTAGTCTCAAGTACAGATGAGAGTCTTTATTTGGCTAAATTCGGAATCTAATTTAAAACCATGGGCTACAAGTTAAGAATCCAAAACATTAGAATTTGTCATTCCATATGGCTATTTTAGAGCTCAAATGCCAAACCATTGCATGGTTTGAAAAAATAATTTCATTACACAGAAATACTTAATTTCAAATGTTTTTATGTCAGTATAGCAGAAGCTTTTATTTATCCAAAGAGACTTTAAAATCAAGTTTCCTTTGAATAACAAGAATTTAAAGTAGAAGGAAAGTGATTAATTAAACTCAAAATAAAAAAAAAAGTTTTGTGAAATTGAAATACTTTAAGACAACTTTATCCTTGCTTAAAACAGCAGGTATAGTTCACTGCAATTAGTATGTGGGTACCAAAGGAATACATTTCTTCCTTACCCCTGAGTTCTGGAATCCTTCATTTCCTTTAGGATGCGGTTTAAACGCCACCTTCTACAATGCAGCCTTTCTTCATCCTTCCCCTTTGCCCCCAGATCCCTCCTCCTTCTTCCTAACCCTAAATTACCTTTATTTGATTTTGTATCTATTTTGTGTGTACCTAAATAGGTACCTATTATTTCCCCAGATGGATTGTAGGATCCTTGAGGACAGGGACTACTTCTGTGTTTTATTGAGGTATTCTGTTTTTATAGTACCAATATTTGGGGTCTCTCATAGCAAGTAAAATAATGAAATAAAACTAATAACCCAATGACCTCAACTGAAAGTTCATGCAATATTTCAGAACTGAAGCACCCTTCACCCTGAATGTCTCTATTTTAAAAAATTAACAGAAATTTATTTTCTTTCCCCATTCCCCCACACCACTGAAAGAAAAAGAACTAAATTTGTTTTTCTTTGAACAAATATTTAAAGTCAAGCAGAACAAATTCCTTCACTGACTCTATTACTGATGAATATTGCCTGTGGTTCAATTTCCTCACTGATGAAGAATGATCACTCAATGCTCTGATCTTTTGTGAGGGGTGGAGTTGGTGGGAGCTTGAGAGAGGAGAAATTCTGGTCTTCTGGCTCCCGGTTTTGAGAGAAGAAGCATGGTTCCTGATTCTCTTCAGTTCCCTGAAAGGAGAGAAAGACTTGGGGAAGAAGCTGACATGTGGAGGAGCCAGTGCCTTGACTGTATTCTTATCACCAATTTGCTATATATGTTTATATTTTAAAAAGGGGGTCTTTTTATCCAGGTATCTGGCATATAGGAGGTATTTAATAGGTGGTTATTGATTGACAAATATGAAAACAGAGAGAAACTTTCTAATTGAAGTTTGATAATTATTTTATATGGAAACATTCCAGATGTAGGCTTCACATAAATTTTTCTGTTTGTCTAGGGGATTTTTAAAAAGGGATTATTCTGCATATCATAACACAGGTTCATACTAATTGCAAAGTGATCCTGATTTTAGTTCAGATAATTGTTACAGATTTCCTGAATAAATTTGCATATGGAAGCCAAATTTACTTTCTAAGGGTAGCTACAAAGCCACATGTGGTAATTAAGTAACATAATCAACAAAAAATAGTCCTCGTAAGAACTTCAAACTGGAAGTTTGGAAATAGTCTTACAGTCCAATGAGTACTTCATTTGCAAATAATTAACCGGAGACAATACCCTCTCTGGAGTCAGAAAATCTACCTCTGAAATTACTACACATCCCTAGGTCTCAAGGGTTTGGACTAAGTGGCCTTCTAGAACCCTTTTGGTCTTAGATTTATGATCCTATGGTCTTCCACTCAGCTCTTTTAGGGTGGTCATAGGAGGATTTACCGGTACTTACAAAGACTTTTTTTTTAAACTACAAAATGGGTCATCATTTTCTTTTCTCTTGAAAAAAAACAACTCATCATTTCATCTGAGATCTCATCTGGAGGTATGACAAGTATATACACTTAATATGAACATTGGGTAGGTTTCACCAATTAACAGTATAATCTCTTCAATAAGCAGAACAGTCTGGCATAAACAGATCTGGCATCAGAGGTCCTTCCCACATGACTTGACTTGACTGTCATTCAATGAAAACTCCATTCCTACTCATTTTAATTGTCTCCTGACCCTTTGGCTCATCTTGATATTTTTGTGTCCCAAATCCTACATCTGTATTGATTCCTTTGCATGACATGGCCTGTATTTTGACTCCCTGGAGTCTCTGGGTCCTATTGGTCTGAGACTTTAATTGCTGGTTGCCATCTCCTGATACTCAGTGTTGTAATCTGTCAACTATTTGGCTTGGATCCTCTGTTGATTTCAAGATTTGGCATCTTTCACTCCCATATCTGTTCCTGTGCACTGGCCCCTGTCTGCTAGCATCTTGGCTAGCAATCAAAACCATTGATCAGGATGTTATATGCATCCTAGATTTTGAGAGATAAACACAAATATTTTCCTTAGGAAAATAAACATAATGCCCTGTATGTAAATTTCAATGTCTACCAATCAAAAGGACTGTGATTATACATGTATAGAGACTTCTTCTATTTATATAGAACATGATCCTTCTATGCCTAAGTGGACTGTTTCACAAATTCCTATGACTATATACATATACATACATATACACATACATACATATATGTACACACATGTCCCCAAAGTCTTAATATATGTGTTATGTATATTTGTTTATATGTGTGTGTATACATATACATGTGTGTATATATGTATTTGTTGCCAGTCTCTTGTTGATGAGCTTTAGGATATACACCCTTGTTTGTGTATACACATACAAACATATATGCATATCTATACATATATGTATCAATATATTTGTAGTCAATTTTTGATTGAGTTCAAACTTATTTAGGCTAATTCTCTACCATTAGTCTATTCTTGAGCCTATGAATAAATGAATGAATGAATGAATGAATGAATGAATGAAATCTATCCATCTTCTCAGGACCAGCCCATTCGGCTAGCAGAAACTTTGGCCATGTCCATGTCATTGTAGTAGCAACCACGCTAGCACACAGGTTGGGCTGGTAGCATAGGTTCTTGGATCTACTTTTCTAAAAGAAAGACAACTTCAAAGAGGCCAACAATCTTACTTTAATTACAGATAAATAGAAAGAAGTGAATATAGAAAACACAAGCAGAGAAAATAGCATGGAGATTCAACAGACAGGGCTCCAATATCTGAAAAAAGCAATACAACCACCTATATACACCACAGATGGAGAAGGCACCAACATCTGAGTAGTCGGGGGCTCTTAACAAATAACTACTCAGAGTCCCATCCAGGGAATCAAAAGGTCCTTCTCATGAATGAGCCCCCAAAGCAAAATGCCAACCTCCCAGAATATATAACAAAGATTTGATCCCTGATTGTCTCAGAATCTGAAGGCACAAAACCTACATGACTCAGCACAGCTGTGAATTATCAGGGTTCAAAGGAGATTAATCCTTCAGATGTTTACAACTTAGCCTGAACCTAGGAAACCAAACTCCAGGAAAAAAAGTCGACAAAAAAATCCCACTTTGCTTATGCTTACAGTCATGATGTGGTATCAAAACATTATTTTAGTGGAAGCTTCATATAGATAAAAATAATCAGAGCTCATACACTGATAAGTATTGTAGAGGTTAAGAAGTTAGAGAAATTCTACAAAGAACAGATAGGAACCTGTAATTTAAACCAAGGCTTTGATGCATGCCCAGATCTCCTAAGAAGGAAGCACCCAGGAGGGAATGGGAGGAACATTTTTGGGGAAAAGACACCCTGCATTCCCCTACCATAAGAGAGGGGAGAATAGAAAGTGATTGTAATAACTGTTTTTCTATTGTCTGCATAGTTAAAACAGGCTGCATAAGTAATACTATCAGACTGCAACAGTCTAGCTCTCCCTTTTCAGCACCTGGGAGTTGTGCTGGTGGCTAGATATGGTTGCCAGCCCATCAAGAAAGTCCTAAGAGGCTAGGATGCCTGAGACATGGGCCCATGGGCGCTTTAGATTTAGAACTTCATTGGACTATACCATAAATTGCACAACAATAGGTCCTTGCCCAAACTCCACTCTTTTTGGGACCCTCTTGGGTTCACAGTGATTATCAATAGTAACTATTGTTCTTTCCCTGTCAGCTTGATTGATTGATTTTTTTTTTCTTTTGCTCATTAAAGGAGTTGATTACTTCTTAAAGAGGCCTATTCACTAGATGGGTGTTACCTCACTCTAAGTGAGTACCTGAATAGACCAAGGTCTTCCATTGCATCCTGGGCTTTCTCCACTTGTCCTGATGAATATCTGGTGAATAACTGGATCCAGATGGCTCAGGTGGAGAGAGTGAGCTTGGTGACCTTTAATCGCCCTCACTCACTCAAAACAAAATCAAGTGAAGTCACGTCATCATTTCTCTGATGTCATGGTCTTCAGAAACAAAGGACGAACACACAGAAACTAAGCTAAACTGTAAACCTAATTCTCTTCCCCTTCCTACATACTGGGATGGTATAAAGGGAATTGCATCTTCCAAGTATTAGGGAAAGGGTCATGTTTAACAAATTTGCTTTTGCGATACCCTTAAAGTAAATATTGCTTTGTGAAAAATTGATCTGATAGTTAAATGGTTAAATAGAACTAGGGTACTTCTCTAACTCCTTAACCTCTACAACACATATCAGTATATGAATTCTGATTATTTTCATGTAGATTCTCTAGTATTCTTAAAAGGGGCACAAGAGTGTCTAGTCTCTGCCACTGATTCCCTTAAATTTTGTGGAATAAATAATCACAGGCTAGAGTAAATGGAAGAGACTAGATATCCTTGTGCCCCCTTTAAGAATTTTGGATAACCCTAAGGGAGGTGGAAAAGTAACATACCTAGCTCTTAGCCTATGGGGTCACTGTTAAAAATATATACTTTAACACTTGGTGAAATCATTCAGAGCATAGAGAAAAAATGTATTGGAAAACATGGTTCTGGTATTAAAAATATAACTATGCAGAAAATTCACACCTATATATCATGAACATTTTTTCTAAGAATAGAGCCAGAAAGATACAAGGAATGCCAAATAATATCATGAAAATTTAATTGATTATATTTTAAAAGATGGAAAATTATTGAATGCAAGGATAATTTCTGGATCAGCTACCTTTATATCTCTACATGGTTAAAATACTCATTTGTTGAGTAAATATGAAAAGTAATATCACATTAGAAGAATAAAATTGAGAAGAAAAAGTACATAATTGAGACAATGACAAGCAGACTGTTTTTAAAGTGCTATCGATGCTGCAAAAATTAGAAAGTGATGAAAGAACAGATATTAACACAAGCTATTATTATTTCTTATAAAGTTCAACGAGAATAAACCAATTGGCAAAATAAAAAGAGCACAAGAGTCTATAAACCAATTCAGCTAACAAACACTTGATCTCCTTGCCAAGTGGTGATAGACTCCAGTGAAATGAAACACCATTTTAGAATAGAAACTCATTTCTAAAACCTTATGGAAGATGGCTAAATATTATACTAATTATGATCCCATAAAACAATGAAAAGTTATGGAAGGAAAATAAAATTTACAGAAAGACTAGCTAGAGACCTAATTGAGCAAATCATTCCAAATGCATTTATGAATGAAACTAGAAAGAGGATTACAAAATATGGAAAATGGAAAAGATCTGTTAAGACTTCTGTAACAAACTTTTCTCTCTCAACAATAGTTGAGCCTTCATATCTGGATTCTAACACCACAGGTTCTGATGTGCACAGTCCCTAATGAGAAAAAATAGAAAAAAAAACACACATGAAAACAAATATGGGAAGAGAAGCTGGACCAGATATCCATAGAGGAGGGTAGTACTGGAAGTGAAACAATTTTGAGGTGTTTGGGGGATTGCTTTTCAGGTCATGAAAAGGGGGAATAATATAAAACTCTTGGGAAAAATAACTAGGAAAATATCAATAATTACTGACACATCCCTACTTTCTCATTTCTACAAAATCTTCAGGAAAATAATCTACATGTACGTTGTAGTCATTCTTGAGTAAGCAAGCAACCATTTGCACATGCTATTCTATAGCAAATGATGTCTTTAAGTTACCTGTTGAGTGAAAGATATAGAAAATACAAGATATCACCAACTTTATTGTTAGTTGACTACAAAAAAGCTTTTGATATGGCAGAACAAAATCATGCCTTAATGACTCTACTCAAACAGGGGATATGTGAAAATTATTAAGATTTCTCAACAGACAAAACTACCTTGGGTTAAGAATTCTTTTACCTTTGACAAGCCATTTAATGCCTGTAAACTTACATTCCTTCTTCTGTAAAATGAGTGTTGGACTACATGACCTCCAAGGCCTCATTCAGTTCTAATTCTATAGTTATAACAATTATAATATGATTTTTCACACTTAGCAAGGGATAAAACAGGGAAACACATGTGCCGAAAGTGTTTGCTACCATCATAGAGAATGTCCAATTTAGAATCTAAACTGTACAAGGTTTCTATATATCTAGTGAGGTCCTCCAAATGTTCCTGTATGTGGATAACATTGTGCTAATTGCTCCAAGCCATGGAACACAACTCTCTTCAAAATGAGATCCATACTCACTCAATAGAATTGACCTAAATGTTCACATGGGATGAGTCAGTGAGTAAAAAATAGCTTTTTTCTAGATGATGATATGTGGTTGAATGGACAACTCACAGAGCTTTCCGTAAACCTTGGAGAGACATTACTGTAGGACAATGTACCCAGAATTGAACAGGAACATGAACAAGTTCTGGGTTGTTTTTTTAAAAAATGTGTGATGCTTTCTCTTTTTTTTTGGACCCAGAACTTTCCTTTGAAACAAAGGCTTTTATTTTTAAAAATAGATTGTTATTGATATATTGTATTTTTTACATTACCTAGATTTCTTTCTATATTCCTCCTCTCACCCTCCCAGGAGAGCCATCTTTTATTTTAAAGCTTTTTTTTTAAGAAAAAAGAAAAAAATTAAAAAGCCAGTCAATGAAAAAAATTAAAGAAAAAAGCCACACTGATGTTACATGCAATGTTTTGTACCTGTGGATTCACCAGATCTCCAAAGAAATGGTCGAGTCCCTTTTCATCTTTGGGACCAAATTTCTTCTTCTTTTCTTTTTAAATATTTTTTCCAGCATTCACTTTAGATTGTTTTGTGGTTGTTCTTTGCATTTACATTGTTGCTGTCATTGTGCATGTTGTTTTTCTGGTTCTGTTTAGTTTACTTTGCATCAGTTCATGCAAGTCTTTCCATGATTCTCTGTTATATGTCAAACAAAGGCCTGTATATTTTGCAACAATATTCTGGTATTATTTTATGGTTGTGAGTCATGGAAATACTTAATACTTGGAAACCTCAAGATGTTACTAACAGGGCAAAAAGGAGAAATAGCATAAAGGATATTACGGAGAGGTCTATGCTGAGAAAAGATGTTCTCTCCAGGTTGCTCTCCTGACTCTCTGGACTTTCTTTACCATTCCATAGAGGTCCTTTCACCTTTTAAGCTCACTCCACCCTTGGACTTTTCACATTGTAAATACCCGCTATCTTTGTGGCTTCTTCCTTTGATTGGCTGGTTCCTCTCAAAACCTCTACTTTAAGGAAGATATCAGGCCAGTCATACTATCATTCTTAGCCATACTTCACTCTTGAATCACCAGACTTTTTTTTTTTTTTTTTTTTACCATTTTGGTGGGAGAGATGTTGGTAACACTCCACTCTTCTTTTATAAGTTGTCTTCCTCCATTAGAATATTATCTCCCTAAAGGCAGGGACTTTCTTTCTGCTTGTTTTTATATTTCTAGCATGTAGCACAGTGCGTGGCATGTTGTCAGCAATTACTAAGTTTCTGTTGACTTGATTTGACTAGATTATATTATGAGAGAGATCATAGCCCTTTTGCTCCATTGGAATCCAGACAATGTCAAGATATCTTAAAGAATAAATACTACTACTACTAATGTATCTAGTATATTTAGTAGGATTACTACTACTATTACTACTACTCCTACTAATCAACCTATTGGGTTGTTGCTCATCAGTTGTTTTCCAAGAGGGTCAATGACATCATTACATGGGTGGGGTCCTGACCTGTGTGTGCATTTGCACCTAAGTGAGGCAGAGTTGCATAAAATCATCAGTCTCACCCTCTTTTCTAGAGTTATTGAAGTCCAGTGGCAAGACAAAAGTCAAGACAACTAATGATTACTCAGGATGCAGTGTCTTCTTTCACGTCTGACCAAGGGGAGTAAGAGGGAATAAACATTTTTAAAATGCCTACTTTAAAGTCGGGCACTTTGCAAAGGAGGTTTGTAAATATTTTCTCATTTGATTTTCACATCAGCTATGGGAGGTAAGTACCATTATTACTCACATTTTTAAATAGAAGCAATGGAAACTAACAGAAGTTATGTGACTTGCCCAGAATCACATGGCTAGCAAGCATCTGAGGACAGATTTGAACTCAGTTCTTTCTGAATTCAAAAAGTTTTGAGTTCCAAATTATCCCTTCCCTCCTTTCCCCTCCTTAAGAAGGCAAGCAATTTGATATAGAGTATACATGTGCAGTCATGCAAAACATCATTCCATATTATCCATCTTGCAAAAGAAAACATAGAGTCAAAAAACCCCAAGAAAAAAAAAAGAAAGTTTGTTTTAAAGTATGCTTTGGTGTCAGTGGAAAACTAAAAATAAATTTTAAAAAAAATTTAAAAAAATTAAGAAATAAGTGCTTCTCTATTGGATACTAAAATATTTGAAGATCAAGTAAAACTTTGAATTTGAACAAACAAATAAATAAGTGAAAAAAGTATGCTTGATCTGCATTCGAACTTCATCAGTTCATTTTCTGAAGGTCAGTAGCATTTTTCTTCATTAATTTTTTGGAATTGTCTTGAATCTTTGCATTACTGAGAATAGCTAAGTCATTCACAGTTCATCATAAATTTCTGTTACCATGTACATTGTTTCCCTGGTTCTCCTCACTTCATTCTGTGTTAGTTCATGTAAGTGTCCCCAGGTGTTTTTGAAACCGTCCTGCTTCTCATTTCTTCTGGCAAAAAAGTCACATACCACACACAATTATATACTACAACTGGTTCAGCTATTCTCCAGTTGATGGACATCCTTTGATGTCCATTTCTTTGCCACCAAAAAAAAAAAAAGAGTTGCTATAAGTACTTTTGTCCAAATCAATCATTTCCCCTTCTTTGATCTCTTTGGGATGCAGACCCATTAATGGTATTGCTGGGTCAAAGGGTTAGGCATAGTTTCAGATGGTGCTCCAGAACAGTTGGATCAGTTCACAACTCCACCACCAGTACATTAGTGTTCCAGTTTTCCCACATGAGGGCTAGCTATTCCCCCAAAGAAAGACTGAGGTTCATAAAAGAAAAAAACAAAAGAACTTCCTATTTTCTTGGTTTAAGAAGCAGCTTAGTTTTTCTTGCTCACCAGTGTCACTTGTTGGCTTCAAGGAAAACTATAACAATAATCATTTCTATAGCACCTACTATGTTCCTGGTGCTGTGATAAACACTTTACAAATGCTATCTTACTTGTATGCCTACTTTTTGGTTGTTTGAGTCATTGTTCAACTCTTCATGACTCTATTTTGGGTTTTCCTTGGAATGGTTTGCCATTTCCTTCTCCAGCTGGTTTTATGGATAAAGAAAATGAGGAAAACCGGGTTCAGGGACTTGCCCAGTCCCAGCTAGTAAATGAATGAGGTTGGATTTGAACTCATAAAGATGAATCATTGATTCCAAACCCAGTGCTCTATCTACTGTGTCAACTAACTCTGCCCCCCGATTTTTTTTAAACAGCTGATGAAATTGAAATTAAATGACTTGTCTAAGGATATATGTTTCTACATTGAGATTCCAGGCCCATAACCCTAGCCACTATAATGCCTACCTAGCTGCCTAAACTAAAGAATGTTTAATGAAGTCGTAAAGTAGACCAGTCTAGGGAGCTCTAGAGTAGCACCCAAATGGAATTATATTCTTTGCATATTTTCTAAACTACTTGTGTGCAGTGTAAAGCTGGTCACCATGTTCCGGAAGAGATAAAAAAAGGCCAAAGTGGTAGTACAGAGAAGGATCATAAGCCAGGAGAGTGATTTTAGTCATTTCTTTGTGTCATTACCTTGACAGGGGAAATGATAATAAAAATAGGGCTACCAGAAATAAAAGTCTCTATGAATTGGAATATAGAGTACTAAGTAAACAGAGAAATAGGAGTTTGTATTTTGTATATGAGTTTGTGTATGAGTACAAAACGAGTTGCTCATTTGTATAATGAGCTCTGATAAAAGGTGACAAGAGTATGGGATAAGGGAAAAAATGTAGGTATAATTGGTGCTAAGAGTTTTATAAAAATTTCCCTTCATTCTCTTTTTATTTTTATCTTTTATTTCTATCAAGACTGATAAATCTTTCCCACAAACAGTATTTTTCATATGCATTTGTGTTTTACTATTGTTTAGATGACAACTCAGTGGTGCAATGGATAGAATGCTGGGACTGGAATCAGGAAGACTCATCTCCGTGAGTTCAAATCTGTCCTCAAACATTTACTTGGTCCTCTTTGAGAATGAAGAAACAATAACACTTACTAGCTTGGGGAAGTCACAGTCCCATTTGCCTCAGTTTCCTCCTCTTTAAAATGAGTTGGAGAAGGAAATGGCAAAGTACTCCAGTATCTTTGCTGAGAAAATCCCAAATAGGGTCACAAAGTCAGACACGACTGAACAGCAATAGCTAAAACAACAGTTTGTATCCTTTTTCTTCTTTAAGAAGTCTTAAAATAGATTCCTGGGCACTTTTTAAGTTGTATAACCTGCAGCAAAGATTTCTCTCGGGTAAATTTAGTCAAGTCCAGTCATCCTTCCCTATTTTATCTTCCCAAGTGTCATTGACAGCATCTCATTACAGAAGGTACTGAAATGTTAGATTCAAAATATAATGATTTCACTGTAATTAATGATGAGAAGAGATAATTATAGAAACATCGTCAAACCAGCCTAATTTGAGATTATTCATAAATGTCCATTCAGTTTAACCTGTAAATATGCTTGGAATAATCTGATTTAACCAGGTCTTAATACAAGTTTTCTTTGTTGTATTTTTTAACATGTTCTACTGCAATTTTGTTAAACATCTTCTCATTATATTTTAGTCTGGTTGAAGTTACATTGGGCAGTTATGGCTGACTACATGGGGCCAGTAGACCTTGAACTGGACATGTCTCAACTTGATGACATTTAAGGTCCCTTCTAGCTCAAAATCATACAAAACTTCCAGGGCATACACATTTAAATAGGGAAAGACCTGAGAAGTGAGCTATGAAACAAAGCTAAATTAACTTTTTCGTTCTTTTTGTTGAACTTTGCCAGGTGAATTTTTTTTAGAATTTCTGGTTGTAGAGATGAGTCTCCTGAATAGACACACACTCACACACATTAAGATTAGCAAACAATGTTCCTGATTTATTCTCCTCCAGAAACATGAGGACTACTCCTTCCAGGAATGGGGAGAATGGTTCTTCAGACATATTGGCACCATGGTCTTTCTTGTGAGAATGACTTTCTAAAAAAAAAAAAAATCTAAAAAAGAAGTCCAAGCTTTCTATAGACTTCTTTCCCCCTCCACTACTTTTGCTGTTCTTTGAGATGATAACTTCTCATTATCTTTCACTATTTTCCTCTAGAATATTTTGCAGTTGATCTTGAACTCTAAATAATGTTACTTTTGGCTTCTAAATTTCTTCATTTAGTAAAGGAGTCAAGGTTTCCATTGTTCTTAGAGTCCTCTTTGTGATGAATGCTTTTTATCAGTTAAACTTCCCTAAGCATACATGTACATAGATGTATGTATAGCTATACATACATGCATATGTGACTGTATACACATATATGCAAATGCTCAAATCAATGATGTGAGTATTCTCTCTAGCAATAGTTTGCAACTCACCTATAGTTGTGTGTCTCTTACTAATGAGCTCTCATAAGTTCATCATCGGAGGATTACCCAACTGGTTAAGGAGCTTCTCACTTTCTCTCCACATTACAAGGATTAAAATAGAATCCTTTACCATTTTGTCATTTGTCTCTCACTCTTTCCACATGACCAGTCCACTTCTTTTTCTTTCCTAAATTTCTTTGCTGACCTCTTTCATACTGCTTCTTTTTTGAGATCTCTTGTTGGGAGCATGGTACAACTTGCTTCTGTTGCCCTTGTGCCTTTCTGTTGCCCTTTGGATTTTGCTTAATGTTAATTTTTCTGAGACTGTAATAATACTTGACTCATAGTCATGTAGCCACAATGGAAGGGTACTGATATTACAAAGATCAGACTTTGTTTCAAGGAGATTAAGACAATTTTAAAAAATTCATTTCCCAAAGGTAATCTAACAGGCTTTCCCTTTCCTGTTCAATTTTGGGCGCCTTATCATTCATTTGCAGAGAACTTCATAGGTTGTCCATCCAACCATAGTCCGGACAATAGGCTCCCATCATCAACTTGATTTTTCCTATATAAAAGGCTATTCAGGTGATTTATGGACCTCACTTAGGAAACTCTGCAATGTTCCTGGATTAACACAATCAGAGCAGTATCCTCTACAAAGAGGAGCATCTAGAGGACTTTTCCAGGCACAACTACAGAAATATACATACACATATATGTATCATATATGTATATATATACATGTATGTGCATGTATGTATGCAATATGTTTGTGTGTATACGCATGCACGCATGCGTATACACACATTCATTAAAGAGTTACTCTCCATTTTTGTCTTACTCATGGATGGTCACTTGGGAAATGAGATAATTGCAATAGCTACAATCAAACTCTGAGAGAAAATCTTTTAGAGCAAGATCAAAGTCTCCTTTCTTTTGACATGTATTCACTTATTTAGACTCTACTCCCTAAATTTATGGTCTATAATTAAATATTACTATTCTCCCATCTTAGACTGTTGGTTTTCTTTGATGTTTCCTTTCTTTTATGAAGTTTGCCTTCATTAAAGAGTCCTAACAATAGCAGTGCTCCTACACCAACAGCCCAGTCCTCATAATCAACATTCAGGAGAGCAAACCCAGTGAAGAAAGGGCCCCATCATTCTACCATCACCACCACGAGCTCACCAGTTTTATTAAAGGGGCAAGTAATCTAGTCTAGATGAGCCAACAAGATATCCTGAGGGAGAGACAGGGCATGGAATGTAACAGGCAGATCAAACCGTCATCATTTCCCCTCAAACTCCAGTGAAGATGTTTACTTTTCAATCTAACTACCCGTAATTTTGTCTAACCCACATCTCTCCACCTTGTGCACAAGAATATGATGAAAAATTTCACCAAAGGTTTTTAAGAATCCTGATGAACCGTGTTTGTAGTGTATCCCACATCTAGAACTGGAGAAACCTAGTCAAAAAAGGAAATGATGTAGTTTGGCATGACCTGTTCTTGATGAAATTATGTTGGCTCGTTGTGATCACCACTTCCTTTTCTAAATGTTCATTAATCATTGCTTTAATAAGATAATCTAGAATTTTGCCAAGAAGCACATTGAAGACAATTGGCCTAAATTCTGCAAATTCCATTCTCTGTTTTCTCTTTTCAAAAATTAAAACTTTTGTCCTTCTTCATCCCTTTAGCCTTCCTATTCTTAATTCTTTTAATTCACTCATAGTAATTTAATTCACAGTGCTTTAATAATAGTTTCTGACAATTCTTTTTTTTTGGATTTGGGAGCAAATTTATCAAGGGCATGATGCTCACATTATCTCCCTACTTATACTGGGTTTTTACTTCTCTTTCAGCCCATATTTTCTCAAGAATTGCCTCTCTCCACCTTTTGGAGGAGAACAGGTAGGAAAAATAGAAGTTGAATACTTCTGCTTGCTTTCTGTGATCTGTAATCTTCATTTTATCTATCTCAAACAGCTCTCTTATCCTTTTTTTTTTTTAAAAAAACTGTCTTTTTTTCCTTCAATATGCAATAATAAGAACTTTTGTCTTGGTTTAGAATTATTGACCAGCCTCTGCTCAATATAAGCTTCAGCAATTCTAACACCTTTCTTTAGGGATTGTAAATGCTTTTGTATTCATCTTATGGTGATAGCTCTTGCTTCTGTCTTACTATATTTATCTATTCATCTGTCTTTTGTCCATTTCTTGGCTTATTTATTCCTTTTTGTTTATTTATTTAATCATTTGTTTGTTTATGGTGTCTTTTGAAACTCTAAATCAGTCGGTAAGATCTTTGTGCATCCACATCCCTTTGTTAGACAACTCTCCTTTGCTATGAATGGAAACTGTTTTCCTTTGTGCCTATAGAATTTAATTCTTGAAGACTGTAGAATGTAGTCTCAAGATCCTATCGTTTCTGTCAATCCAGTAAAATCTCTTTTCCAAAGACTGAGAGAACTTCTCAAATTATGCATTGCTTTTCTTTCTTTAGTTGTCACCAAATTATTTTATCAGGAACCTGGGCATTAGAGGTGAGAAGTGTCTAGTGTTTCACTCCGCCTTGTGGTTTGAGAATTTAGTTATCATCAATCAATATCTTTATTATTTTCATATTGTTATTATATCTCAACACTATTTGATATATTTGTGAAGTTGGACTTTCAAAAAGGAATTTTTTTTCAGACTGAGAAGCATTTTGAGTCATTTTAATGCCAATTAATATTTTTTTTCCATGCTCCAAAATGCAACACTTTTTTTCAATGAACCAGTGGAGAAGTGGGTGGGTGTCAATGAACTCATTATAAAAGCAATAAATGGGAATTCAATTTGAATGCAAAGTGGAAACTCATTGGAATGATGATCTGGGGAGTCATTTAATTGTATATTTCAAAAGCACCTGCCATCCGTTAAAGACATTTGGTGAAACTACAGAGTACAAAGTTATCTATATTCAAATTCAGTTTATGCCTGATCAGCAGAAAAGTACACATAATTACTTGCTCACAACAATTTTTTTTTTTAACCAACTTATGCTTTCCCACAGAAGTTACACAGGAAATAGAAAAAGCAAAGATGAAAGGAATGACAAATGAAGCAATTCTTTTCATTACCTGGAGTAAACTGTCTTTGAAAGTGAAGAAAGAAAGGTGTAGGATAAGCATGCAAATAGATTTCCCTTTTCTTTTGTTATTTATTTGCCAGTTCACAGTTGGTGCTTGTTCACGTTTTCAGTTTCTTTTTAAACTAATCCCCAATTTTAGTGGCGAAGCTAGTTCATGGAGGTCAAACAATTTAGTCATTATATTTAGGGGAAAAAAGCCTCCCCAATGTTTAGTTGAAGTTTAGTTTTATTGGATGGGGAACATTCATTTTGACATTTATTCATACTTAATATATGTGTTTTCTTCTTACGGGTGAATTAATTGCTGGAAGAAGTATTTTTCAGTTACGTGCAAGCAAATTCAGTAAGACTAAGCATTTATCTTTCTATAAATGAGTTTGTGGGATTTTGAAAGAAAGATTCCAAATTTCCTAGCTTTAGCTGGCAGGCTGATCTATTACTATTGCCAATGTTGATCTACAACTGATAAAAGATTTTTTTTAAGTAAGGAAAACATCACATACATTTTATGTTGTTAGTTATTTTAAAAATATAACTTTTGCCAGCTTCACAGATGTGACTGTACAGATGACAATTTTGCAGGGCTGGATTCCAGGAATATAGGTGAAAAAGGTTCACCATCTTTCTGAGGGGCTGGACAGCCTATGTAGAATGTGGTTGTATAAGCAATAAATGCATTATTTATCCAAAGAATAGTTATTCATAGGAAGTGAATCAAGATCCACTAAGGCTTATTGTCTGCCTTCTTTAGAATGTAAAATCTTTGAAAGTAGAGATTTTGTCATTCTTTCTATCTGTGTAGAAGGGTGGGGAACCTGTGGCCTCAAGGCTACTTATGGCTCTCTAGGTCCTCAAGTGCAGCCCTCTAATTGAATCCAAACTTCCCAGAACAAATCCCCTTAATAAAAGGATTTGTTCTTTAAAACCTGGACTCTGTCAGAAGACTGTACCCAAAGATCTAGAAGACCACATGTGACCTCAGGCTGAAGGTTCCCTACCTCTGGTAGCACTTCGCACATATCCAGCTCATAGTAGGTGTTGAATAAATGCTTGTTGATTGATTTTGTGATTGTATGACAGCTATCTGTATATTTGATGTGCCCCTGCAATACCCCATTAAAATGTAGTCAAGGACACTGTCCCGCTTTGAAGTTCTGTGTTTATATCTTGAGAGATTAGCACGTCATATGTTGTAAGCCCTTTCTATAATATTTGTTAAGTCAAATTGAAATAAGTGCAAGTAATTCAAATATTACTTTGGATATTAACAAATCAAATCTTGATATAAAATATGAAGTCTCTCAAAAGTGCTGTATTAGTTCAGCCTTTAATAAATCTCTACCCCTGGAAATTCAAAAATTTTATTAAGCTATTGTTACAAACAGGTACTAGGTTCAGGGGATACAACACTAAGACTTGAAATCAGAAAGACTTAACTTCAGGAGTTCAAATTCAGCCTCAGATATTTACGGGCTGTGTGACCCTAGGCAAGGAACTTAATCCTGTTTGCCACAGTTTCTTCATCTGTAAATGAGCTAGGGAAGAAAACCAGTGTCTTTGCCAAGAAAACCCCAAATAGGGTCACATAGAGTTGGATGTGACTGAAAGGACTCAACACTATTAAGACTATAGATTTACTGGCGAGTATGCCTATATACACACATACATGTATATATATGTATATGCAGATATGTGGAGAAAGATGCCAATTTTCATTTGAACACTTTTAAGTACTTCAGTGTTATCCTCTTCATGAATCCCAATTCTTCCTAGAATTTTTTCCCCAAACCTTTAATGATTCTGATTCTTTTTCTCTTGTCCTGCTCCAAGTCTTCTTAGCCTTCTTAAATTACAACAAGGCCCCAAGCTGGATACAGTGCTTTAATAAGTGCCTGACCAGTGCCTGGTGGGAGAATGACTTCATGGCTTTTGCACGTTCTGTCCTTGTTAATGCATTCCTGTATGTTGTTGGCCTTTGGAATAACAGCCATGTGCTGTTCGCCTGAATTGAGGTAATGATTCATAACAGTGAATAGGTCATTTTCTCCTATCTCATCAATCCCTATCTATTTTTTGTGTTATTTGTCTGATTGCAATTGAACTTTTTTTCCAATCACTTCTCCAATTTGTGTAGGTCATTTTGAGTTTTAACCTGATATTCAAAGGAACTAGTCACTACTCTCAACTTGTCACCATTCCTAACCTTAATCAAATAATCAATATTTTTTTAATCATCTATTGTGTGCTAGGCATTATACTCAGGATATAAATGCAAAGGTGAGAAAGATCTTCAAAGAGCTAGTTGTTAAATATTTACTAGCACACTCCCATTTCTGTTCTAATACCATAGTACCCAATGCAAGAAAGAGAACAAAAGAATAATTGGATATGGCAAAGATTTTAGGTACAATCTAGTAATTTCATATATATGAAGTAGACCCCAAAGAGATCATCTACTGTGCCACACTACCTCCCTGAAATGACAAATGATATTTACATAGCACTTCTCACTTCCATCATTTGATTTGAGTGTCAGGGGTTAGGGAGAGGTAGGAATGGAGCTTTCAGTATCAAGGAGTGAGGAATTGTGGATTCTTGCCATTTTAAACTTCTTAGAATACCACTTAGTCTAGTTGCCTCCAATCACCCCCTTTTCCCTTTCAAGCAGATCCCACATATGAGTCTTCCTATTTCTTTTTCCATTGCCACAACTTTTTCCTTTCGATTAGAATTCCTCTTTTTCTTCCAACTTCTTATTTAGGATGCCATCCTTGAAACAAGCAGACAGTCCTTCAGAGGTTTCCTAAAAGGCTTTTGTAAAAACTGAAAGTAATAAAGGAGAAAACAGATATGTATAGTTGGTGTCTAGTTCATCACCTCCCAGTGCAAGTTACATCCCTACACTGCAGCAGAAATAAAGATCGCAAAACTGAAGGACACCCCAGTCTTCAGATTTAAAAAGGAAATAAAAAGGAAGAAAAACAAGAACTGTGCCTAAAAAGTAGTTAGTAATTTAGGATCTTTCCATCTGTTCCATTTTTAACTCTGGCTCATACTATGTCTAAATAATAAATACTTTTTGAATTGATTCAAATAACACCTAAAATTTGATTGGAAAATGTTCAGGATCCTTCAGCTATAAACTAAGGACATATTATAAGATTCTAAGCTTGCCTTTGTCTCAGTCTATAAATTTACAAAAGAATGTACTTTTTTTACTTCTTATGAAGTCGCCAAATCATTTCATTTTCACCTTGACCAAATCTATTAGTGCTATTTGTACTAACCCTGGAGCATTCCCATCATGGTGACAGACATAACTAATTTTCCCTTTTGTGATTGATAGATGTGTCTAGAGATAGTGCCTCAGCTAAGTCTAGAGTTGTAACTGTGAGTTGTGGTCTTTGGGCATATTCATTTGAAGAGATTAGAGAGACAGAAACCTTGGGTATGCTATATATGGTAAGCATGAACCAATGTTAGGTTAATCCCCTGGGTCAGGTATAAGTACACAAGCATGGTAGTGGGGCCACCAAGAGAAACTGGGGGATGGTTAATTTGGGAATTGGATGGAGAGGGGATGATTCTTCCCTGAGGGATCCAATATAAGTAAGGTGATTTTCTTACCCAACACTATTTTCTGACACTCACAGTCTTCCATCAGCTAATACCACCACCAAGACCACCATAAGAAGGAAGAGCTAGATTTTGAGTCAAGGATACCTGAGTTCAAATACTACTTCAAACATCTTCCAGCTGGGGGACCCTGGGCAAGTCATTTAACCTCCATCTCAGTTTCCTCAATCATGAAATGAGGAGAATAATAGCACTTACTTTAGACTTGAAAGGATCAAGTGACGGAATATCTGTGAAGCACTTAACACAGTGCCAGGCACATAGTGCATGTTTGATAAATGATTCTTTTCTTACCTTTTCTTGTATTTCTTTTCCTTCCTTCCAGAAATTAGTGCCCTGGGAGGGGCAAAGAATTCCCCTCCTTCATGTCAACACCCTGGGGCAAAGCCTCAATTGCTCCCTTTTACTTACAGCTATATTAAGAGCCTTGTGCAAATGAACTGAACATTACTTAGAAGAAAAAGCCTAAAATCAGACTGATGAAAGTCCTCCTCTCCATCCATTCCCACCCCCACCCCTACGATGACACAGGAAACACGGTGATTCTTTGCCTAATCAGATCCTCCTCTGTGATAGATTCTGAATTATTTCATACTAATAGAATTTTGCAGTTTTAAAAATCCTTGGGGGTCAGTTGGTGCGGCTTCCCAATTTTACAGATGAGAAAACTAAGGCCCAAGAACTTAAGTAATTTGCAAGGTCATGTAGCAAGTCAGTGTCAGTGCTGAGATTAGAACTCTGGGCTTCTGATTCCCAATCTGGGGTCCTTTGTACCCCATCAAGCTACCCCTCTTCTTTTCTTCCAATAGCCCAAGTTTGTTGATGTCTTATGCTCTCCTACAACTCCACCTTTTTAAAAGCTTTCTCCTAACTTTGTCAAAAGTGGAGGTGCTTATTTATTTATTTTTACATAGGAAAATGAAAGATATGTGGTCACTTGTATGCAATAAACTTCAGGCATGTATTAATAAATCACATAGCAAATAAAAATTTCTGCCCTATGAACCATCCTAGTCAATACGATCAGCTGGCTGGGTTGGAATTATCCCTGATGGTTGCAATCTGGAGAAAACAGACTGGGCAAAGCATCTCCGTCTGACTCACAATCCCAAAGCTCAGAATGCTACCCTTTGTAGGGAGCTTGATATTTCCAAAACGCTTGCAATCTCTAATTAGTTAATTGGCCCGTTAACATCAAAGGCTTTGAGTCATTGAAGGCTTTATTGTTTCCTTTGTAGTCTGTGGCATTCTTTGTGAGTTTACAGTATTTGCTTCTAGCTCCTGGTTTTGGCTTTATTCGGATATGTCTTTCTTGGATGAGATTTTAGTTATTTCTGAAAAAAATTAAGAAGCCCAGGAAACTGGGTACATAAGCTAATGGGAGAATGAATTTCATTTGTATTCTTTGCCATCTGCCACAGTGTCAGTTGGATATCTCCCTGGGAATACGAGTACTTCAAGTACTCAGAAATGTGGAATTCAGGTGCAAAGTAAATAGAGCAATTCTGAAGTATCATTTTGCTGGGAGAGAGCGGAGAGGCTTTATGCCTACTATTATTGCAAACAGATTGTTTGATGTAGGTGGTTTGAAGGACAAGAGAGAGAGGGCTTTCAGAAACTGGATTTTAAGTTATCAAATAACTTGCACACCCACAGTTTGGCTCCTCTAAGTTTGTGAAGCGGTAGCCAAAATTAAAGTATGGTATCCAACATGCCAAATATTATTCAAGTAAAAATCAGTGGTTTTCTAAGCAAGTAAGATTGGTCCCTACTGTTGGTGTTCACCTGCAAAAAGCATTTCTGGAAACCAAGCAGTGTGGTGAAGGATGTGGCCACTTGATGAGGGGAAAACAAAATTCTACCCAGTGCTGAGCTGATGCTTGCACTGAGGGGGCCAGATCCCTCTAGATCCCTTTGCATAATCAGGGCCATTTGAATCATTCTCAATCTCCTCTCCCCTCCCCCCAACTTATGAGATGAATCTGGCCACAGCAGCCTTTCCACATCTGTTGCATCCCTACACATGCTCAATGTTCATTGAATAGTTCATCCCTTATTTGGACCTTGATTTCCAATATGTGTTGTTAGTTCAAAGGGGCCAGGTTCCAGCTGGCAAGTCCTGGGTGGACTGCCAAATACAGAATTTCATCTGAGCTAGGGCTAACATTATCTGAAGCATATTTATGTTGGTGCTGGAAGACCCGAGTCACAACAGATAAATTGGAAGATTGTTTCATGATGGATTATTCATGACAGAGTTTTTCCAAAAAATGTTTTCTATCACACAAAGGCCAGAGATCACATAACTCCTGTTCAGGGCCATCCATCAAGTAGGATTTACTCTCAACAAGAAATTGAATTCCCCTAAGAAAGTAGTGTAGGAAAAGGAAAAAAAAAAGCTTTCAGCCTTTGGGAATAGAAGTAATACATGTCTTGACTCAATATCCCCTAAGATGCTGCTACTTCAGACATTGTGCCACTGAAAATCAAGCGTGTGGCTTTAAGCCCAATGGATTTGACTCTATTAATATTTATTAGTTATTTGGACAGGCCAAGAAATGGTGTCTCCACCTTTAGGGAATTTATGATCTAATTGATATGCCATGTAATGAAAAGAGTGCTGGACTTAGAGTTAGGAAGACTTAGATTCAAAATGCGTTTCATACATTTAAATGAACTGTGACCCTGGACAAGCCACTCAGTTTCTCTGTGTCTCAGTTTGTTCATCTGTTAAATGAGAGGGTTAGACTCCATGACTTCTGAGGTCTCTTCCAGCTCTAAATCTGTCATCCTATGATTTTAGGAAGATAAAGAAAGTCAAGTGTGGATATGTTTAAAGGAGTCGTGAGGCTGAAATAACTTTGTTTTTACTTTTATAAAAATGTTTGTCCGCACTTAATGTGCACATGGGCATCATCAACCGGAAAATAATGTAAGGTTCCTGGAAGCAAAGCTTTTTTCATTTTTGTCTTTGTAGACCCAGCACTTAGTACACACGAGGCACTTAATAAATTATCAATTGATTGTTGATTGATTCAACACATAGGGTGTGTACAGGGTATTATTGATTTGATCTATCTGGGTATAAGTCCAAAGCTCACTATTGACTCCTTCTGTGAACTTTAGCTCTTTACCTGTGTCTTAGAATCTCTGGCTTCCTTCCAGACTTAGCTCAAAGGCAGTTCCTGGTCTCCTCATCTCATAGAATCCCATTCATATTACACTGTATCTACTCTATATGTATTTTGCATGTACCTATTAACACACGTTTTGTCTCTGCCTTAGAATGTGAGTATTCTTGGGAGCAAGGGCTGTTTTTGCCTATCTGTATCTAAAGCATTTAGCACAGTGCCTGGCCCTTACATAGTGACAGCTTTACCACTTCTCTTTAGTTGCAATTCAGTTTACCTGATAGTACATTCTCATGTACCATAATATCATATCAGACACTACAATCAGTCAATCAAGAATGTAAATTCAGCTCCCCTTACCCACCTCTTCCAGACATCTGTGTCAGGTAAGTCAGGGGATTTACAAAGGAATTAGAAAACAGATTTCTTGTGGCTAAGAAGCCTGCACCCTAATGGGATCACTTGAACAAAACACATCTGCTGCTAAATTTCTGAATAAATCCTGGTCATTTTATTATTCCCTTATATATTGGCAGCCCTTGAGAAGATTCTCCTTCGAATACCTGCAAGATTTGTGCACCCAAAGCCTTTGGATGTCTGTGTAGGAGTTTTAGCCCCAAACTAAGGGAAAACAGACTGGGAGTTCCCAATTTGAAAGGATGAACTTCAGTTTTTTGGAATTCTTTACCATACAAAGGCAAAATTTTCTTGTGTCAGTCTGACATAAGTAGAAATCAGAACTTTACAATGTAATTTCAGAATGACTTTGACATTTAATAGACTGTTTATTCTTTCTTTTTTTTTGAAGATGACCAGTGATATCACAGGGTGATGTATATAGACTTGTGCATGAATTGGATTTAAGTGATGCAGAGTTGCATAAAATTGTCAGTTTCACTCTCTCTTTCAGAGTCTTTAAAGTCCAGTGACAAGACAAGAGTCAAGATGACATGACCTTGGCATCTTTGACGTCTCACCAAGCTCCAAGTGTTTCACAGTGTCTGCTTCAGCTGCTTTCGTGGGCACCAGAACAAATTGTTCTCATCCACTTATTTTGCTGGGGGACATCTTCACATGTTTGAGGTAGACTTCTCCATAAATCATCGATGGGTTTGAGGCCTGTTGGTTACTCTCAACCTTGTTTAGCCTATCTGCTGAGAAGGCTTACTAGGGTGAGGTCATTGGACATGATACAGCTTCTTGGAGTCAGAGCTGAGAATTAGGTGGTAGGTGGACACCAAAACTGGATGAGCAGCCTTGAAAAGGGCTCAGCAGGCTCTCCCACCAAAGGTGTTAGTACTCTCTGATCACCCCATAAACAGGTTAACAAAATAAACTAGAGAAATATACCTTTCTATCCTAACTAATCATATCTATTTCTTTTGTTTTACTTTCTGAATGGCTTTATTCATTTTTTTCATATTCCACATTAGTCATATTGCGAAAGAAGTATCAGAACAAAAGGGAAAAGCCATGAGAAAGAAAAAAAGAGAGAAAATAGTATGCTTCAGACTGCATAGTTCTTTCTGTGGATGTGGACGGTATTTTTTTGTCATGAGTCTTTTGGAGTTGTCTTAGATCATTGCATAGCTGAGAAAAGCTAAGTCTATCAAAGTTAGTCACTGTACAATGTTGCTGTTACTGTGTACAATGTTCTCCTGGTTCTACTCACTTCACTCAGCATCATTTCAAGTAAATCTTTTCAGGTTTTTCTGAACTCTGAGTTTTTCCAGATTTTTCTAAAATGGAATGGGCTCTATTTGTGAAGAGAAAGACATGTATACCTGAAATAAATACACTTAGAACTCAAAAACTATAGAAAACCATAAAAATAAACTTATAAAAATAAAAAGTCTGTCCACTTGATGGGTGGAAAAAAAGTATGCAGAGCGAAAACAGGACTATTTTAGCAACTACAGGACATGGGTTCAAATCTTAACTTATGACCTATGTTACCATGGACAATCCACCTCACCTTTCTGGGATTGTTTCCTCATTTGCAAAAGGAGCTGATTGTACAAGATGACCTCTAAACTGCCTGTCCAAGACAAGTGATCCTGCTGTAGCACCAGCCAGATTTATTTTCTGGTCTGGGTATTGCTAATTTAAATGATCCTTGAGAGCTGACCCAAAGAAAACACACTAACCTTCTGAATATCCAAGAATTTTCTCAAGGGGGAAAAAGATGGCAATTTTCCTTTAATGAGTGCAGTTCTGCTTCATTTAGTGATTTTATTCACAAAGACCTTGTTTCTTCCCCAGGTTATAATAAAAGTTTCACCTCAATGACAGACAAATTCAGAAGGCAATATAATTCAGTGTAAGGAACTTGAGCTCTGGGTTAAAATACCTTCTCTTACATTTAAATGACCTTGGGCAAGTCACTTAATCTCCTCGGGCCTCAGTTTTTCCATCTGTAAAATAAGAGACATGGATGAGATGACTTCCAAAGTTCCTTCCAGCTCTAGATTTATGACCTTTCTCATCTCCATCTTTTGGTATGTACTAAGACAATCTCTGGGGTTATGTAGTATATGATTTAGCCCTGGGAATATCAGTGAAGAGAAAGGGAGTAAAGTTTCATATTTCAAGACAACTATTGATTCATGGCTACAGGCCCCTAGAAAGAAGGTCATTGCCAAGAGTTTCAGATTGTTATTGTCCCACAAATTCCAACAGGTCAATTCATTGAGCATTGGCTCCTTCAACCAGGACCTAGGTTATTTAATCACTTGGGGCTTTGTCTTACTATTGGCAAACAAAATCTCAATTAAAACAAAAATTATTAAATCAAAATAATTTCACCATTTATAATCCAATACAGATTTTAATATGATGACCTCAAATATAATCCCAGGATCTTGGATTTTTTTTTTATTTATTGGATCATGGGTCCAGGTTTCCCTTTCATTTGTGTCTACTGCCCAGACTGACAAATTCATCTTTTCTTTCTCATCTTTAGACATCCTAAATCTCTTCTGATTCCCTTTCCCCCAACAGGAGGTAAGTAGATCTCAGCATTTTTCTGTGGAAAACACACTTAAATCCCTGATTTTGAACCCCCTATTAATGAACCTGGTTCTGAGTGTCAGTGTATCAATGGTGGGTCAAGTTTATAGAAAATACTCATGGCCTGTCCTATTCCAGGAGCCCCCTGAGGTTTTGTTGTGTGAGGGTAGGAAAGGGGGTGACCCGAGAGAACTGGGGCTCTGGGAACTCTACTATGGATAACTTCATTTTCTTCTTTGGGATGCAAATTTAGAATCAAGATCTCTGGCTCACTCTCTGCTTTGTCCAGTTCCTTACTTGCACTCTAGAAATAATCTTTTTGCTTCAAAACTTCTGTTCTCACCCCAGGAAATTTTTGTTCCTCCAGGTGTGAATGAATGTATTTAACAGAAAACAGCTGGAATAAAGGAATTAATATATTGGGTGAAGGGATCAGTGTTCCTCTTGGTAAGATTTCCTTTGCTTTGAGGCTACTACAGTCTAGTTGTCATCTCTATGAAATTCCACTGTGAAAGCCCCTCCTTTAGGGAGAACAAGTCCCTGGCAATACAACAACGAAATCCTTGGCTCTTAATATCCATTTATGAAGAATGAATGTTGGAACAGGTTCCTTGTACTTTCCTATCATGCCCTTCCAAGATACTGTACTATAGTTGACCTGGCAGCCCAAAGTTTGAGAGTTTTATCTTCCCTTCCAGGGACATCATCCAGGTGATATGGCTGCCATCAGATTACACCTGATTAAGCCAGCATGTTTAATTAGATGTACAAAGTGACTGGAATAGGTGTTTTTTTTTTTTTTGTTTTTTGTTTTTTTTTTTACGGGAAGGCAACATTGTAATTCTATACCATATGAGATGCTCAGTCCATGTAACCAAACCACAGCCTTTTTGCTTCTGTCAGTTCATAACAATGCAATTCCATGAGAAACAGCTGTTGGCAGGATTACAATTTACCAACTTGTTAGTCAATAACTTTTAGTATTTTTTCCTCCTCTAACTCTTCGTAAGTGAATAAGAAGAAGTTTTGCAGATTTCTTAGGATAAACTTTATTGATGCCCACTCTTTTCAAAGTCCCATGAAATCCCCATCCTTGAGAAAGAAAGTAGCATATCTCTTTAGAAACATCTTAAAGTTCATTAATGGTAACTGCAAATCCTAAGCTTAATGTGGTGCGGTTGTAATGGTATGTGGCTAAAGGGATGATTTTGAATTTTTTTCTGTTGAAATAGGAGATTGATGAAAGAAAGCTGAATGCTGAGTAGCTATAATGCCCAATTTTGGCCCCAAGAAACAAATAATGAAACAGAGTTCTGTCCTCTCGAAAGAGGTGAGGGGCCATGGGAAGGAAATGCTTCATTATACTTTCAGATGTGATATTTACACATCTATATATAGGCATCTATACATATATGTAAATATAAATATATGCAAACTTACTATTTTATACATGTATGAATATATGTGTATACTGATTATATATACATACTGATAATTTTACATATGTGTATAAAGTTTGATGCATATCTATATCTATACATAGCTACTAAACTTTTATTTCAGGGCAGGGTTCAATGCTACTGTTGCTGTTGGAGGTATATCTAGAAGTTCTTGTGATATAGAAATGAGGGACAAAAACATAACTTCATAAGAATAAAAACAAATACCTATGAAATGATTTTCTGTTCTTCCTGTGCTCATTGTCTCCTTTGTCACATTTTAGGTAGCACCTTTCTCAGTATACTAATATTAATGTCATAGGTGCACCTATGCCATGGCCAGACAATTAAAACAAGCATTTATTAATTAGCAGATACAGTTCTAGGTTCTGAGGGATTCAGGGATGAGAAAGGAAGTAAATCCTACTTGAAATGAGCTTTCTTTCTAAACAACAGACATGTAAAATAAATATACATGTCATAAATATAATGTGAATAAATACATGAACAAAGTTAGGTAGCCTGGGAAGGAGAGCGCTAGGAGTTGGGGGGGGGGGTGTCAGGAAAGGCTTCATGCAAGAGATAATAAAATATTTCAGCTACATCTTAAAGTAAGAGACTCTCTGAGGCAAAAGTCAGGAGAAAATACATTGATAGAGAAGACCAATTTGGCTGGATCACAGAATAAAGGATGGAGAGTAACTTCCAATGAAGTCAGAAACATAAGTTGGTGGGAAGGTGTGAACTGTTTTAAAACCTAAACAAAGGAGTTTGTATTTTATCCTAGAGGCAATAGAAAGCTGCTGGAGTTTGTTTAACTAGAAGAGTCACATGAACAGAATCAAGGAAAGTCAATTTGGCAGCAGTACGTAAGATGTACTGAAATGGGGAAAGATGGGTCAGGAATCTAAATAGGAACCTATTGAAATGGTCCAAGTGAAAGGTGTAGGTAGATGGATGAGAAGAGAGTATGTGTCAGATGTGAAAGAAATAGCAAAATTTGGCAACTGATTGGATATGTGGGGTGAGAGTGAGGAGTCCAGGACAATTTCAAAGTTACAAACATGGGAGCGAGATTAGGATAGTGGTGCCTTCTAAGGAAATATGGGATTTAAAAGAGGGAAGAATTTAAGCAGAAATATGAGTTCAGTTTAGAATATGGTTTTTTTGAGAGATCTTTAGGACACCCAGTTAAAATATTTAATAGGCAAGAAGTGATGTAGAACTGAAGCTCAGTGGAGAGACTGGGGTTGGAGATGTGTGTGCATGTGCGTGTGCGTGTGCGTGTGCATGTGCGTGTGTGTGTGAGAGAGAGAGAGAGAGAGAGAGAGAGAGAGAGAGAGAGAGAGAGAGAGAGAGAGAGGCATACACATTCACATTCTTATATAAATGTGTTCTCTCTCTTCTTTTTCCTCCTTTCTCTTTCTGTTTCTTCTCTCTTCTATTTCTTCTCTTCTGCTCTCTTCTTTTTTCTTCTTAGTTTCTCCTCTTTTTCTTCTCTCTTGTTCTTGTTCTCTCTCTTGTTCTTGTTCTCTCTCTCTCTCTCTCTCTCTCTTTCTCATATCTGAATTGAGATGAAAATTGAACCCATGGGAGCATATGATGTTACCAAGTTATAGATTATAGAGCAACTTTTCTAGGTCCCTATACTTATTAAGCTTCTTTATACCTTAATTTTTTCTTTTGTAAGTTTATTTTTATGCTTCAGAGTCCCATTCATTTTCCTCCTTAAATTTTCTTTTGTTAATAAGTTTATTTTTTGGTTCATTGTCTGATCCATTTTTATGTTGCCCCCCATGGTTCTTTTCTCCACTAATTCATAGAAAGAACTGTGTGGTGAAAATTTCCTCTGCTAATCAATTAAAGACAGAGTAGCAAATTGAATATTGTTATTTCTCCCTAACCCTTGCAACTCTCTTGAGAGAAAAAAAAGAGTTGCCTATAATCCATATTGCTTATCTTTGTAGGGTATTATGATTTCTGAATTGAAGAACTCACCCTAAGAAATCTCTTCTGTAGATCTGATTCTATAATATCCTTTTTTGGGGAGGTTTTATTTTGTTCTTGTTGTATGTTACCATTTTTGGTCACTATTCTGCTCAGTGGTTCCCTATCCCTAGGACAGATCTAAAGGAGATTATGTTACTTGCCTCATGGACCTCTAGAAGTAGATGGCAGAATGGAGATCAGATCTTACTTCTCATGACTCCAAGCTCAGTGGGAATATTTCTTGCTCTTTTCATTTCACAACCTCTGGCCATCATCAGATTATATGGTCTTAAAGGCAAAATATTTCAGTGAAGATGACATTGATAGGAAATGGTTTACTCTTTTTTACTACTGATTTTTATTTTACCACTGTTTTTTATTAGCACTTTGCAAGTTTATCCACAAGATACACGATTACAATTGGATCAAGAATAAGCATTAAATCATTTAAAAGGTATGGGTACTTAAAAGAAATTTTATATGCATAAATCGAAGCTGCCCATATCCAACGTAGAGCAAGTTACCTGACCCTAATAAGTATTGAACTTGAACTCTTAAACGTGAGAAAGGAGATGTTCTGATTTATGACCAAACCAAAATCAACATGCATATATTAGGTCTCCATTTGCATGTGACACTGTTTAAGTAAGTCACTGTACCAACGCATAATCCCTGCCCACTTGGAATTTCTAAACGTAAGTCAAAATGGTGGTGTTTGCAAGATCTGGCTAAGAACATTTCAATTTCTCTATGGATTTTGGGCAAGAGAATCATTGATAAGATATACGCTGCTTTTGGTTGGAGCCAGATAGGTGGCATAGCAATAGTGCATATGATTAGCTATCAGGAAGACCTCAGTTCAAATCCTGTCTCAGACACTTACTAACTTTGTGACTCTGGCAAGTTGTTTCACTTTTCCTATCCCTCAGCTTCCTTCTCTGCAAAATGGGGATAATAGCAGTAGCTATCTCCCAGGGTTATTGTGAGGATCATATGAGATTTTATATATATATATATGTATATATTCATATATATGTGTGTGTATGTATATATATATATATATAATATTTTGCAAACTTAAAGCTAATACTTCTTAAATAAAGGAATGAAGTATCATTATCAAGGATTGGCCAAAGAGGTATGAATCTATACCCCTTTGTTCAGAATCCATCTTTGAAAGATGGTGTCATAGCTAAAATCCAGACTTTCCAGGTAAAAAAATGTATGTTAAGCATTCAGAAACAAATTAAGAATAAAGGATCCAAAATCAGAATCACAGAAAATTTGTATACTTTCCTTTCTGTCCTCTAACACCACCACCCTCATTGCCTTGTGTCTGGACCATTGCAATATCTTCCTCTTGGTTGGTCTGCCTACCACAAGTCTATTCACTTAGCTGTCAAAATGATCTTCCTAAAGTCCAGATTTAATCATATAATTTACCCTACTGGGTAAACTCCCATGGCTCCCTATTACCTCCAGAATCAGATATAAAATCCTCTGTTTGTCTTTTACAAAGCCTTTCATAACCTAACCTCTTCCTTCCTTTCTAGTTTTCTTAAACTTTACTCCCCTACATACATTCTGTCATCCAGTGACATCAGTCTCCATGCTATTTTTCTCCAGACACTCTTAGTTCTTCCTTATGCCCGAAACTCTTTTCCTTTGCATCTTCATGTTCTAGTTTGTCTTCTAAGTTTCTTTTAAGTGTCAGCCAAATTCCCCTAGTTTAGAAGATGACTTTATTCTGCACCCTAAGTACAAGACTTTTCAGGGAAGCTAGGTGGTACAGTGGGTAGAATGCTGGGCTTAGAAAGAAATATTTATTTTCATGAGTTCAAATTTGGCCTCAAGCAATTAATAGCCATGTGATCAAAGCAAGTCACTTAACTCTGTTCACCTCAGCTTCCTCATCTGTAAAATGAGCTGGAAAAGGAAAATAGCAATATTTCTGCCAAGAAAACCCAAGTGGTGTCACAAAGAGTTAGATATGAATGAAAATGATTCAACAACAACGTAAGACTTTTCATTTATTCTCAGTTATTTTCATCTTTTATATTTGTCCCATTGATCTAGCCTGCCAGATCCTTTAGGATCATGTTTGTCATCCACTGTTAGCCATTTTTCCAGTTTTATTTCATCTACAAATTTGATGATCATACTATCTATACCATTATTTAAGCCACTGATAAAAATGTGCAATAGCATAGGGCCCAAGCTCAGATGTCTGGGGTATTCTACTTGAGACCTTCTGCCTCATAAACATTCAACCATTAGCAACCACTCTTTCTGATCAACCACTCAGTTAGCTCCAACTTCATTTTATTGGAATCCTCTAATCTCAATCTCTCCATCTCCTCAAGAATTGTATGAGATCTTCTCAAAAACTTTGCTACAGTCTAAGTAAACTATAACACAGCATTCTCCTCATCCATTAGTTTAGCAATCTTGTCCAAAAAGGGAAATGAAATTAGTCTGGCACAACCTGTTCTTGATGAAGCCATGCTGACTCTTCACAATCAATTTAGTGGATTGCCAACCATCTCTTTAATGATCCATTTAAAAATTGTCCCAGCAATAGAAATCAAATTTATTGGCCTCCAATTTTCAGACTCCATTTCCCACCCCATCCCACCTTTTATTTGGAGGATTGGGGCAGCCCTTCCTCTTCTTCAGTCCTGTGCTACTTCTGTTTTCCATGATCTTTCTAATGTCATGGATAATGGGTCAGGAATTCATCAGCCAGTTCTTTCAGGATCTGAGTATCTAGTTCATCTGGGCCAGATCATCAAGGGCAGCTGGAAATCCTTACTTCAACCGTTTTTTAGGCATTTTTGTTCCATCATTCCAAATTAAAAATCTCTAAAAATCATTTCTGCTTCTTCGCAAAAAAAAAAACAAAACAAAACAAAAAAACAAAAAATAGAAATAAAATAAAGACTGAGCAGGTCTGCCTTCTCTCTATTGCCAGTTACTATTGTCCCATTCACCCTAAGCAAAGATCATGTTGCTTTTATCCTCTTTCTCCATCAAATATAGTTAGAAACTTTCCTTTTCTTGTCCTTAGTTTCTTCACCAGTCTCTGATCATTCCATGCTTTAACACTATTATTATTTTTACAGGACACTCATATATTCATCTTCCATGACTTGGCCCTTCTTCCATATTTTATACATTTCTTTTAAAAATCTAAATTGGTTGGTGAGTTTCCTGTGCAACCATATCAGCCTCTAGACACCTCTCATTTTTCTCTTCTCGTAATTATTTCTCTTTATGTCTTCAGAATTTCATTCATGAAAACCTCCCATCCTTCTTGGACTAAATTCCCCTGAAACATTTTACTCCATGGAATCCTATCTGTCTTTCTATGAACTCTTTTAAATTAGCTTTCCCCAGATCTAGAGTGCGTGTCAGACTATGGCAAGATTATTTTCCTCCTCTATTATCAATTCTAGATCAACGCCAGGTTCTCAAAAATTCTATTTCAGAAACCAACTCTTCTCTGTGAGAATAAGATTCAAAATACAATTTCTCCTTACTGATTCTTTCACCTTTTAAAGGATGAAATGAAGGCAAATCAAGAATTTGTTAGAGGCTCTGCTTTTGACTGACAGAAAGCACCAGGAATCATTTGGATAATTGAAGTCTCTCTCTACTCTATCACGTCTCTGTGCTGGGCTTGTGATAACTTTTTAAATAATTTTTGTGATAAGTGGTAACAGAATTCTGCCAATAAGTGCTGTGCTCTTTCTATTACACTGCGTTTTTCTCTGAATGAATGACTTACAAAACATACTCAATGTGTGAGTAGACTAGTCTGTCTATGGTATATGATGATAGTAGTAATAGTAGCTAGAACTTATATATTGTTTTAAGATTTGCAAAATCCTCTATAAATATAATCTCATTTTATCCTCACAACCACCACAGGAGGTGATATTATTAGAATCCCTACTTTACAAAGTAGGAAACTGAAGCAGATAGTGATTAAATGATTTGCCTGGCATCATACAGCCAATTAGTGCCTGAGGCAGGATTTGAACTCAGATCCCTGACTATACATACAAACACACACAGAGAAGCACATTTATATATGTGTGTATGATAAAATATATATGTGTATATACATGATGTACATATACAGGCAAATGCACATGCATTTACACATGTATTTACATGCATATATATTATATGTGATTATATACATGTGATTAATATACAATTATACAATAATACATGTGATTATATACAATATTGCACGTATATGCATGTTCTCATTATTGTCTATACTGTATATATATACATGTATGTGTGTATATTATACTTACGTATGTATAATATACACACACACACACTCATTTTAATTATGTCCAGCACTTTGTGATCCCATTTGCGGTTTTCTTGGCAAAGATACTGGAATGGTTTGCCATTTCCTTCTCTAGCCCATTTTACAGAAGAGGAAACTGAGGCAAACAGGGTTAAATGGCTTGTCCAGGGTCACACAACTAGTAAGTGTTCTAAGGTCAGATTTGAATTAAAGTCTTTCTGGCCAGACATGGTACTCTATCCACTGTTATGATGACACCTGGCATATACATGTATATGTATACACACATATACAAATATGTATACATATATGTGTATATATACACATACACATGGACATATATACATGTTGTAACACCTGGTGTGCATATACAATATAGCATAATATGATATAATAAAATACAGTATTAACAGAATAGAATAAATTGAATGCATGTTAATACTTGGGGATGGCGGAGAAAAGTTGAGATCAAGTTATAGAGCACTTGAAATTCAAACTAAGGATTTTGTATTTCATTCCGTAAGCAACAAGGAGTCAAGAGGTTTCTCAGCAGGGGAATGCCATAATGAAAGCCATGTTTTAGGAAGATTAATCCAGTGATGATGGGTAGGATGGATTGGAGGGGATTAAAGAGTGAGTGCTTGGTGAAAAAATGGAAGCGGAAGGTGTAGACGACTCATTTCAAAAGAGTGGAAATGAAAGAAACTAGAGGCGCTAGAGTGGTAACAAGAGGGGGTCAAGGTCAGGCCAAGCTCCCCATTTTTTTAACCTAAGGGAGCCCCATGCACTTTTATAGGCATAAGAGAAAGAGTTTCCTCAAGCAGAACTCCAAGGTCATTATTTATAATGAAATACTGACGGTCACTTCTAAAATCAAACCCTATCCTTATTGTAGTAAACAAAGGGTAATATAATTCTATATCTATATATCTATATATATATCTATATCTATATATAGTTAAGAGTAGTCAAAATGACAATTGATACCATCCAGGTACAGAGATTCTTGACTGATAACACAATGGTAAAAAAAGAGAGAGAGGAAACAAGAGTTAATAAGTAAAGTCTTTGTAAACCCAGAATAAAGTCTATTTTATGTGCTCACACAATTATAACCAAAAGGGCACCATACCTGGAGTCCAGTGGCTTAACACTTGCTAATTGTGTGATCATGAGAAAGATTTTTAACCTCTCTTAGCTTCAGTTTTCACACCTAATAATATTTGTGCCACCTCAATTGTGCTCATTGGATTGTTATGAAGCAGGACCTCAGTAAACTTAAGAGTTGTATTGAGTAGGACAATTAATGTGGTTTTGTAAACCTTAAAGAACAAAATACACAGCCCCCAGCACTATTAGTGAAAACCATTAGAGCAATCAGTCACCTTGGGCAAGTGAAAAGATTCATGTAGCATACACCATTTGTTTTTCCTGAAGGAAATTATTCATTTGAAAAATGCTGAATTTGTAGAGGATGCTAAGTGAAGGAAACTTGAGGGGAGGGTATTGGTGGGAAAAAGATATAGTGAGGAATAAGGATAATTTTTAAAAAATTCCTTAAAACCATTTGCCAAACAGTGTGTATTCTAATATCTATGGAGTTTATTTCTGCTTTGAAAACTTACATCTAGAGATTATTTTAACTGGATCACAGGACCAGAGATTTAGAGTTAGAGGGGCTGAGAAGTAACATAGTTTTTGCACATTCATTTCGCAGATGAGAAAACTGAGTTACAGACATAGATGTTAAGTGACCTAGCTGAGGTTACACAGGCAGAGCCAGAATTTGAATCCAGATCTTCTGATTCCAAATTCATTGTTCTTTCTTGGACCACTCTGCCTTAAGCACGTTACGTCACCTATCTAAGCCTTTTTTTTGCCCTCTGTAAAGTGAGGAGGTTGAATCAGGTGAACTCTCAGGCCCCTTCTAGCTCAAATGTCCGGTGATTCTATTTTGTGTCAGTTACAATTTCTCCTTCTTCACTTTCTTCTCCTCCTCTTTCCTCCCTCCCCTTCTCCTGTCAATGATGTTCCAAAGCTAATTCATCTCTGGATAGTTTGAAGTGATACTTTCACTTCTAGTCACTCAGTCGGTCAACAGGCATTTGGCGACTGTTGTGTGCTTAAAATGACACTAAGACGTTTGGGAAAACTTCTTTATTAATCTCTAAACATGTTAAATCCCCTGCAGTGGAATACAAACTTTTAGAGGTCAAGGACTTGGTCACTTTTGTATTTGGATTCATAGTGCTCAGCATAGTGCCTGTTACAAAGGAAGCATTTATGTTTATCAATTGGTCAGTTTGTTGTTGGCAGTGTGACATGTGACCAGGATCCCATGATCTGACTACACTACTCACTGCCACATACTCAAGAATCTTTAACTGCTCCTTTTGGTTTTTCAGGCTGAAATCATTTTTATTTGATATTCCAGTCCAACTCAGTGGGCAGAAATGATCTCCACTACATAAACTAGATGGGAAGTTTTAGGGGCAGGAGAAAATCATGCCCCTTTCACTATTTCTGTGTGGTTTAGAGGACTGCATCTCAGAACCAAGGGAGACCAATGAAATTCTATTGGATTGAGACTCTTTTATGTTGCCAGTTTTGAAAAGCTAAATGTAAAAATCTTAATAAAATTAACTTCAACAGAGAAAGTATTCAGAATAGCATCTTCAGCACTAGGGTGTGACACACCATGCAATCAGGTTGCAACAAACAAGTGAAATAATTTAAAACAAAAGAACAAATAATGGCTTCATTAGATCAAGGTAATGGGCCTATACATGAAAAGAAAAACCAATGAGTTTCAATGACAATTCAATGACAATTTGAATTCAAATTAAGGATGTGCTAATAGTATTCAAATAGTCCTATGGAACTACACAGCTGAAAGCTTTACAAGAGTGATCAGTGTGTGGTTACAGACTTGCAGAGGGGGTAGGGAAGGTGCTTCAGATTCCACAGCATCCGAATACACAAAACAAAGCCATCTACAATCTAAAAGAGATGATATTTTAAATAAATAGTTCATCAATTTGATGAATATATACATATAATCCATCTTTTTGGGGATTCAGTTATTTAAGAGTAATATATTACTGTCCAGTGGTGCAGGAACAAGTGCTTAGAAATAGAACAGTGTGGCTTCACTAGCTTTGATTTCAGTCAATGATTAGAATCTAAGAAGTTTATTTTGAGTTGGTTCTGGGTCCATGCTATGATTCAGAAACTCATAAACCTCTAGGGATTTGTCTGGAGAAGACACAAATTCTAAAGTTGTGCCCCTATTTTCAGTAGAGGAAGATGAGCTCCCATCAAGAAATGCAAGGAGAGGAAAAGCTATGTACTGGATGAGCTCCTTCTCTGATTTAGGCTTAGAACGTTTTTCCATCTTCTGAAGTTGGCTAAACTTCATTATTCTTACTATTAGTTTCTCATCCTTTATTTACTACTTTTGTATTATTGATAAAATCCGTGGGATTCATCTGCACAGAGCTAGTGAAAAGATCCACCAATAGATGTGGGTCTATGCTAAATTGTCTTCCTGAAAGCATGACTTGAAAGTCTTCTAAACCGCTATCAATACCATCAAGCTAATCTGACAGCTCAACCTTTCCTGAAAGATTGATGCTTTTATTCAGAATGGAAGTCTGCATGGAGATGGGATCTTCTGAAGTCAGAGTAGATGAGTTGTTTACCTGGACAGATATGAGTGAGCTGCCACTCTCCCTGACAGAACTTCTAGGATCACTGGCTGGAACAGTGGCTGGTTCACTGCTTTTGTCCCTACCCTGATTAATAACAACATAATCATCCTCATTGTCATCTTCTACAATGACAATATCAGGGTATTTACTGGCTACCGTTTGAAGTGTTAGATGTAGCCTCTTCATTGGTTTCAGGAATAACTGGCGCACAGCCTTTAGGAGAAAATACAACATTTGCAGCTTCTTCTTAATAGATCTCCTATTTACCTTTCCATTTGTATTTCGCATTATTCTCATATTTCACATTATTTCATATTATTCCTCTCTATGTACATTAGCTGTCAGTTGGTATACTGGTTCTCGATACTTAACATAACATCTCCAACCTCTTTGTTTCTGCACATATGGTCTCTCACGTATGGCATGCAATCCCTCATCATTTCCACCTTTCTGGATCCCTAACTTCCTTTAAACAACAGATCAGTTGCCTCCTCCTATTCAAGACCTTTCCTGTGCTGCCCTGCTAACAGTATAGGTGTCATCCTATAATTGTTCTGCATACTCTTACATACAATTTTTTATGTACTTATTGGTGTATATTTTATATCTTTAGAGTAGTGTAGCCTTCTTGGAGGGAAAATTTTTTTGTTTCGTTTTATCTTGGTATTCTTAGCTCCTTGCACATAGTAAGTACTTAATGTCTATTGGATTTCATCTCATTAAACATTATCTCACTTTTCTAACTTGGCAGAGGAGTTTCTGCCCATGGATCATTGGTTTTATCACCTGAAGAGCAAATGGATCAAGCTAGTCAAGAACAAATCCATTTCAGTAAGTAGGGCTATAACTGATAGTCTGAAACAAATTGATAATGGTATATAAATATATAGTGAATATATTGATTTGATACTATTTTGCTAATGCATAAATATATCATAACACCAACCATGGATTCTGATCCACTCACTATCTAGGTGTCTTGTTTCTTTACGGTCTTTCTTTTCATGATATCCTTGAAAGTGAGTCCTTAGGTCTTTGATTTCCTTTAGTTATGACTTCCATTTGCAAATTTTAAGCTGAGACAGCAAAATGAACCTTTAACTTGCTGCAAAACCAGACCTTGTTTTCCTGTTGCAGAAGTATTTACCTTCACTCAACATTTGAGTTACTTCTAAAAGCTAATGGGAGCTTCATTCTTCTCTGAGTCGCACTTCTTTACTTTTAAGACAGCTATCCAATTTTCTATGGTAACACATTTCCCTTAAAGACACATCATTTTATAGTTCTTTTCCATTTCCTTTGATGGATGTACAGAAAATGTAGCAGACTGTCAAGGACCCCAAAAGATATGTTCTCTGTCTGTTCACAGCTAGGGCGGAATTGGTTGAAATGTGAGCTCCTTCATTTGGCCTTAATGTAACCCTGGCCTGGGAGGACGACCTGTCTCTGGGGGCAGGAGATAATTTAATTTCCATGCATGTCAAGTCCTACATTTCTTCTGTGTGGAGGCTGCTGATAAGTGTCAAATTCTGCAGAATCAGGTGTTTTATTTTGGAGATGTAGAACTTTCCCAAGGGTCGGAATGGAGACCACCAAGCTGACTTCACTTTATAATCTCAGGGGGAGTCCGAAACCATAGATTGTGAAATCAGAAAAAAATATTTCTTTACTTTTTAATAACTATTTGTCTTTCCTTTCATTTTTAACTTGTAGGTCCATGGTAGCATCAACAAAAAGAGTTTGGGAGGCCATAGTTAACAGATCTCAGTTTATTATTGTACACTTCTCCAGCCAGAAGCAAGGGCCAACTCTTCTAGTGTAAATGACAGTGAATTTTAGACAATTTTAAATGGATCACCAGTGTCTTTTCTCCTGGAAAAAGCTGAAATAGCAATGCTTATAAAGAGTAAACTTGGATAATAGTGCTGTCTACCAGATGAGGTGAATTCTACTGGCTTACTTGAGCTCATGTATTCCTCTCTATTTCTCCCATTAGTTGAAAATTTCCATTAGCTTGTAATGCTATGGAAATCTTCAGTAGGACCACTCAAGTGGCCTGACATGATTTAACATTTTAAGTGATCTTAACATCTAAGTTATTTCAGTTCAGGATGAGGTGATCTCATTCCCTTTTAGTGCTATGGGTGTCTCTGCAGACTTTCAAGGTCTTTGTCCTACTGCTTCAAGTCATCTGGTCTTATATGTGAATTAAGGTAGCAGGGAAGGAAGTGGGTTATTAGAATGTCCATCAGATGCCTCATGGACTTGAAGGATACTGGGTAAAACTCCAGCTGAGAGGCATTGCAGAGTTCCTTTTACCTTGGCCAAAGAAAAGAGTCTTTTCACAGCATTAGAACCCAGCTTACACATTGTACTATGATGTTATGTATGTATGTCTATTATACATATATAATAATGCATATAACACACATGTATGTATATAACATAAATATAATCTTTTATGATATATATTATTTACTCCTATATAATATTAGGAATTATATGTAGGAATATATAATAATATAATATTAGGAACTATACATAGAAATTATTCCAGTGTAATAGGAATTTAAATGCCTTTATGAAGGTTTATTGTTAATTTGATATTAGGTTTAGGGCTATACAAGGATGACACAATGCCTTTATTCTCTCCATGTTTTATTTTAAATAGTAGTGGAAGAGGAAGTCATTGGTATAAGGAACTTCCAAGGATGAGGAAATTCCCTTTACCAATGCAGCTTAGAGTCATAGAGTTAGTTGCCTAGAACACTTAGAAGTTAAGTGACTTGCCCAGGGTCACACAGCCAAAGGCAAGACTTGAATCCAAGTCTTGTGTGATTGCAAACATGTCTCTTTTACGCCAGGAATTCTCAACCTTGTCATTGTCCCCTTTGGAAGACTGGTGTGCCCCTCTTAATGATTATGACACTACTACTACAACAAGAATACTACTGTTTTATATGGATAAAATACAATATCTCTGATTATGTAGGAAACCAATTAAATGTCATTATCAACATAATGGAAAAAAAAAGTTCATAGATCCCAAGTTAAGAATCATTGTATTACACTATTTTGCCTCTTGGGAAGCATAGCGGGGAAGAAAATGGAAATAAAGGAGAGCAAGGAGGGTCAATATGAATTTGGGGATGGTATGGGAATTTTTTTTTATCCAAGCAAAGGTACTTTGTTGCATAAAGCAAAAAATGGAACGACTGAAAACATTCTCTCAGAGTTGATTTTGTGGTTGTAGCTTTTCTCTGTGATAACTCTCTGAAATTATGGCAAATATTTTCTGGTCAGAACCCTCATCAGTTCTCTCCCACTTTGGTGACTCTTAGCTTAAGGATGAAGAGGAGACTGCCATCTGGTTAGTAACTTTACCCTCTCAGTTATTCACGAGATACAAACTGCTAAGACTAAAACCCAATTTTGAATGGAAGCTTGAGCTCCTCTGACTGAGCATGCAGAAATTGGGTGCGGTTTGCTGAATATGATGTGTAGAGCCCCTCTATCATCTGAGACTGGGCCAATAGCCATCTGGGAAGGAGCCTGGAAAAGAGGAAGTTGAAAGCCTTTACCAAGGACTCAAAGCAAACAAACACATTCACTCTCTTCAAAGAACAAGGAGGGGCTGTTGACCGACTTAGCAAATATTCTTTAAATTCATCTCAAAGCCACAAGAGTCAGAATATGTTACGTGGTATTCTGACTCCAAACTGTTAAAAATAACTCTTGAATCAATACACAGGAGGGATTGTCTACACAAATCCTGGATTTGAGTTCTGACAGATTAGGGTTGTTTCTATTGATTAGCTTTCTCCAGAAGTGTGCAATTTAGTATATTTAGAGGAAATTCCAAGTGACAATTGAATAGAGTTTCGGAAGAAAGTGTGTAAATCCTGACATTCAGTTGACTCCCAATGCTGTGCCTTTTGTGTCCAACCCAAGAAATAAGCTTCTGAATGTTGTTTCTAAGGTATTGTAGATGGTTTATGACTAACACTGGGGCTTGTATAGCAGTATCAGGACTATTCATTCACCTTCATGCTACTGATTCTCCAGGGTGAATTTTAGGAAAAGCTCTTTTTCTTCAGGATCAGACTGTGAGCTCTGTTTTTTGTCATGAATATATGGTTAAGCAGGTGGCTGGGTGCTTTCATAAGGTGCATGACTAAAATGTCACATGGTTTCCAGGAACTAATAGACTTCTGCTGGTTGGGACTTGCACTTATTCCCATATGTACTGCTATTTCACCATTATTGACTATTATGTAATAAAGTGTGGGTAAAGGTCAAACAAGCATTACTTAAATAACTCAAGTCAGTTAAACTTTTCACGAGTAATTACTGTAGAACATGTTTTTCCTGATTCCCATTTGAACAATCCCATAAGTTGACTTTAATAGCTTCTATTCCTTAGTCATGAATACTTAGTCTAATTAATACTTAATCTATATGAAATGTAGATCAGAGTATTAAGAGTTGGTGGAGATACCTAGTGATGACTGGTTTTAAGTATTTATTTCTGTTTTTTTTTTTTCCATCATGCCCTCCCATATTTTGTAGTCTATAAGATTTGTTTTACTTTGTTCTTGCTACATCCTCTACGTACATAGCCCTTTGTAAAAGCTAATCAATTTTATTTGGCTAAGGGATATTGGAGCACTAGTTGCTGGAACATGTCAATGGAGAGGACATACCTGAGGGGGGGAGGGGGTTTGAGCCGATTAGAGTAGAGAAGAAATACTCCTCCACGCTATTTTTATTTAGATAATTACTGAATTGGGAGGTAGCATGATTCTTTAACTTGGAATCTGTGAACTTATTAAAACATTTTTTTGATAACTGTATTTGAATACAATTCGTTTCCTTTGTAATGCTCTGTGTTTTATGCATTTAAAAAAACATTATTTGAAAATGGGGTCCATAGGCTTGGAGGTAGGAAAATGTGGGTTCAAGTCCTACCTTTGACATATATTGACTCTGAAGCCCTGTAGAGTCACTTAACCTTTCAGTGCCCAGCAGAATTCCCTAAGACTATAAGGTATTAACAGACAGACAGACAGAGACAGTGAGAAACAGAGAGGGACAGAGAGATAGACAAGCAGACAAACACACATACACACACACATACACACACAATCACGGAATGAGTGAGTGAGTGAATGATGGAGATCCCCTCCATCATTTATCCCCAAGGAAGTACTGTGGTACAAAGATGTCAAACTTGGCCCCAGGCAAAACTCCCAAAGGCCAACTGAAGACAGATTAAAATATAATAGAGAAAAATTAGCAAAATAAATAACAATATAATACAATATAAATAATCATAGATTATGGTTTTCTAAATCAATATGCAGTCTGGAAAGGATTTGAGTTTGACATTTCTGCTGTTGTCCATTGAAAATACAGTTGCTATTGGTAGGCAGTGCTGTACTGTGGAAAGAGACTTTAGATTTGGAGGATCTGCGTACAAATCCTACTTCAGCCACTTACTACCTCAGCAAAATTGGGCAAATTACTTTAATCTCTATGGGTCTTAGTTTTGGTCTTAGTTTTTTCACTTGTAAAATGAGAGGTTCTAACAGGATAGCTTCTGGGTTTTTTTCGACAGTTTCAACGTCTCTTGAAGAGCTCCTATTACATTGTTTGTAAATGTGCTTGGGTCTCTACCATCCTTAAAATAAAACAAAACAACTCATCACTTGGTCCATCTCCTTAAGCAATATCCATCCTGTGTCTCTATAGTTATTATTATCTTTATTTCACTGCCAAACTTCTAGAAAGGGTCATCTATATTTGCTGCCTTCACTTTTCCAAGACCCATTTATTTCTCCATCTCAAATAGTAATCTCCTTTCTAATCCAATCACTGTACTGAGATTGCTTTAAAAAATGACCAGTTACCGAGAATCTCCTCTTCACTGGCTAGTGGACTTGAACCAGATCCAGAATGTCTATGTACAGTCCACAGTCTCTCTTGACTCATAACTTTCTCTACATGGAAAGAGAATCTCTCAGTGCTCAAGCATTTAAGGAACTTTCTCAGCTTACCTCTATCAAAAAGCCTTTCTTCTGAGTTGTTAGTGCCCTTTCTCTCACCTCAAATTATTTTCTGTTTATTTGTCTTTGTTTATAACTTCCCAGTAGAATGTAAACTCCCTGAGAATGGGAATAATTTTACCTTCTATCTTTGTACCTGTAGGCAGGGGCTCTTAAAATGTAATTTATAAACTCCTTTAAAAAATGTTTCATAACTCTGTTTTGACAATCAGTTTTCTTTGTAATCTTATGTATTTTATCGACTTGAAAGCATTATTCTGAGAAGAGATCTGCAGGTTTTACCAGTTTACCAAAGCATTCCTTGGAACAAAATAAGGTTAAGAACTCCTGCTCCAGTGCCTTGTACATAGTAGGTGCTTAAAAAATATTCATTGAATTGTAATGAATTTAATTATGTGACAAAATTTCCAATTTTAAGAGACTTTTAGTTTTCACATTTATACATTTGTATCATTTAAAAATTGTTAATGATTTCTTTGTTTTACATGATTGCATATATATAAACTATATCAAATTGCTTACTGTCTCAGGGAGAAAAGTGAAGGGAAGGAGAGAGAGGGATAAAATTTGGAACTCAAAACTTTTTAAAAAATATTTAAAAATTGTTTTAACATACTATCGGGGAAAAATAAAATATTGTATTAAAAATTTTTAAATGTTAATGATTTCTTTAAAACTTCTTAAAAGAATCAGTAATAGTAGCATTCAGGAGAGCTTATACAGAAGATCAGATATTGAAAATGTTTAAAGCAACTTAGGGCAAAATTGCCCAATGAGTCAAGTGACAAAGCATAATGAATTAGTTATACCAATTAACCACTTCTACAATTTTTATAACAACTATATGTTTTAATATTCTTCCAAGTTATTATAATTTCATACTTTGTAAATTCCTCGAGGGGAGGGACTCTATTGTATCTGTCGTTGTATTCCCATCTCCTGTCAGTGCTTGGTGCACAGTAGGCACTTGACAAGTTTCTGGTGGATTGAATCACATTGAATAGGAAAATCTCGGTCGCTGTATATGAAAAAATTCTTACATATTGAGATGTTGCCTAGTACATGGATAAATAAGGTTTTGAATCCTTGCATGGATTTAGGAATGGAACTCAGATTCATTGCATTACATGACATAAGTACATATAGTATTTTGAGATATTTTATGTATGTAGTGCAAATATTTGGATGAAATTTTTGATGCTGTTTAGTTTCATACATAACCCATCAGTCTCATCAGTGGGAGCAGGGTGTAACTATCCAGAGATGCTTTGTTCTTATGCTTGTTAAGGTGCAGAGCATCTTTTTTTCTCTCTCTTCCTTCCCCTTTTTTCTTTCTCACACCATTCCCCCTCTTTCCCCCAGAGCAGAAATGGACAGCTGACTTACTCTACATAACATCTGGTTTCTCATGCTACCATTCTTTTGGTGTGGAGCCTGACATTCCTTTGCCACAGGTAACAGCCCCTTCCACATCTTTACCATGTGAGCCCTCTTGCAAAAAGCTGCACTTGACCCACAGTTTCCTATGTGAAAAGTACTTCCCATAAAATCTTGTGAACCATTTGTTCATTCAAAGGTGGACATGTTTTACAGCCACCATCTAGAGACCCAGAAGTGAGGGTTAATGCAATAGAGAGATTTTATTGGCCTTTTAATAGACTTTGGAGATGAAGTAATCTCAGTTTCATATCATTTGAAGGCACCACAATAGATAGCTCAGTGTCTCCATGATAATTTGATGGGGCTTAAATTCCAATAGCCATCCAAAAAAGACATCTCTATTAATTCTGGAAAGCATGTAACATTATTTAAACCAAGAGCATAATGTACACATATGCACACAATAAATACATATGCACACACATGTATGTAAATATGTATGTACATGTACATACATTTGCACACATGCACATATGTCCTCAGAGAGGACAGAAGGGAAGAAGGGAGAGATAGACAAAATTTGCAACTCAAAACTTGTTTTAAAAAAATGTTTAAAAATTGTTTTAACATGTAATTGGGGAAAAATAAAATATTGTATTAAAAAATTGAAAACAATGATTTCTTTGAAACTCCATAAGAGAGTCAGTAATAGTAGCATTCAGGAAAACCTATTCAGAAGAGAAGATATTGAAAATGTGTAAAGATACTTAGGGCAAAGTTATACCTGTCTGTGTCTATGTCTATTGCCATACTTATTCTTGTAAATGTAGGATGTCACGAAAAGTCTTAGTGTAACTTAAGGCTCTGCCTCACAGATTTACTAGCTGTATGCACCTGGGCAAGACACTTAACCAGTTTGCTTCAGTTTCTTAGTCTGTAAAATGGTTTTAACTATAGCATCTAACTCTGAAGACTTCTGTGAGGATCAAATGAGATAATATTTGTAGAACGTTTTGTTTACAGTTCTATGTAAATACTTGCTATTATATATGTATCAATATATACATATATGCATATATATGTAGAGAGAGACATGTATGTGTACATATATTCAATCAGTCAGTCAATAAACATTTACAGAACACCTACTATTTGCCTGGTACTGTGCTAAATTCCAGGGACACAAAAAATGTAATAGATAGTCTGTGATCAAAAGGAGCTCAATGTCTAATTGGGGAGATAAGATGCAAACAACTATGCACAAACAACGCATATAATTTGGAGATAACCAACAGAAGGAAGGAACTGCAACGAAAGGAGAGCAGGAAAGGCTTTTTGTAGAAGGTTGGACTTTAGCTGGGACTTGAAGGAATCCAGGGAAATCACAAAGCAGGGATGAGAAGACAGAACACTCAGGTATAGGGAATGAAGGTGAGGTGGGAGGGGTAGTTAGAAAAATGTCTAGAGATGAAAGGTGTAGGTCCTACTTGAGGAGCAGAAAAGTAGGCTAGTGTCATTGGATCACAGGGTAGAAGTGGAATGTATAAGAAGACTAGAAAGGTGAGGGGGGTAAATTATCAAAGGCTTTGAATGCTTAACAGAGGCTTTACCTTGGATCCTAGAAGTATCACATATGATACAGCTAAAAAATGGTGTTATCTTTCTGTAACCTTTATATCAGAATTATTCACCAATTCCTTCATTGCATCATTTTTAATTGTTCAAGTGGGTGACCTTTAGATTTTTCTTTATTCATATCTGAAATATCCACATAATATATGGATATCAGCATACTTTTGTCTTTAGGTGTAGACTAAGCACTAGTGGAGAATATCTGTTTTTAATTTCTATTATTCATTAAAGAAAACTATTAAATTTTAGTAAGATGTATCTTATTAAAAACAATTTTACTGAAAGGGTTTGAGATGTTAGAATGTGTTGTCATGGAAGTGGTGGGCATGAGGTCTTTTGCTGGAGGAGAATGAGGTTAGGGTGATGGGAGCAAGGGTAGTGGTAGCATGAAGAAAAATTGACACAGTGTAGACAACCTGCATAATGGTGGTTGGGTCAGTTTTCCTGATAACCCAGGAAGGAATTCAGTAGCTACTTGAATTCCCCTTTGAGCTCCACATTGTAATGCTTAGGAGGAGTTGTGACTTGGTCTGAGTGAATGAGAGAGAGAACCAGCCAGCAGATGTCATAGTTACCATTCATTATTTCTTTCATTCAATTTCTTTTTGGACTGGACCTGGGATTTCATCAGAACATGGTGTGCCTGGTAAGGGAATTTTCTCTTCTAACGAAGGTCATCACCTACTCCACAACTTCTAGTTTTAGGGAGTTACCTAGAGGCAATGAGAAGTTTTATGAGAAACTCAAAGTCACATAGGGAATATCTACTTGAAGTAAGGCTTGAATTTAGATTTTTCTAATATAAGACATCTATTATACCATATTGTCTCTCATTTGAAATTGAATGGCAAGCATTTGCAGAGTGCTTTAAGCTTTGCGAAGATCTTCACAAATGGTTTCTTGTTTGATCCTTATGAAAACCCTGGGAAATAGGTGCCACTGTTATCCTTATTTTACAAATGGGAAAATTGAGGCAGATAGAGATTAAATGACTTATCCAAGATAATCGGTATTAGTTTACTGAATGTTGTAGGTACTCTTGCAATGTTTAGATAAGACATGATCTCTGCCCTCATGGAAGGATAGGCACAAATATAGAGAGCTTTAATAAAATAAGTATAGAATGTCCCAAAAATCTTGGTGCAATTTTAAACTTTAAAAGAAAAAAAAGACTTTTGGTACAGTGTATAAATATATGAAAGGGGTCCCTTAGGGAAAGTTATTTACTGCATTTTCTACAATATTTAGGAGAAGGGAGAAGAAAGCAGAGATAGTTTGGAGTAACAATGCAAGACATAGAGGGAAAACAGCTGGCCACAAAGAAGAGGATAAGAGAAGTAAGGACGTTAACAGTGCCCACAGGGTGGGGATCTTGGACTTGATCCTTTGAATAACGAGCCAGGGATTTATGGAGAAGGATACTCAGCAGGGACATGGAAATAGAGGATGATTTGGCTATTGACTGTGAGTTCAGCTGGATCAGCGTGGGTGCTGAATGTACTCATCCCTTGAACAGGAATTTTTAATAAGCCAAATGAGAGATGATGACTTTCCTGATTAGGAAACAAAGGAAGTGTGATGAATCAGAGAATCACAGATCTAGGACTGAGAGAGAAGACTGTCCTTCCTCAAACTTTCATTTTACAGATGAGGAAGTTGAGGCCTAGGAGATTTAGGTGACTTGCCCAAGGTTATGCAGGTAGTAAATATCAGAGGTGGGATTTGAGTCCAGGTCCTCTCTCATGAGGAATTAAGTTGTAATTGATTCTGCTTCAGCCTAGAGAGCAGGGCTAGGAACATGGGAGGAAGTCACAGAGACGGTCTAGAGTCATAGATTTAGAGCTGGAAGGGACTTCCTCTCCATCCTTCATTTTATACTTGAGGAAAATGAGGCTTAGTTAAGAAGCCCAAGGTCACACAACTAGTGTTCGAGGAGGGCTTTCAAATTCAATATTTTCTCTCTGAAATGATTCTCTCTCTCTCTCTGTCTCTGTCTCTCTCTCCTCCCTCCCTCCCTGCCTCTTTCTTTGTTTGTTTCTTTTCATCATCTATCCATCTATGTATCTATCCACATGTATATACACACATGCACACACATATGTGGATGTATATGCATATATGTATGTGTGTCTTGTTTGCAAATAGTCATTTGCAAATTGTCTCGCTCCTTAGACTTGAGCTCCTTTTGTATTCCCATCATTTAGTAAAGTGCCCGGCTCATAATAGGCACATATGATTGTTGGCTTGATTGATTTACCTTGTCCATTCTGTAATACTGCCTCTCAATGCAGTTAGGTGAAGTAGTGTATAGAGCACCACTGCAGGAGTCAGGAGGACCTGAGTTCAAATCTCACCTCAGATGCTTGGCACTCACTAACTGTGTGACCTTGGGCAAGTCACTTAACCCCAATTGCCTCATCCTGGGTCATCTCCAGTCATCTTGATGAATGTCTGATCACTGGATTCAGATGGCTCTGGAGGAGAAGTGAGGCTGGTGACCTGCACAGCCCTCCCTCACTCAAAACAAAGTCAGGTGCAAGCCATGTCATCACATCTTTGATGGTGTGGTCTTCTTCCACAAAGAAGGATGAACACACACACACACACACACACACACACACACGCTGCCTCTCAATGATTTTAGAATGACAGAATCAAAGATTTAAACCTGGAAGATTTTAAATGTAGTAGAAACTTCCTTATCTAGCAGATGCATGTAATCTTAATGCTTAAGGGACTTTGCTAAGGTCACTGAGATGACAGATGCAAGCTTATAACTCAGCTCCTTTTCTCCATATCTAGGATTCTCTCCACTATAAGACAGTGCCTCTATGTAAGGAATAACTTCCCAATGATTAACAATATCACAAATGGAATGGCTGCTTCAGTAGTAGATTCCCTGTTACTGGAGGACTTTTAGTGGAGAACGGGTGACCACTTATCTGGGCTGTTGTAGGGGGAATTCTTTTTAATACACATGGGACACAACACCTTTTAAAGTCCCCTACACATCTGAGATTCTATGATCTATGTATCCCTCAGTGTGAACTAACTTCAACAGGCACAGATCCCATTGTACCCTTTCCATGTCTTGGTAGATGATTTCATGAGTTTCTATGGGTAAAAATCCACTAATCTGACATTTTCTGGCAACTCTCAGTTATCAACCCCTCTGCACTTCACCAGTTGATTCATCCATCTCAAAGAATCTTTTCCCAAGCCTAGAGTTAAAGTTTTTCTAGCTTTGTAAAACTGTGTTGTAATGACACAGGTTTTGAGAATTCAGTTTCATCTCCATACCATAATGAGGCAGCAGGGGGAGGAATTTATAGGCATTCCCAGCTCTGTCTTTTTCAGGGCAAACCTGGTAAGGAAGATTTAATTTTTTTAATTGAATGCAATTGAATTGATACAGATCAGCTTCTCTAGTTATCTTTTCTATTAATATTTCCAAGGCTTAGGACAGTACTTTACCCATAATAAGAACTTAATAAATGTCCTTCCTTCCTTCCTTCCTTCCTTCCTTCCTTCCTTCCTTCCTTCCTTCCTTCCTTCCTTCCTTCCTTCCTTCCTTCCTTCCTTCCTTCCTTCCTTCTTTCCTTTCTCTCCTCTCACTCAATTTTTAGACCTAGACGGATCTAGCATAGAAGCTCTGGACCTGACTACGTAATAAGCCAACTCTCATGCAGACTGTTTAGGCCATATGAACACTTTGTGACACAGATCCTTCATATCCTTAATTGAATTAAGTGTTACCCATAATTCAATGTTCTGTAATTTACAAATAACATATGTAGAAATCTTCTGCTGATATTATGTGATCGTTAACATTAGAGCATCACAATCTCTGAAGAATCAAACTTACAAGTGGCCCAAGGGGTGGAATTGTCTTATAGTCCTGACTGAAGTATTAAAAAAAAAAAACCCAGCAACAATTTTTAGCATGTATAGTAGTGATTAAGTCGTTTGGGGGAATATAGTAAAAATAAGGGGGGAAGTCCCAGACTTTGGCTTTCAACTAGTCAATCAGCAAGTATTAATTAAGTTCTATGTGTCAGATCCTATTTTAAGACCTGGAAGTACATAGAAAGGTCAAAACTCGTCCCTAGACCTCAAGGAATTTACATTCTAACGGGAGAGAAATAGCTATTCAACTAATAATGAATAAGCAGCAGAGGTATGTGATAAAAGTCCTATAAATCCAATAGCACATGACAGAGGTTAAAGACTGTTTTGGTCATTTTGACTATCATAAATACACATATTAAAAATAAAGGGCAAATGAAGAAAGATGCTATCTGTATCCACACAAAACAAGTGATAAATAGATATATAGAATAATTTCACGCGCGCGCGCGCACACACACACATATACCTATTTGTGTTTAATAGTAGCCTTCTCTAGATCAAAGTGGGGGGAAGTGAGGGAAAAAAGAAAAAACCCTGAAATTTCCAAGATAACTTTATGGTATATTTGAAGGGGATAGCATGTTGTATGTACATGGTGGACTTGTAGTTTCATGTGCAATCATCTTTTTGCTGTACTGATTTATGGAAATGCTTGTTTCATTTCGTGAATTGAAAATAAAAGTAAATATTTTTTAAAAAAATTTTGTGATTCTGTGATTCTAGTTTCATTGGAGTCCCTGTCTCCTTGGAAGCTTTTCTGGGCCAACAGATGCTACTGCTTAAAAGGAGGTGCTGCAGATGCTTTGGATCTCTTCTCTTTCTAGAATGAGATCTTTGGTCCTCCCCCAAGCCTCCTCCCCGGAGCCTCTCCCAGATTTGTCATTCTTTGTCATCCTCAGACTCCCTACTGAATGATTTGTTTTGAGGTTTTAATTTCAATTTTCTCCTGAGTATAAGGCTTTCGATGGATAATCCTTTTTATTTGACATCTCTCTGGTCTCTTAAGATTAGACCATCCCAAGGTAGCATGTTACAGGGTTACTCTGCTATCTTTATGCACCCACAGAGGTGTCAAAATGCAACCATAATTCAAGAATTGAGTTGAAAGACTCTCAGAACTTTCTGTGAGGAGCAGCACTACATCAAAGCTGTTGGAAAGTACACAATGTCATGGTGTAGCTGAAAAAAATAGTGAACTTCATCCTAATTTCCCAGTAAACATCCCACTTTTCTGCTCCAGCTAGCCGTATGAGAAGCATTTCCGGTGTCCGTACTGAACACAGTAGGAGAAGCATCTCTTTCCAACCATAAAGGGCACATCCTGCAGAGATCAAAGTTTTTCCTCAGACATTTCCTTTGTGACTAGTTCTCCAGTGCCAGCTCTCCTTCTGTTTTGCTACCACTGTCTCATTTTTGTTTGGTGGTTGAGTCTGACATTTTTTTTTAATGTGGCAAGAAGAATTCTTCTTGCCCTATTTTTGGGTCTGAACAAATAGTTTAATGGACTCATTTATAATCATTGGCATGAACCCTATTGATGTAGAGTTCATGTTTGGGTATAGATTGAAATATGTGACTACCTTAGAAAACTATCAAAATAATTGCCCAAAATTGGATCTCCGAGGAGCTAACTGGAAAGAAATCTTTGAAATACTTTAATTCTTGTAAATAATCTTTTTGAAATATAAAAATGAGAGAAGTCTGGGACAGAGTTGACTAGGGTCATGTCTTAAAAGATGGGCTGATGGAATCAGGATTCTCATCAATGATGAGAAGTTTGGGAGAGGGCTGGTTTTGTTCAAAATGAGAAGAGTCATCACTTTGAGCTTGAGAAATAAAAGCTACACTCATATTCATGGCCATCTCTAAAAGGACTCATTTGAAACTTTGGAAGTTTTCTCACCATTCAAGAAGCACATGGCTATGATTTGAAGTGCCGACTTCCACCTATGTTTGCATGCTTGCTACAAGTAATAAGTACTCCCTATTTGATTATTAGGGAGGGGTTGGGGATGAGAATATGTTGATATTTTAATATGCCCATGAATTCCTATTTGTAACAGTGTATGTAGGTAGCAACAACATTGGGGAATGGATAGAGATCTGTATTTGATTTCAGGAAGAAGATCTAGGTTTTAATCCTTTGACACATTAGTGACTAAAACCTCCCTGGATGTCAGTTTTCTCATCTATAAAATGGTTATAATAATAACACCTACCTCACAAGATTGGGGTGAGGATCAAATAATATTATAAATGTAATCAAATTAAATAATATTTTGTAAACTTTGACACTATACAGACACTATCATTTTATGTAAAAAATTGCAAACATAAAATATAATTGAAAATTTTTAAATTTGTCTCTACATATTATGTATATACATATATACATTCATATACACACATGCATACATGGGAGGGAATGAATAAGAATTTGTATATTACCTACTGCATGCCAGGTACTGAGCTAAGTGCTTTTTGCAAATGTTATCTGATTTGACTTCTATGACAAGGTTACAAGGCCAGTATTATTATTATTATTATTATTACCATCCCCATTTTATGAGGAAATTAAGACAGAGAAGTGTTAAGTGACTTGTCTAGGGTCACACAGCTAGCATGTATATGGAGCTGGATCTGAACTCAGTTCTTCCTGATTCAAGGCCTGGCACCCTATTTACTGCACCACATAGCTGCTTCCAGGTTAAATATCCCTGTTTTCTTCAATGGATCCTCACACTACATAGTCTTTAGGACTGGTTTTCTTCTTTTGAATGTTATAGTTTATCAGTAACTGTAAAAATTTTATCCATAATTTCATAAATTGTGGTACCCCAGACCGAACATCACATTTCACCTTCTGATTAGGACAGAGCACAGAGCACAGAGGGACAATCCCTTCTCTGTTCCTGGATACTGTTTCTCCTCAAAGAACCTAAGAAGACATTAGCTTTTTTTGGCTGCGGGATCATAGTTGACTCATGTTGAGCATGTTGAACATTAACCCTCCCCCACCCCATCCTGTTCAGATGATCTGCTGTCTAGCCATGCCTGGCTCATATTGCTTTTGTGAGACTGGATTGTTGAACCGAAGTGTAATACTTTATAATTAACCTTATTAAGTTTCCTTTTATTAGGTTAAGTTCATAATGATCACCTGTGCCATGAAGTTCTTTGGTCTCTTGGCCAAGACTTCACAATCTTGGGGAGCACTTTCTAGATTTCTTTTGGCAATGTCATCTGTGCCCATGTAATTCACCAGAAGTGGGTAGAGGTCATCTGGTTTGACACGACTTGGGAGGTTCTCTGTCATGTCCTGAATACACATCTCTAGAGACTGGTAGAGGGCTCTGTTGCTCTGGCTTAGATGACTTAGATGGCTTAGCAATTGTTTCCTGTTCTGGCCATAAACTCTGAGGGCCTTCCCCTCTCAGACTGATATTTTTGTGATAATAAATTGGACCATCTTTTGTCTCAGTTCCTACCCAGTCCTTAGTCATTGAATGGGCAGCGCCTCAGGCAAAGTGAGATCTGGGAAAGACCTTAATCTAGAAAGACCAAAGTCACCTACTGCATCCTGGGCCACAGCCAATCATCTTCACTTTTGTCTTGTCACTCAACTCGGATAACTTTGGAGGAAAGAGTGAGGCTTATGAACTTTGCACAACTCTGTCTCACTCAAATATAATTCACACACAAGTCAAGACATCATGGTCATGACATCATTGATCTTTGACAGCAAAGGATGAAAAACAACAATTTATCAGGTTAGCAAATAACCATCTCATGCAATTGCTTATAATCACCACTGCTCGTGTCTTCTTCCTCCAGCTCTTTCTAGGTGTCTGATACCTGATATCACTTGGGAATCAGCATCCTCCGTCTTCAAAGGACAAGCTCCTAGTTGAGCTTCCTCCTTTTTTGGGCACAATCTAAAATCTGTTCCATAGTTTCAAGTATTCAGTAGTCTTCTCTTTTCCTTTTATTTCCCTTCTCTCTGATTAGTGTTTTTCTGCTTTCTAATTTCTTGATACAAGTCAGGTAGCCCTTCAGTCTTGTCAGATCCCTTTTCTTTCTTGTTTTTACCTTCTTTAATTTATAAAGAAACATTTAATTTTCCCTGATGAGCTAGTGAATGAAGAACAGCTCCTTACATCTATTGCCCTCCCTTATACTATGAATACCAGACTGTACCTGGACATAGACAGTAATTACTTGTTTTCTTTTTCCTGGAAACCATAGTTTTATTTTACTCAGCTATCAATAAGAGAAGAGAGAAAATAATTCATACTCTCTTTATATTTCTCTCTTCTATTCCCCATCTCTCCTAGGGGCTTGACCTATGATTTTATTATTGTAGGGAATTCCCAGATGAGGAAATTCCCTCTACCAATGCAAGTCATCACCTTTTTGTTAATTTAGAGTCCTAGAAAGTTTTCTACAGCCCTGAGAGATAAAATGACTTGCCCAGGGTTGCACAGCCAGCCTGAATCAAGAAGCAGGATTTAGACTCAGATATTCTGGATTCAAGATTTCTCTCTATTGAATATACCCTAGGACATGCTGATTCCTATTTTCCCTACAATTTTCTTAATATCTATTCCTTACACTGTGATACAAAGTAATGAAGGGATAAATAGAACCATATAAAGAAAAACAGGAACAGTAGATCTTCAGATAATCACTTAAAGCCCTCCAACACACACCTTGGAGAATATTAACCTAGAAGCAAAAGTGAACATTTCACTCTTATGTTCATTGTGATTATTGGTTATAGATTAAAGAGACTCTTTGTATCTTCCACTTTCTTTCTCTGATTTTCCTTCTTTCCTTTTCATTCTCTGTCCCAAAGTTTGACCAAATCCACAAGGCAGGCTGGTGAATGACCATAATGTCAGAATTTTTAGGAGGTGAAGATCACTTTTAGTCCTTCTTTACAGTTGTGTGCAAGGCTAACCAATCTGTGACCCCCAAATCTTCCTGTCCTTTCTCATGGACATGCCTGTGAAAATGATGGATCATCTAATAGACTTACAGTATTGTGCCTCTCATTGTGCCTCCCTGTGCCTCAGGGAAAGCGTTCCTTGGCTTTGAAAATAGGACATCTCCATTTAAGGCCAGATCAACACTGCCACATTAAGATTCTATAAGTCAGAGTGGTGACCAGAACCTGTGATCTGAGATTGACCTCTGTTAATGACTCTGGGCTAGGACTCCATTTGCCTGGGTTAGCTCCACTTGATTCAGGCAATGATAATCAAGTCCCAGACTGGGACAAACCGCTTCAAGGGTCAGTTTGGATTTGCATTGTGTTTTTTTCCAAACTGTGTTCATTTCAGAAGGAAGAAACTGGAAAAAGTAAACTGACTCTTGGCCCATGTCTTGTTGTTTACCACTTAAGAGGTTGCATGAAATTTCTTATTATGTAAGTTATGATAAAGCTGAATGCTGGAACAATTAACCAAGAGCACATTCCACAAGTCAAATATCTTTTACCCATACTGTAGGCACAGGGTTCTCACTTTTAGCTTTTCTGTCCCATTTCCCACCCCACTTGAGTGGGTCTTTTTCATTCTGTTTCATGCCTAACCAACCTCTCCTGAAAGTACATATTTTTGTACATTTCCAAAGGATGGTCTGTAGTCCTGTAGCTAGCTGTCAAGTCTTGGAATGGGGGAGAAGTTGGACTGGCTTCACCTTCTTCAGAAACCAGGAAACAGCACTTGCTAAGACTGAAATTTTGAAGGCATTTGCTTTTTTTTTTTTTTTTTTTTATTCCTTCTATAGGGCATGTTTCAGAAGACACGCTGACATAATACATGACCACATACAGACAACACAGTCAGCAGCTAACCACAGCTTTCCACTCAGAAGTAGGACCTTTGGCTCCAAACCCATCTCAATTCCCCTACTTGTTTAGATCTTTATACCTCATCAGCTTAAAGGTGAAAGTCTGAGAAGTGCTGACAAGACTTATACCCTCTTTCATAGTAAATCACCAGGGAAGCCATCTATCTTCATTAGGACTTTCCCAAGGGACAGGTATACAGAAACAGGTACATTTGCATAAAATTGGGTATCAGAATACAATCTGTGGATTTGCAAGTAAAAGTCATAACATCTCTCTCCTGAAGGTTACATTTTGTTCATCTTCCTCATTAGTCAATCAGTCTAAAGGATTTTTATCGAGTGCCAATTATATGACAGGTACTGTACCAAGCACCAGGGCTACAAAGAAAGGCCAAAGATTATCCCTGCTGTTGAGGAACTCCAGGGTCTAACAAGGGAGATAATATGCAAACTACTATGGACAAGGAGATAGATACACAAATAGCTGAAGATGATAGAGGGAAAGGTGAATTTTCAGAGCAGCAAGTAAAGAAGATATGATTTGCTGTTGCCTCAAATGGATTGGGGCAGGGGGAACCATCTTTTCTCTTTTCCCCTCAATATCTTCCTACCTAGACAGACTGGTACAGTGTAGAGAGGAGGGAGTCTTAAACTGATATCCACAGATACATCTCAGTGGCTCTGTAAAGTTAAATGGGGAAAAAAGTACATCTTATATCTTCACTTTCACTAACCTCTAAACTGAAATTTAGCATTTCCTTCAATAATTTAAAATCATTATTCTGAAAAGGCAGCCATAGACTTCACCAGACTACAAAAGGAGTCCGTGAAACAAAAAAAAATGGTTGAGTCCCAAGTGTAGAGTTAAGTAAAAGAGGTGATGTCAGTGTTTCTTGGAAGTTTTTTTAAAGCAGTGAATTGTACTTCTCTCCTCTCTGCAGTAAGTGATAGACTACAGGGACAGAATGGGGTATATATAACCTGCCATGAACAATATGTTAATTCCTTTTGTTTAAATATACTTCTTTGATACAAAGGAGGGTTTAATAACTGTGTGTGAGGTGAGTGTGAGCACCTGCGTGCAGAGGTGTCATTGGATAAAAAAAAAAACAAAAACACTTAATAAACCATTTATTCAAGCAAACACTTTTTCCTAGGCTACCACGGAGACTCTTACATTTGAAGGTGAAGGAGACACTGATTTCCATCTGACTACCTCTTTCCATAGCATTTGCATTATTTCACACACACACACACACACACACACACACACACACACATCTGTCTGATACCTTGCCACAATATGTTAATCTTGACTACTGACAGCTATATGATATTGAGCTAGGCATACAATATAAACTTGAAACCAGTACATAGAATGAAAAGATTATATATTCAATTAAGTTCAAATTGTCTACAGCACCCTCCACCCCTAATAATGTTATGCCAAAGACTTAATTGTTTATTATGGTTTACTGTTGCTGTATCCACTGATTCTTCAAGCAGCCATGTAATAGAACCTTGTTTAGGATAGTTCTCTGCCTCTGTCTCCCCAAGCAACCTACAAGAGAAAACATTGAGATGTTTACAGGGCTACAAGTCAGCGATCCTAAGGACTGGACTTTGGATCTGAGTCCTCTGTTTTTTTGACGATTTGGGTGCAGTATGCCAGGAAGATTCTGTGCAGATGTTGCAAAGCTGTTTATGACATAATGTCTTCCTTCCACAGTCAGATAACTGAAAGTGACCACCAATAGATACCAGGGTGGTGCCTGGAGAGAGGGAGGGCCTGCCTTGCCTGTGTGATTTCATGAGAGTAGCAAATGGAGCATCACATGTTACAGAGCCACAGCCAAATAACACATATTAAACTGAGCTTCATCTCACTTGTTATCCCAGAAGAGCCTGAATACAGATGTTCCTAGGGCATTTACAATGCAAAATCCCTTCCTAGAGAACTAATTTGAAGCTAGACCATTGAGACTTATGAAGTTCAAGTTCTTTGTGGCACAGTTTCCTTGAGCAATTTTTATAAACACTTCCTAAACGTTTTATGAGCTATGAAAACAGTTGAGGGAAACTGTGCAGCCACATAAAGGTCACATGCTAAGTACATTGCTGGAAAAGTTGCAGCAAAAACCCCCCAAACCGGCTAAGTTTACTGACATGCTGTGGTCTTAAGACAGAGCTCGGCCTCAAGTTGCATCTTGTTAACCAGCAGGAATGCTTTTAAGGCTTCTCTTGTCACTTGCAATAAAATAATTTCACAAAAAGGGTTACAGATCTTCAGGCAAAAGTGTTCTGTTCATGCAGCATTATTGAGCTGTTTCTTTTAATTTGGGGAAAAGGTGGTTTAGCCTTGAAACTGTTCCCTCTCATACTATCTTAAATATTTTATATTTTTTTAAATAACCAACATTTATTTTCTCCCTTTCCATCCCCTATCCATCCTTTTTGTCCTACATTGAGAAAAAATAATAAAGGCAAAATCTTTGTAACAGGTATGCATAATCAAACAGAAGAAGTTCCCACTTTGGCCATGTCCAAAAATATGTGCCACATCTCGCACTTTGAGTCTGTCAACTTCTATGTCAGGAGGTCTTTATCATCAGCTTGTGGTTGGCCACTGTGTTGATCAGAGTTTTAAAGTCTTTCTGGGTTTTTTGTTTGTTTTTACAATATTGTTGTTATAGTATAAATTAGCTGCCTAGTTCTGCTCACTTCATTCTGCATCGGTTCATACAAATCTTTCCAGATTTCTCTGAAACTGTCATCCCTTCTGTCATTTCTTATGGCACAATGATGTTCCATTTTAATAGAGGAGTTGTTTTGTAAGTGAATGGGTTGAATTTCCTGGTTTAGAGTTACAATTGTAACTGCTCTCCATCTGCCTGAAACCCAATGAAGCTTTGCCTCTCCCCTTGATGACTTTCCAGCTTGGGTTGCTAAGACATGGCAGAAACTTCCTCTGAGGGAAAGGGCAGGAACTTACAAGCTGAAGGTGCTAGCCACAAGAAGCATGTCTCGTAGACAATCAAAAGTCAGATTGACTGACTGTTTCTCCATTTCCCATTGTTGGTTCCTCTCTGTTAGTGAGGTTGCCTTTAAGTATCTACAAACCAGCTACAGTTTGTTTGCTATTGTTTCTGTAGCGACCTGTGTGAAGAAGTTACTTTAGATAGATTTGTGGAATGAATAATTAACGGCTGAATGAATGACCAGAATTAAATGCCATAAATTAAGTGTTTGATTCTAACACAATCCTGTTATTGCCTAACTTTGTTACTCCTCCTGTAGAAAGTTAGGAAATAATAATACATAATAACTGACCTTTATATAGTAATAGCAGACAGATTATGCTTTAGAGTTTGCAAAATGCTTTTTATATAATCTCATTATACACACACATATGTATATACATTGATATGCTACTCTGAAGTTTGCCAACTGTTTACATGCAAACATCTAAGTTGCACAGTGGCCCTGGGGTTGTGATGACCTGAGTTCAAATCTGGCCTCAGACATTTCCTAGCTGTGTGACAAATCACTTGGCAAATTGCTTAACCCTTATTGGCCTCAGTTTCCTCAACTTTAAAATGGGGATCGTAATAATACCTCCTCACAGAGTTGTTACGCAGCAAATCAAATGAGATAATATTGCAAAGTTGTTAGCACAGTGCCCAGCACATAGTAGGGACTTGGTTGTTGTTCAGTTGCATCTGATTCCTCATGACCTCATTTGGGGTTTTCTTGGCAAAGATACTGAAGTGATTTGCTATTTCATTTTCTAGTTCATTTTACAGATGAGGAACTGAGATACAAAGGGTTAAGTGACTTGTCCAGGGTCACAAAGCTAGTAAATGTCTGAGGCTGGCTTCAAACTCAAGATGAGTCTTCCTGATTCCAAACCTAGTGCTCTATCCACTGCACCACCTAGCTGCCAGTGGGTGAATAATAAATGCTTTTCCCCTTTCTCTTTCATTTGCTCACACAACAGTCCCCTGAAATTGATGGGTGTCATTATCCTCACAAAGTAGGTGAGAAAGAGATTAACACAAGTCCTAAGTATCTAATGCAGGTTTTGAACTCATTTTTCACTGAATCTGGGTCTAGCATTCTATTTCCTATCTCGTGCTATCTCTATAATGCTTAGCTTCACCTCTCACAGATGGTGTGAGGCATGAGTAATGGAAGTTAAGGATTTTGAACGACATGGGCTACTATTTAAATATTTTATAAACCCAGCACTAAGTTCCCCATTAAAGTCAGGCTGACAAGATCAGAATAATTGCCATGAACAGAATGAGCCAGATTGAAAATGAGAATGTTGACAGTCGTAAAGTTCACCCCTTTAAATAATTTAGGAAAAAAGAATGCTATGGCAAAGAGATTTATGGAAAATAGAGAATTCATTTAAAAGTGGACCAAAAATTCCAAATACGTTGTGAACAGAGAAATGCAAAGCAAATCTGTATTCCATTTTACTGTTCTTTTTAGGCAAAGACAGGGCTTTAGTTTGAAAAAAAAATACATTTGTTCTCTATTAGCTTTTCCTTTAGGCTTGTTGCTCTGTGGAACTCCTTCTAAGAGGTAAATCAAAGATTTTTGGGGGAAGAGAATCCCAGAGAAAGAAACCAGGAGACTCTCAGGAGGAAGTGATGGGTTGGGGTAAGAAGAGGAATGATAAAGGCAGAAGTGGAAAGTGAAAAGTTAGCCCAGTTGGTTGGCTCCTGATGAAAGAGCCTCACGTTTCAAGACAGTTTGGCCCAGGGGAAAATTCTGTTCCATAGCCACAAACCACACCCTGAATCTTGGCTAGCTGGCTCACTGAGCTTTGCCCTGAGACCCAAAAAGAGACCAGGTGAAAGAATTTGGATGTCTCAGTGAATTTGTCACCACCCTTGGATAAAGTGATCAAACCTTTAGACCTACTGACAGTAGTATCACCTTCATGACTTAGCAGATAGAACTGGGAATTACTGATTCAGGATATCACTGCTGGTTTCACAGTTCACTGACTGTATGAATGAGATGCTCACTTGGAAATATTTTTTTTTTTATTATTTTCTTACTTAAACCAAGGACTCATATTTTAAAAAAAACAACCCTGAGGTGATCTTAACAAATAACTATGTCTTCAATTACTTATGCAAATAATTTACTTTCTATGTGACCCTAGGAAAGTCACTTCAAACCTCAAGTTCCTTATCAGTAAACTGAGGGAGTTAGAGCAAGTCATCTCTCTCTAAAATTTCTTCCAGCTCTAATATTTTATGATATTATGAACACAATAGAGAAGAGAAAAGAAGAGAGGAGAGAGACTTTCTTTTAATTGTTGTTTCAATTTGGAATAGCTTTTAAAATTAGGGGCATGAAATAAATTTAATGAGAAAAATATCTAACTACAAATTCATTTATTCATTCACTGAAAGTTTTATTAAGTGTCTGCTATGGTTACATTATGCAACAATGGGGAAAACACATAGTTTAAATTAAGACATGGTACCTCATCCTTATAGAGATCACTGTAGAGGAGGGTCATGATAAAAAACATAGATGGTCATAACAAATTGCATTGCATTATTGGAGCATTAGGGAACTGCAAAACAAAGTATTCATTAGAAGGGTATCTGGGGGAAGATCATTATGATCTTATTTTCTAGAACTGGAAAAGACCTCAGAGGTCATTAAAGCCCTTATATCACAAGGAAGGGAAAAATGAATGAGGATATGAAGACCAGGGAAGCTCACTCAGATAATGAGTATCAAAGGAAGGAGCTAAACATCAGTAACTGTTGTTTCTCCTCTATTGTAATGGCTCTGAAGGAAGGGGAAGTCCCTTACCTCCTGGCAGTCTACAATCCTATCTTTTATGTGCTCTTGAACTGGGGTCTTCTAAGCTTATTCTGAGACTTCTCTCTCATTTCAGATGGACTCTGGCTCAGAATGGATGCTCCTAAAAACTTCGCCTTTTCTTCTGAATACTGAGGAAGTACTAAAATGTGTTGGGGGTATCTAGGAGTTCAGTGGACAGAGTACTGGGCTTGAAATCAGGAAGACTTATCTTCATGATTCCAGTCTCAGACATTTATTAGCTTTGTAACTATGGGCAAGTCACTTAATCTTATTTTCCTCAGTTTCCTCATCTGTAAAATGAGCTGGAGAAAGAAATGGCAAACTACTCCAATATCTCTGCCAAGATAACCCAGAAATGGAGTTACAATGAGCTGGATATGACTGAAACAACTGAATAACAACAGCCTTAAAATGCTAAATAAGCATCATGTAATTAAAAAAAGGAATTATATCTTGTTCTAATGGCATGAATTGTGTATGTACTTTTAAAGTACCATATGTACCTCCACCTATCTAACTCCAATATGATGACCTGAGAAAAAGATATGCAATTATGTATAATTGGTATGTGCCACATTGTGAGTTTTTCTCCTCATAGGCAAATGCGGTAGAGGAAGACAATGGGGAAAATCTGATCATGATCCATATGGTGGTTAACTTCTTTTCTTAATATCTGCTAGGACATAATGGAAAGGAAGCTTGTCAAAGAGACATCATCTCATTGATGAATGATTCTGCACACAAATTTTGGGGATCAAAATTCTGACTTCAGAGGAAGTGATGATAAAGAAAAGGGAAGCCAAAGCTTTTTGGGTCTTGGCTACCTAACTGTTATTGAAGAGGAAGCAAGTAAGTGGAAGTTACTCATTTTGGATGACTTCCCTCCTACCTCCCACTCCTCCAACCTCCCCATTCCTTTTTTTTTTAAGGATATAGACACATGCTGTCTCCCTCTGAAAGAAAGAAAAGGAGAAATGGCCACATGTGGCTTGCAGATGGAACAAAAAGGGGTTCTTGTTTTTCCGGAAAGAGACAACCCTCTCCCGTAACACCTTCTTGAGAGCAACCTTGTAAAGACAAAAAGGGAAGACAGCATGCTTCTTCTAAGATTATGGTGCCTATTATTGGTTGTAGGCATAGAGAACATTGTTTACTGGGTTAAGTAAATGTAGATGAGTTGTCATCCATTTTCAGTGATGTTTTGATTCATCCTTTCCAAAACAATGCAGTCAAAATTGCATATTTTTATCTTGGGGTGGGGAGAGGAGGAATACAATTCAGTACAATCATATGTAGAGAGATATGGATCATTTTTTCCTTTACAATACAATATGGTACTAGCAAATTACTAATGACTTTGACTCACTAACTGTGCAAACTGATCTTTTTTTGGGAGTCTCAGTTTTCTCATCTGTAAATTAAAGTGTTTGGAGCCTAATACCCTTTAAGGCTCTAAAATTATATGATTCATTTTTTAAATTCTTGTTTCCAGGAATGGTGATGTTTCTCTGTGTGTTCTTCTGAAAATCTTTGTTTGTATCTATCTCTTTCTCCATTCCCTACTTACCTTCCAAAAAGATAGAGAGGAGAGTAGGGGAAAGAAGAGAAAAGAAGAGGAGAGGATAGAGACTTTCTTTTAATTGTTGTTTCAATTTGGAATAGCTTTTAAAATTAGGAACATGTTTCTTTTTGGGCCCCTTCATGCTGTGTTTCTCCAAGAAAGTAAAATACTGTGATCTACTTGTGTTAAGAGCTCAGATGTCACAGTTTGATTAAGAAGTGCATGAAAATGCTCTCTTCCCAATTAGACTACTCCTTCCATTTGGCATGTGACTTCTCAGTCCACTTTTGTAGGAAATTATTCTGACCAAGATATAAGATTCATTTGAATGTCCTCAATTCTTTTTGGTCTCCATGTGTCAAAACACAACTAAGTAAAATTTTATAGGGCCATAGGTCTAAAACCAGAAGTACCCCCAGAAGTCATGTATTTCGACCTCATTTTATAGATGAAGAGACTGAGGAAAATGAGCTAAACTGAAGTGGGTGCCCCAAATCGTAGAGTAAGCATGAGAAACAGGGGTTGAACCCAGCTTCTCTGACTCAAGAATTTATGCTCTTTCCATCACATCATTACTCCTCTTTCTATCTTAAGGTAGCCCACTCTGAGCACCCTAACGTTTTAATCAGTGAGAGGCCCCAAAGATTAAACAAAGGTGATTTGGGTCAACTCTACTTGCAGAATTGCACTTATTGGTTTTTGTCTATTGTCAAGATACTCCCTTCTCTTGTCAGTGCATGTCTGTTCCATGCTTTTGAATGTGGATTCTATTTGGCATATGAATACTGTATATTTTCAAGTAAAACTGTGTCATATAGGACTCTAGTCATTATTAGTCATTTTAATCTTTATTACTGTATTTTGGGGTTTCTAGACGTTATATAATACACTTCCCTGCATGGTAAAGAGATAGTGAAAACTCAGATTGTAGCTAAGTCCTCACTGATTGTAAGGCTTATTTTGGAGTTCTCTTAGTATGTAGGATTTAAAATGCCCAAAAGGCTCACCCACAAAAGACTTAATATGTTAGGTCCTCCAGGTTTTCTAAGAGACAGGAGGAAATTGAATTGGAAAGAAAATAGTTGAAACACCAATTCCTTAGGCACTGGCCATCTCAAAGAATGGCCCCATTCCCCAAACTTCCAAGCTGAATTGTGAGATTACTACCACAGTGTTTCCTTAGGGTTCTTTCTATGTGAGTTCTGAATATCGGAATAGAAACTTTTGGAAAGAAACCAGCTCTCTCAAGAAACTAAATGCTCGTATTTCACTCATCAATTACCATTGCAAAAATTTGTGCAATGATATATTGGCAAAGAGCTTGGAAGCTGTTATTAAAGAAGTAATACATTGAACCCAAGATGGTTTCTGAAAATGCAGTTTGAATTCGTCTAGGGCCAGAAAATTACTTCTCTATGATACACCTGTCTAAGAACCCTTTCCCTAAAGCTGTATTATCACTGGATACAGAAAGGATTTTTGACACATTTCTGAAAACTAATGAGAATTGGATATACGCTTATTTTGGGGGATTTATTGAGATTTATGTATTTGTTTATTTGATATCCTATACATTTTCATTTTGATATTGGGCATAAATAAAGGGAGATGTTTTACTCTGGTCTTTGAGTTGCAATAGAAATGATAAAGGCAGAAATTTTCTTTATAAGTTGAAACATACATGTGAGGGAAGGACTAAGTTACTTCGGTGAAAGGGCTTTGGCTATAGGAGTCTGATGATTATTTTAACATGACCAAGTACTTCAATGCTACACTGACCTGGTCCACTGGAGAACTTTTATTGAGGATCAGAATAGGAAAAGAAAAAGTCAAGACTATTTCTTTATGTAAATTTAGGATTGTTCTTTAGGAGATTTTAGGAGAGGCAGAGGTGTTGTTTTGAGATACATTGAGCCATGGGATCCTTAAAACCAAAACTGTTGAGTAAGGAAGTATAGTCATCTTTAGAAAACAGTTACTTGGATAAGAGACTAAATGGCCATGCAACATTATAGATAATAATTTATAATAATAAAAGACTTCTGTATGGTAATAAGGCACAATCTGACTGATCTATTTAAATATTCCTTAGAAACACCCTCAAATCAATAACTCTACTAAGTTATGTTTTCATAAAATGAAGCAATACAGCTTAATAGAGAACCACTTTGTGATTCAGGAAGACTTGGGAGCCTAGTTCTACCTCAGACACATGCTGACTGTATGATCCTGGACAAATCACTTCATCTTTTTTTATACTCTAAGCAAGGGTGTGTGGGGTGTTCAGGGAGGTCTAGCACTTCTTATGTGAGGGCTTGACAAGTGCTTTTCAGGACCGTTCATCCACTTTTGGTGTCCACCTTCATCCAACGAGATCTCACCTGTGACTCCAAGAAGCTCTAGCACGTGCAATAAAACCATCTCAGTAGAAGGGCCAAACCAGATTGAGGCTAATTGATAGGCTTCAAACCTGTTGGTAAGTCAGGGGCAAGTCTACCCTAAACATGTGAAGACTTCCTGTGGTGGAATGGGTGGATGAGAACAATTTGTTTCAATGGCTATGAAGATAGCTGAAACAGGTTATGTAGAGCTTGGTCAGACATTGAAGATGTCAAGGTCATCCACTACATCCTGGGTTTTTGCCAGTCTTCTTGATTTTTATCTTTCCACTGGACTTCAACGTCCAGTGGAACAGTGAGCCTGACAACTTTGTGCGACTCTGCCTCACTTAAATCCAATTCATGTACAAGTCAAGACATCACCCATAGTGTGATATCATTGTTCCTCTTCAAAAATGAAGGATGAAAAAGAATTTTCTAAGCAGCTCTCTAAGCCTTTAAGTTTTAGAGAAGGCACCAACTTGCATTGGCAGATGGAATTTCCTCATCTGACATCACATATTCGGTTCCTGTCCCTTTCCAAAATTAAGAATGCCCAGGAATAAGGATGGCCCCATTGATTGTTGGCCCTAATAGGAGCTTGAATTTGAAGATCATATCTGAATGGAAAGGTAAAAGTTGGTCTCTCTCTGGAGTTCCAGTCCCCCAAGTGCCTATTGGACATTTTGAACTGGATATTTTTTAGAAAATCTCAAGCTGAATATATCCAAAATGCAACTTATCTTTCCTTACAAGCCCATCTCTCTTCTGAACTCCCTTATTTCTGTTTTTCTATTTGAGGCAAAAGAATTCATCCAGTCACAGAGGCTTGCAACTTTTGAATACTCTTTCATTCTTCACTTGCCAGCTAGTTACCAAATGCACTGCTCCTCCCTCCCCAGGATCTCTTACATCTGTCCTTTTTAGCTTGGCTCATACAGCTACCACTCTAATTCAGGTCTCTACCAGGGACTATTGCAATAGCTTCCTAATTGGTTTCTCTACTCCATTTTCTCCTCTTTGCAATTCATCCTCCACTTAGATGATAAAATGATTTTCCTAAATCTCAGTCCTGATAAAGTTAAAACTCCTCTAGTCAATGAACTCCAGTGATTCCCCATTACCTTTAGGAAAAAAAATATAAACTTACATAAGCTTCTTTGTTTGGGAAAGGGGAAGGAAATAAATATTAATTAAGCACCTACTATGTGTAGATCATTGTGCTAAACACTTTACAATTCTCATTTGATCTTCCCAACAACCCTGGAAGGTAGATGCTGTTATACATAAAATACACACACATACACACACATATTATATATATCATACGTAAAATACATAATATATATACATATAGACATACACATAATATATACATACATATATACATAATGCATATATATACATACCTATACACATAGGTATGTATATACACACATACTATATATACATACATACATATATATATAGTGTATTTTGTAGCCGAGGAAACTGAGGCAGATAGAGATTGTTGAGGGACACAATTCCTCTGAGGCTGGATTTGAACTTAGGTCGTCTTCCTCACTTCAGACCTAGTGCTGATCCATCTAGCATTGAAAACTTCACAAGCTGGATAGTCAAAGCCTCAAACTACCTTTCCAATATATTCTCTCTCTCTCTCTCTCTCTCTCTCTCTCTCTCTCTCTCTCTCTGTCCCACACACACACAAATATTGCCCTTAGAATATAGAATGGTACAACCTGATTGGCCTTCTTACTTTTCCACCTCCTGTCTCTGTACCTTGCATATACTTTTTCTGATCCCTTCAGTTGCTAGTGACTTCCACTCCCAATACCCCATTGCCTTGGATATACTTTATATCTACTTATAAATGTTTCCTTGGGACAGATTGTAGACTTTTTGAGGGCAGGTTCTGTTTTACTTTTATCTCTGTATCCACAACATGAAGCAAAGTACCTGACATATAGTAAATGCTTGTTGATTGTTGGGCAGGATAGAGGAAGTCTATTCCTTTGACCTTTCAAGGGATTCTTCAAGAATCTGTTATTTCATCGATCTAGTTCTTCACTTGCACCTGGGCAGACAACAAGAAGCTGAGGCAAAAAGGGTTAAGTGACATGCACAGTGTCACACAGCTGGTAAGTGTCTGAGGTAAGATAAGTCTTCCTGGTTCCAGGCCAGCACTCTATCCACAATGGGCACCTAGCTGCCCTTTTCTCATTGGTAGAAAGGATTATTTGATTCTCCATGCCTATGTGAGGGACAATGTGGGTAAGAGCTTGAAGATAGAAAGATTCTTTTCTGATTTTCAGGTTTGAGAGAGGATACATGAAAGACATTTTAGGATCACTTTAGGCAGAGGTCCTCAGAGGGGGAGAAAGACTTTAGGAAGAATCTGACGTGTAGTGGAACCAGTGCCTGAAGCATATCCATTGCTTCCATCTTACAATACTAGAGACTTTGGGAATCTTTGCCTTGGGTGAGACAGAGACCCACCTTAAGGTGAAGATATCTCTCTCAGTGGCAGTGCACATTCACTTTTTGTTTTGTCTAGCATAGTCTCGTCTGCCTAATTTATCTAATTTCTGTTTGTTACTGGTTTGGAGAAATGGGTTTACTCAACATTTGGTGGGAAGAGAATCATGACTTAGGATACAGCTCGTGGAACACGCTCCCTATTACTTTTAGAAATTACTTTTAGATTCAAGTCATGCTCCTGATACAGTCTGTATCAGGAGAGACTGTATCAGGAGCATGACTTGAATCTAAAAGTAATTTCCTTTTGACTAACAATATTGGGGGAGAATAGATATAATATTAATATGGCAATCATTTTCTGAGGAGAGGAGAGTGGTCAGATTCATGATTCTAATTTTTACTCCTAGTAGCAAGAATCAAAGTCTCCCTTGGTGAGGCATGGGTGAGATTTCAGAGATATATCTATTCATTTTTTCCCCATAAGTCAAATTTAGATAAATTCATTTGGACATACACATAACCTATGTGGGTGTGCACATGTGCACACAAATATACAACATATACCTTACATCTACATCAGATGTTTCTCCCTAAATAATGCTCTTTTGGCAAGTGCTTAGGCTGAAGATCTGAAAGCATTTTTAATACTTTTATGTATTTCTTTTCTCAGTCCCTTGAAAATTGAATTCTGTTCTAGCTTCATGGCTGTCTGCACTGAGCTCTACTTGTTGATAGAATTCCTCAAAGGAAAAGGAGAAAAAAACACCAAGAGTGATGAAAGGTGGCTTAAACTTACACATTTTTTTCTGACCTTGGAGGGGTTTAAGGATCACCGCTAAAATTCCTTTTGAAACAGATATTAATTTCCACTCCTACTATGGCTAGAGATGATCCCTCCATTGAAGTGGAAGAGGGGAATTTACTGAAGAAAATTATGATTTCGTCGAAGAATTTGAACATGGAAGATGAATGACTAGAGAAGGTAGAGATGGAATTTGTGTTGGTTGGGTTTGGCTTGGAGACTTTCTTGAGTTAAAGGCATCCCACTAAAAGCTACATACATCATTTGTAACACCCCAGGGTAAATCTGGATTAAACCAAAGGAAGGAAATTCTACAGTTGAACATTAGGCAAAGTGCCTATTGAGGAAGGCATTGGCTGAAACATCAGTCTGTGGAATTTCCTCTATTTGAATTTGCTGTTTAAAGCCTTTGCTATAACAGAATATATTATATTATGTTACCAAGATATTGGTGAGGTGGCAAGTTTTTTTTTTTAACTCCCCCCTATCTGCGATAGGAAAAAAGAACGTGTGTACCTTTCTATTTTCTTTGATGAAATCCTTTAGCCAACATAGCTCAGAGCAGACCACTCCCAGCAGATACAGCAAAACTTTATCCTCCAGGAACTTACAGTATAATAGAAAGCATAACATAAACGTAAATATAAAAATAGCTGAAATGGCTGAAATGCACAGACTGTGACATTTGACGGTGGCCTCCAATGACAAACCAAAATATGATGGTAATAATAATTGCCATGTGTGTAGCATTCAATCATTTAAGAAGGATTTTCTTGAACATTTTCTTTTTTGGTACCCTGTGAGGTGAGTAGCACAAAATTTATTGTCCCTTTATTATAACAGAGGAAACCAAATCTTAGCAATGTTGGATGACCTGCTCAAGATTACATAACTTGTAAGTGGAAAAGTCATGCAGGATCCAAACCCAGGTCTTTTGACTCTTAAGCCTAATGACCTTTCTATTATCCTTCTGAAGACAGCTGTGGAAACACATTTCTTTCATTACGAAAACATCTTAACTGCTAGAAATGGCCTCTAGATATGTTCAACCCAAGCATGACTATATTCAATGGTAATGTAAATTTTCTTCCTATTGGTCTGACTGTTCCTTCTCTGACTCCTCAACTTGGTCATTGTCTATGTCATCCAAATCAAGAGTTCCCCTCAAACGTCCTTAGCTCTCTTTTTTCTCTCTGTACTTTCTTACTTTGTGACTTCATCAAATCCTATGTGATTAATTAGCATTTTCATGCAGATGGCTTCAAGATCTATATAACCAAATTTATTACAAATAGCTTCCCAACAGAACTGCTGGCTTTTAGTTTTCCCTTCTATAATCCAACCTCTACTGAGTTACTAAAGCAATCTTCACTGATACACATATCTGACCTTATTTCTCCCCGCTTGCGAACCTTCAGTGACTCCATTGCCTCTAGAATAAAATGCTAATGCCTCAGTTTGATACTTAATGCCTTTCACAATCTAGCTCCCTTCTTCATTCCTACACTCTCTGTTGCAAACTGCCTTACTTGTTTTCCAACCTTGGCATTGCATCTTGCACATCTCTACATTTCTAGAAGATATACAGTTCATACTTGGAATGCACTTTCTTCTCAATGGCATCTCTTAGAATTTCTGGCTTGTTTCAGACTTAGACTGAATCACTTATGAGAGGACTTCTCTTATTGCCCTCATTGTTAATGCTTTTCCCCTCCTCAAATAATCACGCGCGCACACACACACACACACACACACACACACACACACACACACACATCTCTGTGTTTTATATTCCCCAGTAGAATGTAACTTCTTTGAGGGGAGGCACTTTTTTCATGTCTTACTAAACTTCGTGATACTATTCCTCTCTCTCTCTTTTGCTCTCTCACTTTTCCTCTTCTCTCTTCCTCTTCCATCTTCCTTTCCCCTCTCCCTTTCCTCTCCTTTCCTTGTTTCCCCTCCTTTCTTCCTCCCTCCCTTTCTTCCTCTTCTTTTCTCCTCCGTATCTGTATCTCCAACTATATCTCTTTCTCCGTAAGCTACCTATCTGGAAATAGAGGAGAAAGAAGAAGGGAAAGGATGAGAGCAAGAAGAAGAGGAGGGAGGAAAGAGGTATGTATATATAAAACATATATATGTAGATATAGATATGTCTGTATGGCTAGTGAATATTGAGACAGTCTTGCAATTGAGAACACCTGAGTTCAAGTCCTGACTTTGATCAACTGGCTAGGTAAACCTAAGTAAGCCATTTAACCTCTAAGTGTCCCAAGGAACTCTTTGTTTTTTCACTTAATAGCACTTTATTATTTTCCAATTACATGTAAAGATAGTTTTTAACATTCGTTTTTATGAGATTTTGAGTTCCACATTTCCCCCCTCCCTCCTTTTCTTCTCTCCTCCCCAAGACAGAAAGCAATCTGATACAGGTTATACATGTACAATCATGTTAAACATATTTCCACATTAGTCATGTTGTGAAAGAAGAATCCAAATAAAAGTGAAAAACTTCAAGAAAGCAAAAACAAACAAAAAGTGAAAATAGTCTACTTCGATCTGCATTCAGACTCCAAATTATTTCTCTGGATATGGATAGTATTTTCCATCATGAGTCTTTTAGAATTGTCTTAGATCAGGCCTGCACAACATACGGTACATAGGTCACTTTCAGCCCACCAAAGGATTTTGGGCAGCCCATGAAAAGTGTAGAGGATGTAAAAACAAAGATATAACCAGTGCTTTGTCTGTGCCCTCCTTAATCCGCCTTCCATTAGTCACTATTGTGCCCATCATGTAACTTAGCACGTGGTTTGCCACTGTTCTCTCTCTCCTGTTTCTCACATTACCCATGGCAACCAACTATCATCAGTCTGTCCCCAGTCTGAGAGGAGTGAGAGTCAGGTATATTTACTGTGCTTTTGGTCATTACTAGTGTTGAGTGAGGACGAAGTGAGAACAGCTATGTACCAATGCAGCTGATGCCCACTATGTGATAAGCAGCAACAATGCCAGGGCTTCTTCCTCTCTCTTGCTGTGCCGCCATCCTCCAAGCCACATGAGTGTCTTTCACTTTCTCCAAGGTCAGGCGCTCAGTTCAGTATTTCTTTGGACATAAGTAGTTGCTCCAGAAATATTTTGGTTCTAACATTAAAGTTTTTTGGGGTGACTTTGTAATTTAGATGATAAAAAGAAATGGAAAATAGAATCAGTACATAGAGTGTTTAATCTAGAGTGAACAAATAGATACTTTTTTACTTACAACTAGAAACAAAATACTGTGCCTTGTTTACTGAGACATAATCGCTATTCCAAAGGAGTGCGATCATCATCACCATTTTGGATCAAGACATCCTGATTTAAGCAAATTGGAGGCCAATGAAAAACAAATTAAAGCATTCAAATTATTGAATTATTGAAATAACAGTTTTTCAAGAAAGTGAACTCAGAAAAGGAGGTGGAAACCGAAGTTAGTTTTCAGATTTCTAAAAAATTGCTGCTGCTGGAAAGTCTTTTACTGAAAACTTCATATAGAAGTGTTTTATGATCGCAGTTTCTGGACCATGTCTTGATTAAAAAAAATGTTTTTGAAAATGTAATTTTGTTCTGTAAGACCATGCAACAAGGAGTAGCTGATATGTCTAATAATCTTCATGATCAATTACATCAGAAGGTAGATGAATTCAGCTACTGTTCTTTAGCAATGGTTGAAAGTATTGATTTGATACTGCTTGACTTCTAATTTTCATTCAAAGTGTAGATGACAACTTTGAAGTAACTGAGGAATTGACTGGTTTGTACTCGAAGTAAGATTAAACTATTGGAAAGGCAATCACAAATGAAGTAACAAGTGTGTAACTGAAAAGTTAGGCATCATGTTTGAAAATTTAGTGGCCATTTGTACCCATGGTGCTCCATATATGTATAGGCAAAACCTTCATGCAATAACTCTTGCTGAAGAGTTTGCTGGCAAAAAAAAAAATAACTAAGTTTCATTATGTTGTACACTAGCTAGTGTTATGCAGCAAAGTTTTAAAATTTGACCATGTAATGTCAGTGGTACTGCTGATTGTAAACTATATTCATCTAAGGGGACTAAGACATGTCATTTTGAGCATTTCTTGAAGAGGTTGATACCACCTGCAATGATGTATTCTTAACACACAAAAGTTCATTGGTTGAGACATGTTTTGCATCTGCTTTATTTGCAATGTTTTGTTCCTTTCAAGGAAGAAATTGTTCAATTGTTAGAGAATGACTTGAATAATTTCCTGGAGCTACATAATGAAATTTGGAATAACGACCTGTATTTTTATGCGACATCACAGGTCACCTAAATGAATTGAATTTACATCTTCAAGGGAAAAGTCAACTTATTTTTCAAATTATTGTTGAAGTAAAGACTTTCAAAATGAAACTGAGGCTATTTAAAAGTTAATGCTCTAAAGAAGAAATGTGCCACTTTACTACATGTATGAAATATATTCCATTATGTAAGCATAATAAATTAGGAGAAAAATATTCAAACAACGTTGAACTTTTGATCAGATTAGCAGTGTTTGACAGGAGTTTGACAGAAGACTGATACTAACTAATGAAGAAGATATTAAATTTAAGTGAATTGAAGATCCTTTTTCTGTGGATCCACAGGAAATTCCTACTCATTTATAGCTAAGGGTTATTGAACTTCAGTGTTCAACAGTTTATCAAAATAAATATAGAGAAACCATCCTTTAAGACTTCGATAAGAGTTTGGACAAGAGAGAGTTTAAAAATCTGTGAGATAATACTTTATAGGTTTTCAGTATATTTTGGAGTAACTACATATTTGAACAAATCTTCTCCATTATAAACTTGAATAAAAACCAGCAATAATCAGCTCTAACTAATGAATACTTGGAAGATATTTGGAAAACATCAATTTCAAACATGATTCTGGATTACAATAAATTGATTGCTGACAAAAAGTGTAATATATCCCATTAACTAAATGTAAACCATAAGAAAACCTAAAAAAAATATTAAAAGGCACCATTTAGCAAAGTAATTTTTTCACATTAATATGATTTCATGATGAACAAAAATTTTAAGTAATTAGTGTATTTAATTGATATTAATTGAAATTTCCCTTTTTAAGATATGATTTACTTGAAAAAATGGTTTAATCACTAATTATACAATTATACTTTTACTTGGAAAGTAAGTCACTAATAATCCATCTGTAGTCCAAAGAAGTTTAACCTATTTTAGTTTTGCCCCCTACCTACTTCCAAGTTGTTCAGTTCTGTCTAGGATCATTCCATTGCTGTGAAGAGCTAAATTTATCACCACTGATCATCACACAATGTTGCTGTTACTGTGTACTGCATTCTTCTGGTTTTGCTTACTTCACTCAGCACCAGCTCATGTAAATTTTTCCAGGCTTTTCTGAAATATGCCTGTTCATCATTTGATATTGCATTAATAGTATTCCATTATATTCATATACCACAGCTAGATCAACCACTCCCAAACTGATAGGCATTCCCAGAAATTCCAACTTTTGGTCACCACAAAAAGAGCTGCTATACATGTACATGTGTGTCCTTTCCCCTTTTTTAATGACCTCTTTGGGATATAGACCTAGTAGTGGTATTAGTGGATCAAAGGGTAGTTTTATAGCCCATTTGGCATAGTTCCAAATTGTTCTCCATAATGGTTGGACCAGCTCACAACTCCACAAACAATGCATTAGTGTTCCAATTTTCCCACATCTTTTCCAACATTTATCATTTTCCTTTTCTGTCATATTAGCCAAACTGATAGGTGTGAAGTTGTACCTTAGAGTTGTTTTTTATTTGCATATTTCTAATCAACAGTGATTTAGAGCACTTCTTCACGTATCTAGAGATAGCTTTGATTTCTTCATTTGAGAAGTGCTTATTCATATCCTTTGACCATTTATCAATTGGACAATGACCTGTATTCTTATGAATTTGTCTCAGTTCTCTATATGTTTGAGAAATGAAGCCTTTATCAGAGATACTTACTATAAACTACAGATTGTTTCCCATCTTTCTGCTTTCCTTCTAATCCTGGTTGCATTGGTTTTGTATGTACAAAAGCTGTTTATTTTAATATAATCAAAATGATCTATTTTTCATTTCATAATCTTCTCTATTTCTTGTTTTGTCATGAATTCTTCCATTTCCCATAGATCTGGTAGGTAGACTATTCCTTGTTTTTCTAATTTGCTTATGGTATCACCCTTTATGTCTAGATCATCCACTTTATTTTGGTATATGCTATAAGATATTGATCTATTCCTGGTTTGTATCCTATTGTATTCCTTATCTCCCAGCAGTTTTTTTTTGATCAGATAGTGAGTTCTTTTTCCAAAGGCTGAGGTGTTTGAGTTTATCAAACACTAGACCACTATAGTTATTGACTACTGTGTCTTGTACACCTAATCTATTCCATTGATCCACCACTATATTTCTTGGCCAGTTCCTAATAGTTTTGATGATTATTGCTTTATAATAGAGGTTAGATCTTCTATTATTAGACCACCTTCGTTTTTATTTATTTTTCATTAATTCCATTGATAATCTTGACCTTTTGTTCTTCCCGACAAATTTTGTCATTATTTTTTCTAGCTCTATCAAATGATGATTGGTATGGCACTGAATAAGTAAATTAGCTTACGCAGAACTTTTATTATTATACTGACTCAGTCTACCCATGAGCAAATGACATTTCTTCAATTGTTATTTCACAACTATGCTGAAGTTGTTAATTATTAATTTTAAAATTTATTTATTTTAAGTTTTCAATAATCACTTCCACAAAATTTTTGAGTTCCAAATTTTCTTCCCATCTCTCCCCTCCCCCACTCCAAAACACCGAGCATTCTAATTACCCCTACCACCAATCTGCCCTCTTTTCCAACATCCCTCCCTTCCTTTATCCCCATCTTCTCTTTTGTCCTGTAGGGCAAGATAAATTTCTGTACCCCATTACTGTATTTCTCATTTCTCAGTTGTATCCAAGAACAATACTCAACAGTTGTTCCTAAAACTTTGAGTTCCAACTTCTCTTCCTTCCTCCCTCCCTCCCCATCCCCAAAAGGAAGGCAAGCAATTCAATATAGGCTATATATGTATAGTTTTGCAAATGACTTCCATGATAGTCACGTTATGTAAGACTAACTATATTTCCCTCCCTCCTATTCTGCCCCCCATTTCTTCTATTCTCTCTTTTGACCTTGTCCCTCCCCAAAAGTATTGACTTCTAATTGCTCCCTCTTCTTATTGCCTTCCCTTCTATCATCCTCCCCCACCCTGTTTATCCCCTTCTCCCCCACTTTCCTATATTGTAAGACAGGTTTTCACATCAAAATGAGTGTGCACTTTATTCCTTCCTTGAGTCAAATGTGATGAAAGTAAGCTTCACGTTTTCCCTCTCACCTCCCCCCTTTTTTCCTCCATTGAAAAGTCTGTTTCTTGCCTCTTTGATGAGAGATAATTTGCCACATTCCATTTCTCCCTTTCTCCTCTCAATATATTCTTCTCTCACCCCTTAATTTTTTTTTTGATATGATCCTTTCCTATTCAACTCACCCTATGCTCTCTCTCTCTCTCTCTCTCTCTGTGCGTGCGTGCGTGTGTGCGTGTGTGTGTGTGTAATTCCACCAATTACCCAGATGCTGAAAAAAGTTTCAAGAGTTACAAATTTTATTATCTTTCCATGTAGGAATGTAAACAGTTCAACTTTAGTAAGTCCCTTATGATTTTTCTTTCCTGTTTACCTTTTCATGCTTCTCTTGATTCTTGTGTTTGAAAGTCAAATTTTCTATTCAGTTCTGGTCTTTTCATCAAGAATGCTTAAAAGTCCTCTATTTCATTGAATGGCCATTTTTCCCTTGAAATATTATACTCAGTTTTTCTGGGTAGGTGATTCTTGGTTTTAATCCAAGTTCCTTTGACTTCTGTAATATCATATTCCAAGCCCTTCAATCCCTTAATGTAGAAGCTGCCAGATCCTGTGTTATCCTGATTGTATTTCCACAATACTCAAATTGTTTCTTTCTGGCTGCTTGCAATATTTTCTCCTTGACCTGGGAACTCTGAAATTTGGCTATAACATTCCTAAGAGTTTCTCTTTTTAGAACTCTTTCAGGAGGTGATTGCTGGATTCTTTCAATATTTATTTTGCCCTCTCGTTCTATCATATCAGGACAGATTTCCTTGATAATTTCATGAAGGAACATGTCTAGGCTCTTTTGTGGTCATGGCTCTCATGTAGTCCCATCATTTTAAAATTGTCTCTCCTGGATCTATTTTCCAGGTCAGTTGTTTTTCCAATGAGATAATTCATATTGTATTCCGTTGTTTCATTCTTTTGTGATTTCGTGGTTTCTCATAAAGTCGTTAGTTTCCATCTGTTCCATTCTAATTTTTAAAGAACTATTTTCTTCAGTGAGCTTTTGAACCTCTTTTTCCATTTAGCTAATTCTGCTTTTTAAAACATTCTTTTCCTCATTGACTTTTTGAACCTCTTTTGCCAATTGAGTTAGCCTATTTTTAAAGGTATTATTTTCTTCAGCATTTTTTGGGGTCTCATTTAGGAAGCTGCTGAATTGCTTTTCATGATTTTCTTGCATCTCTCTCATTTCTCTTCCCAATTTTTCCTTCACCTCTCTTACTTGATTTTCTAAATCTTTTTTGAGCTCTTGTATGGCCTAAGACCACTGAATATTTATTTTGGATGTTTGGGATACAGAAGCCTTAACTTTTATGTCTTTCCCTGATGGTAGGCATTGTTCTTCCTCATCTGAAAGGATGGGAGAAGATATCTGTTCACCAAGAAAGTAACCTTCTATAGTCTTATTTTTTCCCCCATTTTTGGGGCATTTTCCACACCAGTTGCTTGACTTTTGGGTCCTTTGTCAAGAGTAGGGTATACTCTGGGGATCTGTAAGATCTCAGTTCCTTCAAGATGGCACAATCAAGCGTGTACACTGGTCTGGGAGCAACAAGAAACTTTTGTGCCCGGAATTTTCAGGTAGTAGTTTCCTCTCCATAATCACCTGGCCTCCAGTTCCACCAAGCCAGCACTAGAGGCTGACAGTCAGATAAACTGCTCACTTCTCCCAGGGGCTTTAGGCAGGAGCAGGGCTGCCATTCAGTGTGAGATAAAGATCAGCTGCTCAGATCCCCCAGGGACTTTACGATCTAACAACGGATGTGGGCTGCTGTAGGAACTGCTGCTGCCCAGTGTGGCCTCTGAGGCTGCTTCCTGAAGCCAGAGCTACGGGAAGACACTACTCCCTTCTTGGCCAGCTGAAAAAAACCCTCTCACTGACCTTTGGCACCTGCGGGTTGAGGGATCTGCAAAGTGCTGCTACTGCCCCTGGGGATTCTGCCCCCAAGACCTGCTCACATCCTCCTCCTGGCGCCCTGCCATGTGACCAAGGATGGGCTGGGCTCTGTTCCACGTCTGGTGTGACAGACCTTTCCCTTTCCCTTTTCAGGTCACCCTGGGCTGGAAATCTCCTCCACTTCATTGTTCTGTGGCTTCTGCTGCTCTAGAATTTGTTGAGAGTCTTTATTTACAGGTGTTTTATGGGCTATGGGGGAAGAGCAAGTGTATGTGCATCTTTCTACTCTGCCATTTTAGTTGTTAATTATTTCAAGTAGTTTTTTACTTGACTCTCTAGGGTTCTCTAAGTATATCATTATATTATCTGCAAAAAGTGATAGTTTTGTTTCCTCATTGCCTATTCTAATTTCTTTGATTTCTTTTTCTTCTCTTAATGCTACAGCTAACATTTCTAGTACTAAATTTCTAATACTAAATCTTGGCTTCACCCCTGATGTTATTGTGAAGGTTTCTACCTTATCCCTATTATAGATAATGTTTGCTGATGGTTTTCGATAGATACCATTTATCATTTTAAGGAAAATTCCCTTTATTCCTAAGCCCCCTACTGTTTTTAATAGGAACAGGGGTTGTATTTTGTCAAAAGTTTTTTCAGCATCTTATTGAAATAATAATATTATTTCTGTTGGTTTTGTTATTGATACTGTCAAGTATGTTGACAGTTTTTCTAATATTTAGCTAGTCTTGCATTCCTGGTATAAATCCCAAATGGTCATAGTGTATAATCCTTGTGATATATTGCTACCATCACTTTGCTAGTATTTCTTTAATATTTTTACACCAATATTCATTAGGGAAATTGGTGTTTAAATTTCATTCTGTTTTTGCTTGTCCTGGTTTAGGTATTAGCACCATATCTGTGTCATAAAAGGAATTTTGTAGAATTCCTTCATCAACTGTGTTTGTCCAAATGTTTTGCATAGTATTGGAATTAATTGTTCTTTAAATGTTTGGGAAAATTCATTTGTGAACTCACCTGGTCCTGGATATTTTTTCTTGGGAAATTCATTAATGATTTGTTCAATTTCTTTTTCAAAGATGGTGTTAATTTAGGGATTCTATTTCCTGATCTGTTAATCTATGTACTTTATAATTTTCTAAATATCTATTTTGCTCAGATTGTCAGATTTATGGGCATGTAATAGGTAAAATATTTCCTAATGATTGCTTTGATTTCTTCTTCATTGGCAATGATTTCACCCTTTTGATTTTGATATTGGCTAGTTGGTGGTCTTCTTTCCTTTTTGGAATTTAATTAAACAATGATGTATTAATCTTGTTGATTTTTTCATAAAGCCAGTTCCTAGATTTATTTATTAGCTCAATAGTTTTTTTTTTTTAAATTTTCAAGGTTATTAGTCTTACCTTTGATTCTCAGGATTTCTAATGTGTTGCTCAGTTGGGGATTTTTAATTTATTCTTTTTCTAGTTCTTTTTTTAATTGTCTGTCCAATTTATTGATTTTTTTTCTATTTTGTTGATGTAAGAATTTAGAGAAATAAATTTTCCCTCAAATACTGTTTTGGCTGAATCCCATAAATTTTGATATATTGTCTCATTGTTGTCATTCTATTTAATGATACTATTGATTAAACATGATTATTATATGATTTATTCTCTGACTTTCTTATTCTTTATGATTAGATTATTTAGTTTCCAATTAATTTTTAATCTATCCACTTCCCTTTTTGGAATGTAATTTTTGTTGCATTATGATCTGAAAAGAATGCATTTAACATTTCTGCCTTTCTACACTTGATTATTTTTCTGGTGGGGAGCTCCTGGTGGGGAAGATGGAGTAGATGGTTTTTAATATTCTTTCCAGTTGTAGGACAACATTAGTTTATTATAAAAAATTTTGGGAAAATTTTAATTTTTAAAATTAAATTAATTAATTAATTTTTTGTTTTCAACAGACACTTCCACAAGATTTTGAGTTCCAAACTTTTCCCCCTTGTCTCCCCTCCACCCACCCCAAGACAGTGTACATTCCAATTACCCCTTCCTGCAATCTGCCTTCCTATCTATCACACCCCTACCTTCTCTTATCCTCATCCCCTCTATTTTCTTATATGGCAAGATAGATTTCTATACCCCATTGTCTGTATATCTTATTTCCCAGTTCCCTGTAAAAACAATTTTTAGCATTGATTTTTAAAGCTTTGAGTTCCAACTACTCTCCCTTCCTCCCTCCCCACCCATCCCCACCGAGAAGGTAAGCAAATCAAGGTTCTACATTTGATTTTGAGGCTTCCTGAGTCCAGGATTTATTTTGCAGCACTACTTTATGGTTGTTTGGAGGTGAATATGAAAGAGTTAGAGTAATTTACTGCTTGTTCCACCATCCTGCTTCCCAGAAGTTTGTAGGTGATATTTTGAACACAAGTATGATACTTTGAACTTATCACAACTAAATTTAGTTTTACTGTCCATTACTATCAGTCATGTTTGACCCTTTATAATCCCATGTGGAGTTTTCTTGGCAAAGGTACTGGAAAGGTTTGCCTTTTTTTTTTTTTATCCAGCTCATTTTATAGATGAGGAATGTAGGCCAATAGGTTTAAGTGTCTTGCCCAAGGTCACATAGCTAGTGAATGTCTGGGATCAGATTTGAAGTCATGAAAATGAGACTCCCTGACTTCAGACCTGGCACTCTATCTACTGCATCACTTACCTGCCCTTAACTTTGCTAGATCCAATGTGTTATTTACTCCTTCTAGTTCAGGGTCATCTGCAAATTTGATGAGTATAACATCTATACCTTCATTCAAATCATTGATAAAATCATTTATGACCCCTTGGTCACTGTTCTGAATACCTTCCACCATGTTGACATGGAATGATTGATAAACATTCTTTGAGTCTAAACATTTAACCAGTTTCACATCTATCTAATTGTGTTATCATCTAGTTTATATTTTTCCATCTTTCTACAGAAGCAATATTAGATATTTTTATTAAATGTTTTATTAAAACCTGCACAAACTGTTTCTCATTATCCTTATCATCTGCTGGTTAGGGAACTATCAGAAAAGGAAATTAGGTTGATCTAGAATGACCAAGTTCTTGATGAACTTCTAGCTTTTTGCAATTACTACTTCCTTTTCTATTCTAGATGTTCACTCATCATCTCTTTAATGATCCATTCTAGAATTTTTCCAAGAATTGAAGTAAAAGTAAGTGGCTTTGAGTTTGTGGACTTTGTGTACCCTGGGACTATAATGTGGCAAAATAAGATGGGGTCATGTTGACTTCTAAGTCATTTCACAGTCGAAGTATAAGCAAAATAAGGCTTGAAAAATCCATCCTTGTCATTCTCATGTTTACTTGCTAATTAGGACAAGATGCCAATCCAGTCAGTTGCCACAAATAAACAAAAGCACTGAATGTTCAGTTTTGCTTTCTGCAAGTTGGATTCACTAGGGTTTACCAAAACACAGAGAGAACAAACACTGGCCAGAAAGGACAGAGTCTTGCTCCCAGCCCTGCCTGTCTTCAATTTGACTTTGTCAAATACAGTTGTACCTGCCAAGAAATGACCAAACAAACCCCACAAATAGATCTTTATCTTTGTTGCTTAAGTCAAAGTGGAATTACACCAAACCAATCCACCTAAATTATGTTAAAAACCAATTACCCTTAGACTCATCCATGAACATGTAGAGTCATGTTCCTGACAGAGTAAATAACATATCTATCGAAACCCCACCTTCAAATTCCTTCTATTTTGCTCACCTCTGTATCTCCTTTCTGGGGCAGCTAGGTGGTGCAGTGGGTAGGGCACCAGTGCAAGAGTCAGGAGGACTTGAGTTCAAATCTCACCTCAGGCACTTGACACTCACTAGCTGTGTGACCTTGGGCAAGTCACTTAACCCCAATTGCCTCATCCTGGGTCATCTCCAGTTATCCTTATGAATATCTCGTCGCTGGATTCAGATGGCTCTGGAGGAGAAGTGAGACTGGTGACCTGCACAGCCTTCCCTCACTCAAAACAAAGTCAAGTGCAAGTCATGTCATCATTTCTCTGATGGCATGGTCTTCTTCAGCAACAAAGGATGAACACACACATCTCCTTTCCAGTGTTGTATCTACTTTCCTTACATTTTATAATGATCTATGACATACTAAGAAATTTACTGTCTCTGTCTATACCCTGAATCCAAAGATATGTGGGAGAATACAATGACAACTTTGGTTGGTGATAATTCTTCAGTTGGTGTTTTAGTCTTTGATTTTCCAAGGATTCCTGTTTTCTACAGGAGTCCAGAAGTGTAACTCTATAGTATCAGTTCCTTCTCCCCTAATATTTCTCCATTGATGACAGTCTAGATTTAGGGGAAATGATTCCTAAATGTCCCTCACTTTAATCCTGCTATCATTAAAGATGAAGTGATTGAAATACCACTATATTTCAGCCAGGGAGGAATGATATTATACTCCAAAGACAATAATTTTAGCTGAATTGTCAATGTCTTCAGTCTCTAAGACAGATGCAGAGGAATGCAAGCGTGGTACAAATAAAGTAAGTATTGAATACTAATTGGATTGGATACTAATGTTTCTTCTCTGTTGAGCATTAGTATGGTGTGGACAAGGGTGCGCTGGTGAACTTGAGTTATTGACATTCTCTCCATTACTTTCTTAAGTTTAGATAATCAATAAAACAAAAATAAAGCCCTGATTTCTAGTGTTTGCCAATATCCAAGGTGTTAATGCTTACACTGAATGTCTAACTTAATTTATCTCTTGTGAGTTGGAATGAGCTGACTTCAGCACATTGCTGGATATGTTGGAAGGCACATAGAAAGTCACATCTACCTGAAGTGAATTTTTCTTTGTTAACTATGTCTTGGTCCCTGAGTATCTCTTTGCAGTGTATTGCCAAACCAAACTACCACACTACACATAGTCTAGAGTGGAATTATATTTAGGTCTTCTGTATAGGGAATTCTAATATGATGTGGTTGCCATGATGATTAAATATGAAAACGAATTGTGTGTATAATAATCACCAGCATTTATATCCTGCTTAAAGTTTGCAAAGCACTTCATAACTCACCTCATTTGCCTCCCACAACAATTCTTTGCAGTTGCTGCTATTATATTTTACAAATTGATGGAGGTTAAGTGATTTGCCTGAGATCACACAGCTTCTGAAGTAGAATTCAAATTCAGTACTTCTGACTCCAAGTCCAACATTGTATCCAATAGGACATATTTTTACAGTATTTAATACCTTCTTCTCACCTCTTCTAGCATTTACTCAGTATCTCACTTACACTCTCCTGTCTTGTAGATAATCTGAAAATCACCACACTCTCTCATTTTATTAAGGGAAGTTACTGCTTCCCTCAATACTTGAGAATATTTCCATATGAACTTTCTTTGGGGAGTGAGGGATGGGGCACTGAAGTTTTCATTTTAAGTCAAATGTTTGGCCTTCTGTTACCCACTGTGCCTTTGTGTAAAGTCATTATAGAAAGACAGAAGTAACCATTGAAACCACTGTTAAAGGGAGACTTCACTCAATTAAGAGATCTCTGGAATAAATGAAGAGATTGCTTTTGTAATTAACTAATTATACAGTGTTATATAATTAGTTAATTACAAAAACACAATTAGTTAATCACAAAAGCAATCTCTCATTTATCCTTTCATATCTCTCTTCTCTCTTAAATATCACAGGTGAACATAATGCTCAAGGAATTACTGCCATGGTTGGAAATCCAAGGATTCCCCAAGGATTCAGTTCTTTTCTTACACTTCCTTCAGCAGTCACCACCTCCTGTTGAAGCCAGATGGACTCCAGGGAAAAACACATGCCTACCATTTATCCAGCAAACATTTATTAAAGCACCTGCTATACACCAGGTACCACACTAAGTATAGAGAATGCAAGATGGGAAATTAGCACAGTCTCTGTCTTCAAGAAGTATACATTCTGCTCTTGCCAAGAAAAAGTTCCTAAAAGAAGATCAGAGGTTGTTAATGGATTGATCAATAAGCATTTATTAATCTCCTACTATGTGCCAGGCTTTGCTGTGAATATAAAAATAAAAATGGAGCAGTCCCTGCCTCAAGTCTTCCTCAGTCATTCTTCAAGACAAGTCCATTCAAACCAACATGCATTTAGAAATCACTTACTATGTTGCAGACACAATGCCAGTGACACAAAGAAAGGCAAAAATATTCATTACTCTCCAAAAGTTTGCAATCTAACAAGGAAGACATCATGCAAACAGCTATGACTAAATGAGATACATACACAATCCATTAGGCATGATGTTTGAGGAAGGTATTAGCATTACAGGGTACTGGGAAAGCCTTCTTGCAGAAGGTGGGATTTTAGTTGAGACTTGAAGGAAGCAGAGAAGCCAGGAGGTGGAGACAAGGAGGGTGAAAATTCTGGAATAGGGAGTGTGTGTGGAGAACAGCCAGTGAATATGTCTAACTAGAGTCAGAAATAAGAGTCAAAGTTCAAGTGTCCTGTTCGAGAGACAACAAGGAGGTCAGTATCAGAGTGTCAGTGGATTTTAGAGTATATGGGGGGGGGGGAATAAGTTGTAAGAAAACCAGAAAGGTAGGAAGGACTCAGGTGATAAGCCATTTCAATAGTCAAACAGAAGATTTCATATTTGATTCTGGAGGTAATAAACCGTCAATGAGGTTTATTGAGGAAGGGAGTGACATAGTCACATCTGAGCTTTAGAAAGATCATCTTTATAGCTGAGTGAAGGAGGAACTGGAATGAAACTAGATTGATCTAGGTCTTTCCTGATTCTGAATTCTGTGGTTTTATTTCACTACATCAGGGAACTGTAGTCTGGATGAGCAGGGTTCAAATTGGACAGATTACCTAACTCCTCTGAGGTTGTTTTCTCATCTGTAAAATGGAAATAAAGGGGAAAAGAATAATCATTCATATAGAGAGCCTACTATGTGCCAAGAATGGTTAAGCAATTTACAAGCATTCTCTCATTCAATCTTCACAGCAACCCTGTGACGTAGGTGCTATTATTATCCCCATTTCACAGTTGAGGAAATTAAGGCAAACTGATGTTAAATGATTTGACCACAGAACTATTAAGAATTTGTGGACAAATCTGTACTCAGATTTTCCACTCTGTCTGCTGCATCACCAACTACCTTAAATTACTTACCTTACATGGTTATGAGAATCAAATGAGATAATGTAATTAAAGATTTTATCATTTTAAGCGCCATAAAATGTTAGTTTTTACATTATTTCTAATTATATAACATTGTCTCTTTTAGCAAGAGGTGGATAGAGCATGAACCTGGAATAAGGAAGACCTGGTTTCAAAACTGGCTTCATATATTTACTAGCTATGTGACCTTAGGGAAGTAACTTAACCCTGTTTGCCCAACTTCCTTATCTGTAAAGTGAGCTGGGAAAGGAAATGGCAAAGCCCTCTATAGTATCCTTGTCAAGAAAACCCCAAATGGCATCAGGGAGAGTCAGACACAACTGAAGTGACTGAACAACAAGATGATTGCATTTATGAAGAGATCTTTGCCACATACAGTTTTAGAGAGCCTCCAGTATGTTTCCCAATTAGCTTTCAGCATACACCAACATGTGAGTATCACGCAATAGAAAATTACACTAAATTGAACTGATATATGAAAGTCCTGTTCTAATGACTCATTGTAGTATAGGGATGACTCTGGATGCTCAAAAGCAAAGCTTTGTGGTAAGTTCCATCAAGATGGAAGGACTTGGTGTATGGGTCTGGTGTTAAAATGTTTCTGCTGTCTGAAGGTTGATAAGAAGTATTCATAATTCAATTTAATTCAACAAAATGCTTAAATGTCTACTACATGCAAGACATTGCTAGATAATCAAGAAGTTGAAGAAAGGGTAATGAATTTGCTTTCAATCACAACTACCCATGAAATGGAAAAAAAAAATGTAAAATAGCCTTTAGTTCTTCAGTTTTCAAACTTGTAGAAAGGACTTGGGGAGGGGAGGAGTAAAACTCATTCCACTCTTAGCCAAGTTAAAATTTAACTGCTAGCACTCTTGGTGTGCCATTGCTGCCCAGGGACCAATGAGATGCATATATGCCTAGGAGAAGGGCATCAATTATTAAACACAAGTTTTAAAAAAGAACATCATAGGAAAATCAGCAAAGTCATTGAGGGGATAGACAAAGCTGATCGAGAAGTGAACTACTGAGGTAAAAATGTCATCTTCATGAGCAAGTTCCCTGCGAAAAAGAGAGTCAAGTTAATATTCCTTGGGATGCCAAAATATTTCTTTTTGTTTCTCTTCCTGATAGGTTTTTGTTAATAATTTGCATGTAGGTTAATGGTTTAATATTTTTTCAACCTTTCCAATAAAACTATTATTTTAATTAATTTTTATTTAATCTTTATTTTTAATTTTTTTATTATTTTATTATTTTAATTTAATGTAATTTAATTTAATATTTTATTATTTTAATTTTAATTTTTAATTTTAATTTTATTTAATCTTTATTTAAATCTCTTTGTAAATCCATTAGTCAGTAGGTTAAGAAGCATTTACTAGTTGTCTACTGTGTGGCAGGCACTATGCTAAGTTCTGAGGATACAAAGAAAGGTAAAGCAAAGTCCCTAACCTCAAGAAGCTAACAGTCTAATGGTAGAAACAATATGAAAACAACTATACACAAGGAGCTAAGTAAAAGATAAAATGGAGATAATCAAAAGAAGAAATGCATTAAGGGGGACAAGGAAAGGCTTCTCCTACAAGACAGAATTTTATTTGGAACCTGAAGGAAGTCAGATAAGACAGGAGGCAGGGATGAGGAAGGACTGTATGGGGAACAGACAGTGAAAATGCCTGGAGTCTGGAGATAGGGAACAGTAAGAAGGTCCTGGTCATTGTCACTGGATGTTAGAGTTCATGAGAGTGGGATGAGAAAGAAGGAGACATAAGAAGTTGTAAGAAGGCTTGAATTAAGTCTGAGAGCATGCTTCCTGGTACTTTACTGAGAATGCAGGCAACTCCTGGTGATTATCTGATGAGAACTCCAGAGGATATATACTTCTTTAAGGAGCAGAGTTTATGAAATTGAGTTGACATACCATTTCATTCTTTAACTGCTTTTTCATCATCCTTTATTCCAGAGTTAGACCTATGCACAGCAGAGCCAGCCAAGTCTTAGAGGTAGATAATTCTGTCTCCTTCCCCAAGCACTGGAAATAGCAGTCCAATTCACATGGGGATTACATATTTTTGCATATGGTCTTGGATGAGAAATTTTTTCCCAGCTTGAGAGACTAACAAATGAGAAATGCCCTGTAGAAGCAAATGGCAGAAACAGACATGTTCTTGCCCATTCAGGCCAAGAGATGAGTTAGGTCTTAGGTCTTGCCTAATGGTAGTTTTCAAGTTCAAGAGGTCACAAATTTGAGTGTTCTGGTTATTAGAACTTCTAGGGCAGCTGTTCTCATGTGTTTTGCTCTCAGAAACCTTTTACAGTCTTAAACATTTTTGAGAATACCCCAAAGAATTTTTGTTTATTTGGGTTATATCTATAATTGCCATTTTAGAAGTAAACTGTCTTAGCATTAGGAAATATTAAAAATTAAACTGTCTTAGTATTATTAAATAGTTGTGACCTCTCAGATTCCCTGAAAAAGTCTCAGGGACTCCCAGATATCTTCAAACTACTTTTTAAAAACTGCTGTCCTAAAGAGAAAAAGGTGAGTTTCATTCCAGAGAAGTATTCAGAAGGCAAGGCCAATAAGTTACTTAGAAAATCGATGCAATTCCAGTGGGAAGGAGTGATCTTTTAGCGGCATCAAAATGTGTTTTAGAGTGAATCCAAACTACAATGGAGCATTATAAGTCTGGAAGAGACAGTGTAAGACCCTGCAGGTGGGCTTGGGATCCAACAACATGTTCGAGTATTTTCCTAGTGGCAACCCCAGCTTTCTTTCCCTTTCTAAGGGAGCTGATGTGTCACTGGAGTGCTCTTTGTTTCCCTATATCTTCATGGGTTCTTGTTTGTCCTTTTGTTTTGTTCATTTTCTACTGGATGACAAAAAGCTATTCTATCCATATTTATTATTACCTTGAGAGGCTGTTTAGGAATTGGGTCTTGTCACCTAAATTTGGAGAAACCTAAAAATGAAACAAATACAAGCTGATTAGAGATTTTCCTGGATTAATTCCAGGTAGGGACAATGAGACAAAGAGAGAAAATGACTCTTTTGATCTCAGCTTCCAGTCATGGACCTGGTCAATGTTAGCCCAGAGTCTTGGGGGTGGGGCACTATCTCACAGGTTATGAAACTATGGGTGGCAGTTGCTAGATGGGAGAAAGGGTCTGGACTTATTCTTAGACAACTTCAAATAATCAGGAAACCTTTATTAGCTTGCCTGATCCATTTTTGGCCCTGCTTTCTATATCTAGCGTTTTAAATGAGCATTTCTTTCTGGAGCACCCCGTTGGCTCCTCTCCTTTTGGAACATTTCACATTTTGCATTTCAAAACCTAATTTGTTGCATGACTGTCTTTATGGGATTTTGACCAATCACATTACAACACAGAGAACATTTGCCTTTGTCTAATTGACTTGTTTTGCCATGGTTATGCCAGAAACCACATTGACTCCAAGATGACAAAATCACATCTGTATTTTCTGAGGACATCCTGTTCCAAGAGCACTTCACCCTTCCTGCAGCTCACCTCCCCTCCTTTCCCATTCCACCTCCTTTTCCTCCAGTGATACTACCCTTAACTCCTCCCCAGATTGGGCATCTGCTTCTAATGTTGATAGGTAATGGCCAAGTCATAAATCCACTATGTGAATGAAGATGAAACACTGAGAGGAAAAGGAAAAAAAAAAAAAACATTGACACCTTTAGGAAAAAACCCATATTATTTGGACTGGGTGTGCTGCATTTATGGTATTAGCTATGGGCACCTGAGCTCACTTGCCTGCAAAATGTATTCTATATTTCATCGTTTGATTGATAATCATATTTGCAGGTTAAACATTGAACAAGATTTCTCATATATCCTGTGATAACATTGGTATACACACTTATATCTGTATCTCTCTCTTTTTCATTCTGTCTAATTTATCCACCTATGGCTAATCTTTTCCCTACAAATGGACTTTTAATTTTGGTAATACCAAGCAAATAGACCTACTTAATATAAAGCTGTTTTTAATTCAAAGGTTAAAATGCTTACTAAATTATAACAAAAATGACTTAAAGGAAAGGATAGACCTGACTCGACATGTATGGAATAGTAAACTAAAACTTTCTCTTTGTGCTGAATGTATTTTAACCAGGATGCAAACTATGCTTTTGGGAGAAGGGAGAAATATGTTTGTGCTTGGAATTTAATAGCTTAACATTCTGTTTTGGAAAAATTCTGTGGTGTATTTATTGAATACTTGTGCTTCCTACTTCAATAATAAATGACAACAAATGAAGACTTCTCAATAAAATGCATGACCATTCAAAAAAATTAGCCTTGCTAACATAGTGGATGAAGAATAAATAATGTCTTAATTATTATATGCATTTGGATGTTAATCTTATTGAGTTAGTCCATCACTAATAATAATAATAATAATGATAATGACTGACATTTGTAGGGTATTTTAAATTTTGGAAGTGCTATACTACAGACATACAATGAGCTGAGCTCAATAGAACAATGAATCTGGAGGAGACAAAGCTTGAAGAATCATGTCACTAGTGCTTTGAATAATCTTTCATTGCTTTCTGTTATAAAAATTCAACTTTTAAATTCTAATATTCATGCTCTAACACTATAATAGCTAAGAACCATGGAACATGATGATCACAGAAGAAAAACATTGACAAGATGCAGAATAGATGAGAGAAAACTATAGCATATTACCAATGATGACTTGTGAGTAATGAGAAGTGACATAAAAAGGTTTAGTCAGGGACACTTATGATTGGTTAAAGAGCAAGGAGTATTGACTGTGGAGGAATATCAGGCAGTTGGATGACTGTACCATTATTCATTAAATGAACTAGAAAAAATGCCTCTAGTTTACTGGGTAGCTCACCTATAAAGGATTTGAGAAGACACAGGCAAGAAATGCATGGGATGAGAAGGAAGAAAAGGAAAAATAGAGAGAAGAAAATAGAGAAGAAATAAAGAAAAGGAAGGAAGAAGGAAAAAGGGAAAGAAAGAAGGAGAGAAGAAAGGAAAAAGAAAAAGAAGGAAGAAAAGAAAAAACAAAAGGATACAAGGAAGGAAAGAGAGGGGGAATGAAGGAAAGAAAGAAGGAAAACAGGAAAATAAGGAAGGAAGGAAGAAAAAAGAAAAGAAAGAGGGGAAAAAAGGAAGGAAGGAAATATATACTATCTGCTTACTATGTATTAGACACTATGCTGGATTCTGGGCATATAAGCATAACAGAGGAAACAACTCCTCCCTGAAAGGAGCTCACATGGGAGAATTGCTAAGAGCATCTCCAAATATTCAATAGACATAAATTTAGTTGCTGACTCTCTTAATGGGAGAGTTTTGGTAAACAACCAATGGATTGAAACATTATTGGAAGAATTGAATCACATCAATATTGACATTCTTTTGAAAAACAAAACCAATTGGAAAAGGAAGTTGCAAATAAATCGGAAGATGGTTCATAGGTTTTCTGTAGGGAGGCAAAGAAATTGGCTGAGTGGGTTTGTTTCATCATGTGTCTGAAAGCTCCAGGAAACATAGTGTCATGGGACACTTGATCATCTAGTCTTATAAGGCTCATAAGGAACATGAACAAAAGATCACTATAAAGATAATTATGGTCTGTACCAACATGGGTCACAGAAAATGGAGTGTTAAAAGACTTTTTATGAAGAATTTCAAGAGACTCTTCAAATAAAATCAATGTACTCACTACCCATTGACTTTAACCCAAGTTTTAGCACTGGGATAGATGGAAATAATAGATTGGAAAAGGGATTGTAATCAGAGATGTGAAAAGGAGGAGGCAGAAAAAGGGAAATCACATCACAGGAAGAGACACAAAAATATATTACAGTAGAGGGAAAGAGGAGAGGGAGATGAGCATTGTTTGAGAGTTACTCTCATCTGATTGGGTTCAAGGAGGGAACAGAAAACTCAGTTAAGTATAGAAATACAACTAGCTCTATAGGCAGAAGGAGGGGAAGGGGGAAATAAAATGGAGGGGAAGCTAAAAGGGAGGGAAGAAGTAATAAAGGAAAAGGGGATTAAAAGAAAAGGGGGCGGAAAGAAGGGAGGGAAGACTGAGGGATGTGGTGGTCAAAAATTAAAACTATTAAGGAGGGGAAGGGAGAAAGGAGAACTAAAAACATAAATGGGGGAAATAGGACCGAGTTAAAGACACATATAGTAATCATAACTGTGAATGTGAATGAGATGAACTCTCCCATAAAACAGAGGCAGACAGCAGAATGGATTAAAAACCATAATCCAACAATATGTTGTTTACAAGAAACACATTTGAAATGGGGGTATAAACACAGGGTAAAGGTAAAAGGTTGGAGCAGAATGATTTGTGCTCCAGCTGATGTCAAAAAAGCAGGGATAGCAATCCTAATCTCATACAAAGCAAAAGCAGAAATAGATCTAATCAAAAGAGAAACAAAGGAAACTATGTCCTGCTAAAAGGCACTATAGACACCTAAGCAATTTCATTACTAAATATATTTGCTCCAAGAGGTATAGCATTCAGATTCTTAGAGGAGAAGTTAAGGGAGTTACAAGAAGAAATAGACAGCAAAACTATACTAGTGGGGGACCTCAACCTCTCCTTCTCTGAACTTGATAAATCTAACCTCAAAATAAACAAGAAAGAAGTTAAGGAGGTGAATGAAACTCTGGATAAGGTAGATATGATAGATCTCTGGAGAAAACTGAATGGGGATAGAAAGGAATATAACTTTTTGTCAACAATATATGGCACATGTACAAAAATTGACCATGTTCTAGGCCATAACAACTTCACAATCCAGTGCAGAAAGGCAGAAATAGTTGATGCATCCTTCTCAAATCATAATGCAATAAAAATTATATGTAATCAGGGGGTGGAGCCAAGATGGCAGAGCCAAGATGGCAGAGCACCTCTAGAATCTCTCCCTCCATAGCCCATAAGATACTTGTAAAAATGACTGTAAACAAAATCTAGAGCAACAGGAGTCACAAAACAGCAGAGTGAAAGAGATTTCCAGCCCAAGGCAGTCTGGAAGGCCTACAGGAAAGGTCTATCACACTGGGTGTGGAGCAGAGCACAGCACACAGAGCACAGGCCAGCTTTCCCTGCACTGTGGCATGGACAGGACTGGAGTGGGCTTTAAAGTGCCACCAGCAGCAGCTGTGGGTCCCAGATTCCTCAACTCACAAATGCCAAAGACAGCTCCAAAGGTCAGTAAGAAAGCTCTTTCACCTGATTAAGAAGGGAATGCAGAGATCTAGCCCCATCCTCAAGTAGCAGCCATCACTGTTGTGGCAGCTTCCATTGTTGGAGGTCAGGCGTAATGACCCTGGGGGATTGAGCTCCTGATCTGCATCTCAGACATGATTGGCAGCCCTGGGCTGAGGAAGAGTGCTGCTTGACTGGTGGAGCTGGTGGAGGCTCTGGAGAGGGAATTCTACTCATAGATCCTGGAAAGAAAAGAGTGCTTTTAATTACTCCCAGACTAGAGTGCAGGTTGGGAGACGAGGAACCTCCTCTCCCTTGATTGTGCCACCTTGGAGGAATTGAAAACTTACAGGTCCCCTCAGTGTACCCTCCTCTTGACAAAGAACTCAAAAGTCAAGTAACTGTGAGGGAAAATGCCCCCCAAAGAGAAAAATAATAAGACAATAGAAGGTTACTTTCTTGGTGAGCAGGTATTACCTTCCATCCTTTCAGATGAGGAAGAACAACACATACCTTCAGAGAAAGACCTAAAAGTCAATCCTTCTGCATCCAAAACCTCCAAAATAAATATGCAATGGTCTTAAGCCATGGAAGAGCTCAAAAAGGACTTTGAAAATCAAGTAACAGAGTTGGAGAAAAAGTTGGGAAGAAAAATGAGAGCGATGCAACAAAATCAGGAAAAGCAAGTCAGAAGCTTGCTAAAGGAGACCCCCAAAATGCTGAAGAAATTAACATCTTTAAAAATAGACTAACTCAAATGGCAAAAGAGGACCAAAAAGTCAATGAGGAGAAGAACGCTTTAAAAAGCAGAATTAGCAAAATGGAAAAGGAGACTCAAAAGCTCACTGAAGAAAATAGTTCTTTAAAAATTAGAATAGAGCAGATTGAAGCTAATGACTTTATGAGAAACCAAGAAATTACAAAACAAAACCAAAAGAATGAAAAAATTGAAGACAATGTGAAATATCTCACTGGATAAACAACTGACCTGGGAAATAGATCCAGGAGATAAAATTTAAAAATGATGGAACTACTTGAAAGCCACAATCAAAAAAAGAGCCTAGACATCATCTTTTATGAAATTGTCAAGGCAAACTGCCCTGATATTCTGGAATCAGAGGACAAAATAAATATTAAAAAGTCACTGATGACTTCCTCAAAATGATCTGAAAAGAAAAACTTCTAGCAATATTGTATCCAACTTCAAGAATTCCCAAATCAAGGAGAAAATATTGCAAGCAGCCAGAAAGAAGCAATTTGAGTATTGTGGAAATACAATCAGGGTAACACAGGATCTGGCAGCTTCTACATTAAGGGATTGAAGGGTTTGGAATATGATATTTCAGAAGTCAAAGGAACTAGGATTGAAACCCAGAATTACCTACCCAATAAAACTGAGTATAATACTTCAAGAGAAAAATGGCCATTCCATGAAATAGAGGACTTTTAAGCATTCTTGATGAAAAGACCAGAGCTGAATAGAAAATTTGACTTTCAAACACAAGAATGAAGAGAAGCATGAAAAGGTAAACAGGAAAGAAAAATCATAAGTGATGTACTAAAGTTGAACTTTTTACATTCCTACATGAATATTTGTAACTCTTGAAACTTTTCTCAGTATTTGGGTAGTTGGAGGGATGATGCACACACACACACATATACATACATATATACATATATATACAGAGACAGAGGGCACAGAGTGAGTTGAATAGGAAAGGATGATATCTAAAAAGTAAAATTAGGGGGTGAGAGAGGAATATATTGGGAGGAGAAAGGGAGAAATGGAATGGGGCAAATTATCTCATATAAAAGGCAAGAAAAACTTTTTCGATGGTGGGGAAAAAGAGGAGGTGAGAGGGAAAAAGTGAAACTTACTCTCATCACATTTGGCTTAAGGAGGGAATAACATGCACACTCTATTTGGTATGAAAATCTATCTTACACTATAGGAAAGAAGGACAGAAAGGTATAAGTGGGGTGTGGGGGGGATGATAGAAGGGAGAGCAAATGGGAAAAGGGAGTATTTAGAAGTAAACAGTTTTTGGGGAGATAAGGTCAAAAAAGAGAACAGAATAAGGGGGGGAAAGATAGGATGGAGAGAAATACAGTTAGTCTTTCACAACATGACTATTATGGAATTCTTTAGCAAAACTACACATATGTAGCCTATATTGAATTCCTTGCCTTCTCAGCGGGGATGGGTGGGGAGAGAGGATGAGTAAGTACTTGAAACTCAAACTTTTAGGGCAAATGTTGAGAACTGTTGTTGCATGTAACTGGGAAATAAGAAATACAAGTAATGAGGTATAGAAATCTATTTTGCCCTACAAGAAAAAGAAAAGGTGGAGATAAAGGAAGGGAGGGGTGTGATAGAAGGTAGGGTATTTTGAGTAAAAGGGTAATTAGAATGTACGGTGTTTTGGAGTGAGGGAGTGGAGAGATGGGGAGAAAATCTGAAACTCTAGATCTTGTGGAAATGAACGTTGAAAACTAAAAATAAATAAACAAATTAAAAAAATATATATGTAATCAAAAGCCATGGAAATATAAATGAAAAATTAATTGGAAACTAAATAATCTAATCCTAAAGAATGGATGGGTTAAGCAAGAAATTATAGAAACAATAACCAACTTCATTCAAGAGAATGACAGTAATGAGACAACCTACCAAATCTTATAGGGTACTGCAAAAAGAGGAAGTTTTATATCTTTGAATGTCTACATGAATAAAATAGAGAAACAGGAGATCAATGAATTGGGCATGCAGCTGAAAAAGCTAGAAAAAGAACAATTTGAAAATCCCCCAGTAAATGCTAAATTAGAAATACTGAAAACCAAAGGAGAGATTAATAAAATTGAAATAAGAAAACTATTGAACTAATAAATAAAACTAAGAGTTAGTTTGAAGAAAAAAAACCCAATAAAATTGATAAACGTTGGTCAATCTGATTTAAAAGAAGAAAGAAGAAAGCCAAATTACCAATATCAAAAATGCAAAGGGCGAACAGGAAATTAAAACAATAACTAGAAATTTCTTTGCCCAACTGCATGCCCATAAATTCGACAATCTAAATGAGATGGACGATTATTTTAAAAATATAAATTGCCCAAATTAAGAGAAGTAGAAGTTGAATACTTAAATAATCTCATCTTAGAAAAGGAAATGGAGCAGGCCATCAATGAACTCACTAGCAAAAAGTCTCCAGGGCCAGATGGATTTAAAAGTGAATTCTATCAAACATTTAAAGAATAGTTAATTCCAATACTATATAGATTTTTTTGGGAAACTTGTCAAGGAAGGAGTCCTACCAATTTCTTTTTATGATACAAATATGGTTCTGATACCTAAACCATGAAGAGCCAAAACAGAGAAAGAAAATTATACACCGATTTCTCTAGAATATGGATGCAAAACTTTTAAATAAGATATTAGTAAAAAGAATACAGTAACTTATCATGAGAATAAAACATTATGATCAGGTAGGATTTATACCAGGAATGCAGGTCTGGTTCAATATCAGAAAAAAAACTATTAGCTTTATTGATCACATCAACAACAAAACTAACAGAAATCACATGGTTATCTCAATAGATGCAGAAAAATCTTTCGGCAAAATACAACACCCATTCCTATTGAAAACACTGGAAAGCATAGGAATAAATGGAACTTTCCATAAAATAATAAGGAGTATCTACCTAAAACCATCAGCAAGCATTACATGCAATAAGAACAAGTTAGATGCATTTCCAATAAGATCAGGAGTAAAAAAAGGATGTCCATTATCACCACCGTTATTCAATATGGTATTAGAAATGCTGGCTGTAACAATGAGAGAAGAGAAAGAAATTGAAGGAATTAGAATAGACAAAGAAGAAACTAAGTTATCATGCTTTGCAGATGATATGTTGATATACTTAGAGAATCCCAAAGAATCAAGTAAAAATCTACTTGAAATAATAAACAACTTTGGGAAAGTTGCAGGTTACAAAATAAACTCAGATAAATCATATGCATTTCTATATATTATTAACAAAGTCCAACAGCAAGAGAGAGATAGAAAGCAAAATTCCTTTTAAAGCTATGGTAAATACTACAAAATATCTGGGAGTCTACCTGCCAAAACAAACTCAGGGACTATATGAACACAATTACAAAACAGTTTTTGCACAAAGTCAGATCTAAGTAAGTGGAAAAACATTACTTGCTCATGGGTAGGCTGAGCTAATATAATAAAATGACAATTCTACCTAAATTAATTTACTTATTCAGTGCCATACCAATCAAATTACCAGATAATTACTCTCTAGAGCTAGAAAAAATAATATCAGAATTTATCTGGAAGAACAAAAGGTGCAGAATATCAAGGGAACTAATGAAAAGAAAGCTAGGAAGGTGGCCTAACTGTACCAGATCTCAAATTGTATTATAAAGCAACAATTATCAAAACCACTTGGTACTGGCTAAGAAACAGAGGGGTAGACCAGTGGAATAGATTTGATACTCAAGACACAGTAGTTAATGAATTCAGCAGTCTACTGTTTGATAAACCTAGGGGACCCCAGCTTCTGCAATAAGAACTCACTGTTTGACAAAAAGTGCTGGGAAAACTGGATAACAGTGTGGAGGAAAGTGGGCATAGACCAATGCCTGACACTGTACACAAGAATAAAATCCAAATGGACACATGATTTAGGTATAAAGATTGATACTATAAACAAATTAGGGGAGCAAGGATTTGTCAGATTTTTGGAGAATGGAGAAATTTATGACCCAACAAGAGATAGAGAACATTATGAAGTGCAAAATGTATAATTCTGATTACATTAAATTGAAAAGTTTTTGCACAAACAAACCCAATGCAACCAAGATTAGCAGGGAAGCAGAAAACTGGGAAAGAATTTTTGCATCTAGAGTCTGTGATAAAGGCCTCATTTCTAAAATATATAGAAAACTGAGTCAAATGTACAAGAAAGCAAGTCATTCCCATTTGATAAATGGTCAAAGGATATGAACAGGGAATTTTCAGAGGAAGAAATTAAAGCTATCTATAATCATATGAAAAATACTCTAAATTACTATTGATTAGAGAGATACAAATGAAAACAATTCTGAGGTCCCATATCACACCTATCAGATTGGCTAACATGACAAAACAGCAAGATGATAAATGTTGGAGGAGATGTGGGAGTTGGAACACTAATTCATTGTTGGTGGAGCTGTGCACTGATCAAACCATTCTGGAGAGCAATTTGGAATATGCCCAAAGGGCCACAAAAATGTGCATACCCTTTACCCAGAAATATTGCTTCTAGAATTCTTTTCCAAGGAGATCATCGAAATGGGAAAGGTTCCCACAGGTATAAAAGTATTTATAGCGGTTCTCTTTGTGGTGGCCAAAAACTGGAAATCAAGGAGATTCCCATCAATTGGGGAATGGCTGAATAATTGTGGTATATGAATGTAATGGAAATACCATTGTGCTATGAGAAAGGATGAACAGAAAGACTTCAGAGAAGCCTGGAAAGACATATATGAACTGATGCTGAGTGAAAGGAGCAGAACTAGGAGAACTTTGTACACAGCAACAACCTCCGTGTGTGAAGAATTTTTCTGGTAGACTTAGTACTCCATTGAAAGGAGAGGACTTAAAAAATTTCCAATGGACTCTTGAGGCAAAACGCCTTCCGTATCCTAAGAAAGAACTATGAAATTGTATTGCTGAGAGAAACAGACCATTTTCTTTTGTATTATGTTTTGTTTAGTTTTATTGTTTCTCCCATACATTTCAATTCTTCTGTGCAACATGTATTTAATAGGAATGTGCATGTAGAACTTATTATATAAGATTGTATGCTGTTTCAGGGAAGGAGTGGGGAGGGAGAGGGGAATGAGGGGGAGTGAGGAAAAAATAATCTAAAATATATAGAAGTGATTGTTGAACACTGGAAACAAATAATATAATTTAATTACAAATAGAATAAGGTACAGAAGAATCAAAAGACTTATAGCATTCATAGAAGGTTTGTATAAACCTTCTGTAGCATATAGTTTTTTTCAAGAGAGAGTTGGAAGATAGTGGCTAGATGAGAGCCAGACAATATCACACGAAAAAATGAAATTGACTGTATTTTAATAGACAGAGAAGAAAAGGTTTTACACACACACACACACACACACACACACACACATACACACACACACACAGCATTTAACAGTCATATCAGATTCCGGTGCTTGTGCATTGTCATGCCACTCATTAATTAAAGCAAAGGTCAAACTTATCATCAAGTTGAAGAAAGAATAAAGATGAGATGAAGATATGTTCAATATAATTGCAACCTTAGATATAAACATGGGAAATGGAAAAAGGCAAGTATTGACCTTGATTTAACCTGTCTTTCAAATGTAGAGCAGTTACTAAAATGACAGACCCAAAAGAGGCTAGAATCCTTGCAAAAAAAGAGGGGATAGGGAAAGAGAGAGAGACAGAGACAGAGAGACAGAGACAGAGAGAGACAGAGAGAGAGACAGAGGGAGAGACAGAGGGAGAGACAGAGAGAGAGAGACTGAAAGACAGAGAGACAGAAAGAGAGACAGAGAGAAAGAAAGAAAAAGAGACAGAGAGACAGAGACACAGAGAGACAGACAGAGGCAGAGACAGAGAAAGAGACAGATACAGGGAGACAGAGAGAGAGAAGCTATACCAAGTTGAAAACTCATTGGTTCGTTAGGGGGGTTTCTACTGCGAGTATTTGAAGGGTTCCTCTGGCACAACGTGTGTATTAGAAAATTTGTACTGATGGGCAGGAAAGCCCCTGAGGCAAGCTCTGTGGAGCACTCAGAGCTTGGTTAGACTTTAAAGATGCCAAAGCCATCCTCTGTTATTTTGACTTTTCTTGCCACTGGAGTTCCATGACTCTGGAAGAGAGAGAGTGAGGCTGACAACTTTGTGCAACTCTGCCTCACTCAAATCCAGTTCAAGACATCACCTCATGATGATAAGGTTAAAATGGATAAATGACCTAGGTATAAAGAGAGATTACAAGAAAATTTTAAGAGCATGGAACATATGACTTATCAGACTTACAGATAGGTGAATAATTTAAGAATAAACAAGAGATAAGGAGTAAACAAGTATAAAATGGATAATTTCAATTACATTAAATTAAAAATTTTTGTACAAATAAATAAATGTAGCCAAGATCAAAGGGAAAGCAGAAAATTAGGAAAATATTTATGGACAGATTCTCAGATAAAGGTCTCATATCTCAAATATAGAAAGGATCTTGTCAAATCTAGAAGAATACAAGTCATTCTCCAATTGATAAATGGTCAAAGTATATGAACAGGCAGTTTCAGATAAAGAAATCAAAACAATTTATAGTTATATGAAAAAATGCTCATTGATTAGAGAAAAGCAAATTAAAACAACATTGGAATATCGTTTCTCACCTATCAAATTATCTAAAATGATTGAAAGGGAAAGCCACAAACAGTGGAGACGATATGAAAAATTGGAACATTAATTCACTGTTAGTTGGAATTGTGAACTGATCCAACCATTTTAGAGAGCAATCTGGAATTATGACCAAAGAGTTTAAATTGTCTAAACCCTTTGTCCCAGTAATACTACTACTACTAAGTCTATTCCAAATATGATTAGGAAAAAAAGGAAAGAACCAACATGTTCTAAAGTGTTTAAAGCAGCTCTTTTTGTGGTGGCAAAGAACCGGAAATTGAAAGGATGCCCAACAATTGAGGAATGATTGAATAAGTTGTGGCATATGATGTTGATGGACTACTACTGTGCTATAAGCATTGATGAGCTCAATGATCTTAGAAACATATGGATAGACTTGCATGAAAAAATGAAGAGTGAAAAAACCAAGAAATGTTGTATACAGTAACAGCAATATTGTTTTAAGAACAACTTTGAGTGAATAAGTCATTTTATTAAAATACCCAAATTAACTAAAAGGAACATATGAAGGAAGACACTATCTCCATCCAGAGAAAGAACTGATAAACTGAAATATGCATAGAATGATTAATATATATTCTGGGGAGGAGGGAAGAAAGAAAGGAAAATAAATTTACACGATAACTTTATTATATATTTAAAAGGAACAGCACATTGTACACAATAGATTTTGCAGTTTCATGTGCAATAATCTTTTTTATATTATACTATGTATGGAAATGCTTATTTTATTCTTTAAATTAAAAATAAAATAAATAGGAAAAAAGGAATGATGAATAAGAAGATAATAGCAGGTGCTCAGTTGGTTGATTTCTTTAACTAATCTGATGTTCTATAATAAATAAAACCACAGAAAGATGACTATTTAAAAACCTAATTATTGTCAGATGAAGCAATAAAACATGCTTGTCAAAGGTGTTTGCTGTTGTCAAACATGATGCCTTATGCAATGTGAAGCTCAGTCTCTTTGTGACTAGCTGGTGACTTCCTGTCCTCAGAGAAGAGATGTTAGCTGCCCATTCATCAGTATTTATTTTAAGTTATTAAAGAGTTGTCTAATGGAGTTGTTTTCTGTTTGACTGATTCTAGTCTCAGTGTTTGGTTCTCAAGTGAGGTTTACAACAGTCGATTCTAGTGTAGTAATCCTTCTTACCATTCTTTTCCTTCCCTAACGGTATCATTTGGTATTTTTTGTTTAATTTCTTCTGGTGGATAGAGTGTTGGACATGAACCTGAGCTTAAATTTGGTTTCAGACACAACTGGTTGTATGTCAGTTAATCTCTGTCTGCCTTAGTTTCCTCACTTGTAAAATGAAGATAAAAATGCACAATCTCCCAAGGTCATTGTGAGAAATAAATGAGATAATAGTTGTAAAGCACTTTGCAAACCTTGAAGCACTCTATAAATGCTAGTTGGTATTATTATTACTGTTGATAATCTTGCTTATAACTTCTACTTTAAAAATTTCCCCCGCAAAATCACCTTGAGAGTTATTTCTTGTCTGAATCAAATGAGATAATATGTGTAAAGTGCTTAGCACAGTGAGTGGCACATAATAGGTTAAAGGTGAATAACAAATGCATGTGGGTCCCCCCAACCCCCTAGCATGATTGAAATCCACGTGGTCAGAACATTTCTTTGAGGCTCTTCCTGAACTTTCCAAATTCCTCTCTTGTAGATTTACCTGTTGGGCTTTTCACAACTCACATTTCTTCATTGTGTTTTATATTTTCAGTTCTTTATTCAACTTTTTAGCCTCAGAGTTTTCAGAACTTGGATCAAACTCTACCTTCACCTTCTTGGATGAGTTGGGTAGACCCTACTTGATTCTGAGTTGTTTCCTAAGACTAGGTTCTCTCTTCTGCTTTGTCTCTTGCTGTTGTTAAGGTCAATGCTGTCTACACACTGTGTTGGGAATAAGCCACCTGATCAGTGGTCTGTCTCCTGCACAGTGTCTGCCATATTCTAGGGGTTAATTAAATCCTTTTTGATTGATTAATTGAGACTTTGGTGAATAAAAATTGTCACTTCCACATTGAATCTTGTTTTTGTAAACTCTGATTATATTGTGAGGTTTAGTTAAAATGAGTTATACCTGAGGCATTGAACTGCATTATTTTATTTTTATGCCTGTCTTTTAGTATCAACACTGGAAAAAAATTGCTAGGCCCCTGGGCATGGAAAAAAAGAGTGGGGTATTCTAATACAGGAAATGAAATGAAAGCATATAAACTTCTGTGCATGTATTTTGTGATTTTGAAGTTGAATATGTAGAATTTAGAGGCTGGTACAATACAGTGGAAAGAACGTTGAGTCTGGAATCAGAGGTCATGCATTCAAATCCCACTTTAGATCCTCACTGCTCATGTAATCTTGAGCAGGTCACTTCTCATTCCTGGGTCTCATTTTCCTCATCTGTAAAATGAAGGGGCTGAACTGAATGACCTCTGAGGATCCTTCTAGGCCTAGATCTATGATCCCATGAACTCAGTCCTTTATTTTTTCTTTCTTTCTTAGTCATCAGTTGTTCTAAGTATTTCTACATTTTGGGGGAATCTTTTACTTCCTTCAAGACTCAACTCAATGTCTACTTTCTATAGAAAATCTTCTTATGTCTACCCCTCAAATTACTAGTATCTAATCTCCCCATACTTTCTTGTATTTGTTGTTGTTCTATCATGTCTGACCCTCTTGACATCATTTAGGGTTTCTTGGCAATGATATTGGAGTGGTTTGCTATTTCCTCCTCCAGCTCATTTTACAGATGAGGAAACTGAGATATAGAGGGTTAAGTGACTTGCCTAAGCAGTTAGTAAGCATCTAAGGTTCCAGGCCAGGTGTCTACCATCTATACCACTTGTATGTGTTGTCTTCCTTGAGAGAATAGAAGCTCCAGGAGGAGAGGAACTTTTTCATTCTTGTGACTCTTATATAGTGCATATATTAGGTGCTTAATACACATTTGTTGATTAAGTGGTTGAGGTGACAAGATTAAGTCACTTAATCTATATTTGTTTCCCCAAAGGGACACAGGGAGGGAACCCTATCCTACTACTTTTTGCCCCCCAAAACAAATACCACCCCGTGCAAGACCAGATGTAAATATTAGCAGATACCCTATGGATGAGGCAAAGAAGGAAACACACTCAGTCCTACCTGATAATGTTGTGACTGCAAAGCAAGGTCAACCTTGCTTCAGAAATTCAGTCCTTCACTGCATGATGGGCAATGCCCAGATAGGCTTTCCATTATAAATATACCACACACATATACTTCTAAACGAAACTGCTCTCTCCTACCACCTTGAATCATGAATATGGCAACATATTGTGCATTTTTAACTATAAACCTCAATTTTCACCAGCATTTTGGGAAATAGGAATTGTCACCATTTAGAAGAGAGAAGTTAAGAGGTCCATATAGTGTAGTAGAAACAAACAACCAAACAAACATTGTCTTTGGAGTCAGAAGATCTGGGTTCAAATTCCTTGTGTAAGCTTTGTTCCCTGTAGGACCATGGCCATATCCCTTTAAACTCCCAGAGCTAGAACCTCATTTTCCTCATCTTCAATATATGCGAGTTAGATTAAATTGTGAAACCCCTTCCGATTTTAGACTTATTAGTTCAGTTTCCTGCCCAACTAAAGAAAATGACTGAGTATGATAAAGCTAGGGGAAAGGAGAAAAATGTGGGAAAGGAAGCTTAAACAATCTTGTACCAAAGGGTCAGAGAAGTATATAAGTCATAGTGGTTTGAACAAAAATTCTCTCTTCCCACTTCCCTTTATGCTACCATTTGGTGTATTCATTTGGAAGTGTTGGAAAATGTATGAAAAAAACCCAATGTTGATAAGTCATGTCTGACTCTTGGTGACCCCATTTAGGGCTTTCCTGGCAAAGACACTGGAGTGGTTTGCTATTGCCTTATCCAACTTGTTTAAAGATGAGGAAATTGAGGAACACAAGATTAAATGACTAACTCAGGGTCACACAGCTAGTAAGTGTCTGAGGCCATATTTGAGCTCTGGCAGATGAGTCTTTCTGATTCCAGGATTTGTGTTCTGTCCACTCCACAACTAGCTACATAATTCAAATCATCTTAGCAAGCACTTGAAAGCACACACACATACACACACACACACACACACATCAAAACTTTATCATGACCTTACAATAGGCTTGCAGGGCTATTTTTATTAGTGCCTTTGTCTTCTTGGGGTAGTGTTTTATCATTTCCTGTGTTCGTTTCTCTGTGGCTGATGGGTTTCAATGTCAAGTAATTCTATTGAATTTCATTTTAAAACAAAACAAAAACCAGCCATGTAAAAATATCCCTCCTACCTTGCTCTGTTCCCCCCATCTTTATAGTAGTTTTACAAAGAAAAGAGAGGCTAAGAGTAACATGTGAGTCTACAATTCAGGTGGAGAGAGGCATACGAATTTTAACAAAGCTGAATAATTACAGAAGCATTTTGGGTTCCTGTTGAATTTTTGCAAATTAAAGTATGAAGATGATTTGCCAGAACTTGGGACATCTATTCTGCAAAAAAGAAGTATTAGGAGAGAAATGATCATTTTCTTAAAATATCTGAATTCATATGGAAGAATGTCAGAATTGTTTTGCTTGACTCAAGAGGGAAGAGCTTGAATGAAGAGGGAGAAAATTGGTATTTATCAAGTGCCTATTATGTGCCAGGCACTGTGCACAGCCCTTTAGGAATATTATCTCATTTGATCCTCAGAATAACCCTAGGAGATAGAGCTAGTATTTTCCCCATTTTACAACTGAGGAAGCTGAGGTAAAACAGGGTTAAGTGACTTGCCAGGGTCATAGAGTTAGTAAGTATCTGAGGCTGGATTTAAGCTTAGGTCTTCCTTACTCCAAGCTTAACTCTCCAGTGTATCAACTAGCTGTGTGGGTGAAATGTGATAGCTATAGAAAGATGCAGTTTGGATTAATGTTGGCAAAATTTTGTCCCAATCAGAAATGATTATCTCAACAAGTAATCACTTCCCCGCTAGTGGAGGTGTATGTTGTGGTTGTCCTTCATTCTTGAAGAGGACCAAGACATCAGGAAGGTGATGTCATGGCTTGCAAGTGAATTGGATTTAATTGGATTTAAGTGCAAAGTCACTTAAATATGTCTATATGCAGATACAGGGTGATCACTTATTGATTATTGATATAGTATGGGATAAACTAGATCACTTATGGCATCTCTTCCAATTCTAGAGATTTCATGATTCATAAACTTACCAATGGAATCTATCCCTTTGCATTATGAGTCATTTTCCCTACCCTGCTTTGTTAAGTGCCAGCTATATTAGACATCTTCTTCAGTTTTACCCTACTCTCTGTCATCAATGATGGGGATGGTATTCTGCCAAATCTCCACCAACAGATCAGACAGAAGATATAAATAAGTAGCAGAATATTCAATCAAGAATGGATAGCAAGGAGGAAAATCAAATAATGAAACCATTCTCAGCCTCTTTACACAAATGGGTATAACTTCTCTCCCCTAATCCTCCCATCTACCATATGCCAGTGAGAAAAGAGAATCAAGCTTCAAAGTGAAGATCTGCCTCAGATCGTAATTGGAAATTCCTCCTCCCTCAGTTATACAGTCTGGGTTCCTTCAGTTCTTTAACTTGGTTCAAGAACCTACCATCTTAACTTAGGGTCCTGCTTCTGCGTGCCTCAGTGAAGAGATACCACATTTTTTTCAAAGGCTAACCACCCTTTCCATATGCCTGGAACTCATCAACATATTTTCAGCTTTTTTGTTGAACATTATTAATGGTTCCACCCACTCTGGCAGCTGCGAGACTTCTTTGATTCTCCCTTCCTACAGAAGGGTATCCAGTTCTTGGTCCTAAATGAGTTAGAAGCAAGTGAATTACTTTCACTGCATCTCTGCTTTAGGAAACAGGCAGTGAGCTATTTCTATCACTTCTGCTGAGTATGAGGATGCAAACAAGAACACCCATTTTTTTTGTTCTTTCAACTCATGTGAAGCCCTGTTTGCTACCCCAATAACCCATAGCGATAATGAAAGCTCTGAAGTCCAGATAAGTCTTTATAAAGGAAAGGAGTTATAAATGCAGAGCTGTCAAGTTCCTTTTCCTTTTTATATTCCCTCCCTCATTACAAATTGCAGCTCTTGCAAGTCAAACAGTATGCATAATTTGTAGATGAATACTGAAAGACATTTTTTAGTTGACTTGCAGATTTCATATTATGCCAACTATTTATACTATATTCAAATATGCAGTAACTAAAATAGAAATGGAACTTGCTTTCAATACAAAGGACATTTAGGTCATATTCATAATACATAGCAAAGTTGTATTCAGCAGACCAAATATGGAATTTATGTGAAAATATATAGTACAAAGCCACATAATGAAATTACATGCAATAGACAAAATACCAGGGTCAGCTGCCTGGCTGCAATTTATGGAAAACGCCTCTTTTGGACACGATTCTTTAATAGTCCAATTCATGGGTAGCAAGCGATTACGATGCATTGTTTTTATAGGGCCTTGGTTACTCTCTGGAGCTTATAGACTTCCAGTTTTCAGTTCTGTGATTTCGTAATGATCATAAAGATATTTATGTGTGTGTATACACACATGCATAGATTATTTTCATTTGTGTATTTTAATTGAACACAAAAACCAAAAGTCTATCTATTCTTGGTTAAGTAATTCTTAATGGGGCTGCATCTTGGTGTAGTCAAAGAAAATTGGACTGAAAGTAAAAAGCAGACGACTCTGAAGTTTAAATTTGCTACTAACTTTCTAGGTGACCTTAGGCAAGCTGCTTTAGGTCTCCAGGCTCGGTTTCTTCAATTATAAAATGAAAATTTTGAGCTTGATGATTTCTAAGTGAGACCCTTTAGGTTCTAACATTCTGTGAGTCTATGCACAATATAAAACAATCTGAAAGCACATGAGCAAAGAGAAGAGAGTATTGCCGGGTCATATAATTTAAGGGAATATAAGTGATGATGCTGGATATTGTAAATTCAGATAATTGAAGTTTAGGTTGAGCTTATTAAGGGAAACCTAATTCTCTGGATCATTAAAAGTGACAACAAAGAAAAGGAGAAGTGAAGGAGAACAAAACTGTTCACAGGGTACAGAGTGGGCTCAGTGAGATCAGAACAGTCTAATTTCAATGACTCTTAATAGATGTTATCTCAAAACCTTCAGATTCATCTTTATTAAAGTCACTGTGGTTCTTTAGCGTGAAGGAACTAATTACATGAAAATTTTGAATATTTTACAAGGAGAGGTACTGAAGGAGTAGACCTTCAAACTTGGTCCAATTTAGATCCAGAGGCATAACCCAAACTATTTATTACATACACACAAAGAATGAAGGAAATTGAGAACAGGAGATTCCAGAATGTTAAACAAAACATTACCCATATACACACGATATTTACATTGCCAAGTATGCCAGCAGGAATTCCTTTTATACCTTGTTTTCCCCTAATTCATTATGTCAGGAATTACAAAATAATTACGGGACCAACAAGGAAGAAGGCTTAAGCAAACATTAACTAATGCCCCAACTTATGCCAAAAAAGCTTTGAAGCTATTATTCTTTCATGTTTATCAAACTTTTAAATGATGTGCTCCAGGGTTTTTCCTTAAATAATCAAATAATTTACTTACTTGTGTTTAGAAGCTTGACACTAACTTGCTTCATATACTGGAGTAATATGATATATAATCGAATACAAGTGCTTGGAATTTTCAACAAGGTCACTGCAAGCCTCCATGAAAGCCAAAGACACTTATCTTTATTCTTTTCGGCTTATACCACCTCCCTTCCATTTTTTTTTGTTCCCTTTCCATTTCCCTTGCCTTTGCTGTGTTTTTCTCTCTGTGTCTCTCATTTCTCTTTTCCTTTCCACCAAACCTTTCCTTTGAGGTCATAATTTCCACTGACAGTGACATGCAGTTTTCATTTGTTGGATTTGGGGATATACTTTATTCTGCTTTTCAGGCATAGTTCTCATTTATGTTTAAGGAATTTTGGCTTTTTCGATATCATAGAGTTGTACTGAGGTAAGAAAGAGGAAGAGCCTAACAAAAGAGTCATTATCATTACCATTAATTATTAGTGTGACATATAGGTGCTTAATAAATGCTTGTTGAATTTGTTTGAAACTTGACTACACAAAGGGGAAATGATAGTCAGATTGGAATCTACTGAGCTTGAGAATTCTCTAAAAACACACACACACACACATATATACATACATTAAAATACATACACATTTATACAAATGTAGGTATTTTCTTGATATTTAATAAATGTTTATTGATTAACATGTATCTTTTATCTCTAATTATATAAAAAGCATTAAGAAGTGAGAAGTACTGATCTCACCAATATAGGTTCTCCCTCTGTTGAAACAGATTATGACTCATCCAAATCTGCCCATCATGAGTAATTTCTTGTGCGTGTCCTCCCATAACTCTACCACAGAGGACCCTCACTTCTTCCAATCTCTTGACATTTCATAGCTAACAATGGAGCTAGTAGAATCTTTACTGGTTATCCTTGGTTCTCACCATGTGACTGACCTATCTTTCTTTCTAGTCACACATTTTTCTCAAGAGGTTCTTAGGGCTGCCACTTTTCTTTTATAATTCTTCATTTTTGATGTGTTTAGTCTGCTCGTTAAGTATAAATTGTAAAGTGTATATGTTATACCATAATATAGCTATCCACATAATCTTATTTCTTGTTTTAACATTTTTCTTTTTACAAATTTACACCACCTCAATCAATACTGCCTAGTATCTACATTAAATTAAATAACAATACAGATCAGTGGTCCAAGAGATAGGGCAGTTAAATGTACCAAACAGTAAATGAGTACTAGCTGCTCAGAAGAGAGGGCAATAAGACCTCCTAGGCTAGAGAAGGTTCATGGAAGAGTTCCGATTCATGTTACAGCTTGAAAGCTGGGGAATAGGGTGGGTGAGGATCCTGGATGGGATCACAATGGATTAATCTTCCTTCTTAGATGATGTTTTCAGTGATGTTAAACTTTATTTGCATCTTAATTCCTATTTCTAGCTGTTATGGCTTTTTTGGTAGAGGTAAAAAATGGAGAGGAGGAAAAGCAGGTGATGTGGTAAATCCATGACTGGAAACTTCAGATCTGCCTCAGTTTAATAATAAAACCTTATATAATTAAATATTATCATCCATTATTTTTATGTTAATTTAAAAATATTTGCAAAGTGAAGATAAAATAACAGTCATGGTAGATATATAATAATTTGTACCCAAAGTTCAAAATATTTACTAATGAGCTGAAAAATAGAGGCAATGGGTTATTCAGAGAACATCATGCTTGTGTTTCCCACCAGCAGGTTGCTGACATGTGGAACTAATTAATATAGGTCTTCAAATTAAGCCTCAATTGTGTTTGTTTATTTCTCTTCCAGGGGTGGTCTATAAAGTCCAAGTTATGCGGCAAGAGTTCTTGTTTGGTGTGGACTTTCAGAGTCATTCACTTGTGAAGCAGTTTGTCTATTTTGGTAATGAAGCTTTACAGTTACAATATTGGAAGAGACTGTATTTATTTTCTTTGCTCTCTGCCACATTCCATTTGACCAGGAAGTGGCATGTTGACCAGAGAAGACCAGCTCAAATGGAGCTCATTTTTCCTGGTCATTTTCTCATGATTATTCTAGGATACTGTTCTTTGAGAGCACCAAAGGTAGGGGAAATAAAATAAAGTGTGGGGACGGAAGGATCATTGGCTTGTGCAGAGGCATGAGTTCTTGACTGGAATAGTAAGACCCAGATCCATGCACATACTTTTTTCATAGTATTTAATTTTTTTCCAATTAAATGTAAAGATAATTTTCAACACTAATTTTATAAGATTTTGAGTTCCAAGTTTTTATCCTTCTTTTTCTTCTCTCCCCCCTCTCCAAGATGGCAAGCAATCTGATATAGATGCATGCATATAATTTCTAGCAGAAACAAAAAGTATTAAATTAAAAGAATAAAATGCCTCTGTTCTTGATATTCTATCAACATGAACTCCAGCTAAAGGCAAGCAAGCTCAGCTACTAAATCTGTATGAGTCCTAACCTAGATTATGGGGCAGCTAGGTAGTGCAATGCATAGAATGCTGGGGCTGAAGTCAGGAATACTGATCATCCCAGGTTCCAGTCTGGCCTCAGACACTTACTATCCATGTGACCCTGGGAAAGTCACTTAATCCTGTTAGCTTCGTTTTTCTCATCTATAAAATGAGATAAAGAAGGAAATGGCAAACCACTCCAGGGTCTTTGTCAAGTCAACCCCAAATAGGCTCATGAAGAATCAGACATGACTAAAAATGACTGAACCACCACCACCACAATCATCACAACAACCACTTAAGCTAGACTTGGAACAAAAGATAGAGAATTCTTGGTTGCTATTCAGAATGCCACAAAAGAAATTTTGCTGAAGTGCTTATTTAAAGACAGATGGAATAAAAGTTCACTCTTGGTTTCAGATGTGAATCCAAATCTAGAAGAGATTCATTTGTCTTTGTTTGTTGCATAATACCCAAGTGCTAAATCATCGGGTGATACTTGTGTAAGAATCAATTGATGAATTTAGAATTAGGCAAATAAAATGGTTAAAAGTGTAAACCCATGGAACTCATTGATTAGTATATACCTCAAGGAGATCAGTGACAATAAGAGAGTTTTTGTAAACCTAAAAAATATTCATAGAAGCACCTTTATTTGTGGTAGTAAAGAACTGGAAGCAAAGTAGGTGTCCAGCATTGCAGAATGGCTGAACAAGTTGTACACAAATGTAATTTATTATTACTGTAATGAATACAGAGAAGCATGAAAAGTGCTGATGCAAAATGAAATAAGCAAAATCAAGGGAACTCTATACACAATTGATACAACAACATAAATGGAAGGAGCAAAGTTAGACCAAGTGAAAATGAATGTTGAAAATTACAAAGACCATGTTACACTCCAGGGTAGAAAGATGAAAAGATGCCTCCCCTTATACGTGGAATATATGGATGTGGAATATTACATATGTTGATCAGATTTATTGATTTTCTTCTATTTTTTCTTCTTAAAATTTATTTGCTACGTGGGATGACTCTGGATAGGGAAGGAGAAGAATAGAGGGAACAAATTTAGGTTATACAAAAACAAATGAGTCAATTCCTGATCTGGTCCCAAAGAACTCAATTTCATATTTTAAAAAGTACTACTCTAGCTTAGATGAGTAGGGCTTCTTACCAGATCAAATTCGTGGTATTGGGAGCTCCCCATCCAGTTGGCACCTTCCATAAGAATGTTATCAGAGAGTTCCCCCTGTTAGAAGACTAAGCTAATTTTTACTTCTCTTTTCTATAGTCTTAATAAAAGTATTTTTGTGCCTATATTGAAGCTTTCATTGCCAAGGTGTTCTACATACTCACTAAAATAAGATCCTCTATAGTTTAGATCTAGTCACTTCTTTTTTTCTCCACATTTTGTCTGCTTAAATGGTAATGCTGCAATTGTCAACATAAATTTGTTGTTGTTCTGTCATTTTCAGTCCTCTTTGACTCTTCATGACCCCATTTAGGTTTCCTTGGCAAAAATACTGGAGTGGTTTGCCATTTCCTTCTCTAGCTCATCTTACAGATGAAGAAACTGAAACAAACAGGGTTGAATAACTTGCCCGGGGTCACACAGTTTGTAAGGGTTTGAAGTTGGACTTGAACTTAGTCTCCCTGACAACTGGCACTTTCTCCACTGCACCACCTTGCTGCCCATCAGCACTAATATGGATTATTAATGGTTAACACAATCTTATTTTTCTGACTGCAAAGAGGAATAGTCTTGAACTGCATAAGAGAGGAAAAAAACCATTTCTCCATCACTGCTAAAGGACAAAGGGAATACACATTTCTCTAACCATGACTTGAACTCACTGTGGGGCTCCCTCTTCATGAGTCTATGACAGAGATCAGATGAGAAGATCAGGTTGGCTCTTATCCTTCCAGCTCTCCTTGAAATTCCTTCCTTCTAAACGTGTTCTTTATATGTACAATGACCACTAATATTTCTATTCCTCAGGGTTCTCCCTGGCTTTCACCTCTGCTCTGGCTTTTCTTTCCTCCCTTCTCAATTCTGACCACATTTTTAACCAATTCAGATCCCACATTTTCCTATTTGCTGAAACCCTTTGCAATATAATTATGGACTCATATTTTCTCATCTGTAATATTGACATTGATCTGCGAGTTAGGCACAGTAGAAAAAAGGAGCCTACAAAAAAGGGCAAGCATGACAAGGCAGTAGCAGAAACTACTTAAAGGGGAGAGCCAAGAATTGATATTTTAGAAATTTTGATTGCATAAGGTATATAAAGGAAATAGAGAGATCAGATAATTATAGGGGTCATGAATTGGAGACCAAGGGTCAAGTGTAGAAAAAGAGTATGGATAATGAAGAGAATAAGAGAAATACTTTTGGAAAGGGGTACACCACAGTAGAACCCCCTTCTGCCCCCAAAGTAAGGTCTCTTTTTCCAACCCTTGGCAATCCTCCCTGACTGCCTTCTCATCCATTCCCTGCTAGGCTTTTGTCTTCCTGAGAATTCAGGGATCACCTTCCCTGCATTGTTAGCCCTTTATTTGACCCTGGCACACCACACATCCTTCACTATCCCTTTGCTCCCCTCTTCCCTTTCACGTACCCTCCCATGTTGTGATGTAATCACATGCACGCCTATGTGCACACAAACGTACATGCAAATAGTCATTCACCTGTAGATCGGGTGTCACCAGTTTCTGTCCATAATACCCCATGTCCAGCTCTTCATTGTTATTTCCATTAGATTTCCTCCTTCAGCTCTGCTGCTTTCTATTGCAGTTGTTTGGCTGCTGCATCTATGCACTCCTGCATTTCTGTTGTTTTCAGTGTTCAAAAAGCAAATAACCTTTATGGTTCTGGTTTTCTTTCTAAAAATATTTTAAGCAACTCTATTATTGAACACCAATCTTTCTAACTATATGCTTAAGCTCAGTTTTGTGGAGTTGGCCATCATGGGCTACATTCTGTAGCACTTTAGAACACATTCTGCTCCCATCTACACCGTCTAGTAGATAAAGAATAGATTTGTACTAGCTGAATTGTCTTCTTTTATATTTTTAGGTTTTTCTCCTGATCACTTGAAGAACTTGTTTCTAAATTGAATTGTTAAAATTTAACCACTATTTGACTGGGAGTTTGCAACCTTGGGATTTTCTGGAGGTGATCTATGAATTCTTCAAATTAGCACTTCATTTTCCATGTTCAGAAGTTCTGAGTAGTTCTCTTCTATTATTTCCTGCATCACTGGAGAAGGGAATGGAAACCCGCTCCAGTGCTGTTGCAAAGAAAACCTCATGGATAGTACTGATGTGCTATGATCCATGGGGTCACAAAGATGCAGAAACTACTGAATGATTTATCAAGGACAACAACAGCAAAACCAACAACAACAAATCATTTCCTACATTATGGTGTTTTTTGTCCTGTTGGAAGACATGGTCCTTAAATTGTCTGTATGCATAGTTTCTTCAAGATCAGTGTGCTTTGCTTTCATAGTTAGTATATTTTCTGCTAATGCTTTTAAAGTTTGTTTTCCTTCTAGATTGCCTTTCATTTCTGTGTATTTGAATTTCTTATCTATAATTCTCCCTTTCTCTGGTGAGATTTCTCAGCACAGATTTTCTATTCTGCTTATTATTTTTTGCTGTGCAAGTCACAAATTTTGCCATCACAATTCTCATTTCTCTTTTGATCTGCTCAAGAACAATATTATGGTTCCATGTTCTTCCCACATTCCACATGGGTCCTCTATCTCATAAAATATTAGACTATTTTCCTTTGCAGTATGTATTTATAGATACTTGAATTCACTAACTAGGTCTAGAGGCCATATTTACTCCTATTGTCAATACTTTTCCTGCTGACTTATTTGCTTATTTTCAAGGTCTTTGAGTTTTCTTCTTCTTGAGATCTTTGGTAATGTCAGTTCCCCTCCCCTCCCCCTCCACCCCCTACTCCCCCCCACCCTCTGCCTTGATCTTTCCCTATTCAGTCCCTGCTGTTGCTGATTTTGATTACAATATGTCTCAGCTGCCTCCCACTTCATGGTTTGCCAGCCTAGTTCTCTGACTCCAGTGACTTTTAGGTACTCAGAACTGGCCCTCTCTGGAGTCTGTACCCTTTCTCTCAGGCTTAGTGAAATGTTATATACTTCTCTTTCTCCAGACAGAATGTCCTGGAGTCAGAGTCTCCATGCCACTAAAGAGAGAGAGGGGACCGTGGTGCAAGGGTTTTGTGAGCATTAGTTCATATGTTTTAAACATTCTTTTGGATTCTGGGAGTCCTACACCATGGAGAAAGTGAAGTTACTTTATCTTTGGCATATTATTTGTTTTTGAAAGGTTTGAGAGGAAGATCAGAGAAAATATGTCCAGTCCTCTGTCATGCTGCTCATGTGACCTGGAACTTCTTGACCATTGTCTTTCCTAATCCTTCCTAAATTCCCATTCTTCATCATCAGTTGCCTACTAGACATTTCCAACTGGACATCCCATAGGCATCTGAAACTCAACATATTGAAAGTCATACTCATCTTTTCCTCCAGACCTTTTCTTCTTTCAGACATCCCTATTTCTAACAAGAGCACTACTATATGGCCAGTCAGACAAGTTTTTTTTACTGTTTTTGTCATCTCCAGTTCTTCTCTTTCCCTCACCCCTCACATCCAATCAAAGACTTTCTGATTCTACTTCCACAACATTTCTCTTGCTCATCCTTTCTCTCTACTTAGAAGACCTCTACTGTACTCTAGTGCCTAGTAACATTCCTGGAACATAGTAAGTTTTCAATATATGCATCTTCTTTTTAAAAAAAATGCAGCCACTTTCTTGAGATTTAATAATATTTAGTAACATTCAGATATCATCTAGTAGATGTGGAGATTGAAACCATTTGCTTACACAAGGGTGTTAAATTTTCTAAAATTTCAATTATTAATATTGATTATAATAGCTAATAAAACGATCACAGCATTTTAGAACTGGAAGGGACCTTTGGGATCCAATCCACCCCCCATTTTACAGGTAAGGATATGGGTTAAGTGAGCTCAAATGAGATAATATTTGTAGAGCACTCAGCGCAGTGCCTGCTATATAATATTGTACATGTTCAAGAAATGCTTTTCCTTTCCCCCTCCCTTCAATGATTTGCTTAAGGGCACATTGTCAGTCATGGCTACTTAAAGCTTTCAAAGGGATTTTCATGCTATCTAATTAGACTTTACAGTAACAATTTTGATGGGATTTCTTGCTCAGTCATCTATTCTGTTGCCTCATTGCTATGTGAGCCTGACCCTTGGTTCTTAAGGGTTCTGCAAGTAAAGTCTAAACTCTTACTAGTTCTTTTTACCATATTGAATGCAGTCTTGGCAATTGAATCTGTTTTCTGAGAACCAGTCTAGCTAAGGTCAAAGAAGTTTATGACCTGTAGGCTAACCTTTTGATGATGAATTATTTGACCATGATGTAAATTGACCTCCAGATTTATGCATTCTCCTTTTACTTCAATCCATAAACTTTGTTGCTATTCTAAATGTATTACCTTTTTCCAGTAACTGAGTTTACTTTCTGTAGTAAACTTATGAGAGGATATGGACAAGATGAGTGAGCATGGATGGAGTAACAGCTATATCATTGGAGGGAACATTGAATTCCATGAGATCACAGATACCTATTTGAGTATTAGAGTTTACTGGTCAGTAAGTATTTAGTGTCTACAGAACTACATCGAGCTTCATGGTGATATTCACTTTTATTGTTTTTGTGGAGAGGGTACCACCTAACATAATGAAGGCAGCCTGATCAAGATCCTGCTTCCAAATAAGCAAGTATATCTCTGGTCCTGACTGACAGAATATAGTGTATTGAGAATTAAGCAGGGTGGCATAGGAAAAAGTGTACTGGATTTGTAGAAAGGAGATCTGGGTTTAAGTCATGGTTGTATTACTTCTTAGCTGAATAAATTGAAAGTGCCTCATCTGCAAAATGGGATGACAGTAATTACATTAGCTGCCTTACAGAGATGTTGTGAGAAAAATACTTTATAAACCTTGAAACACTATATAATTGTGAATTGCTTTTATAGCAGGGATGATCAGAAGCCTCCCTATTCAATATGATGACTCACCTAGTTAACTTATGGGGATTAAAGAACTTGGACTATTCATGGAACTAGAAATCTTCTTCAGTGCCCTGCTGAGATGCTACAGGAAATTCCTGATTGGTCTCCAGTGACAAGGGCTGCACTGAAGATAACTGGCAACTGCATATCAGAGATTGGGGTTAGATCATTGTTTGAGAATATTCTTCTCTCTTTATTCTATAAGTGAGGATAAACAATACTTCACTTTTTTTTTTTTAATTCTTAGCCATTCTTATTTTCTCCTTTTTTTTTCTTTCTGGAGTTCCATCAAGAGACATCCACATCCTCATTGTTCAATAGCAAAGATGACTTAGTAGAAGCATATGGCTGTAAGAGAAATGTGCTTGCTAAGGTGGTCTTGAAACTGGGTTCCATGGTGAACATGATTCTGTCTTTCTGAGTATAGGCCAGTGATTAGCAATCCTGAAAAAAAAAAAAGGACATTTACAGTCTTGGAAATTATCTTATGAGTCAGGAGTTCCTGAGTCAGGTACTGGCTGCCTAATCAGGGGTTTCCTTAACAGCACATTTCTGAGAAAACAACCTCATGACTCTTACAATTGAAGAATGAAAGCCACATCATAGATAAGATTCTGGGACCTTGTCAACCTTCCATGATAATTTCTGTGAATTTTTCAGATAATGTAGATTTGACATCAACCTAAAAGATCTGTTGAGTTGTCCCCATAAAGGATCTTTACCTTTCATGGTGGAGTATAATGACTATAATAGGTCCATGGAACAATTATGTCTTCTTATTTTTCATTTGTCCCTTTGAGTCTTATATGTCATATGCAGTCTTTGTGGAAGAGGAAATAAAAACTTTCTCCTGCCCCACACCCACATTATAAACTGAGTACCATTGTTAAAGGTGACTCTATTCCTCATATTTCTGGAGATCCTAAATATGTCATACCTTAGTTTTTTTGTTGTTGAGATTTTCCTAGATTAATCTGTGTGAGGGGTAATGGATCAAAGAAAGAGACCTTGATTACCTTGGAACAGAAGCTTCAGGATGAACCTAAGTCCACATGAACTCAAAATCCTTTAAAGCAGATGACAGACACTTTCTAAATTTTTAGAATTTTTAAATTTATTTTATAAACTTGAATCTTGGTAATAATGAATTCTGTTCTTCATATCATGATGAAATCAAATCAACATTTTCACATAAAATTTTTCATCTTTATTATGTGAAAGTTTTCCTTTATTCACATCTTGTTTATTTATTTTGTATTTTTCTTTAAAGAAAAAGCAGTATACGTCTATGTATTTTGCATAATAATTTCAAGATTAAGGTTTTGTGTCCTGCTCATTAAAACTAGTTAAGCAAAAAAAAAAAAAAGACTGAACCACAGGATAGGTTATTATTATTATTTTTATAACAAAAATCATATATTATCTTTTTTTTGCATGTAGCAGAAAATATGCCAGATGTGGAGTAGGAAGATCTGGGTTTGAATCCACTTCCCTTTGCTTTTCCTAATTAACTTCCCATAATATGTCTTTGAATAGTTCCAACTGTTAGGTAGTTTCATTTGGTGGCAACTAAATGGTTCAGTGAATAAGGTGTGGCACTTGAAGCCAGGAAGACCTGAGTTCACTGCCTCAGACACTTACTAGCTATGTGATTCTGGGCAAGTCATTAATCTCTGTTTATCTCAGCCTTCTCATCTGAAAAATGAGGATAATAACAGGACATGTTTTTTGTGAGGGTCAAATGAAATAATATATTGAGAGTGCTATGTAAAACTTAAAACACTACATAGAAGTTGTTAATCTTGTGGCATTCTTGGAATTACACCACAGAATGTAGTCACATCAACATTCTTTCAGTTGATACATGATGGGGGCTGAATATCTCCAAATTCATCAGAGAAAGATTGGTTTCCTAAAGGCAAGGTATTGAAAAAAAAATCCTAGTTCTGGAAAAAGAGAATCAGGATTCAAGAGGATCAGAATTCAGCTCCCATATATGATATTTCCTATCTAGGTGACCTTAGGCAAATAACATAACTTCCTTCATCACAGTCACTAGTTGTAAAAATTCTTTTCCAGTTTCCTGTTTCCCTCTTAATATTGATTGCTTTGGCTTTGTTTGTGCAAAATCTTTCCAATTTAATGTGATCAACATTATCCATTTTGCATTTCAGAATGTTCTCTACCTCTTGTTTGGTCATAAATTCCTCCATTCTTTATAAATCTGACAAATAAACTATTCCTTGTTCCCCTAATTTGTTTATAGTACCTTTTATACCTAGCCTACGTACCCATTTGGACTTTATTCTGGTACGTGGTGTCAGGCATCAGTCTATTCCTAGTTTCTGCCACACTGTTTTCCAGTTTTCCCAGCAGTTTTTGTCAAGCAATGAGACATAACTTCCTAAAGCCTCAGTTTTGTCACCTGTAAATGAGAAGGTTGGAGCAGGTGGTCTCTAAAGTCCCCTTCTAGCTTGTATCTACAATTTTATGTTCTAATTCTACCACAGACACTTCAATGAAATAATGAATTTTAGATTTAAAGAATCAAAATATTCTAGAACTGATAGAAATTAGCAACAATAGTAACATTTAACTTTTATGTCGTGCTTCAAGGTATATGAAGAACTTCATATTTATTATCTTGTTTAGTTTCTGGGAATGATAATACCATCTAATTTGGTCCTTCCTGTTTTGAAACTTTAGAGATAATTTACTCTAATCATTTGACAGATGAAGAAACTGAGACCTAAAAAGATTAATTAGCTTTTCCAAGGCCATGAGGATAATTATTAGCAGCAGTGGAAAGAGAAGCCAAGTTTCCTTCTCATTCTACAGCTTTTTGCCTGGTACTATCCTCTCCTCCCCCTCTGTGGTTTCTAACAACAACCCCCAATTCAGACTAGTGTTCATCTTGATGTTTTCGCTATTGTGCTATAGTACTGGAAAGTGGGAATGTGGAGAATGGACCAGAATGAAGTTCTAGGACCTCCCATCTTCTCCAGGATAGTAATATTTTATCCATAATAGTCAAGTTCCACACACAACAAAGATCCCAGTCTCCATTTCCATCTCTTCAGGCAAAACTTCCTTTTTCTATTAGTGGATTTGAAATCTCCAAGGACTATTTTGTTAGACCACCTTCAGATGGCTCCTGCCCAGAAAGTTGGTAATCCAGAACGGAAACAAATGTCCATCCCATACAAGTTCAAATTGTTTCTTAACCTTGTTAAACCGCACCCTGATTGGTGCAATACAGATGACTTAACTTGCTTAGCAATTTCCCCAACTTTGGGAGAACAATGAATAAAGGGCTTCCATTCAAACGTCTGTGTACAACAATGGACTTCAACAAATTGAAAAGATGTAAGATTTATGTTGCCTATTACATGACAAGGACATTAGTGCAAATGGACAAGCTGCAAGTGATATTCTAAAATTGCCCAGGGCACAAACCCCCTCTACATATGTACCCAAGGTGAAGTTGAGGATTCTTTACATAAGTATCCAATGGGCAAGGCTACTGGCTTCTCCAGGGAAGTGTTTTTCTCTTGGTTATGGAGTGAAGACCCTGGAAATACTTTCAGACATATGGAGGAAAAGGGCTCAACTCTTGTCCCAAATACAACTATAGTGGTGTGAGAAGGTATTTTGGCCAGATGCAATGGTTCCTTTTGAAAAATGACAATGACCTTCTATGTGTCCCAGATGTGGTTATAGTCTGGTGAGTATTGCACAAGAAACACGAGACAAAGACTTCATTTAAGAGAGTGGAACCAGGGCATGGGTGTATATTAATAACTAGATATCCTGCTTCCCAAAGAATTATCCTTCATTGCCCAGGAAAGACAAGCAGCTGGTTTTCCCATTGTGTAATGTGCTCATGCTGCAGTCAAAAATAACCACAGGGACCACAGTATTACAGTGTGACAGCTCTTGAAATTTAACTGTCCATATTAATAAATGTCAATTTATAACTACCGCCACAGGCTCTTTTGAAAAATAAATGCTTCTGGTACCAAAAAAAGTAAACAATTAAATACATGTTGTAGGTCAATCTAGATAATATGGTAAATCTCATTAGACTGCTGATCTAGGGATTTACTTGATATTTATCCAGCACAATGAAAGCAAGACTGAAAAAGGTATTTGTATGTTATATGTGGCAGGAGGGATATACTGGTGTGAAAGAGATCTGTAATAGATACAGAGGAAAGAAACAAAAGCTCAAGGTATTGATATACCAAGTTGAAGATGGTGATTGAGCCCTTGCAATGAGAAAATACCATATATTTGTGACCCCAAGATATGTCATTCTTATTCTGGGTCACCCTCAGCAACATATTAGATTCCATTTGTATAATTAATTGACCATCTGGTTACTTTTAGCCTGATTTCCCTTGTCTGCCCTAAAGAGTTGTCTGGCAGCTTCTCTTCCTGATTTATGGGAAATTACCATTGCTCTGGTGACTGCTACCATCTCCATGAATGTATTTAGCCTGCTTTCCAGGCACCATGTGAAACTTCGAGATGTCCTCTTGAGAATTTTATGTTTAGTTTCATAAGATATAGAATAAATGTAAAATTGAACTGGAATGCTGCTGTGGATAACTAGCTCTCTCTGGACTTGATCAGTCTTTCTCTTCAGCTCTAAAATTGTACCCCCATTTTGCTTCATCATCATGTTTGTCCCAGAAACTCTTCTGGAGTTGCTCATCTGTTTTGTGGCTTTGGGGGCTTAGATTCTTTTTTTGTCCAGGTAGACTGTTTAAAGATCACACAGAAGGCTCTAAGGTCTATTGCATGTAAAGTGCATTATGAATGAAAAGATTGTTTAGGTGTCCACTTTAGATGGTCGTGCTACTTATGGAAAAGTGGAAAAAGCACTGATTCCGGAGGGCCTGTCTGCTTGTGTCACTTTAGGCAAATCACTTAATGTCTTTGAACTTCCATTTTATTCATCTATAAAAATAGGGAGTTGGGCTAGATGGCCTCTGAGGTCTTATTTAACTTGAGGCAAGGCAAGCTAACAGCTATTAAGCACTTACTGTGCGCCTGGCATTGGGGATAAATGTTGGGCAATAAAAAAGAACAAACAAAAAGTAATATAGTCCCTGCTCTGGAAGAGCTTACATTCTAATGGAGGGAGACAATAGATTAAAGAGAACTGAAAGAGAGGAGAAAGGGGGGCAGATAGGATTGGAGAGAAAGGTGAACTTTATATTCTATTGAGGAGATAACATGTATGTAATTATATATAAAAATATATATCACATTGAATATGTGACACATAATATATTCCGTGTAAATGTACTATGTATCCTATACACAAATTATATACACCTATGTATACATAATATAATTTATATGCCATATATACATATATTCATGTATATATTACATACAGTATAATAATGTAGTATTAGTATATATGTATGTGCATATGTATGTATATATACGCACACACATGAGTAGATAGAAAGAAAGAAAGAAAGGTAGATAGATAGATAGATAGATTGTGTTCATCTTTCGTTTTCAAAGAGGACCATGACATCAGAGAAATGATGACATGACTTGCATTTGACTTTGTTTTGAATGAGAAAGGACTATGCAAGGTCACCAGCCTCACTTTCTCCTCCTGAACCATCTGGATCCAGTGACCAGATATTCATCAGGATAAGTGGAGATGGCCCAGGATGAAATGGGAGACCTTGGCCTTTTAGGCTAAGGCCTTCTCAGATGCTCACTTAAAGTGGTGATAGATAGATAGATAGATAGGTAGATAGATAGATAGATAGATAGAGAGAGAGAGAGAGAGAGAGAGAGAGAGATAGAGAGATAGACAGACAGACAGACAGGCAGACAGACAGACAGACAGACAGACAGACAGACAGATAGACAGATAGATAGATAGATAGATAGATAGATAGATAGATAGATAGATAGATGGATAGATAGAATATTGGAGGGAAGGTATTGGTGGGGACTAGGAGAGAGAAGTAGTAAAAGGCTTTTTTGAAAGATGGGATTTGATTTGGGTCTTAAAGAAAGTCAGGGTATATAGGGTATTCAGGGAGAACTAACACCTTTGGTGGTAAAGACTTCCTGAGCCATTTTCAGGGCTGTTCATGCACCTTTGGTGTCCTATCACCTGACTCTCATCTGTAGCTCCAAGGAGCTGTGGTATGCATGGTGGCCACATCCTGCTAAAACCTTTTTGGAAGAAAAGTTAAATCAGACTGAGGAAAGTCAATGACCTTCGAAATCATTGGTGAGTTAGGAGGGTGTTTACCGCAAGCATGTGGAGATGTCCCCTGGTGGAATGAGTGGATAATAACAACTTGTTCCAATGTTCATAAAGGCAGATGAAACAGGTGCTGTGGAGTGCTTAGAGTTTGATTAAACAAGGATGATACCAAGGTCATCCACTGCATCCTGGACCATTGTCAGTCATCCTGACTTTAGTCTTGCCTCTGGACTTTAATGAAAGAGAGAAAGAGGGTGGTGACTTTGTGAAATTCAGCTTCACTGAAGTCCAATTCACAGATACATCAAGACATAATCTGTGATGTCATTTGTCCTCTTTGAAAATGAAGAATAAACAACGAAGGAAGCCAGAAAAATCTGAGAAGTGCAGGTGAGGATAGCAGCATTCCAGACATAAAGGACACCCAGTACAGAAACAGAGCAAGGAAGTGGGATGGTGTGCACAACAAACATTAAATAGGTCAGTGTTGCTGACTCATAGAGTATGTGGAGGGGAGGAAATAACAAGAAGACTGAAAAGGTAGGGAGGAGGAAGTTTGTGAATGGCTTTGAGTGCCAAAGAAAGAATGTTTTATTTGATCAGGAGATAATGGGGAGCCACTGGAATTGTGTGTGTGTGTGTGTGTGTGTGTGTGTGTGTGTGTGCGTGTGTGTGTGTGTGATGGAGGCAATGATATAGTCAGACCTACATTTTCAGAAAATACATTTGGCAGCTAAGCAGGGTGATGCTTTGGAGTGTGGGAGACTGGAAGAAAGGAGACTATGAAAGACTATGGAATAGCCTAAGGGATCTGATAGGAGTCTATACTAAGTAATAAAAAGACATTGCAGATTTATGAAGCTGTGACAGACTCAGACCTATGCATTAGGAAGATTATTTTGTGTCCTTTTGAAGGACAGATTGGAGAAGGGACAGATTCAAGGTGGAGAGAGTGTTTAGGAGGTTATTAGAATAGCCCAGAAAAGATGGAGTGAGAAGCTAAAGTGAGGTGGTGGCTGTCTGAAAAGAGGGATTCAGATCAAAGGCCCTTTTTACTCAAATGTATATTATTCTTTAGGGTTTGCAGTGAATTTTCCACACAAAACCTAAGTAGGGCAAGTTTATCTTTCTCATTTTATGAATGAGGAAGTTGAGTGGGTAATTAACTTACCTGTGGTCTCATAAATGCAGCAAGATTCAAACCTAAGCCTTTTGATTCCAAGTTCAGCACTCCTATTCCCTGGAGCATGCTGGCTTGATACCCAGTTAAATACAAAGGTAAAGGAAAGGAAATATCAAAAGATGATTTTCATGGTCTCAGGTTTACACAACTAGAAAGAACTGGTTCCAGCAAAAGAAGAGAAATTGAGAACAAAGGGCCAGTTTGAGGGAATAATAATGATATAGAACATTAGGAGTCTGGGCACAATATATAGATTCAGGAATCATCTGAATAGAAGTAATATTTAAACCCACAGTCATGGATGAGATTTCTGTGCTCAAACCAAAATGAAAAGAATGGCACAGGTAGAACCAAGATGGTGGAGTAGAAGGACAGACCTATAAAAGCTCCCCTCCATAGCCCATAAAATACCTGTAAAAAATGACTCTAAGTGGAGTAGCAGAAACCAAAAAATGACAGAGTAAAAGAGATTTCCAGCCCAAGACAGCCTCGGAGGCCAACAGAAAAGGTCTATTGCGCCAGGGGCAGAGCGAAGCACAGTCCAGCCTTGGCTGCTGTGTGGCAAGGGCAGGACCAGAACAGGCTTCAGGGGGCAGAATCTCCAGCAGAAGCTGCAGTTCCCAGATTGCTCAACCCACAAAGGCCAAAGCCAGCTTCAAAGGTCAGTGAGAAAACTCTTTCACAAGCGGGAGAAGGGAACGGGATCTGGACTTGCCCGCAATAGCAACTGCAGCAGCTGCGTCCATTTTTGGAGCCTTTGGCCTAAAGCCACTGGGAGAATTGAGCTGCTGATTTGGATCTCAACCCCAAGTGGCTCTCCTGGGTTGAGAAAGAGTGCTAGCATGGTGGAGCTGGAGGGAGTTGTGGAGAAGGAATTGTACTCACAGATCCTGGGCAGAACAGAAAGCTTGTGGTTGCTCACAGACAAGAATGCAGACCACAAGAGGAGTAAATTCCTCTCCCTAGATTGTGCCACTTTGGAGGAACTGAGAACTCCCAGGAATATTGTAGTCAAATTCAAGAGCTCCTAGGTCAAGAAGAAAATATTGCAAGCACCTAGAAAGAAACAATTCAAGTACTGTGGAAATACAATCAGGATAATACAAGATCTAGCAGCTTCTACATTAAGAGATTGAAGGGCTTGGAATATGATATTCCAGAAGTCAAAGGAGCTAGAATTAAAACCAAGAATCACTTACCCAGCAAAACTGAGTATAATACTCCAGGGGAAAAAATGGTTATTCAATGAAATAGAGGACTTTCAAGCATTCTTGATGAAAATCAGAGCTGAATAGAAAATTTGACTTTCAAACACAAGAATCAAGAGAGACATGAAAAGGTAAACGGGAAAGAGAAATCATGAGGGACTTGCTAAAGTTGAACTGTTTACATTCCTACATGGAAAGATAATATTTTTAACTCTTGAAACTTTTCTCAGTATTTGGGTGGAGGGATTATATACACACATACACACACACACGCACAAACACACACACATATAGACAGAGAGCACAGGGTGAGTTGAATAGGAAGGGATGATATCTAAAAAAATAAAATCAAGGGGTGAGAGAGGAATATATTGGAAGGAGAAAGTGAAAAATGGAATGGGGCAGTTTATCTCTCATAAAAGAGGCAAGAAAAAGCTTTTTCAATGGAGAGGAAAAGGAGGGAGGTGAGGGGGAAAAAGTGAAACTTACTCTCATCACATTTGGCTTAAGGAGGGAATAACATGCACACTCAATTTGGTATGAAAATCTATCTTACACTACAGGAAAGTAGGGGTGTAGGGGACAAGTGGGGTGACAGGGATAATAGAAGGGAGGGCAAATGGGAGGAGGGAGTAATTAGAAGTAAATATTTTGGGGGAGGGACAAGGTCAAAAGGGAGAATAGAATAAATGGGGGGCCAGGATAGGATCAAGGGAAATATAGTTAATCTTATACAACATTACTATTATGGAAGTCTTTTGCAAAAGTGCACATATATAGCCTATACTGAATTACTTGCCTTCTCTGTGGGGTTGAGTGAGGAGGGAGGAAGGGAGCGAAGTTGGAACTCAAAGTTTTCGGAATGAAGGTTGATGATTGTTTTTGCATGCAACCTGGAAATAAGAAATACAGGCAATGGGATATAGAAATCTATCTTGCCTTACAAGAAAAGAGAGAAGATGGGGATAAGAGAAGGGAGGGGTGTAATAGAAGGGAGGGCAGAGTGGGGAAAGGGGTAATTAGAATGCACAGTATTTTGGGGTAGGGAAGGGGAAAGATGGGGAGAAAATTTGGAACTCATAATTTTGTCGAAATGAATGTTGAAAACTAAAAATAAATAAATAAACGAATATAAAAAATAATAAAAAAAAGAATGGCACTGTGATTAGTGCAATGATGTTTATAGTGGCACAAAGAAAGGCCTAGCTTCCTCATATACCTCTTTAGTCATTCAGTCATGTCTGACTCTTTGTGACCCCATTTGGGTTTTTCTTGGCAAATATATAGGAGTGGTTTGCCATTTCCTTCTCTGGCTTCTTTTACAAATGAGGAACTGATGTAAACAGGTTAAGTGACTTGCCCAGGTTCATACAACTAGTAGGTATCTAAGGCTGGATTTGAACTCATGAATGTGAGTCTTCCTGATTCCAAGTTCAGTGTTCCATCAATCACACTACCTAGATGCCATTACCTCTGCCATGGTATCAGTAGGAAATAAAAAACTTTGGGGCTGATCCCATCTCACTCCTCAAGCATTTAGTAACGTGCCAGACCTACTATTGTTGGTGAGATCTCATGAGCAACTAGGGAAGTTGTTGCCTTTGCACTTCGTTAAGGAATGATGTATCTTTGTTGGGAGGCCTGGGTCAAGAAGTGCTCAGCCATTGATTAAAAATAAAGAGAAAATCTGATAAATATATCTGTCCCCAGATCTATCAGAGAATTACATTGGTCAATGGGAAGGTTTTTTTTATTGATAATCAAGCCATGAATTCAATGATCGCTGAACTATAGCCACACAAGATGTGTAATGTTCTAGGGTATCTCTGTAACTCTTTAGCTGTCAGTTTTACTAGGCTCTAACACAGGGAAGGACCTATGGGTCATTTAAACTGTAGAATTCCTCTAGAAACTTTGCTCTACTTTCCTAGTTAGTTTTTATCCAATGGCAATTTGCCATGTACCATGTGCCACCATCTGGGAAGCAAAACCCTTCACATGTCAATGGACCTCATTGTCATTGTAATGAGAAACTGTAGATTTTGGATTGAATATATGTTGTGATGCTGGGTATTTGTTCTGCTGAAACATGGATGAATTAGAAATTAAACATATAAGTTTCTTTGCTTTTGGATCCTGTTGTAGTAACTATACAGATTGTGTTAATTAATATGGACCATGTCAGCAAGATGATCAGCTTTGTTTGGGCTGTGTTTCACAGGTTCATATATTTGGAGTTGGAAGCAATCTTAGAGATTATTATACAAATGAGTCAACCAAGGTTAATATATTTACATTGTCTCCCCTCATTAGAATGTGAGCCCCTTGAGACCAGAGGTTGTTTTACTTTTCTATTTGTAACTTTAATGCCTAGTACATAGTAAGTTTAGTAAATGTTCATCAATTTAGATTCTTGTCAGTTGTTGTGTAACTTTCAATTTTTGATTTTATTTTCAATTGAAAACATTTTCTCTATTTCCCAGTTTAAAACAAAACAACTTAACAAGCATTTTTAAGAGTCAATAAGTCCAGCAAAAGACATTTATTAAGCACCTGCTATGTGCCAGCAATGGTGTTAAGCTCTGGAGATATAAAGCAAGGCAAAAGACAGTTCCTAGCCTTGAGGAATTTATAATCTAATAGAGCTTACATGTGCCAGATATTATGTTAGTCTATTGGGATAAAAAGACAAAAAGGAAACAATTCCTTCCCAAAAGGTGTTTACAAATTGTGCAAATAGCACAATCAGGGTTTGAACCAAGTTTATAGATTCTAAAATTGCAAGTTCCTGTCTGAACTAAATGCCTTTCTCTGTTCTAAAACTGCATTTCATTAATATGCTACTTTTCAAATCTTTTCTATATAAAATTACCTTATTTGATCCCCACAAAGAAGCAGGCAGTTGAAGTGACTTGCCCAAGAGTCACCCAGCCAGCAACTGGTTAAGTCAAGCTTCAGACCTACACTTTCTGTACCTTAGACTTGGTTGCTCCTTCTTGTCTATCCTGATAGGTGCAGTGGATTGAGCACCAGTGCAGGAGTCAGGAGGACCTGGGTTCAAATCTCACCTCAGGCACTGGACACTCACTAGCTGTGTGACCTTGGGCAAGTCACTTAACCCCAATTGCCTCATCCTAGGTCATCTCCAGTCATCCTGATGAATATCTGGTCTCTGGACTCAGACAGCTTTGGAGGAGAAGTGAGGCCGGTGACCTGCACAGCCCTCCCTCACTCAAAAACAAAGTCAAGTTCAAGTCATGTCATTATCTCTCTGATGGCATAGTCTTCTTCAGCAATGAAGGACAAACACATACATACATGGCACTCAAGAGCTCAAGGTTACTGCTATCTCTCACCACAGAGATGAAATGACTCACTTTCCTTTAACTCATTGTGATGCAAATTAGGAACTTTTGCTATTTTTGTTTTACCAAAAGTGCCTCTGATTGAATAATGTGATTAAAGACGTTCTTTCCCACCTATTGATGGGCCTGCCCATTGTGGGAAACTTAATTAGGGGAGCTGATTTGTAGGAGGGTCCCAAGTACCTTTTGCTTTTTATATTGAGTCGTTGAGTCAGAGGGTTATGCTCTCTGGCTCTAAAAAGTATATAAATACTCTGAGGATGAGGTTTTACTTTGGAGCTTAGTTTTTGTAAGAAGGTTTGAGTGCCAGATGAGGACTCTGGGAAGCCACCCCCTGGCTTTGAAAACCCAAATATCAGTGCTTCCCTCTCTGGTAACTATGGTCAGACAGTTGGACTGTCTGTTGAATTATGGTCAGGTAGAGGAAGCCATATCTGTTGATTTTGGGGCTTACTGACTGAAAGTGTTTGTTTGGCTAGACTAGGACTCTGGGAAGCTGCTTTAGCTCTCCACCACCAGCTTTGAAAACACAGCTGTCAGTGCTTTCCTCTCTGTTAACTATAGTCAGACAGTTGGAACTCTGTTGAATTCAGGCAGAAGAAGCCATGTTTGTTGACTTTTAATTTCTCTGTATTTTCTTTGAAATTCAGGATGCTGCTGATTCCCTTGAACTAGGTGAATGATATATGTGCTTGGTTAAAGGAATGTGCTTGATTAAAGTGATTGTTAACCCCTTGAAAGTTGCTTTCCTTTTATGAATGCAGATTGAAGAACCTGTGATAGCAGGCCCCCCTGCGTATGCTGGGGTGCTTACAGATACACCCATTCACAGAGAAACTCTGGGAGGCAGATAGAATCATATTATTATGTCCATTTTACCATTTAATCAATCTTCAACCATCTATTTTCTTCTTTTTAAAATTTTAATTTTCAGTTTTCAATGTTTTCAGTTTTCAACAATCAATTCCATAAGTCTTAAATTTTCTCCCCCTCTCTTTTTCCTCCCTCCCCAAGACAGCATGCAATCTTTTATGGGTTCTACATATACATTCTTATTAAACCCATTTTCACATCAGTCATATTGCATAGAAGAATTAAAATGAATGGGAGAAATCGTGAGAAAAACCAAACCAAACCAAAACACCACACAAGAGAAAACAGTCTGCTTCATTCTGCACTCCAATTGCATAGTTCTTTCTTTGGATGTGCCTCAAGAGTCCTTTGAGAATATTTTAAGTCCTTGCATTGTTGTGAAGGGCTAAGTCAATCAGAAACAGTCCTCAAACTCTGTGGTTGATACTTTCAACCATCTACTAACTGCCTGTTAGTCACTGTGCAAGGGACTGAAAATACAAACAAAAAAATGCAAGAGCTTCTCCTCTCTAGGAATTTACCTACTATCAAGGAGACAACATGAACACATGTAAGTCTATATAGCATAAAAATCAAATAAATAATGATAGGGAGGGAAGACATTGGCATTTGGAGGGATCAGGAAAGCTTCATGTAGAAGGTAGTCCATCTTTAAGGAAGTAAGGGATTCTATTACGCAGAGGTAAGGAGAAAGAGCATTCTAGGTATGGAATTTCCCAAGGTCAGGAAGCTTGGTAAGCTTATACTGAGGACACAAACCTGGATCTTGGCTCAGTCTACTATATTACCCATTCATTCCCTTCTGCTCTCACTTCTGTTTACTTGTAAAGAGGGTCAGAGATAATAATGAAAGTGTGTTTAGGATTTTGAGGAGCAGATGTCTTTGAATGACATCAGAACCACTCATTTTGGAGACAGTCAGCGATGACTTAGTATTTTTAAAACCATGACTTTTTTGTTGTCAAAGAATGTGTTATCTTGGGCATTGATCTTTTCAATTTAGCAATTTTTGCAGTTTCATTAGAGCCTGGGTAGGATGAAAGAACAGGGCATACTGAGGTCAGGGAATGGATGCTGGCTGGAGATAAGGAGATAGAGAGAAAATGATTTATATATGTATATATTTACATAAAATTATCATACAAAGAGAATAAAATCATTTTCGGAGGCACATATATGAAAGTATCAAAAGCGATGTGCAGAAATCTGAGTCATTTAATAATGTGAAGTTTAGCAATATAATTTATAAGTTTATTTTGCTGTGAAGTTACAGTAGCTTGCTTTGGTTACCCACTTGTGTATATAGTTATGGTGACATCGTCACCTTCCAAACTGCCTTCAAGGTTGACCACAGCACTTCAGCTTATATTGGGAAGATTTCAAGAATGCTTTGCTTTGATATTACATGTCAAAGGGAGGGGATTTTGGCTAACAGCAGCCACCCGCTGACCTTTCCAAAGCACAGCTTGGTCATTGCTATATTTCAAAGCTGTAGAAGTTTCTCTTTCTTGGCTTATTTCCAGATAAAAAAGTACAAACAGCTTTTGCCCCCAAACTATTGATGTTTCTCTCTTACTTTAAAAGAAAGAACAATTGCTCTAAGTATCTTGGAAATACAAGATAATTCAATTGGTATGGTTTGGCTTTAGATTGTATACAGAAATAATATTTATTGTATTGATTCTACAGTTCTAGTCTTTTGGGTCTTTCATGTGCTTGCCAAATCACCTTGGGGAAAAAAAAAACAAAAAACAAACAAAAAAAACCTCCCTGCACTTTTAATATTCTTGACTTCATCAGTGACTTCTGACAGCCATGGGTCATGGAGTTCTGAGACATCCTGGATCAATTATTGATGTCTGAATTTGATTTTAGTCATCTTTGCATGTGAATGGAGACTAATTTTTCTGTCCTTGGGACAGATGTTTTCCTTGGCTGCCAAAGTGGACAGTTGCTTTGTTTTTTTATTTATTTTTAAAATTTCATTTCATTTTTGGTTAGAAGCAAGGTTGCCACAAGTGGTTAAGACCAAACTTCAAGGTGCTATGCAAATGATGGAGGTGAACCCCTGACTTATATAATATAATGGTATTCCTGGGCTGAAGAGAATGAAAAAGCATGGTCTGGCATTCCTACTGACAGAGTGCCCACAGCATGCTAAGTGCTGGAGAAAACATAGAAAATACACATCCTTTTCTCATGGATTAAGAGCATAAAGAAGACGAATTGGGAGTAACAAGGATTCTCTCTGCTTCTCATTTATTATGATGTAATTCAGACCAATTCCACAGATAAATTTAGATCCCTGTAAATGGCTGCATGACCTATGTGTAAAACTGGAAGAAGACAAGGGAGAGGTTCTCATATTATCACAACCTCTTACTTCTATTAGTTAGTGGCACCATTTACACATTTATAGATGGCTTCCTATGAGCCTAGATATCACTGAAAGAGGCCATCATTGCCTGTACTTATGCCATCCACTTATTCAGTAGAGGAGAAAGTGAGGCTGGTGACTTTGTACAGCCCTCCCTCCCTCAAATTCAGTTCAAGTGCAAGTCATGTCATCATCTTCCTGATGTCATGATTCTCTTTGAGAAGAAAGGACAAACCACAACAACCTACAGATAGCGAATAATTTTAGAACATCCCACCTGTCCTTTAATCTATGGGTCTTCACTATATATATTGAACTAATTCTGCTTTCATCATTATATGTTGAATTAATTCTGCCTTTGGAAATTCACCCCTATCTGAGGACACTGGGTATTCTGTGTGAAATGACTCACAAAGGAAAAAGAAAAGCCAATCCAGGAAGGAATTTACATTTCTCAGGACCATATAAGACTGGAGAACAGAGCATGTTGAATCTCCTGAGGACTCTTTCACATTGGATGTGACAGTACTTGCAGTTCTTGACTTGGTAGTTGAATGACCAAAATAAAAGAATATCCAGTCCTTGTTTGGCCATTCCTTCCTAATGACTAAAGCAAACCTCTCATTACTTTTATAGTGAATTATCATTTATATGGAAACTGAGTTTAAATATACACACATGTAGATATATGTATATTATATGCAAATACATAGGTGTTCACATATTTCATTAAGGTGTGTAACCAGGGAATTTTACTTTTCACATGTCTTTAAAGCAAAAGCTTATTAAATGTTGTCACAACATTAACAATAGCTAATATTGATATTACAATTTCAGGTTTTGCAAAGGAGTTGATATGTACATTATTTATTCCTTATAACAACTCTGAAAAGTACCATTATCATCCCCACTTCCCAGATGTGAAAACTGACATTGAGAGAAGTTCAATAATTTCCTCAGGGTCACACAGCTACTAAAAGTCTGAGGCAGAATTAGAACTCAGGTTTGCCAGACTCCAAATCCACTATACCACCTAAATGTCTCTATGTGCATTATTTTAATTCCTCAAACTAAAGATACCAAAATTTAACTTAACTTAAATTTTAAAGAATGACTAAACTTTAATTAAAGACTTTTCTCAGTCAGACTTGTGATTTGATTTATAGAGAGGGCTCTGTGTCAGGAACTGCCTCGATCAATTTAGATAGACAGCTGTCCTATAGTTTATAGTCTGAGAGAGTTGTCTGGGGGAGCAAAGAGATTAAGCAACACATATAGAACTTTTACACACATTTATGTATTTTGCATATCCATATATGTGTATATATAGATATGTGTGTACACATACACACATGCCCACACAACTCTGGGATTTTCTCAATTGACTGAGTACATTTAGAGTATCAGCTTGCTTGAGTAAAATAAAAATTAACACCAAATTAGAAGAAAAACTAAAGATGAGAAAATTTGGCATTCAATTTCAAGAGGTCCAACATGAAGTAGACAGTCAGAACTTTGATGGTAGGAAATGGAAAACAGATAAAGAAAAAGAAATCAGGACAGACTCTCACCATTTACTCAGAAAGCTTAACTATTGAGAAACAATTCTCACAATCAGGAGGCCAAAGGAATCCATAAACCAAAACAACTTAAAAGCACTGGATCTCTCTACCTATAGAGAGACGTGACAATCAGAAATAACGCTGATTTGGAATAGAAACTAATGTTCAAAACTATTCAGTAGAGGAATTCTGAAATTATGATATGCAATGGAGGAAAAAAATGAAAAAGTTTGGTATGAGATGCAATTAAGCCAGATTATCTCAAGAATATTAAAAGACGAACAAGAAAGAGGAAAACCAATGAAACAAGGACAGATCTGTCAACATATGTGTGTCAATGGTTTTTTTTTTCTGTCAGCGATAGTGGAACCACCACATTAAGACTTGAATATTTCAGTATCTAATACCCCAGTGAGGAAGTACTTTGTTCAGAGATCAATGGAAATTTAGAGTTCATCGAGCTTTATTTTGCCAAAGAGAAAATCAAAGAAATGTATAGAGTATCATATAGGCAGTAAGTTGGAGACTTGAGATATGAACCAAGCAAGCCCTTTCATTCCAAATCTAGTACTCTTTTTGCTCTAATACACTGAAAATGCTATTAATGAAGAAAAAATAGTAAGAGAAATTAAATGTCCATAGACAAAAATTTGTGTTGGAGGCAACAGATTTTTGAGGGTGTTGGGTCAATTTTCAAAATCAAAGAAAGGAAAGCAAATGATTTGAAAAGATAACAATCATTGTTATTCCTGAAAAAATAAAGGTAATAATTATTGATTCCTATATTTGCTTTATGAAATTTTTAATGCAAATAGCTTTTTAAAAATAAGTCATTTGATTATAAGAATGATCTACCATGTATTCAGGATATCTTTGCTAAAATTTGAGAAGGGAACTGACAGACTTCGTAGACCACATTTTTGTAGTCACACAATTGCCTTAAAGGCATAGTAACTGAAGAATCCCATTGAGTTTATTAAAAACAAACAAACGGGGGAGGGGGGAGACTTTTGATTCAATAGAACAAAATATATCCTTAAAGTCTCTTTTTCAGTAAGGTTCTTCCTTTTGTATATGTGAAGATTGTAAGGGGTGCTGACCGCCACACCATCTGTCTGTTCTTCCATCTCTCTTCTAAGTTTAGATATACGGGTGCTGGCTTCCTTTCTGGGCTATTGTCCCTTGTACTACTCTCTGACTCTGACGGGGCTGTCTGTGAGGATGTGATGAATGTTCTCATTTGCGCTGCCTTGCCACCGTCTTCCTCTATGAACACATTCTTCAGCATGTTATATAGAAAGAATGTGTACTGACCCTGACTCAACTTTTGTGAGCTTTGCCCCATTTCAATCTTACTCACGGTTACACCTTGTCTCACTCTAGCTGAATGCCCTCGCGTCTTCTCCTGCGTCCGCCCCACCCCTGGTTTGTTTTTGTCACAAGTTCCAGCTTGTGTTCATTACTATAGCTTCGGGTTTGTTTGTGTGTGTTACCATGGTTCACTGGGCTGGCTGGCAGAGACCATATAATCAGAGTGCTTGCTTGAATAAATCAGAGTTGCTTCATGGCCCGCTCTCCCACCTCATTCTTTTACTCGCAAGCTCCACAGGACAAGCAGCCTGCTGGTCAGGCATAAGACTTGCTCCTCTCGGTAAGCTATGCCGTCACTATAGCAACTTGGCGCCCACCAACATGGGGCCATAGCAAAGATCATACAAGATTCTTTTATAAATGACACAACAGAGATAATTTTGCTCATTGATCTTCAGTTTTTCAATATCATGTGAGACATAAACCAGAGTGATGCTCACCGAACATATTTGCCAGTGTGATGAAGTATGAGTATTGCTGGATTTAAATGAAAGGGGAATTCCTTATAGATTATGTACTTCACATTTTTCTTTTTGAGGATGACATTGTGTTAATTGCATCAAGTCCAACAATACTATGGAGATTTCTAAACAAGAATCGGAATTGTTTACAAGATTTGAGCCTAAAAACTCACGTAGGAAAAGTGAAGTGGCCAAAAGCTTACTATTATTCAGACTTTAATATAGAATCAGATGGATGGCTAGAGAGCTGGCATAGAAGTACATATCTTGGATGAATATTGCAGATGGACAAAGACACATGCCCAAAATTGAAGAAGAAATTGAGCAATGCTTTCAATCATTCTAAGTTGCTTCTTGAAATTAACATTTTTTTTCTGATATATAGTCATCCATGAAGTTGTAATTCGTAATCTGGACAACATACATTTTTTTTTATCTACTTACAATTTTTTCCTGTGTGGGTTGTTAGGTTAAAGACTTTTGAGTGATTATGGGATCTCATTTAGGAAGCTATGTGATGTACTGGGACTTGATGCAATTAACAGAATTTCATCTAAAAATGAGAGCATTTGGCAGACCTTACAAACTCCAGAGAGTATTTTTTCATAAATGCTCTTCACTAGAAATCCCCCATGACATGAGCAGAGATTTTTGACAAATATATATCTCCTGTTCTAGGCACTGTTATTGATAAACAGAAGGTGCAAAATTATATCTTTCAAGGAATGGTGTATGGCTTTAACATGTGCATAGAACCTACCTTGTTGGGTGAGAGTCTTTAAGGTAGCACTTTAGACTATGGGATCAACTTTTGTTTTAACTGTCAAAAAACAACAGATCATACAATTTTAGTATTCACTGCAAATAAAATGTGTAGACAAAAGGGAGTTGTAGCTAAAGGAAAGGTTAGGTTATTGGTTCTCCTTGGAGAAGCAAATAAAGACGCATCTAAGGTTGGTTTTACACATCCAAAAGCATCGTTTCATGAATCCAGAAACATTGCTGTATAGACAATTTGACATTTTGTGGGACAGTGGTACACATTCAAAAAAGCCACTGTGAAAATAAGGAAAGGTTCTGTGCCTACAAATGTTATGGCAGACGAAAAGGTAGAGAAATTCTCTAAAAAATTGTACTAAACTCTAGGATATCTTTTGTTCCATGGGCCACCCCTCCAACAATCTTATATTATCTCCATGTCATGATGATGCATTACAGTAAGTTTTTGCAGAGTCAGTAATAAAAGTTTTAAGCCGCATTGTCTAGTGTGGCACTTCATTAGAGACTTTCATCAACACATCAATCCCTTTTCTTTAAGTCTACTCATTCAACTACTTCTGGATTCACCTAGATGTGTTACCATTTATCTTACATTGTTTCATATTATCTACATTGCTAAAGACTTCACTCAAATCTAGGTGTTTATTTATAAAAATCTACATACTTCCTTCATTTTCCCTGTCTAATGATTCTATTAAAATAATGAAATGAAGTTAATATGGTATGGTCAAACCTTGCATTCTGAGCCCTTAACACATTGATTGGCATAAAATAAATGCTTAAAATATATTCATTTATTCATTTGCTCATTCATTCATGACTTTACTTCAGGTAACTGTTCTGCCTTTTTGCTATCATGAGTTGGTTACCAGAAAAAAGTCTTAGATGAGGGTCAGTATGTCCTATTGGCAGAATTGCTAGGTCCATTGAAGTGTAATTTAATAGACGCTTAGGAAAACTTTTTATTGTGCTGCATACAGTTATTTAAATACTGTCATTTGTAGATTCCTAAGCAAAGTTTAGTGTCAAGAACTTGGTCATTCACAAAGCTACCTGTTACTACATTATTTCTATTGGAAAATCAGAATTAACTTGATATTTTGACCTAAGCCACCTTTCCCCAGATATATAACCCTTTTCTCTCCTGGAACAGTCTGTACTTTTACTTGTTTTAAGACATTGGCCCTGATTCTAGTATTAGTTTTTTTATGACTGTGTTTACTTTCAACTAATATATATCCTTCATGCTTTTATAAAGTTTGATTGCATTCCCTTTCCAGAAAGAAGGGGCTCAAAGTACTCATCAGAAGCACACCCACAAAAAACTCACAGATGTTTGGAATTAGCTGTCACATACGCCAACAGTCTATTATCTTTAAAAGAGTTTCAACTATGTTTTCTTAAATGTATTACCATTCACAGGCCCACAATGAAGTCAACTGTCATTTGCATGCTCACTCTTGCTGAGTCATGCATTTTTCTTCCCTCCCTCCTTCCATCTCTCCTTCCTTCCATCCCTTCTTTGCTCCTTCCTTCCTTCTTAAAATATAAAAGAGTAAATTTTTTGAAGTTATATGAATAACTTTAAAAGTTAAATAGAGGTGGTTATACTTGATCCTAGAAAAAATAGGAAGCCTTTGGAATTTATTGATTGAGGTGGGGCTGGGGCAGGGGAGAGAAAGTGATATGGTCAGACTTATGTTTTAGGAAAATTTTTAATATCAGTGTGGAGGATGGATTTGAGTGGGAAAAACTTGAGGAAGGGAAACCAGTATTATCTGTCTGAGAGATATCAAAAATACGGTATTTATAATTCTTCTCATACAAAGTTTAGCATCCAGTTCTTGGTCAGAAATGAACCTTCTCTTTACAATCTTTACTTTTATCACTATTGATTTGCTACCTCTAACATAACTGGTTTTTGATGTACAGATTATTACAGATATTATAGAAAGGATTCTTAAATGGAAAGTTGGTCTAATTCAGTCAAAGGGTTGCACTTGAGAGTCTAGAGAGCCACATGTGGCCTTGAGGCCACAGGTTCTCCACCTCTGGGGCTCTAGATAAACTCTAGTGTCCCCATGAACTCTAATAGAATAGACTTTTTCAAAAAAAGTTCCAAGCAAGACTTTTGTTTCTCCAAATCCATTTTTCCCCCGATAGAATTCTTGGAATCATAGCCTGGAAAATGCTAGACCCGTAGGTAATATGGGCCATATCCTCCAAATCAATGATGAGGAAATTTAGGAAATTTTAGAAATTTAACTTGGCTAGGTGACTTGCTCTGAGCTACATATTCAGTAACCAGTAGAGCTGAGAGGTGAATAAAACTCCTCATACTCCAAAGTGCTATCCTCTTTCCACTGTATTTCATTGTTCTTCTTCAGCTTTTTTTTCCATTCATTTCCTCCTTAAAGCTAATTTCTCTGGATGGTCGAATGAATGAATGACTTTCCAAGTTGCAAGCAGGATCAAAAGACTTGGGATGGATATAACAGTGGAAAGTCTAAATGAGCTCAGCTTCTTTTCAAGAATTGCACCATCATATGGTGCAGGACAAAAGGAGAAAAATGATTTTAAAGAAGGTGATTTTTCTGTGATTTTGTTCTACCGGTATATGAGTGTAGAGCCCTAGAGTACCTGTAGTCTGATCAAACTCTGGCAAGACCTTTCTCATGAAGATGATTCACTTTCTTTTATGGGATCCCATTTTAGGGCAACTACTTCTACTCTTTGAGGAAAAATCTCTCTGGGATTGAGTGCACTTATATTGTTTGTTGTCAAAATAAAGCCAAATCCTGCTTTATGCACTTGTGAATAGGGATAGATGAGTCTGCATGAAGAGACACTAGAAGTGGACTGTTTTACATAACTAGTACTGGTGTACCATATTCTGCATGACTCATGCTTTAGCTATCTGTAAATATTACATAGAATGCTACACAGAGGATGTAAGTGCTGGATGTTTTTTATTTTCTCCTTTTGTCAAATCTAGACAAACAGGTTTCCCACCCCCTCTTTCCCCACATCTGCAAGTTTGCTACCCCCAATATGTTGTGTGCATTAAGTATTTTCATCCCAAGACTATGTCTCACTTCATCTTTAGTCTGAAACCAGTTCCATGCTGTACTGACAAAAGACAAAAAGGCAAAATTTGCAAGTGGAGTTTCGATTTTTGTTCTAGGAGTTCTGAGAAAAAAACCCATGGAAGCAGTGACAATTCTTGTTTTTTTATGGCTTTTGGTTTGTAAGGATCAGGATTAAGGGGCGATCCAAACAGCTGGTGTTGAGCTATTCCATTTCCATTATGTGTGGGTTGTTGTGGTTGGATAGGTATGTGTATATGTGTGTGTGTGTGTGTGTGTGTGTGTGTATGTTTTAAAAAGGAAAACCAAGAACTATTATTTTTACAAAGAGGATTAATATTACCATTTAGTTTCTTCCTTGGAATAGAAATACTCACTATCTTGTCTTTCCCAGGAAGACTCATATTCCTGGTTCCTGAAACTGACACAGGATCATAAATTTAAGTAGCCTTCGAGAAAAGCACTTCTGCAGTGGATAGACTCATCATGCTGCCTGCAAAAAACATTAGATGAATAATCCTATCCTGAAGGCCATGTTGGTTACAAACTTTTCTGGGAGGTCTTGGTCATTTTTCATGAGAGGAAAGAACTAAACTTTGAGCCCATTTCTTGGTTGATAACATTCCTTACTTTCTTCTTCCTCACCCATAGAGTAGTTTCAACATCCCTTGGTGTTCCATGCATAGACCCAGCTTCTGCTTTTTGGCTCTTTGATATGTTATTTCATGCCTGGCCCAATGAGTAAGCTCTGGCAGAGGGTTCTGACCCATTAATCAGCCAGTAATAGGAAGTCTGAATGAGGTTAGAAGAAAGTCATAGGGTACTTTGGGAGAAAATTCCTCTTGTTACTAAGATTCAATAGAGTTGGGTCTTAAAAATCTTTCTTCTTGAAAGCATCTGATAACTGTATACAGTAAGAGCAATATTTTTTTTTAAAATGACTGAGTGAATAAGTTATTTTGACTGTTCTAAATAACCAAATTAATTATAAAGGACATATGAAGAAAGATTCTGTCTGCATCCAGAGAAGGAATTGATAAGAGAAATATGTATAGAATAATTTTACAAATGTATATATGTACATATATTTGTACATGTGAACATATATGTACACACATATACATATATATGGATAGGCAGAATTCCCTCTAAGTCAGCTTAAACTGATCAAAATGGTTCCTCATAGCTTATAAATTTTTAGTGTAAGCATGTACACTTCACAAACACTACAAATATCTATTGTTTTGCTGATTTTGGACATCAGAAAGTGATAGAAAAATGTTAAAAATGCAGATTAAACTTAAGAATGTGCCATGGGTTCATTTTCCCCATTTCTCCCTCTCCTGTCAGAGATCTGGTTCTTAAACATTTATCAGCATGTAAAGACATCCAAGTTTCTTTCTGACTAAATCTATCATGTGATCCTATGATATCTATCATATGATTCTATTATATGAGGCCATTTTATCTGACCAATAACATTCACATAAACTTCCTTGTACCTAATTCTGGATGTTTTAGTTTTATGAATGCAATCCTGTCACAGTAGTTTTGTAAGGGGCCATATTACACTTGTAACACACAATGAGTTTTCCATCATCTAAACTGTATGAACTGATTTTACTTTCATTTATTTATTCATTCATTCATTTATTTTATTTATTTAACTTTTAACATTCATTTTCACAAAATTTTGGGTTTCAAATTTTCTCCCCTTTTGTCCCCTCCCCCCACTCCAAAACACCAAGCATTCTAATTGCCCCTATCACCAATCTGCTCTCTCTTCTATCATCCCTCTCTGCCCTTGTCTCCATCTTCTCTTTTGTCCTATAAGGCCAAATAACTTTCTATACCCCTTTATCTGTCTTTCTTATTTCCTAGTGGCAAGAACAGTACTCGATAGTTATTCCTAAAACTTTGAGTTCCAACTTCTCTTCCTCCCTCCCTCCCCACCCCCTCCCTTTGGAAGGCAAGCAATTCAATATAGACCAAATCTGTGTAGTTTTGCAAACGACTTCCATAATAGTCGTGTTGTATAAGACTAACTATATTTCCCTCCATCCTATCCTGTCCCCCGTTACTTCTATTCTGTCTTTTGATCCTGTCCCTCCCTATGAGTGTTGACCTCAAGTTGCTCCCTCCTCCCCATGCCCTCCCTTCCATCCTTCCCCCCACCCTGCTTATCCCCTTATCCCCCACTTTCCTGTATTGTAAGATAAGTTTTCATACCAAAATGAGTGTGCATTTTATTCCTTCCTTTAGTGGAATGTGATGAGAGTAAACTTCATGTTTTTCTCTCACCTCCCCTTTCTTTCCCTCCACTAATAAGTCTTTTGCTTGCCTCTTTTATGAGAGATAATTTGCCCCATTCCATTTCTCCCTTTCTTCTCCCAATATATTTCTCTCTCACTGCTTGATTTCATTTTTTTAAAGATATGATCCAAACCTCTTCAATTCACCCTGTGCACTCTGTCTCTATGTGTGTGTGCATGTGCATGTGCATGTGTGTGTGTGTGATCCCACCCAGTACCCAGATACTGAATAGTTTCAAAAGTTACAAATATTGTCTTTCCATGTAGGAATGTAAACAGTTCAACTTCAGCAAGTCCCTTAAGACTTCTCTTTGCTGTTTACCTTTTCATGCTTCTCTTCATTCTTGTGTTTGAAAGTCAAATTTTCTCCTCACCTCTGGTCTTTCCATCAAGAATGCTTGAAAGTCCTCTATTTCATTGAAAGACCATTTTTTCCCCTGAAGTATTATACTCAGTTTTGCTGGGTAGGTGATTCTTGGTTTTAGTCCTAGTTCCTTTGACTTCTGGAATACCCTATTCCACGCCCTTCAATCCCGTAATGTCGAAGCTGCTAGATCTTGTGTTATCCTGATTGTATTTCCACAATATTTGAATTGTTTCTTTCTGGATGCTTGCAATATTTTCTCCTTGACCTGGGAACTCTGGAATTTGGCCACAATGTTCCTAGGAGTTTCTCTTTTTGGATCTCTTTCAGGTGGTGATCTGTGGATTCCTTGAATACTTATTTTGCCCTCTGGTTCTAGAATCTCAGGGCAGTTTTCCTTGATAATGTCATGAAAGATGATGTCTAGGCTCTTTTTTTGATCATGGCTTTCAGGTAGTCCCATAATTTTTAAATTGTCTCTCCTGGATCTATTTTCAGGTCAGTTGTTTTTCCAATGAGATATTTCACATTATCTTCCATTTTTTCATTCTTTTGTTTTTGTTTTGTGATTTCTTGGTTTCTCATAAAGTCATTGGCCTCCATCTGTTGCATTCTAATTTTGAAAGAACTATTTTGTTCATTGAGCTTTTGAACTTCCTTTTCCATTTGGCTAATTCTGCTTTTGAAAGCATTCTACTCCTCATTGGCTTTTTGAACCTCTTTTGCCAATTGAGTTAGCCTATTTCTCAAGGTGTTATTTTCCTCAGCATTTTTTTGGATCTCCTTTAGCAGGGTGCTGACCTGCTGTTCATGCTTTGACTGCATGTCTCTCATTTCTCTTCCCAGTTTTTCCTCCACCTCTCTAACTTGATTTTCAAAATCCTTTTTGAGCTCTTCCATGGCCTGAGCCCATTGAGTGGGCTGGGATACAGAAGCCTTGACTTCTGTGTCTTTTCCTGATGGTAAGCATTGTTCTTCCTCATCAGAAAGGAAGGGAGGAAATACCTGTTCACCAAGAAAGTAGCCTTCTATAGTCTTAATTTTTTTCCCTTTTCTGGGCATTTTCCCAGCCAGTGACTTGACTTCTGAATAATCTCTTCACACCCAATTGGCCTCCAGATCCACCCAGCTAGTGCTTGGGGTCTGAGATTCAAATGCTGCTTCCCAGCCTCAGGGCTTTGGGCTGGGGCAGGGCTGCTATTCAGTGTGAGATTAAGTTCAGGTGCTCAGGTGGGGGCAGGGCCACCTCACGGGGCTCAGTTCCCTCAGGGGGTTTATGCAGAAACCTTCAACAATGGATCCAGGCTCCTGCCTGCTTGGGGAGCCCTGGTCTGCTGCTGCCTCAGCTGCTGCCTTCCGAGGGGGCCCGAGCCACGGGGACACCCCACTCCCCTGTCAGCCACCCAAAAAGACTCTCTCACAGACCCTTGTCACCTGTGGGTGGAGGAATCCGTGCAGCTGCTGGAGATTCCATCCCTGAAGCCTGCTCAGATCTGCTCTTCTTGGTGCCATGCGGCCACGGCAGGGCTGGGCTCGGCTCCTGGTCCTGAGTGCGATGGACCTTTCACGTCAGATCTCTCTGGAACAGAAATCTCCTCCACTCCATTGTTCTGTGGCTTCTGCTGCTCCAGAATTTGTTGCTCCAGAATCTTTTTTACAGATATTTTATGGGCTGTGGGTTCAGAGCTAACGTATGTTCATCTTTCTACTCTGCCATCTTGGCTCCACCCCCTGATTTTACTTTTTTATAATGAAAAATTGTCTAGCCATGATTTTCTAACCCTGTACTTTGTTTCTGCATTTGATGTTTTGGAACCAAATGCAAGAATCAATTTCATCCCTGTTGATTTTTGTTATATTATATGTGACCCTTTGTTTCATCCACTTTATGCCCACTAACTGTGAGTATCTCCACCTCATTGATGATCTCATCAGTTCCCTTTAGTTCAATTCTTGTATTTATGTGGATGATTCAAAAATATATTTAACCAGATCTCATATTCAGTCCCACATCACTAACTGCCTTTTGGAGGTCTCAAATTAAATGTCTCATAAGTATCTCAAACACATTAAGTTTGAAGCAATACTTACTATTTTTCTTCCCAAACTTTAATCTCTTCACAGTTTTCCTATTACTACTAAGAACATTACCATCCTCCCAGCCAATCAGGCTCATAGCACATCAGTCTTGACTTTTTAGCATTCACCCCACATATCCAATTAATTTCCAAATCTTGTAATTTCTACCTTCACAGCATCTTTCATCTATATCTGCTTCTTTCTACTCATGCTACCACTACCCTACATCAAGCCCTCATCACCACTCTTACTTAGATTATTGAAATAGCTTTCTAACTGATGCCTTGCCTTAAAGCCTTCCAAAGCCGTTCACCATATAGCTTACAAAAATGATTTTTCTAAAGCATAGGTTTAAAGTAATTCATTACTTTACTCAATAAAGTCTAGTGGAACTTGTTCCACCTAGGAACAAATGCAGTGTCCTCTGTTTAGTATTTAGAGCTCCTTGTACTTTATTTTCTTCTTCCCTTTCCAGTCTTATACTTTATTCCTTTCCACATATCTTGCAATCCAGTCCCTCTGGCCTTGTTTCTGTTCCTCACTTGTGATATTCTCTCCCATCTCCATGCCTTTGTTATGATTATTCCTCATGCCTACTTACTATCACCTCTTAGCCTCCTTTGCTTCCTTCAAAACAACTCAAATTCCATCTTCTGGTAGAGCTTTCCCTCTGAGATTGCTTTCATTTACAGTGTATATACCTTGTTTGTAACCTCATTATTTGCATGCTTGTCCTCCCATTAGAATGTGACATCCTTTAGGGCAGAAACAGTATTTTGGTCTTTCTTTAAGGAAGTTCTTAGTAAATGTTGTTTGGTGGAATGACTATTGCTGTCAGTCATCTTGAGTCTATGATATCATACATCGTTTGCTAACTGGTCATGCTTTCCAAGCTTTCATATAAGTCAAATGATAAAAATGTTGAACAAAAAGTGTAAAGAATCGACATTGCTGGCTTCCACAGTTCCTCAGAGATTATTGAGAACAGTTCATTGACGTCATCCATGAATTCTTTTAGTATGTGATGGGGACTCCCTCTGGACATTTTTGGCAACAAGTGTGCTCAGGGTTGAAGGACTTGGAGTGTGGGGATCAGCAATCCCTAGTTCCTTGTGATAGCAGTGGGGGAGGGGACCCACAAAAGAGATTGGTTCACTGAGCCAGGAAGACCAGCCCACTCAGTCTTCTTTAAAAGGGGCAACTATGCTACTACAGTGTTCTCTCTTCCAATATGCTAAGAATATGAGGTGCATTTTTGTATTTCCCAATGTGTGTGTGTGTGTGTGTGTGTGTGTGTGTGCGTGTGTGTGTGTGTGTGTGTAGGGATGACTCTCCCTCTCTCTTGGAAACCTTTGGCAGTTGGTTATATCTGGCAGCTATCTCATGCATTCATCTGGTGACACTAAGTCAGGCTCTCAATGTCCTAGATGCCACATCTGCTTTGTGTTTCTCTAAACTTAGGTGACCACATGAAAATACTGAGATCTATGTTTCCAACTTTGGAAATAATCTTGTAAGTTCGAAAACTTGAGAACTCCTGGGTTCCTCAGGCAGAGCTAACTAGTAGCAGGAGGAGGTTCTTTTTTTTTTTCCCAACTCTTTCCCCCTCAGAGAATATTGATACCAACATAAGGAAGAATGTAAGCCCTCACCTGGCTTGCTGCAAGACATGGAACTTGAGGGGGTTGTTCAGATAGTACAAAACCTAGGTGGAGGGAGATAATTACCAAGTAGTCCTACAAGGTGTTTTATGCTGTGATGTTTTAAAGTATCAATCCCTTGAGAGCACATAAAAGCAGTGATGGATGACTTTTCCTTTCATTAATAGGTCCATGTGACCTGACTGAGTCACATGGAGCCTGTGGTGGGAAGAGCTTGCTGAATAGGTGGAACAGGAAGAGGTGGAGCTAGAGCAGAGCTGAGAGGAAATTTGATCATGAGAGCAGTCAGAACTAGGAAGGATGCAGACAAGCAGGCAGCTGGATGACATGGGTGAAGAGCTTGTTTGTGATTTATTTAATAGATCTGGTTTGTGGGAAGCCTAGCAGGGGGAAGGCTGGGTATGGTGTTGTCCTCTTCCTTTTTATTGTGTATAGATTATTATGGATTTGGCTTTCTGGTGTCTGAATGTTTTGGTTCTGTTTTTCATAGGGAGAGTCTGTTGTATTTTGTGATTCAGAATTGTATTGGGATATGGCTGTCATAGGCACTGTCAACATTGCGTTGATGCTACACTGTATCATGTTTTATTATTTTTCAATGCACTCTTATGAGTATTTTTGTTTCAATCAATTTTTGTGTTTGGAGGAAATAACTATCTTATACTTGATCTTTGTACATTGTACATTGACTACCTTCTGTATCCTTTGGGGGAGACTCAAAACATGAGTCAAACCTAAGTTTTAACTGACTTTCCCTGTGGCTCTGAGGTGGGGTTCATGAAGATATGAGAAAGAGCCTGATTTCTCTCTTTAGGGATCAAATTCCCCAAGACTGAAGCTGGTACTTCCTTAAGCCCAGAGTATAGGCAACTTGATGGGCCATGAGTTATTTTATTGTTTCCAATGTTATTTGTTTGGACCAAGATACTGGTTGTGTTCTTATCACTTCCTTGCCCTTTTTGTCTTAATTTTCCCTTTTTGTCTTAATTTGCCCTTCAACAAGCCTTCCCTTTGTTTTCTAGCCTGAAGCTCATTTTCCTTGATAGAGAAGAAAAAGAAAAATCAGAGTTAAGCAGAATTCAGCTTTCTGCTCATTTTACACTTACTGCCCCGAATAACAGCCATTGCACTCACCTTTTTTTTCCCAAACCACTTTTTATTATTTTTTTTTATTTTTAGCAGTTTGTAAATCTTAATTAATTCTGGGATTTGGCCTTCTAGGTATTATTCTGATGTTTCATAGGATTTAAAGCTGGAAGATAATTTAGTGGCTATCTATAATAGCAGTTCATTTTGCTGATGAGGCCCAGAAAGGTGATGACTTATCTAAGGTCAGGAAGTGAGAAAATAGTGAATCTAGGATTTGAACAAGGGTTTCCTAACTCTAAATACTGTGTTCTTTTGGAGCAGCTAAGTGGCGCTGTGGATAGACTTGAGTGAAGATTATGTCTCACATATTAATAACCCACTAATAGCAGGGATCCGGGGTTCCCCTCTCTTCCTATTTCCTCATTCTTTACCAGGCCAAATCATCCTACAAAGAACTAAACTGATGGTAAGATTGGATGCACCATTGTTCTCAATCTTTTTAGAGACCCCAACAAATTGGGGAAGCTTAGTTCTGATTGAAGAGTAAAAAGAATCTAATTTTGGTAAATTCTCACCCATTGTGTTCTATTTAGGCAAGGTTGAGAGGGAGTAGATCCATTGTCTAGATGAGGGGTGGGGAACCTTTGACCAGGAGGCCACATGTGGCCCTTTAGGTCCTCAAGTGCAGTCCTTTGACTGAATCCAAACTTGGGACCTAGAGGGTCACACATGGTCTCAAGGTCACAGGTTCCCCACCCATGTTCTAGATTGTCTGAGACTGGGTGTGTTCTGGGTAAAGAGGAGTAAGAGCAATATAATCTAAGGCATGTCCCCCAGACCATCATTGGAAACCACCCCCGCCCTCATTATAATATTCATTCTCTCATTAATTTTTAACCAGAGTTGATTACTATCTGTCAGGAACATCCACTCTTCCAAGGGAATATGTGCAACGAGAAGCTTCTGTGATTCATCTTTTTGTTTACAAGAGAAAGTCAAGTGGCCATCCTTTTACTAATTATTCATTAACCATAATTAATAAAATGATAAATTACTCAGAAACTTTCTTTTGACTTTTTTATAAGTCACAGAGTGCTGGGCCTGTAGTCAAGAAGATGAGTCTTTCTGAGTTCAAATTTGGCCTCAGAAACTTACTATCTGTATGACCCTGGGTAAGCCACTTAACCCTGTTTGCTTCAGTTTCCTCATATATAAAATGAGTTGGAGAAGTAAATGCAAAGTCCAATAAAAATATAAATGGAGTCATAAAGAGTCAGATATGACTGATATAACTCAACAACAAGAAAATGTTCTTTTTGATATAGCACACAATCTCTGACATTTTGTTTTTTGGTGCGTTTTCTTGTATTCTTCAATTTTATAATTTTTAATATGACCAATAAAAAACCAAATTAGTAAGAAAGCATGCTGTTTAGTCTCATTTACATCTCTAGAGATTACTCAATTGAAAAAAAATCAAGATCAGTGGAGGGACAGAGTCAAGATGGCAGAGTAGAAGGATAGACCTGCTCTAGTTCTCCCTCATAGCCCTTAAAATACCTGTAAAAATGACTCTAAACAAATTCTAGAGCAGCAGAAGCCATGAAATGACAGAGTGAAACAGATTTCCAGTCTAAGACATCTTAGAAGGCTTTATCACACCAGGCTTGAAGCAGAGCGCAACCCTGTGTGGGTTGTGTGAAAGAGACAAGACTGGTACAAGCTTCAGGATGCTGAATCATGGGTAGCCGCCGTGGTTTCCAGATTGCACAGCCCACAAACACTAAAGACACCTTCAAAGGTCAGTAAGAAAGCTCTTTCACCTGGGTGAGAGGGGAGTGTAGTCAGACCCCAGCCCCAGTTCCAGGGCAACAACAGCCACTGCAGCATCAGCATCCACTTTTGGAGCCCTTGGCCTAATGACCTTGGGGGAATCCAGTGGCTCATCTGGGTCTCAGTCCTGAGAGGGGTTCCTGGAATGAGGAGGGGCACAGGCATGCTAGAGCTGGTGGCAGCTGTGGAGAGGGAATCCTACCCACAGTTCCAGGGCAGAAAAGAATGCTTGTTGTTTCTCACAGATCAGAACTCAGGCCAGGAGAGGAGTAAACTCCTCTTCCTTGACTGTGCCACCTTGGAAGAACTGAGAACTTACAGGCCCCTAGTGATATCTCAGAGAACAGCTGCATGAAACCTCTGAAGCCTAGGGTAGTATAACTTCCACTTAACAAAGGATTCAAAAGTCAAATAACTGACTGGGAAAATGCCCCAAAACGGGGAAAAATAAGACTATAGAAGGTTACTTTCTTGGTGAAAAGGTATTTTCTTCCATCCTCTTGGATGAGGTCAAGCAAAGCATGCAATCAGAGGAAGACAGCAAGGTCAAAGCTCCTACATCCAAAGCCTCCAAATATGCAATGTTCTCAGGCCAGAAAAGAGCTCAAAAAGGATTTTGCAAATCAAGTAAGAGAGGTGGAGAGAAAAATTGGGTAAAGAAATGAGAGTGATGCAAGAAAATCATGAAACATGAGTCAACTGCTTGCTAAAGGAGACCCAAAAAAATGCTGAAGAAAATAACACTTTTAAAAATAGACTAACTGAACTGGCAAAAGAGGTCCCAAAAGCCAGTGAGAAGAAGAATGCTTTCAAAAGCAGAATTGGCCAAATGGAAAAGGAGGTTCAAAAGCTCACTGAAGAAAATAGTTCTTTAAAAATTAGAATGGAGCAGATGGAAGTTAATGACTTTATAAGAAGCCAAGTAATTATAAAACAAAACCAAAAGAATGAAAAATAGAAGACAATGTGAAATATCTCATTGGAAAAACAACTGACCTGGAAAATATATCCAGGAGAGATAATTTAAAAATTATTGGTCTACCTGAAAACCATGATCCAAAAAAGAGCCTAGACATCATCTTCCAAGTAATTATCAAAAAGGTAAAATAGAAATGGAAAGCATTCACTGATCACCCCCTGAAGAGATCTTCAAAGGAAAATTCCTAGGAATATTGTAGCCAAATTCCAGAGTTCACAGGTCCAGGAGAAAGTATTATAAGCTCCCAGAAAGAAACCATTCAAGTATTGTGGAAACACAATTAGAATAATACAGGATTTGGCAGCTTCTATATTAAGGGATCAAAGGGCTTGGAATATGATATTCCGGAAGTCAAAGAAACTGGGATTAAAACCAAGAATCACATACACAACAAAACTGAGTATAATACTTCAAGGGGAAAAATAGTCATTCAATGATATAGAGGACTTTGGAGTGTTCTTGTTGAAAAGATCAGAGCTGAATAGAAAATTTGACTTTCAAATACAAGAATCAAGAGAAACTTGAAGAGGTAAACTAGAAAGAGAAATCATAAGGGACTTAATAAAGTTGTACTGTTTACATTTCTACATGGAAAGATGTTATTTGTAATTCATGAGATCTTTTTCAGTATTATGGTAATTAGAGGGAATACATATATATATATGTATATATATGTATATATGTAGGTGTGTATGGGCATGCATGTATGTGGATATTATATATGTGTAGATATGTATATGTACAAAGATGTATGTGTGCATATTTATATATGTGTATATATGTGTGTGTATGTGTGTGTATATGTATATACATACATACATACTTAGACAGAGGACCCAGGGTGAGCTGAATATGAAGGGAGAATACCTAAAAAGTAAAATTTACTGTTGAGTGAAATGTACTAGGAGTAAGAGAAAGGGAGAGATGAAAGGAAATAAGTCAGCCTTACTGTCATGGTATTTGGCTTAAGGAGGGAATAACACACACTCAATTTGATATGGAAATCTATTTTACCCTGCAAGAAGGCAGCAGAAAGGGATATGACAGAGAAGACAATAGGAGAGACAGCAAATTGAGGAAAGGGATAGTCAGAAGCAAACATTATTGTGAGAGGGCTGGTCAGGGGAGAGAGTGGAATAAATGGAGGATAGGAAAGAATAGAGGGAAATGTGGTTAGTTTTTCGCAACATAACTATTATGAAAGCATTTTGCATGGCTACATATGTGTTACCTATGTTGAATTGCTTGTTTTCTCAGTGAGGGTGGGTGGGGAGGGAGGAATGGAGACAATATGGAACTCAAAGCTTTAATAATGAATGTTAAAATTATTTTAACATGCAACTGGAAAAAAGATGTACAGGCAATGGGGTATAGAAATCTATTTTGTCATATAGGATAATAGAGGGGAGGAGGATAGAAGAAGAGGGAGTAATGGAAGGGGAAACAGATTGCAGGAGGGAATGGATGAGGTGCATGCTATCCTGGAGTGGGTGGTGGGGAAAGAAGGGGAGAAAATTTGGAATTCAAATTCTTGTGCAAGTAAATGTTTATGACTGAAAAATAAATCAATTATATATTTTTTAAAAAAGAAAAAATCAAGATCACTGGAGATTATATTGATAGAATTTTCTTTTTGAAAGTCTCTCATTCTTAGTAGAATGTTTTCCTTTTTATAGTTTTAGGTTAGTATTAGTTCTCTATATTATTAACAAAATCCTATAAGAACAGATAGAAAGATAAAATCCATTCAAAATAATGATAGAACATATGAAATATTTAAGATTCTGCCTACCAAGGCACCCAAGAATTACATAAACCAACTTCAAAACACTCTTTACAGAAATAAAAATAGACCTGGATAAGTGGAGAGATATTAAGTGCTCATTGCTGGTCTGGGCCAGTAACACAAAAATGATGGTGCCAACTAAATTAATATAGTTAGTCGGTGCCACATCAATCATGATACCATAGGATTATTTTATCTGGGTAGAAAAAATATCAAAATTCAATTGGAGGAAAAAAGGTCAAGAATCTCAGGGGTAAAAATAAGGCAGAAGGGAATGATGCCTCATGGTCCCAGATTATAAACTATACATATTGAGGTGCTCCATATATAATAAATAAGTATTTTCTCAATACCCGCCACTATGAGGGATACCATGAAGAATGTCAGAGGAATAAGAATTCAGTTTCCAGTATTTACTGAACAAGAGGAGTTTTGCAATGACATGTCAAGAATGTACTATATTTGTGATTTTGCCCATATTAAGTATCTGGTATTAATCTTTGAATTTCATGTTATTCTCCCTTCTAAAAGGGGAGATAAAAAGATAGGAAAGTTCCTTTACACTCTAGCTTGTTAGAGAATATGTGTTCCTTGAGTGGATAAGAAAGCTTCAATAAGAATTTTTTTTAAAGAAGGTTGTGAGGGGAGTTGTAAGCTATGCTGTAACCATAAGGAGAATTTATTCCTTATTAAAAATAGAGGTCAATTAGTCGAATAGTATACAAAATACAGAAACAGACTAATGTAATAGCCTGGTGTTTGATAAACCCAAATACTGTAAACACTGGGACAAAGACTCACTATTCAACAAAAACTTCTGGAAAAATTGGAAAGCTGTCTTGTGGAAATTAGGTTTAGATTGATATTTCAAATGAAGTATGCATATTCTACAAAAGTCCCAAAAGGATAGATGACAGATATAAAAACTCAAATCATCAACAAATTAGAGAAGTTAGGAAGGAAATTATCTCTCTACACAGAGAGAAGGACTTCTAAATTCTAGATTCTATATCTATGGAAGAGTTTATGTCCAGACAGGGACTAGAGAGTATCATAGAAGATTAAGCAGTTATGATTGCATAAAAATGAAACATCTTTAGACAATATGAGTGATATTAAAATTTAAGGTTAATTAGTTTTCTGGGATAAAATATTTAGAGCAAGCTTCTCTGATAACAAAATCTGACATGGACAACATATAAGGAACTGATTCAAGTATATAGTAACATTAGCTATTATCCAATAGCCAAATGGTCAAATGATATGGACAGGCATTTCTCAAGGAAAGAAATCTGAGATATTAATGAATATATAAAAATTCTCCAAACACTAATGTTTAAAGAAATATAAATTAAAAGAACTATGAAACTCCAACTCACCTATCAAACTGTCAAATAATAAAAGAGGAAAATGAGCAAACAGGTACATTAGTATGTTGTTGGTGGCACTATGAATTGACCCAATCATTTTTCTAAGCATTTTAGAGCTATGCTCAAAGAATCACTCTACTTCCTGACTCAGACATACCTCTAATAGGCTTAAACTACAAAGAGATCTCATCTGATGGTAACTGTAGATTCATATTGCCATTCACGGAGGCATAGGAAGCTGCTTTTTCCTCAGAGGATTTAGCTCTCCCCTCTATAAGAGGGGGCCTCACACCAAATATTCAGCAGTGACTGTTCAGAACACCTTACTCTTCCTTTCCTAGATCACATTCGTCTACCCTCCACTTTCTTGAGAAAGTTAGAATTCTCCTCGATGTCATCACTCCTCTTTGAGAATGAACACCAACAAGGGTTCTGCATGAGGGCTCTACAAGGAGAGAAGGACTTCTAGAGCAGGTGATAATAGGCCCAGCCCAAGCCTCTGTGGCTCAGTTTTGTTTTAAGTTTTATTGGCTTAGAATCAGAGTAAATGACAATTGTTTTTTCTGCTGATCAGAAAATCTGAAGGTCTTTCTGCCTCGTATTGATATCTTTTGGGATGCTAAATTTGGCCATCTTACCTGTGATAATGATCGTATTTTTAAAAATGCTCCAAACACTGCTTTTTAGAGAAATGCAAATTTAAAGAACTATGAAACTCCAACTCACATTTATCAAATTGGCTTACTTATCTGTAGCGCCAATGTAATATTTATTCACAGTGCCAACAGTGGTTATAATTATGCCAGCACAGTTCTGAATCACAAAATATAACAGACTCTCCACATGGAAGATAGAACCAAAAAATTTATTCAAACCCCAGAAAGCCACATCCCCAATTCAGAAAGCCACATCTATCATAGTAACAAAGAAAAACATCATAGGAACCAAGAAGTCTACACACATTATCAGGTCTTCTCATAAATGAAAACCCTCAAGCAAAATGTTCTTCTTTCACTCACAGTCAGCTGCCTGCTTCTTCCCTCTCTCCCAGATTTGATTAGTCTACTTCCTCTCAGCTCTGCTCCAGCTCCACCTCTTCCTGTTCCACCCTCTCTGCTCCACAGTTTCTTGTTCCACCCATTCAGCAAGCTCCTCTCACCACAGGCTTCATGGGACTCAGTCATGTGACTTAGGCTTCCATGTGACTTAAGTAGGTCACATAGGCCTCTTAAAGAATGGGAGAGATTTTCCCATTCCGTTAAAAATACATTAATTCCATTAAAACACATTAATGATACATTCAGCCCCAAGACTTTTCATATCCATTATATAGATCAATGGGGCAGCTGGTATCAACAGAACTTTACAATGTGTATAGTCAAGACAATACAAAATAAACACATAAAACAATATCTTAGGATGAGGCTTGAGTGTAAGCAACCTATCATTCCCTGATAGGATGAATGAGGCCCCAGATCCCTTGGGGTAAGGGGTGAACATCTCTTTTTCCATAGCTACTTTCTGCTGAAATTGGATATAGAACTGTGCCTGTCCCAAGGGGTCCCATTCGAGGAGTCAGTTCTTCAGTCTGCATCCAGAACTTGATTGATGCCAGGACCAGGGATGACACAGCACATCAGACAGTGGGTGACATTTGGCTTGAATGGTCAGGCATCTACAGCTGGAGAAGATTAAGCCTAAAGGAAACAAATCGGGCTCACAGGTGAACAGGCAAAAAGGTGAAACAGGCAAAAAGCCAAAAGAAACATGGAGACAATAACCAGAAGCAGGGTAGATATAGGGTCAGTCATGCTTCTGGAGTTCATGAACCCACTATCATAGCCTCATTCGCTGTTCACTATTTTCTAATTTGCAACTTTGGGATCATCATTCTGGCCAGAGGTATATTTTCTTTAATCTGAGCTGGGGCCTGGTCAATTTTCTATTCTCCCTGCAAGTGTGATGACCTTGGATACTGTATTTTTGGAGATTCTGTAGGGGTAGTTATTTCTCTGCTCAGTCTAATATCAAGCCCCCTTTCTCTGTAAATTTTGTATAGTTCATTAGTTGGAATGCCATTTATTCTTCCAAAATCTGCACCTACTCTCAATAGAACAGTAAACAATTCTTTCCTTGTCTGTCTATTCTGACTTTGAATCCACTGGCTATTTACTCTTCTCTCTTGATGAAATTTATCTTTTTCACTGATTCTCACCATCCAAGATACCATCGATTATCCCTTCCTTTGGGTGAACCAACTCAAAATATCTCTGACTTCTTGGTGACTAAAACCGTCAATAACCTCCCCAAACACTATTGGGGGGTGGGGGGCTTGATTCTCCTGCTTCCTTTTTAGTATTGGATGGACCTTAGCCTCCTCATCTAACTTCGTTTCATTCTCCTCCCACGCATCCTTCTGGCAAGTATTTGGGCCCCAATTAAGCTCAGCCTGTGCAAGGACTTGCATGCACCTTGATCTTGTTACTTTTTTTTTGCTTCTTTTGGTGAGCTAAATTGATATCTTTTTCTTCTACCACCTGAAAAACTTTCTAGTTGCTCTTCTAAAGGAGAATTTAAATGCTGCAGTATAAAAAGCTTCTCATGCAAACCAGCCAACTCGCTTTCCATTTGAGCTTTCTCTTCCGGCAACTTGTCTCTGCTTTTACACATAAGGCGATAACTTGTTAGCAAGGCCCAGCCTCTCCTACACACCCCTATCAGTTCTTTCCTCAGTTCTATTGGTATTCCTTGCAAACTCTTTCCAAATCTCTGGGTACTCCCTTCTGTAGCCTCGATTCCCAGTTTTCACAGAGCCCTGTGCTTTTAGCCCATTCTCTTGCTATGGAGGAATAAGGTAAATCCTCCCATCTTGGGATATCCATTTTTCTCTCTCTAAAGCTTTTCTGTCTCCAAATAGAAGTCTGATATTTTGCAATCCCATCTTTATCACCAAATGTAGCATGAATGTGATATTCACAGTGCCTATGGCAGCTATGAATATGCCATGACATTTCTCAATTGTAAAATATGACAGACTCTCCACATGGAAGACATAATCAGAACATTTTTTCAAACTCCAGAAAGCCACATAGTAACAACGAAATCCATCATAATAATCAAGAAGTCTATCCACATCATCAGGTCTTCCCACAAATGAACACCCTCAAGCAAAATGCCCTTGTCTCACCCACAACTGACTGCCTGCTTCCTCTCTCTCCCAGATCTGACTAGTGTACTTCCTTTCAGCTCTGCTCCAGCTGCACCTCTTCCTGTTCCATCCTTCCTGCTCCACCCCTTTCTGTTCCACCTGTTCAGCAAGCTCCTCTCACCACATGCTTCATGTGACTCAAACTCATGTAACTTAGACTACCATATGACTTAAGCAGGTCACATATGCCTATTAATGGATGGAAAAGATCTTCCCATTCCAGTAAAATGCATTAATTCCACTAAAAATATATTAACAATACACTATCCCTTAGTCATTGAATGAATGCAGCCTTAGACAAACGGACACTTGGGAAAGACCTTAATTTAGAAAGGTCAAAGTCATCCCTGCATACTAGGCCATCATCAGTCATCTTGACTTTTGTCTCGTCCCTGGATTTAGATGACTTTGGAGGAGAGAATGAGGCTCATGGATTTACATAGCTACATCTCACTTAAATCCATTTCAAGCATAAGTCAAGACATCATGCTTGGGATGTCTTTTGTCCTCTTTGAGAATTAAAGATGAACAGCAATAAATACTCTTCTCTGCATCTTTTCATCCTTTTTTTTTAATTTGGCTGTTAAAAGTCTTCTAATCATTCAACAAAAAGTTAATTGTCCCTGATGAACTGGACTATAGAAAAACATGCTTCCTGCAATTTTGTCTTCTTTATGAGAAGGTAGAGTAGCCTGCTATTTTCACATTAATAGCTATTACTCAGCATGGTAGATTCATAAATCTATTGCTTTCTTGATGGATCACAACAAAATTCTCTTTATTCTGTATGCTTCTTGGAAGCTAAATATCCATTTCTTTGTCATTCTTCATGTCACTTCTCACCTCTCATGGTGGCAAATACTTGGCATGGTAGAGTAATAAATATGGTACATACCTGACAGATTGCTGCAAAGTTTCCTGGCTTCCTTGGATGATGGCTGTGAAGACTTGCCTGGAAGCAGAAATGGTGGTCTGGGAATTCCTGTTACTCATAGGATTCTTATACTTATCTGTCCATTGGTGACTATTCTCATCAGCATTTATTGTTGTTGTTGGACCTTTGCCCCACAATGATGTGTTGGACCCCTTCTCCCTTCAGTGAATGACTTGAAGCAGATGTAACAGTTTGGGGAAGAGTACTATTTCCAAGACTCTTGAGTTCAGGATACTGAGGCATCTCCATCAGGGTCCAAGGGAAGATAGTGGTCAAGCTGGTAATTATGATGGTTCAACTTGCCATCACAAGCTGCCTTCTTTGTCCTCTTCAGGATTTCTTGCTGCTTTAGGAAGGTTGACTCACTTGCCCTGTGAGTTGCAGTGAGTTGGAAGTTGGTGGGATGACTGGCCTCTTCCTTAACTAGGGAGGTACTTCCCCAGATGATGGTTCGAGGGCTGACATGCATGTATGTAGTGAATGCATAAAATGAAATTTTAAAAGAAATATTTCTCTGTTTTATTCAGTGAAACCAGTGCCAGAGCTAGTGCTTTGTGCTATTTCAATGTGGGACTTGTTAATTACAGTCTCCTACTTTAGGCACTATGTGATGGGGAGAATGACAAATCATGGCCTAAGAAAACACAGGCCCATATGGCCAACCATCTGCACTGCCCTCCAACAGGTCTTGCTCAGCTGCAGCTGCAATTGTGTGTATAACCTCACTATGGGGATGCAGGAGGTTGTTGAACTAGCAGGAGTTCATTTTTGCTGTCTAAGGGGAATTCTTTGACGTATTCTGGCTGCTTTCCACTCCAGGTGACAACCATTGAAATATAGCAGGCAGTCCTATGGCTATGAAAACGGTCTCCATGTAGCTTTCTATGTGTCTTTCCTGTATTTGGCTTTGGTACACATTTGTTTGTCATGACTAAATGAGTTAACATATGCAAAGTGCTTTGCAAAACTTAAAGGTTCATATAAATGCTAGCTATCATCATCACGATTATTTTAAAACTCCTAAGGGCAAGTTAATTTCTAACCATCTTGTTTAATTCTCATTTTCTTTTGAGTTTTTGGGGAAATTGATTGCCAAGAACTCAAGACTATTTCAAAAATGCAACTGATGTAAGCATGTAGTTGAACCAGTGGAGTTGAATTGGTAACCACTGTCACTAGAGAGGGTTAACTTGCTCTTTTATTCAGTTTAGTTATATTTGATTCAACTAGGACTAGTTAAGACACCTGCTGCCTGTATGATAGAGAGATAGCACAGTACAGATAAAAAAAAAAATGGCCTTGAAACTAAGATGACCTGGGTTCCAGTCTTGCTTCTGACAGGAACTGGTTGTATGACCAGAGGTAAGTTATTTAACATCTCATTGTCCCACGTAACTCTATAAGACTATCAGTTGTGTGATATGTTCTAAGTATAGGGACTTTCTTCATGAAGAAGTTGCCAACACTGATGAAATCAAGGACCTGGACCAAAACATTGCTTAAATAAATGACTCCCAGCTATGAAGTTACTTATTCTGCTTATCACCCATTCCAGACCACTGCTGGTGCAGGTTTTTGGCTAAAAGTATTCTGACTTTATTTACAATGACAAGAACTTTTATTCAGATGGCCTCAATTTCAATCAATCAATCAACAATTATTTATTAAGTATCCATTATGTGCCTAGGCATACAAATACAACGAAGCTTACATCCTAATGCGATAAACAAGTACACACATTCAAGTATGTGTATATGTATATGTGTATATATACATGCAAGCATATCTATATATATACAGTGTATATTATTATGTATCCATAATATATGTAAATCTATGCAAAGTCATGGATAGGAGGCAGTTTAAAAGGGAAGGCACCAGCAGTTGCGGTGAAATCAGTGAAGTCTTCATGTAGAAAGTACAATTTAAGCTGTGTTTTGTAAGGAGATAAGGACTGTAGGAAGCAGAGTTGGGGAGAGAAGACATTTCAGGCATTCCAGTGCAAAGGCACAGAGGAAGAAGGACAGATTGATTGGATTGCAGAGTATGGGACCAGAAATGATATCAAACAAGGGAAGAAACCTAAGTTAGGACCAAGGATGTAAAGGACTTTAAAAATCAAAGGAATTTATCTTTGATCATAGAAGCCAAGAAGCATATTCTGATACTCAGGTGGCATGTATAGATCTGCACAGAGATAATAGTTATGCCCATGCAAACTTATGTGTTGACCAAGAGAGAGTACAGAGGAACAAGAGAAGAAGGTCCAAGGCAGAAACTTGGGAACACTCACCATTAGAGGTGTGGCATGAAGGATGACCTAGCAATAGAGACTGAGAAGAAGTAGTACTATAGGAGGAGAACCAGGAAAAAACAGCATCACAGAAGTCTGGACAGGAGAGATCATCCAGAAATGGTCAGCTCTATCCAATACAATAGAAAGACTGAGAAAGATGAGACCTGAGAAAAGATTATTAGTTTTGGCCATTAAGAAGTTATTAGAAACTTTAAAGAGAGAAGTTTCAGTTGAGTTCTGTGAGGTCAGGAGGCAGACTACAAAGGGTTAAGGAATAAGTGAAAAGAGAGTAAGTAGAGGCATTGAGTATAGATGACTTTTTAAAGCATTTTGGCTAAGAGACAGGATACAGGGTGATCAGTTGAAGAGAAAGTGGGAAATGAAATAAGGAGACTAGACAGCAATCAGAGAATTCCCTTACTAAAATAAGGGCACAATTGAAGTTACATAGTTGGATACCATGAATTTATAATGTATCCAGTCAGACTGGTTGGGGTTCCTCCTCTAGTTCTATTGAGTAGCTTTGGTGTAGCAGCAGAGGTGTCCAATGATAAGAATAATTCAGAAAGGGACTTTGGCAAGGCATGAGTGGTGACGGGAGAAGAGGGCAAATATCACGAGTAAAGGAGAATGTGGAGTTGAACTGGTTAATTATGAGATCAACATTAGAAAGAGAGGTAAGTAGGAAAGCTAAAATGGAGTGCAGGCAGCAACTCAGTTAACTATCCTAACATTCCCCTCCAACTTAAAAAATACCTTAAATCAGATTCTGGAGTGGCAGAGCCAACAAAAGAGCATGATGAGATATTTTTTCCAGCCTAAGACAATTTAGGAGGTCAGCAGGAGAGGTCTGTGACACTAAGTTGAAAGCTGGCCTGGAGTAGCCTGGAGCCCACATGATAGTAACACCAACAGCACACCTTAGAGGTAGCTGAGAAATTGGCAGAAGTAACTACAGGAGCTTTTAGCCCACAGATAGTAAAGGGGTTGGACAACTGGTCAGAAACAGATCATAAGGAACTCTTTTCTGGCAGTGGGGGATAGGACCTTGTTGCATTGTCCATACATAGTTCCAGGCTGAACAGGAGTACCTAGTACTCATAGCTAAAGGGTAGCAGGAGCCCTAGTTACAGCTCCAGGTTGGAGAAGAGTCCTTGTGGTTGCTCTCAAGGGAGCACAGACCTGTTTTAGTTTCAAGGCAAAAAGGAGCATTAGCACTTATGGCTGCAGTACAGAAGGTCTGTGTCTGGGCAAAGGCAAGAGCACAGGCTAGGAGAGCAATGACCATACCACTTCATAGATAATACTACTTTGGAAGTATCAAAAACTTTCAGACTCCTAAAACTGCCTCTGAAAATGGCAGCACACAAACACACACACACACACACACAAAATAACTTGAAGCCTGGGATTGTGTCCTCCCCACCCAAGGAGCAGAGCCTAACTTTAACATAAAATTTAAAAGGTAAGAAAAAATTAGAAGTCAAGAAACAGTCTGGAAAAAAATGAGCAAACAATAAAAAAGAACCTGAATAGAAGAAACTACTATGATAACAGGCAAGATTGAAACGTAAACTCAGAAGACAATGATATCAAAATAACCACAAGAAAAGGCTCAAAAAATGTGAATCAGACAAAAGCGCAACAAGAATTCCTGAAAAAGTTGAAAAAGAATTATAAAACCAAGTTAGAGAGATAGAGGAAAAATAAATGAGAGTGATATAAGAAAATTATGAAAACAGAGTCAATGATTTTTAAAAGAGGCATGAAAATATTGAAGAAAACAAGACTTTAAAAAGCAGAATTGGGCCACTGGGCACGAAGACTCTATGAGACATTAAGAAACAACAAAAGACTGAAAAATAGAAGAAAATGTGAAATATATCATTGGAAAAACAATTGACTAGAAAAATAGATTGAGGTGCAATAATTTAGGAATTATTGGACTACTTGAAAACCACAATAAAAATAGCCAATATATCATATTTAAAGACATTATAAAGGAAAACTTCCTCAAATATCCAAGAAAAATAGAATAAAATAAAAAGTGAAAAAAAAATCACTAATCACCTACAAAAAGAGATCTCCAAATGAAAACTCAAGGAATATTATAGCCAAATTCCAGAGCTCCCATGTCAAAGGAAAATATTGTAAGCAACCAGGAAGAAACAACTGAAATGTCATAGATCCACAGTCATGTGTGGCAGCTTCCATGTAAATGTAGCAGAGGGCTTGGAATGTCATATTCTGGAAGGCAAAGGAGCTATGATTGCAACCAAAAATAATACACACACACACACACACACACACACACACAGAGCAAAACTAAGTATATTCCTTCAAGGAAAAAATGGATATTTGATGAGGTAGAGGATTTCCAGACATTCTTGATGAAAAGACCAGAGCTAAATAGAAAATTTGACATTTAAAGACAAGACTCAAGAGAAACATAAAAAAAAAAAAAACATGAAAGAGAAATCATAAGGGACTGAATATGGTTAAGCATTTCTATGTGGAAAGATGATACTTCTAACTCCTAAGAACTTTATCATTATTAGAGCAGTTAGAAGGATTATACAAAGATATTGGGCATATCTGAGTTGACTATGATAGACTGACATAAAAAAATAAGGGTCAAGGGGAAATGATGCACTGAGAGAAGGAGGAAGGGAGAGGAAGAACAAGGGAAATTGTCTCACGTAAACGAAGTGCACAAACAAATGGAGAGGGAAATGGAGGGAGGGTGGGCAATGCTTGAACCTCACCTTCATTGGAATTGTTTCAGAGGAAATAATATTCACTCTCAGCTGAATATAGACGTCTACCTTACTCAACAGAGAAGGATAGGAAATGGATAAAAGAAAGGGAGAGGTGATAGAAATGAGTGTGAATTAAGGAAGGAAAATACTTTTGAGGAGGTACAGGATAAAAAGATAGAAAGAAGGATAAATCATAGGTAGTAGAATGGAGGGAAATACACAGTAATCCTAATTGTAAATCGGATCAACTCACCCACAAAACAGAAACATCAGAATGTACGAGAAGAGAAAATGTAACAATACACAGTTTAAAAGTAACACACTTGAAACAGAAAGACACAGAGAGTAAAAATAAAGGGCCAGAGCAGAATATATCTTGGTTCAGCTGAGGAAGGCAGGGATAGGAATCACGATCTCAGGCAAAGCAAAAGCAAAAATAGACCTAATTAGAAGAGATAATCAGGAAAACTACATTTTACTAAAAAGTACCATTGACAATAAAGTAATATGAACACTAGGCATATATTCACCAAATGGCATAGCATTCTAGAGAGCAGCTATGATCTGGCTGAATGGAGATTTTTCATGGTGGTAATTTCAAAGGAGAAGTTGCTGAGTGATGGTCAAAATGACAATGGGAAGAAGGAAGTATTCTGATTCCTTGCCAGGACCAGGATATCAGGGATGTGAGTGAAGGCGCAACCAGTGATGGAGATGATGGTCAAGAATACATTGTTATCAAAGAGGACCCAGGTCTCAGTGATGTCTAGTAAATGGAAGGAACATAAGAGATTGATGTTAGAGCAAAGAGAAACTTGTATACTATGGAACAGGAATTCCAAAAGGGGACAGTAGAAGTATTGGGCAGTTAGAGTGGGACATACATGAGGTAGGATTGAGGAAAATGAGGATAAAGGCATTGTTTGGGTTAGTGGCAGTTTTCTTTTATGTGATTGGTGATTAATTAACAGGCATAGGAAGAAGGACAAGTGGTAGGAAATTGTTAGCTTTAGAAATGGTGGTAAATGGCATTCAAAAATTAAATCACACATTCTCTAATGGGTGTTGTTGAAATTCAAGGGCTGGGGCATAGGCCTTTAGTCACTCTCTCCTGGTAGACTTTTTTTTTTTGGTTGGGGGAGGTCATGGCAATGTTGATTCAGACAGGTTCCCCTTTTCTCCCCAGTAGTGCTGTTCAGAACTCTCGCTGTTCTTCCTCAGGAGTGGCTGGAAGAGGGTTAGGTCAAGGGAGTGAATAGTGACACTAATGTAGCTGATTCGGTTGGCAGAGGGTGTTGGACTTAGCCTAGGTGTTGGGGATGCTCTCTCGTGTTGCTGGAACTTCTCTAACCAATTTCTTCCTCTTCCAGTCAGCATTTTTGGCTGATCTGGTTTATGACCAATTATGGTGATGACCAATGACGGTGGTGCTGGTTGGGGATGGGGAACTAAGTCAAGATGATGTGTGTCTCAGATATAACAAATAACAACTCATGGTCACAGTCAGAAAACCAGAAATTTAGAAGGACTCATGAAAGATTACATAATCCAATCTTTTAATATTATAGTTAAGGGAAATTTTATCCTAGATGATTGAAGATCTGATATACATTTTGTCCTGCTTGAAAACCCACAGGTTTTTCATAGGATTTAAAGTAGGAAAGTTTCTTAGAATTCATTTATCCCAACCTCCTCCCCCTCATTTTACAAATGAGGAAATAGAGACCCAAAGAAATGAAGTGGATTTTCCACAAAGTTGCCTTTCTGATATGTAACAGTAAGGATTTGAACCAAGACTCTTATTCAAAATCCCATTTTTCTATCATCTAATGTCCTTGAATGGTGTATCAAGAGCACTGACTGGAAGAGTCTAGGGACCTGGATTCTAATGCTAGACCTCCCAATGTGGCTGTGGGCAAAGTACTCCATCTTTCTTACTTATCCTCAATTTCTCCATCTGTAAAATGAGGTTCAATTGGCCCCTTGTTACCCCAACATTCTACATTTCTCTGCCTCTTCTCTTCATGATGATATCAAGTTTTAGGCACATTTTTTTTTTCACTTTGCACTCGATCTTTTGGTGTATCCAGTGAAGGGTGTCAGAGATTTCATTTTGGCTCCTTTTATTTCCTTTTTATCTTCTCCACTCCAAGGCTGAGTTTGATTGCCAAATTCAATAATTGCCTTCATAACTATTTTGCATACTTTCCTTAAAATCCTGCTTCACATATGTTTCACTAAATATCTGTGTATGTTTTCTTTTAATGAGTTTACTCATTTTGGAAGCAAATGATCATCTGACCTCAACTTTATTGGGCAGGCCAGGACACAATCAGAAGCCCTCTTTGGATTTCCTTGAATCTTGCTTCCTCAACCCAACAGAACTCAAGTGCAAAGGGAGGATAGGGAGAACTTTTCCAGGTCATACCCATGATCAGTGGGAAGATCTAAAATACTGATAGTCACTTAAAGGAGAACGATTCCCTGGGCCTGGTTCATTTGAAGAAGAAATCTGTTGTATGGATTCCGGCACTTGGGAATTTTGTGATGACAAGAGCAGATGGAAAAGCAGGCTGAGCTGAAAGAAATCACTGGGACCACTTATTTTGCCAGGAAATACGTGCATGAGTTTAGACAAAGACGTTGATCTTGAATTGACTTTAGTAGCCATTTTCAGCTCTGTGGATAAGTTCATCATGCAATGCACTGCAGAATCAAATAAACTTTTCTTGGTTATCCTAAATAAGATTTTCTTTTGGGGGAAGGAGAAGAAGGAATTATCATCTGTGTCTCAAGAAAGATTTCCAAGGAAGAGAGTTCTTCCATGCAATTTGTTCATAATCCATAAATGATCAGTAGAATGGAAGAGCCTTAAAGGCAAGACGCATTGTTCGTTTTGTAGTTGTTTGTATATTTTTATCCTCATTTCTAGCGTAGTCTCTTGTACAGAGCAGGCACTAAATCAATCCTTATTGGATCGGTTTGAATATGTAGGTTAGAAATTAAGAGAGCCCTTTCCTTAGGATTCTAATCTATTTTTCTCACTTTACTATATTTTTATGATTTACTTGTGAAATTTCAGGTTAAATTAGGAAGTTTAGTAGAAAGATTAAAAAATAGATTTAAGTGTTTGAGGCAGCTAGGTGGTGCAATGAATAGTGCTTGATTGAGCCTTGGAGTTAGAAAGACTCCTCTTCCTGAGTTCAACTCTGGCCTCAGATTCCAGCTATGTGACACTGGGCAAGTCACTTAACCCTGTTTACCTCCATTTCCTCATCCATAAAATGAGCTGGAGAAAGAAAAGGCAAACTATTCCAGTATCTTTGCCAAGAAGATCCCAAATGGAATCACAAAGAATCAGATACAACTGAAAAAGTGAAAAAAAAAACAGTAAAAACAATTTAAATGCATAAGCATACATCAGTTATTCACATACCATTTCATAAACTTGAAATCCACCAATATGGCAAATTATCACCTTTTGGTCAAAATCCCAGGCAAAGTGAAAGCAAGGTTAGAGCAGATTTTAGCCTTTCACGGATTGCAAAAATTTGTTGTACTTTCAAAATGTGCTCTATGAGAGAAGCCATTTTGTTCTTGAAAATATGATTGAACATGCTAAGGTAAGTTAGTTTTCAATGGGAAACTTCATATCAAATCAACTTTTAAAATACTGATGATGATTACTGTTTTCCACTATTTTGACATTTCACTCTCCTCAGAAAAATTGAATATAACAAGTCCAAGTCCCTGCACCTGGGTTTACACAGTTTGGCACTTAGATTGTCTTCACCAGATGCTTTCCTATGCTTCAGTTTAGCAAGATATCCTTAACCCCTCTTTAGTGACGACTTTGTGCTCATCTTGAGCCTGTTCAAAACCTGAAAAAGGAGGAGAAATTCCACTGAGCGAAGCAATACCATCACTTACTCATTTTCTAAGCTGTCAGCAAGTATTTATTAAGAAACTAAAATATTTATTGATAGAGTCTTTGGTTTCTTATATCATGTTTAGATATTTTAGACTTTTATAGAGGATGATTTTTCACATCTGTCTCAATTTTCAACATGAATTTATCTCAGTCTTTCCTAGTCATCCTCCCTAGTGATGCTCTCAGGTTTCCTTGAATGTTTTACTTTGTGTGTTCCCATGTTAGAATTTCCTTTTTTTTCCTGCCCTGACTCCATGTTAAATGACCTACTGTATTCCTTCTATTTGGAGTTTTAAATTCTATGTTTTTTCCTTCATTCAACTGTAGTCTCTTTTGGAGCAAAAGCTTATTTTTGTGTATCATTTCTCTATTTCTCTGGGGCTTTGTGCAGTGCCTAGCACACAGTAGGTGATTAAAAATATTTGTTGACTAATGGACTGACATTTATCATGTATGATTGTTCTATTTATTTCAGCTGAAGAGCCTAAAAATAAATTTCCAAGTGCAATATAGGTCAGTAATGCCATTCGTCATCAATTGCTGATATATCAGCCTTGAATAGTGGCTTCCCAAAAGGTGACAGATGCTAGCCCATAAAAATCATTAAAAATACATGTTGGGGAAATGTTTATTTCTTCTTTCTCATTTAGTCTACATCTCCAAAGTGTAATTAAATAGCAACAATTATAGTTGTCATAAATTTGGAGGTGGGTAGGAATTAGAATGGGCAACTGGTAATGATGTCAACTTTGTTAGTGTATATTAGTATTTCAGATTAATTAGGGATTAACTATCAACTTACATAATAGCACAGATAACAGGGAATTTTGCTTATACAGAACCTTATATTAGGTAACTTCTGTGAATGGCAACCACCATGTTTATGTTTCTATGTTTTATGCCTTGTTTAATATGGACAATGAGAAGTTCACTGAACAAATTTATTACTGTCTGTACATATATCAAGAAATCTTGTATGATAGTAACATGAGCATGATTGTTGGAAAGTAGACTGAAAAGCTGTATTTTGTTGTGTCAAATGCTTTTTGTAGTATATGATTTCAAAAGTATTTCCAGTAGACTATGTATAACTTTACATAAAGCCATGGACAGCTTTTCTTATTCTCTCTTTCTTTTTTCTTTCTTTGTTTCTTTCTCTCTTTCTTTCTGTCTCTCTCTTCTTTCTTTCCTTCCTTCTCTCTTTTTTTCTCTCTCTTTCTCCCTCCCTTCCTCCCTCCCTCCCTTCCTTCTTTCTTTCTTTTGTTTGTTTTGAGACTGGATTTACCTATCTCACTTCAGGAGGAAGTGCAGCAATCATTCTGGCCAGTTCCTACTACTGATTTAAATCAAAGCTTTAACATGCTCTCTTTCCAAACTCAGATTTTTTCCATCCTCACTAGATAGACTGGTGGTGCCCCATACTCCCAGAGGCTCACCATATTGGTATTCATCTTAGAGTAAACCCAAATTGACTTTAGACCTACTGCGGCTTGAACTCCCAAACTCCAGAGACCCACAATCCTTAGCCTCCCTAAATTTTAGGGATTATAGAGAAATACCACCATAAATGAATGGTTTTCTGGTTTCATCTTTGTATCCTTGAAACCTTAGGGGGCACCTAGGTGGCACAGTGGGATAGAACACCAGTGCAGGAGTCAGGAGGACTTGAGTTCAAATCTTACCTTAGACACTTGACACTCACTAGCTGTGTGACTTTGGGCAAGTCACTTAACCTCAATTGCCTCATCCTGGCTCGTCTCCAGTCATCTTGATGAATATCTGGTCACTGGATTCAGATGGCTCTGGAGGAAAAGTGAGGCTGGTGAACTGCACAGCCCTCCCTCACTCAAAACAAAGTGAAGTGCAAGTCATGTCATCATTTCTCTGATGGCATGGTCTACTTCCGCAACGAAAGACAAACACAAAAACCTTGAAACCTAGCACCTTGCCATGAACAAGATATTTGGGTTTTGAATCTACTCTTGTGCTTATATTTAATAAGAGTTATTTGTGATATTCTAGCTTTATAGTATTTAAGAGAAATAATCTATCAAAATGATTTATTAAGCACTTAGTATGTGCCAAACACTGGGTAAAAAAAAGTAAAAAAGAAAAACCAGATCCTTCCTATTCTAACCACAATGACAAATATAGCTAAAATAACTAGATACATAGTTCAATGAGAAGTAATCTCCGAGGGAAGGAACTAGCAAGGGGTTGGAGGGGAGGAGTGTGCTAGAAAAGACATCCTGCAGGAAGCAAGATTTAAGCTGAGACTTGAAGGAAGCCAGAGAACTCAGGAGGTAGAGGTGAGATGGAAAAGCAGTTGAGGCATGGGGGAACAACTACTACGTCAATGACCCAGCAATGTAAAATGGAGCATTTTGTGCAAAGAATTCCAAATAATCCAGTGAATCTGGTTCATAGAGTGTATAGGGGAGGGGCTGGTAGAGGGGGAAGGAGAAAAGGGAAAGGAACCATCTGTAGTATCTTCCATGTCTGAATTTTTCATTCAACTCATCTCTGCTGCCCACATCATGACACAGATTTATTAAACACCTGAAATACATATTGTAAAAGATTTCTTCATTTCATGTTTGGTGTGTTCACTCTTATACTTTTAGAGAAAGATTTTTCACATCTGTCTCAATTCACAGAATGAGTACTTATTCCACTCTCCACTAGCTAGCCTTCCAAAGTACTTTTGGAAATGGTGGAATGGAAAACACGCTGAATTTGTGAGTTCAAGTAAATAGGTTTGAATGACAATTCTGCTACTCACTATTGGTTATGATCTTTGGCAAATCATTTGATCTCCCTGGGTCCCATTTTTTTTCATCTGTATGAAAAGGAAGTTAACCTAGAAGTCTAATCAGTTTTGGGTCCCATGGTTTAGGAAACGTATTGATCAGCAGCAGAACTTCAGAGGAGCACAATCAGGATAAGTAAGGGCTTTAGGTTTATGCTTAAGATTGGTTGAATAAATTGGAGATATTTAGTTTAAAGAAGTGAAGAATGAAGAAAGACATGAAAACCTTTTTAAATATTTTGAGAGTTCTCATGGAGAATATAGCAATAAGAAGTTACAAAGAAATGAACTTTGGATGTTAAGAAAAGTCCTTCCAACATCTTGAGTAATCCAAATGTGATATGGGATGCCTCAGAATTAAAATAGGGAGTGTTCATAATTAAAGAGTAAAACTGCATGATCACCTTGGGAGTTTGCTGTAGAATTTATTTTTGTAGGGATGGGGGTCAGTATGATTTCTACTAAATGAGGGATTTTTAACCTGGAGCCCATAGACTTGCATAGGGAAAAATCATATTATTATTTTCATTAACCTCTAAGGAAAACTTAGCAGTTCTTTCAATTATGAATATAGTCAAAAAACATTATTCTCAGAAGAGGGTTGGGAGAGATAGTCTTTAGTAGACTGCTAAAGGGGCCCATGTCACAAAAAATAGTTAAAGACCTTGGATTACGTCAATATCATTCCTTATGGCTTTGAAATATGGAGATCTCTGTGATCCTTTCTGGCTCTAAATCTGTGATTCTATAATGTAAATTATTCATGCTCCAATTTGATGAAAAGTGCCAAATAGAGTAGAGTTGTCTCTCTCTCTCTTTTTTTTTACCCTTCTTTCTATATTGCCTTTCTCGCTCATTTTCCTAGTTGATCTGAGCCAGAAAATATTATTAGGAGGGTTTTTTCCTCCTTCCCTTAAGTAAAAGTTCATTTCTGGTGGTTGATTTTCAGTCAAGAATGGAGAAGACACAGTTCCAATTGCTAAAGTATTTTGGGATGCAGACCTCCCCTTGATCTTTCCTTCCTTCCAATGGACTGCAAGTGAAACATATTGACAGGGGAGGTACACAAATGAACAAGAATTAAAAGTCAAGCTGAGATGTTTCATAGACCATTCACAAAGGTGTCCATCAATCCCTTGGAGCCAATTAGTGATACAAATCATTCCCATAATTATTCCATGACTTTGGTTAAGGCTAAATATCAACCTCCACATAGAGTTCCCATATCAGGGGAAAAAAGTTGTTGGCATCTCATGTTCTTAAATCTTGCTGACACAGGACTGCCAAAATTGAGGCAGCTAAGGGGATGGATGAATAGATAGTCTAGTTGCATGTGTATTGTTTCCCCTCTGCCTAAACTTCACAATATTGTTTCTCTTGGCTAATCTGATGGATTCCTGGAAAGTTTACCAGACTTGAGGGAATACTTCTGCCCCGAAGCAAACCTGAGCTCAGCTTCCATGTCAAGGAACACTGGTCCTTGGCCTCTCATGGAGGCTGTCTACTTGGTTCCCAGGGGAAGGGAGTATCCTGTCTTTCTTAATAATGAGGCATAAAGATGATTCCAGATGAGAATTGGCAATCTCCAAAGTCTCCAAAGAGATTGTAGCTGAGTCCTCAGATAAATACACCTCTTGCATTGAACTTCTAAGAGGTCTCAACAGACTATAAAATAGCCAATTCCAAGTTTTGGTTAACTTCTGAAGAATGATCAGGGGTCAAGTGTCATTGTACTAATAGCAATCTTGCATATAGCTTTCAAAAATCATTAGGCTTGCAAAATTATTAGACTGAAACATTTTGCATTGCTTTCTAATCCTGAATATGAGCCCCACCCTCTCTCCCCTCAGCAAATAGTTATGTTCTTTTACTATCTCACATACATACTAGCTATGAGAATTAAAACTCCAGTGTATAACACATAGATGAATACTCTCAGGGATGCTGAATCACTTGGCAGTTATACAAAGGGGAATAGAAAACTCACAGAATATATGGAGTTTATTAATATGCCTTTAGCCAATTGCCATGTTTTACTTTAAGCGCAGGCTAGGTGGGAGTAATGATCATCTTAAACCCTACTCTATAGTCTTCCCAGTGGTGCCAATAGGGAAGAGGTTGGAGAATGGTATTTTTGATTTCTCATCCACATTCCTAATTCTTACCTCTTTGGGCTACATATCAATGAAAATATTTCTGCATTTAAGATGCCCATTGATGGGAGGATGGCTAAATAAATTGTGGTACATGAATGTAATGGAGTAAAATATGATGAATACAAAAAATCTGCGGAAGCATTGGAAGATGTATGTGAATTGATACAAAGTGAAGCAACCAGAACCAGGAAAACAATAGAAACAATGACTGAAACAATGTAAATAGAGAGAACAACAATGAGAAGCCAAATGCTATGTGACCATGATGCTTAAGGCTACAACAAATATTTCTTACCTCTCTTCTTTGCAAAGGCAAGGGTTAATTTAATGGGTGTGAACCACTACTTATACTGTCAGACACAATTGATGCATTGATGACTTTTTCTGGATTGCTTTCCTCAATGCCACCTTGCTTTTTAATCTTACAAAGGATACGTCTCTGGTCAGGGAAGAGGAGGGAAGATAGGAAGGAAACATGTATTTATTAAGTACCTACTATGTGCCAGATACTGTGCTAAGCACTTTACAAATATTATTTTATTTGATCCTCACAAGAATCCTGGGAGGTAGGGACTATCATTAACCCCCCCCCCCCGCTCTCCCCCATTTTAAAGTTGAGATTTAAAGCAGAAAGAAGTTTAAGTGACTTGCCCACCTTCAAAAACTAAGGTGATATGAAAGCTAATAACAAGAAAAAGTATTTTTAAAGTCCTCTTATTTTTGTCTGCTACGGATTGCATAATTCAAATTTCTCAGGGTGCTAATGAATAATAAATATAAAAGAGAATTAAGTGGTGGAAGTATTAATAAGACTCAACGAAACCAACATGAACAGACAGGGAAATAAACTAGAACCTCTAATCTTGCTATCTCCGCCTCCCTGTGCTAGATGGTAGCACTAATATTCATAATCTTGGGGCCATATCAGAGACAGTTTGACTGTTGGAGATGCCAGATGATCTGGGAAGAATCTTCCCCAACAACATCCTCATCAGCAGTGGAGCAGAAGGAGCAGTAACAGCTCTGACTTGGCTTTATGGACTCTGATTTCTGTCCAATGAGTCATCGACAGTTCTGCTTCTACTAGCAAATATCAATATCGTGGTTAAGGGTTTCATGCTGTACATATATAATAATCTTATCTAATCTGGTCTAACTTCTAACTGGGACTTACCCAGAGTTACAGTGTCAGAAAGCATGAGAGCTCAGATTGGAACCTAAGTCCACTGACTTAATACCACAGTTCTGGCTTATCTCTCTTTTGTTCTGGATTCCCCAAATATAATCTCTAGAAAATAAATGAGTACTTAATTAGATACTACCTTTTATTTACACCATTTCCTATGTTATAGTTTTGTCTTCCCATTTTATGTCAGAGCAGAGTTTGTATCAAATTTTGCTACCTCTAACAGCAAAGAAAATGATACTGGGTTTGTAGTAGATACACAGAAAACATTTCTGATTCATTATTTTCTGGTACATAGTCTATTAAAAACTGAAAAATGCTTCTTTTGCAAAGCAGAGCTTCTGGAGATGACTCCTTGACCCATATTTAAGTAGATAACTTTATATACTACAGAGTACTATACAGTTATTATTAACCTGCTCATTGGCTAGTTTGCATCTGTGCTGCTTTTACTGGACCCTGCTTTAGCCTGTTCAGTCTCTCCTATGAGAGGCTGTATCAGAATGTTAAGGACATTTCCATTTCTTCTTTTTCAAGTTTCCAACTGAAAGACAAAAGGATGGAATGAAACCACAAGCATTACTTTTACACTCTGATTTCATGAATCTTTCCATTGTACTCCTTGATTATGGTTATGACTGAAACTGTTCAAAGTGATGACATTCCCTTGAGGTTTTAAACACTATACATTTTTTCTAGAGTTTAGCTAAGATAAGAACTTGTGTCCCAAAACAGTCTATTCAGTTATGTTGGCATTTGGAGTATCTACTGGGTCATGCCATGATGACAAAGATATCAATAATCATAACTCATACTATAATACAATTAATAATAACATCACTATACTTCCTTATTTTAGCAGTAATAATACGAGGGTTAAGAAATAAGAGGGTTAAGAAAATTCATTCATAGCATCAGAAATCACCATGGCCTGAAGCTTAGCTACAGAGAGGACATGGGTCAAAAAAGATGTCAAAGAGAGTATGCAGGTCCATTTGAATCCCCTTCCCTGGGGACTAACCCAACCAAACACCCCCAAGGAATCTCAAATTTTTCATGGCAGAAGCTCAAGTTTGGTCCAAGGAAATGCTCCTTCTTCCCCTTGAATATATGGATACCAAAGCCTCCTGACTTTATCCTCAGAAGCAGATCTACTTTTTAATATCCATGAAGGTCTTACTAGATGTGAGGTTACATCATTTTTCAATGTAGTGCTTAGTATTTTCATAGCATTGTGTTAGGTGCTGGAGATACATTGACAAAAGCTCCATAGCCTCTGCCTTCAGTGAGCCTACCTTCTCCTGGAGGAGACATGCAAAATGTAGAAAGCTCTGTTTATCTGTGCAAGAAAAAGATTAATGGAGGACCAAGCAGAGATTCAGACAAAGAGAAACTTGAAAATCTGAGGAGAGAAGAGAACTCTCTGAAAGGCAGGAACTGAGAAGGATTTAGAAGGAAGAAAAGAATTCCAAAGGGAAAGATATGGATGGAGAACAATCCAGGAATGTATGGTACAAGATAGAGCTCTTCTCAGAGGAAGAATCTGGGAGACTCCTAGAAGCCAAAACACATACCAGAGAGAGAGAACTGTCCTGGACCAGGGGAAGTAGGGTGGTGGCTAAGTCCTTTGCTTTTCTTCACTGTTCTCTTCCTCTTGATTTTCTGTTGGGTCATTCCCTTCTCATGAGTTCCTCTTTTTGAGAGAAAATGTTGAAAACTCCAACAATCACTGGGGCTCCCTGAGAGCAGTGAATGAAGGCATTCAGTCTCCTTCTGCCTTCAATAATGGTCCCTCATTCCTCTTCTCCACAAAGTCTCAGTCCTATACCTCTTTATTACTTGTGTTGTTCATGTCAGTCCCTGACACTGCTTCCATTTAGACTCCCTTGGCTGTGATCTCCATCTCCTTTAGATTCTTGGATGCTAGCCCTCCCATTCACAGACCACTCAGTCACCATGGCTTCCTTGAACTCTGATACTGCATAGGCCTCTTAGGGATATCCTATCAGGGTTGGAGGACCTGTGGCCTTGAGGTCACATGTGGCCTTCGAGGTCCTCAAGTGTGACCTTTTGACTGAATCCAAACTTCACAGAACAAATTCCCTTAATTAAAGGATTTGTTCTGTAAAACAAAAGGCTGCACCCAAGGACCTAGGAGTCCACATGTGGCTTCAAGGCTGCAGGTCCACCACCCTTGTTCTAAGCACTTGCAAGTAAAAGAGGACTGTCCCTGCCATTTTCTGGTACTGCAGAACATTTTCTTTTTCAGGGCTTCTATGAGCTGGACCACACTGAGAAGGAAATTTTGAAGCAGAATCCTGAGAGAGAAGGCCTCAGAGACAGGGCGGAAATATCTTCCAATCTTAACCCCTCCATCCTCCAGCTGTGAGAAAGTAGAGAATGAGGAGTTATTTTAGATCTATTTTCCTTTCTCTCTCTTGACCCCAACAAAGCCTTCCCTCATCACCCAGAGAATCCAGGTTAGAATCTGTTACCCTCAACTCTGTTCCCATATCTGGGATCAGAGCTGAGACTAAATATCTCTAAGCTGTCCAGACAAAAGACCTCAGTCTGGCAGGGTCCTTTATAAGTAACGCTGTTCTCTAGGCCACTTTTTGGAGCCCTGTTTACTTTAGCCCAGGTAGTCCCATATCCTGAAGGGGATAATGAATCTCCTGCCTTGGACAGGAGCAGAATGTCCTATTAAATAGGAAAACCATCAGGTTAGTGCCAAAAACTGAATGACTGTCATGTCCAAGTAGATGTAAGATCCTCCCAGGTATTGTCACTTGGGGAGGGGGGGGGGGGGGGGGGGGGGGAGGAACACCAGTCCTTAACCTTGGGGCAGGATCATCAATGAACCAGAAAGCTATAGGTCCTTCTGGTTTCTTTGTAGGAATATTTTTCCAGAGAAGAAATAACAAGGTCAAAAGGGGGGAAGGAAGGGAATAATTATTTATTAAACGTGTACTATTTGCTGGGGGTAGCTGGGTAGTACAGTAGATAGAGTACTGGGCTTACAGTCAGGAAGACTCATCTTTACAAGTTCAAATCTGGCCTCAGACATTTACTAGCTGTGTGATCCTGAGTAAGTCATTTGCCACAGTTTTCTCATCTGTAAAATGAGTTGGAGAAGGAAGTGGTAAACATTCCAGTATCTTTGCCAAGAAATGGGGTCATAAAGAGTCAGACATGACTGAAAATGACTAAACAACCACCACAAAATATGCTAGGTACTGTGCTAAGTGCTTTGTAATGATCTCATTTGCTCTTTACAAGAACCTTATGAGGTAGGTGCTATTATGACTCACATTTTCCAGTTGAGGAAACTGGGACAGTGCTTTGCCCAGGGTCTATCTGGGGCAGATTTGAACTTAGGTCTTCCCAACTCCAGGTCAAGCCCTCTATCCACTTCTCTACCTAAGTTCCCAGAAGAGGAGTCATATTCAGAAGTCATACTCCTCTAGAGGAGAAGGTGGAAGGGTTGCACCCAGGATGTCTCGGCTCCTGCTGCACAGCCATCAGAGAGAGGAGATGGGGTACAGTATCCTCCCCTACCCCCATCCCTTCTCTTTGTTGTATTTTAGTCATGTCTTACTCTTTGTGACAACTCATGTAGCTTTCCTGGCAAAGATACTGGAGTGGTTTGCCATTTCCTTCTCCAGTAGATTAAGGCAAAATGAATTTAAGTGACTTGTCTAAAGGTCTCACAACTAATTGGTAACTGAGGATAGATTTGAACTCAGATCTTACTGGCTCTAGGCCCAGTACTCCATTCACTGAGCCATCTAGCTGCCTCCAATCCCTACCACCCCATCTCTATCACCATGGAAAGCAGAGGACAGTGTAAGTGATAGGACCAGGAAGAGACGCAAAATACTCATCAGACATGTGGTGAGTGAGGGTAGGCAGTGAAGGTTTGTAAGACAATCAGGTCCCTTGGACTCTCTTTCTGATCAGTGGAGAGGAAGGAAAGAGATTCAATGCACTGGCCTTAGCCATTGCAGCCTACAACTGGAAATCTTATTCTTGGGTTATTTGAAACTACTATTAAAGTATATGGTCATTAAGTGTAATTCTTGTCTAAGTCTATAAGTACACCATTGAGATTCAGAGAGGGGAAGTTAACCCAAAGGAAGAGACTATTTTCTGTTTCAGGCTTTGGTAAGGAGGTAACAAGCTGATTAGAGAAGTTTGTGCAATTTTTAGTTTTTGCAATTTTATGCATATTTTAAGCTGCCTTTACAAAACTGTAGCGTGATTTAACTATGAAACAAGTCAATGAGAGTGAGAGGTTGAAGTTGGTGTGTTTGTTCAATTAATCATGAACTCAGTACTCAGCCAAGTATCACTTGGATATACTGAATAAGACCGAGGCTGTACTGACATATAGCTGTCAGATCAAAAGTTCTCATTGGATCCAGTCAGTGAGCCCTATTTAGCTGAATCTTGTCATTCAGGTTTTCCCCAGCACAAAACCATAGTTTCCCCAGTCTGAGTACAGTATTGCTTCCAACCTAAATAATCCTGGCTTTGTTACCTAGGTACGTGAACTTAGGCAAGTTGAACTTCCTGATGCCTCAGTTTCCTCCTCTTTAAGTTAAAGGAGTCACATTCCCATAGTTCATTTCTGGAACTATATTTCTAAGACCTTGAAGTTGTTTGTATTATTTAAAAGGTTATCACTGACATTGGAATCATAAAATCCCAAAGTTGAAGGGGATCTCACAGACTAACTCTCACAGGAAGTATGGATCTCTTCTCCAACATCCTTGAAAAGTATTCATTTAATTTTCCTTTGAATACTTCCTGTGAGTTTAGCCCCTATCCAATGAGACAACCAGTTCCATGGCTGGACAGCTCTGATGTTAGGAAATCCTTAAGTTAAGCTAAAGTTCACTTCCTTTCTTAAGGTCCCAGTTTGTAATTGTTTCTTAATCCTTTAATTGTAAAGGAAAAAAGAGAAAGAAAAGTCACTCTCAAGGGTGATATCAACTACAAAAAAAAAATTTCAAAGCATAATTTTTCCCAGAAAATTAAAATCAGCTAAAAATAGAGTGTGTTAAAAATTCTTCACAGGGCATTTGATTCATCAGAAATACTTAGAAAATACCAGGTCTAACTAGGTATGGTTTGCCTCTGACATACACTAGCTATTTGACCATGGATAATTCACAATATCTCAGTGCATCAGCTAACTTTTTCAGATGACAAGTTATAGGTTAATTGCCATTCTGTATCAATAGAGGACTTTTCTCATGCTCAGAGGTCTCTATGTAGATGAAATCACACTTCCTGAGCAGAATCAGGAGAAAGTTGTGTAGAGTAACAACAATACTGTATGATGATCAACTGTGAATGATAGTTATTTTCAGCATTAGAATGATCCAAGACAATTCCAAAGGACTTATGATGAAAAATGCTATTTATTTCCAGAGAAAGAACTGATGGAGCCTGAATGCAGAATGAACCATACTAATTTTTGACTTTGTGTTTTTTTTGGCCTATGTTTTCTTTTACAATGTATCATAATATTTAATATGGAAACATGTTTTGCATGACTGCACATGTATGACCTATATAAAATCGTTTGCTGTCTTAGAAAGAGGAGAGGGAAGAGGGAGACTTTGGAACTCAGAATTTTTTAAAAAAATGTTAAAATTGTTTTTATATGTAATTGGAAAATAAAATAACAAAAATACAAAAAATAAACAATAGGGCTATAAATTGTTTTTTGCCAAAAAAAGGAGAAAGACATCACATTTCCAAATGTCTGAGTACTTGGACTGTTTTTGACAATTAGTTAGAAGATTGAAGCTTGGACCATTAATGGAGCTTCTTGACAGCCTTGAAAGCCAGCCCTAAAGAGGCAGGAACTACTGTTCCTCAGACTCAATCATTGTGCTATCAATCAATGACTAATATAGAGTCAGGGAATCTGTACTCAGCTCGATCCATTCTGTACCCTTGCTGAGTATCCACTCCATGCTAAAGCTGTACAAATCTCCTTTTGGGGATCATTAGAAGTTCTAAAAGTCATTCAGTGATCAATATACTTTTATAAGTACTTCTTCTGTACCAGGTATTGAACTAAGTGCTAGGTATTCAAAAGGAGGCAGAAGTCAGTTCCTGCTTTGAAGGAACTTACAATCTAATGGGGGAGACAACAAGAAAACAATATGCGCAAACAAGTCATATATAGAATAAGAAGTACAAGTGTCTTATTTTGTTCTAATTCCAAAGTATGGAAGTATGAGAATTATGAAGACCAGTATAGGTCTTGAATTCTTGAAGACTCATACTGGACTACAGTATGAGAATGGATGGAACTATAAAAATATTTAGTCTTTTTCTGTTATTCTTGGTATATTGAAATATTTATGGTTGTCAATGTTTATTATGTTCATAATTTTTAAAAAAGATCTGAGCATTTTAGTGTATTGTGAAGTCAATAGGAGTCAACATTCAACATGGAAGCAAAAAAAAAACTAATTCAATTTTAATTTGCATTAAAAAGATGCTGAATCCATAAATAAATAGTTGAAATCCCTGTTATACTTTTTGCTGGCAAGAATATATATGATCTATTGCAGAGTTCTGGGTGCTAAATTTTACATAGAACCATTATGAATTGGAAAGGATATAAAAGGAGGCAAAAGGAGAATTCTGAGATAAAGTTGTAACTTCTGTTGATGTAACTGGGAAGACTCAACCTGGAAAAGAGAAGACAAGGAAGAAATGATCTATATCTTCAAGTATGACAGGATAATTAGAACCATCCAAAAAGGAAGTGGGTTACCTCTTACTAGAAGATCGTAAGAAAAACTTGGCCACTTGGATTCTTTTTTTTTTTTGGTGATTCTTCTTTTTTTGTACATGTTCTTCCTTCCAACTGTGAGATTCTTGGATTCTAATTCAGGAATTTCATCATTTCAGGGAACATCTCTATTTTGTATGACAGTCCTGTCAACCCTACTGAAGAACATCCTAGGTTTCTAGCTAATATGTGGTCTCTTACTGCCCTCTCAAAAATGATGAGATCAAATCCTGCCCCCTCCACCTTAGTCCTTCTCCCTCTAGTTCAAAGGAAAGGAGTGACAGTGAGCCCAAGAAAAGCAAACTAGATCTAGCTAGTATTTTGGTTCCAATTTAACTTTGGAAGTCATGATGGATATAGCCAGTACTGTTACTTGACCACTCAGTAACAGTTCCCATGAAAAGCTGTAATATGTCATGCCTCTTTTGACTCTAGTGAAACACTGAAAAGTTTGCAAATGAAAACCAAGCATTTATTGCATAACTATAATTTCAGTCTAATGAATTATATATGAATTCTAACCATCATCAGTTAATTAAAATTGTCACTCTTTGTTCACAATCCACTCTTTGGTTTTTTTTCTGTGTATCTGATTTCAAACAGCTTTAAGTTACAGTATTTTAACCAAAAAATGCATTGGGATCACTGTCCTGAAATACATTATTTGGAAAATCCCCTTTCAAATACTTAATTTTTGCCAAATTAGATTAAACAACCAGTATGCAAATGTTTATCACCTCTTATGGTTCAAATATGGGGCAAATCATGAGGCATGCAAATATGCAAGAGAAATCATGCCTACTTTTCAGTGGCCTGATACTATTAAGGAAGGTAAGTAGGTACTTTTATAGGGTTGGGGACTGGATCTGTGATTTCGTAGATGTGGGGGATTCCCAGTGAGAAAATTCCCTCTACCAATATAGATCAGCACCTGTTGTACAATGTGAAGTCTTAGAGAATTGCCAGTGGCACTAAGACATTAAGTGATTTGAACAGGAGCACCTAGCCGATGTGTCCAAAGTGAAACTTCAATTAAGGCCTTCCCAATTTCAAGGCTAGGTCTCTATCTAATACATCACACCAGCTCTATACAGATATAGATATATTTGAAATGTGCAAAATGACTAGAGTCTTATATTTTAGGGGAGGGTACCAGTCAAAGTCTCATGAAGAAGATCACACTTGAGCTGAATTTTAAAGAAAATTAGGGATTGTGAGACTCAGAGGTTAGGGCACAGTTATGCGTGTGTGTGTTCATTCTTCGCTGCTGAAGAAGACCATGCCATCAGAGAAATAATGACATGACTTGCACTTAAGTTTGTTTTGAGTGAGGGAGGTTTGTGCAGGTCACCAGCCTCACTTCTCCTCCAGAGCCATCTGAATCCAGTGACCAGATATTCATCAGGATGACTGGAGGTGAGCCAGGATGAGGCAATTGGAGTTAAGTGACTTGCCCAAGGTCACACAGCTAGTGAATGTCAAGTGTCTGAGGTGAGATTTGAACTCAGGTCCTCCTGACTCCTGCACTGGTGCTCTATCCACTGCACCACCTAGCTACCCCTTAGGGCACAGTATATTGTAGGCATGAAAGAGCTTCACTGCAAAGGCACCAAGATAGGAGAGGGAGTGTTATATATAAGGGACAGTAATAAGGCTGAATCAGAGAGTGCACTGGAAAGAATAATGTGTAATAAATGTGGAAAAGTACATTGGCTCTCGGTTGTCAAACATCAAACAGAGGTGGTGTTCGGTTGTGTTCTATTCTCTACAACCCCTTTTGGAGTTTTCTTGGCAAAGATACTGGTGTGGTTTGCCATTTCCTTCTCCAGCTTATTTTATAGAGAGGAAAACTGAGGCAAACAGAGTATAGTGACTTGCCCAGGGTCGCACAGCTAGTAAGTGTCTGAGGCCAAATTTGAACTCAGGTCCTTCTGAACAAGGCCTGGTGCTCTATCCATTGCACCACCCAGAGAAGTCTATTTAATCCTAGTGGTGATAAGGAGCCATTGAAAGTTACTGAACAGAGGAGTAACAAATAAAGCTTACTCTTATTCTGGCATCAGGTATAGTAGACATACAAACAAACTTTGGAAAAAAATGAGATCATACCTTCTTATACAGCAGACTTAGAAAAGATTTCCTTGCATAATTAAGGAATGCTGGATTTAAAATCAGAGAACCTGGGTAGACATTAGAACTGTTACCTCTCCTCTTCCCTTCTTTTTCTCATTTTCTTCTCCTATCTTTAATTTATTTCCTTTGATTTCCCTTTAGAAAAGTATTTCATTTTTATTGATGTCTCTTTTATATATCATATTCATTTAAAAATATTTCCCTCTTTCCCCTACCTATGCAATCATCCTTTTGTAATGATTGAAAAAAGAAAAAAAATAGCTCAACAAAACCCACCAACAAATTAGTTTTGTCAGCATACACAGCATTATACATCCATAGTTACTCACTTCTTCAAGAAAAAGAAGGAATTTTTCAGCTCTTCTCTGAAGTCATCCCTCTTTGCTATACTGAATGAATGGATAGGATACTTCTTTTGGATGTTTGTGATACTTTTTGTTAATTGAATATTAGCCAAATTCTTTTTTTCCTCTTTTTAGTTGCAAACACATTTTTTGTTCTACTTGCAGGGGATGAGACCTATTTGACAGTCGCTCACCTTGAGTTCAATAAGGAAACCTTCTTTTCATAAACCCTTTTGTCTGAACCCCAGCTTTAGAGGGAGAGATGGGCATTATCTGAAGTTGATACATTTGGGGTTCTCTTAAAAATATAGTTGAGATTTGAGAGTAATTGCTGGTTCAGTTACTCACCAATTAACTTGATGAAATGGATTTCAAGAGATGTTTATTCCTTCTGTAGAATTTCATATTTCATGGCTTATGTAGTCATGGTATTCGCTTTCTTCCCCTGTGATGTTTTGCTCAAAAATGCTGGGGATTGCATGGCATTTATTGGGAGGAAGCCTAACTCCTTGTGCTTTCAGACATGCATGGCGTTTGACAAACAACTGGATTCTTTAAGGCGAACTTGGCCATGTCTAGGATTGCTTTTGCCTCATTAACAGGTGGCAAGCACATTGCTGAGGACTGCCCAGCCCTGTGGCTGCTGTACTCAATTAGCCCTCATCAAAAGCTGACTGAGCCCTGACTACAGATTCAGTCATCAACCTGCTTGCCTTGGAGCCAAAGTATTAATATGCACTAACCGCAGGGCCATCTCTAATGCCCCCTGCTGCTGAAGCCTCTTTCCATTGAAGGGTTTGAACGAGCAGTAGGGGTTACAAAGAGAGCCTGCTTTCCCCAACCTGCAAAACCAAGTGGTCCTGGTTTTGCTTTTCACATCTGTTCCTCTGATTTTCCATGGACCAGCTCACAGTTACCACCCAAAGAGATGAAGGGGAATCCCAGTCTTGGAGTTTTTGGAACTGAGTGCAAAACTGAAATGAATGGTCTGTGGTAAGGCGTGTGTGGTTTAGGAAACTATACTGCCTGTTTGATTTTTTCCAACCAGTTACAGCAAAAGAATAAAATAGAGAGCGATTTCTATTTATTTTCCATAGCCAGGGTCATTTTATTTTCTGACTCATTCATCTGGAAAGTGCTTAAGATGGAATTTGCCACCTCGTGTGGTCTGCTGCTGCTTTGCCCTACTTGGGGAGGGGAGAACAGAGAGAGAGAGAGAGAGAGAGAGAGAGAGAGAGAGAGAGAGAGAGAGAGAGAGAGAGAGAGAGAGAGAGAGAGAGAGAGATGAGAGCAAGACTTGGGCTGAGACCCAAAGATTGAGACTCATCTCAGGTAGATACTGGCAGATGTTTCAGTATAGCTACAAGACTCAGAGATGCAGTAGGAAAAAAAAGCAGCTTAGGAGACATCCCTGGAAATCTTCCTTCAAGTCTGACAGTATTCTCCATAGTCTGCTCTATCCCCACTCCTTCTACCCTCCTCAGTTCTCTTTCCTCCCAATGATGTAAAAATAAAAACCAGCCATGTTTACACACCTCCCTTTGTCATATCACCTGCCCAGATAAAAATGGAATTAAATTGTTTTAAAATATATTCTGAATTTCATGTGCTGGACCTTAAACATTGAATCTAACATCTAGTGAGTTGTAACGATAGATTGATTTTATATTCTAGAAGCTGAGGTCCCTTGCTGCTCAATCAGCACATCTGTTATTTTTTTGCATAAAAAAATAACTGCATATCATTATAAAAATAACCACCTTATTTTAATGTCAAGAACATTACCTCTTTTCAAAACTATAGGACTATATGCAGTATGTTGACTTGGATAAGTAGCCAAGAACATAACATCATAGAAGTACAGACTATTAGAGCTGAAAGTGACCTCAGGGATAGTCTCATCCAGTCTCCTTCATTTTACAAATGGGGAAAGTAAGACCCAAGGAGGAAAAATTATTTTCCTAAGATCATGCCGGAGATCAGTGGCAGAACCAGCAACAGAGGATCATAGGTGGTGATCTAGAAGCAAACTCAGATTGAATCAATTCCACCCTCCTCATTATACACATAAGCAATTCAGCCCAGAGAGATTGTGACATACTCAGGATCAATCCAGATAAGTAAGTAGCAGAACCAGGATTTGAACCCTGGTGCTCTTATTCTAGACTGATATTTTCTCCAACTGAAACCCCAGTCTCCTGCTTAAGATTTCTTAAGATGGATTCAAAGTCTTTGATTTTGTCCACTGCCTTCTTCACCCTGGTACAGCAGATCTTTGTAGTGAGACTTTAAATATTAGGCAGTGCACAAATCAATCAATTAATCAAGACATATTTATTAAGCCCCTTCTCTGTTCCAGGTACAATGCTAACTGCTGGAAATACAAAAAGAGGAAAAAGACAGTTCTTGCCTTCAAAGATCTTAGAATCCAATGCCAAAGACAGCTTGCAAACAAATACATACAAATCAAGCTATATACGGGATAAAGAGGAAATAATCAACCGTGGGAAGGCATTGGAAGTAAGAGGGGTTAAAGAAGCCAATAGAAGATAGGCTTTTAGCTGGGACTTAAAAGAAACTTGGGAGCTCAGTAGCTAGAATGGGGAAGGAGAGAATTTCAGACATAGAAGCTGAAGTGGGCAAGATTTCAAATATAACTATCCAAACCTCCCTGTGAATTGTATTTTACACAAAATTATGTGGACATCCATATGACCCACATGGGCAATGCACACACACAAACACATACATACACACACACACACACACACCTTACTCTGTATGTAAAGCTCTTAAATGGCTAAGCCTAGTGCTTCTCTAGATCAATACTATAGGTAATTGAATTGAGATCTGCTTGTTTTGACTTAGTGCCTGATGGCAGCTAGAATGCGTGAATTTTTATTATTACAGAACAGTGGTAAAATATTTTTGTTGGTTGGAGAACTTTACCCCCTCCTATTTTCCCCCACCCCTACTCCATTCTTTAGTCATGAAACGAGGGAACAGACCTCATTTTACTGGGCAAGATGGCAGAAATTATAGTAGGGTAAGAAGGATAATAAAATTCAATCCAATCTGCTTTTATTAAACATTCATTGTGGATAAGTCACTTTGAAGGCAAAAAACCATAGTACTCTCTCCCCAAATAAAGTTTATATTCATCTGAGGAAAAGAATTTGAAGGAATGTGACTTCTAATCCTAGTTTGGTTATTTAGTCTGGGCAAATTGTTTAAATTCTCTATGACATGCTCGTGTTTGAGTATGACATGATTTACTGTTACAAATGAATTTGGTCAAGGACATCTCACTTAACCTCCCCGAGACTGAATCTTCATCTGTAAAGCGCGACTAATGTGATCATAGGGCTTTCCTTCCTCTTCACATTTTATATATTTTTCCAATCACACGTAAAAATAAATGTTAACATTTGAAAAAAAATGTGCACCAGATTCTTCCCCATTATCCCTTGCACCCTCCTTGAGAAGGCAAGCAATTTTATATAGATTAAACATCTGTAGTCATGCAGAACATATTCCCATATTAGCCATGTAAAAGAAAACAAACAAAAACCAAAACTCAAGAAAAATAAAGTTTAAAAATGTATGCTTTGGTCTGCACTCAGACTCTATCAGTTCCTTCTCTGGAGGTGGATAGTGTATTTCATCATATGTCCTTCAGAATCGTTTTGGAACATTCAGAATTGAGCATTATACAATATTGCTGTTACTATGTACAATATTCTCCTGGTTTTGCTCACTTCAGTTTGTATCAGTTCATATAGATCTTGCCAGGTTTTTCTGAAACCATCCTGTCCATCATTTCTTACATAACAGAATAGTATTCCATAACAATCATATACTACAACTTGTTCAGCCTTCCACCAAATGATGGGCATCCCCTCAATTTCCAACTCTTTGTTATCACAAAAAAGAGGTCCTATATTTTTGGAAGTATAGAGTCTTTTTTAAAAAATCTCTTTGAGATACAGATCTAGCAATGGTATTGCTGGACCAAAGGGTATGATTTTATAGTCCTTTGGGCGTAGTTCCAAATTGCTCCCCAAAATGGCTGGATCAGTTCACAATTCTATAACAGTGCCTCACTGTACCATTTTTCCACATGCCCTCCAATATTTGTCATTTTCCTTTCCTGTCATATTAGCCAATTTGATAGATGCCTCACAGGGTATTTAAATTTAGATCAATCAAATCCTGTTTGATCCAATACATATCTATGAAACATCTACTGTATACAGTGAATGGAAGCAGTTAAGTGGTACAATGGATAGAGCACTAGGTCTAGGGTCAAAAAGACCTGAGTTCAAATCTGGCCTCAGATACTTACTAGCTATGTGACTCTGTGCTAGTCACTCGACCTCTGTTTGCCTCAGTTTCTTCATCTGTAAAATGGGGAATAATATTAGCACCTATGAGGATTAAATGGGAATATATTTGTAAAGCACTTAGTACAGTGTCTAGCATATGAGAGGTGCTTAATAAATATTAGCTATTATTACTGTTGATTATTTTAAGCACAGGAAATACAAAGGAAGAAATGAGGCAGTCACTGACCTCAATTAGTTTATTTTTTACAGTAAATTGCGTGTGTATTGGTTATATAGGTTATGTATATAACCACAAGAATTGTGTAAATGTAGCCCACAGGGAGATATGAATATTAGATATTCCTGGATATTGCTAATCCAGGGGTAATGATTTTTAGGCCACTTTGGCTGATTACTATTTCTTAACCCAGAAACAGCACCCCAAGTTACATCTGACCTTGTTTGGCATTGCCTATAACCACTTCTGGGTTGTAGTTCAAGGCTAAACAGAAGTGCTTTCAGTCACAAGAGATCAAGGAACCTAAGGAGAAATAGTGCTTGTGGCTCAAAGTAATACCAGAAGAGTGGTGATGACACCTCTCCCTGGATCATACCACCTTGGAAGCATGAAAAATTTATATTCCCCTGCCTCCTGAAGTAGCTCTGGGGAAAAAAAAAACAGTACAAAAATGTGTGAAATTTGGGTCAGTGTCTTGCCCCATGTTTCCTCCCCATTCTAGAAACAGAACCCAACTTTAGCATAAACTTAAATGTCAAAATATGGGCTGGAAAAAAGCAAATAACAACAACATCAAAAGAATATGACCAATAAAAGAACTACTATAACGAGAAAGAAACAAACTTAGAAGACAACAATATTAAAATACCTACAAGCAAAGGCTCAAAGAAAAATCTGAATTGGACAAAAGCCTGACAAGAATTCCTGGAAGAGTAAAGATAGAAATAAGAATGGTACAATAAAATTTGAGGAAAGAAATGAGAGTGATGCAAAAAAGTTATGAAAAGACAACTAACAGCTTGGAAAAAGAGGTGCAAAAATGATGAAAAAATACAGAATTGGCTAAAGGTTAAAAGAGGTACAAAACTTCACTGATAAAAATAACTCCTTAAAAATAAGAATAGTCCAAATGGAAAAAGAGGTATGAAAGCCCATTGAAGAAAATAATTACTTAAAAATTAGAATCAGATGATTGGAAGATAATAATTCCATGAGACATGAAGAAATAATTAAACAGAGTCAGAAGAAAAAAAAGAAGATGATATGAACTAGCTCATTAGAAAATTCACTAATCTGATAAATGGATTGAACAGACCTCATTTAAGAATTATTGGACTACTTGAAGCCATGATCAAATAAAAAGTCTAAACATCCTATTTCAAGAAATTATACAGGAAAATTGCCCTGCTATCTTAGATCCAGAGAATAAAATGGAGTCCACTGATCACTTCCTGAAAGAGATTCCAAAATGAAAACTCCCAGGAGTATTATAGCCACATTCCAGAGCTCCCATATCATGGAGAAAATATTGCAAGCAGTCAGTAAAAAATCAAATATCGTAGAACTACAGTTTTATACAAAGTTTATACAAGAATTAGCAGTTTCCGTGTTAAAGGAGAAGAATGCTTGTCGTATGATATTCTGGAAGGCAAAGGAGTAAAAATACAAGCAAGCACAACCCACTTATCAAAACTTGGTATAATCAAGGGAAAAATGGATATTTAATGAAATAGAGGATTTTCAGATATTCTTGATGCAAAGACCTGAAATGAGTAGAAAATTTGATATTCAAACATAAGACTCAGGAGAAACATAAATAGGTAAACATGAAAGAGAAATCATAAAGGATTCAATAAAGTTAAACTGTTTACATCTCTTTATCCAAAGATGATACAGTAATTCCTAGGAACTTTGTCAATATTAAGGCAGAAGCAACCTACATAGAAGAGGGTATGGGTGTCAATCAATTATGTTGGGATAACCTCAAAAAATTAGAGGATTAGAAAGAAGGATGCATTGGGAGAAGGGGAAAGGGAGAAAAAGAATTAGGAAAATTATCTCACATAAAAGAGACATGAAAAGAAGAGCTTTTATAGCAGAAGGGGAAGGGTGTGTGGTGAGAAGGCAGCACTTGAACATCACTCTCATCAGAGTTGGTTCAAACAGGAAGACTACACACACACCATGCCCCCCCCCCACACACACTCATACTCTCTCTCTCTCTCTCTCTCTCTCTCTCTCTCTCTCTCTCTCTCTCTCTCTCTCTCTCTCTCACACACACACACACACACACATACACACACACACACACACACACCTTTCTTTGTGTTCTCAACATTTAGCAAAATTTTTAGCCCATAACAGGTGCTCAATAAATTCTCATCAAGTCTAAATTCATCCAACATGGGGTAATGGATATTGAAAAGTACCTGAATTATAAACTATGGTTTAAAATTTCCAAATCCTATTTATAAAGATTTCCACTTTGCTTTGGGTTAACAATTCATTCTCAGATTAGTCATTGTTTTGAAGTTATTATTGTTTTCTCCATTAGAAGAATTCCTAATTCTACAATTCAATTACCGAAATGTTTATTAATTGCCTACTATCTATAAAGGACTGCTTTAGGCACTGGGGATATAAAGTTAAAAATGAACCAATCCCTGACCTCAAAGACCTTATATTCTACTGGGCATATGTAACATGTATATAAGAAAGTGTAGTGAGGATAGCAAGAGAAATTGAGAAGAAAGAGCATGCCAACAACTAGGGAGATCAGGAAAGGCTCCTTCAATGAAGTAAGCTGAGCCTTTAAGATCTTGAGACCCTGACAGATAATAATGAGAAAGAAGTGTGTTCCAGATATGGGTAATAGTTCACATGGGTGTCTATGTAAGGAAACTGGTCTCTGACCAAACTTCCAACCCAGAAAAGCAAGAATATAATTATAAAAAATAAAAGCAGATAATGAGGTTTTAACCAACCAAAGATGTGGCCATGAGTTATTCCTTTGTGAAGTTCAAGCATGTTCCTTGGTTTGATTAGAAGGGGAACCTATCTGTTGACTGGGCAAAGGACTAGCCTCACTTACAGGCAGTAGTTCAAGAGCAGAGAAGTTTTAGAAAATTGAAGCAAGAGCTAGAACTCTTGGACAATCCAGATCCTGATGAAATAAGAGACCCGGAATTGGAAGATGAGATGTCCCTCTGGAGCTGAAAGATTACAAGCAATGGTAGACAAAACTATTTTAAAAAAGAGGACCAGGACTTGAGGAGCCAGTCTTTGTGAGCTGATTTTGCACAAAGCATGTCAGGGCAGATGCTGTGTCACCGAAACTCAAATTCTCAGATTACTGACACATTGTTCTCCTTCTTCATCTTCTCCATGCCCTGGCAACAATTATTTCTTTTCTACCATTGTGCTCCCATCATTAGACCTATTTTTTCCCTCAGCATGGGAAAATATGTTTCTTAAAAGTTTGTTTACCTTCCTTTGTTTTAAATGTTTACTTTGATTTTACAAATGGCATTAACCACAGGCATTTGTTAATCTGGGTGTACTTATTTGGAATGCAGTTTGAATGAAGCAATTAAGGGGGAGCATACATGGAGAGGAGAAGAAAGGAAAGAGATGAGACAAACAACACGCATATACCTCTATGATTCTATGACTTTAAAACTTAGGTGTTTTACTAGAGCACCATCTTTAGTTGGAGGCTTGGAGCAGAGAAAAAAGAGAAGAGAGTGAGAATTATGGATTCTTTTCTTAGGACTTTCCAGAATTAAAAAAAAAAAGTTCATTCTTAGAAATCCATTCAAGCAATGAATGGGTAGGGGTAGGGTGGGGGCATGTAAAAACTGATGGTGTAATCAGAAGAAAGATTACAACTGTGTATATATAGTTCAGGGGGGCAGCCAGGTGGCACATTGGAGAGTGCTCTGATCCCAGAATCTGGAAGACCTGAGTTCAAATCTGATCTTAGACACTTAGTAGCTATGTGACCCTGGGCAAGCCATTAACCTTGTTTGCCTCAGTTTCCCGATCTCTAAAATGAGCTGGAGAAGGAAATGGCAAACTACTCCAACATTTTTGCAAAGAAAACTGCAAATGGAGTCATGAAGAGTTGGACATGACCAAAATGATGAAGAACATATATGATTGGGAGTCATTTCCATAGAGAAGTGATGAGATTTATGAGAGAGTACAACAGGAAGAGATCAAGGCACAGGACTTAACTCTGAGGCATACTAACAGGACGGGAAATGGATGATGATTATCTAACCAATGAACCTTAGAAAAAATAGTCATCCAGGTAGGAGAAAAACCAATGAAGAGCAATACCACAGAAGCCAAGGGAAGAGAGTATCTAGGCATGGGAGAGAAAAAGTATCAAGTTCTTTAGAGATCAAAGGGCATTAAGATTGATTCACCAAAGTGCTATAAAAATGTACATACCCTATGACCCAGCAATATCACTTCTGGGACTGTATCCCAAAGAGATCATAAAGATGGTACAAGAACCTACATGTACAAAAATATCTATAGCAGCTCTTTATTTGTGGTGGCCAGGAACTGGAAATCAAGGAGATGCCCCTTAATTGGGAAATGACTGAACAAGATGTGGTATATGAATATAATGGAATACTATTGTGCTATAAGAAATGGTGAGCAGGTAAAATTGAGAAAAACCTGGAAAGACTTATATGAACTGATGCTGAGTGAAAGGAGCAGAACCAGGAGAACATTATACATAGTAGCAGCCACAGTGTGTGAGGACTGATTTTGATAGACTTATTCATTCTCAGCAATGCAAGGACCTAAAACATTTCCAAAGGACTCATGCTGCCAAATGCCATCCACATCCAGAGAAGGAAATATGGAGTCAGAATGCAGAATGAAGCAGACTATTTTCCTTTTTTGTTGTGTTTTGTTTTTCTCATAGTTTCCCTCATTTGTTATAATTCTTCTATGCAACTTGACTGGTGTGCATATGCATTTAATAGGAATGTATGTGTAGAGACCATATTAAGATTGTATGTCATCTTGGGGCAGGAGGGGGAGAAAAGTTAAAACTTATGGAAGTGAATGCTGAAAACTGAAAAGAAATAAAATAATCAATTTGAATAAAAAAGCATTAATATTGATTCAACATTTAAGAGACTGGTGGCAAATTTAGAGAGTAGTTTCAGTGCAGTGCATGAGGTCAGAAGCCAGATTGCCAGGCTTTGGGAAGAGGGAAAATTTTGATCAGCAGATATCAGCAATTCTTTCTAGAACTTTGGAAGTGAAAGGGAGGAAAAATACAATATGATAGGTTGAGGGGAAGACAGAATATAGTGAGAGTTTTTATAGGATGGGGACAGATCCAAGAAAGTTTATAGGTAGCAAAGGAAGCATCAGTGAACTGGAAAAGATTGAAGATTACAGATGAATGATCACTGGAGTAAATTCTAAGGGAAGAAGTGAGGAAATTATGTCAAGAGACAGGGAAAGAGAATGACTTAGACAAGGAATATGATCACCTCAAAGACAGTAGGAAAAGAGGAAAGGATATGTGCATGGAGTAGTGAAAGAAGTGAAAACAAATGACAGAAAAAAAAATGTCTATCATCTATGCTAAATGGTCTGCAGCTGTCCATTGAATTAGTCCATTGGTATACAGATAGTTCAGAGGAACTACAGATAATTAATGAGTCAGTTTCAGCAATTAGTAGAAGGAAGACAGTACAATGAATTGCATTTGGGGAATTGTGCAGTTCTCTTTAAAATCTTATACTGCCTCTCTGTGCAATAATCCATCTTTTCTACAGAAATTTTAGCTGAACAAGTCATAGAGCTCATCATGAGGACATGTTCATGTTGGCTGGATTCTCAGTGGAAGACCTATGGGAAAACATGGCAAAGATTGCACGGGATGAAAGGATGAAGTAGTGTGATTTGCACTTGTGAAGGGAGTGTCCACATAAAAATACTGCCTCTATTGAAGTAGTATTTAGACTGCTTGCTCTATGTGAGGAAAAGAAAATAATTTTTGGTAATCATGAAGTCCAGAATTCAGGTGGTAACAATGGTGCAGAGAGCAGGGGAGCATTGCAAAAGATGTTGTGAAGACAGAATTGATGAGATTTAGTAAGGAATTTGACAACCAAACTTCGAATATCACAATTTGACCCTTATGAATTGGGAAAGAAAAGATATATTTCATGAAACCTTCATATAACCTGTTATCTGTTATCTTGAAATCATTTCCCCGTCTCTAATTACATAGGGTTACTATGATTAATGAAATAATAGTTTTTAGCTGTTTGACCTCCTCTATTATAGACCTTGATTTGTACCTGGGATAACTTTGAATGCTTAACAGAACATAAATTTTGTCAGACCCTACCTACCAAGCTGGAAAGCATTTGGGTCTGCATGGCTCTGGTAGTGGACTGCAGGTGTCTTCTTTTTTTTTTTTTTTAAATCCAAGGCAATATCCCTTTCTTTATTCCAAATAAGTCAATCTTTTGTTCTCTCACTTCTAATTTTATTTTTAGTTACTTTAAGTAATGTTTTAATGAGTTTTTTCTTTTTATTCCCAATGCCCTGTTCTATAGAACCATCTTTTATAGCAAAGAAAATCTGTTAAAGAAAACAGACCATTACAAACAACAATATTTGATACAATACATTTTGTATACTTTATCAGGTGTGAGTCATCATCAGTCTTATGAAACCAGTATTAGTTCTTGCATTTAATCTGAGATCAGGTGCCTATATTATATATGTGTCCATTTTCCTCTTAATTCTGCTTTCTTCATTCTATATCAGTATATAATAATAGCTAGCATTTATGTAACACTTTAAGTTTTGCAAAGTACTTTATATAAATTATTTCAATTGCTGTTCAATCCCTCAGTTATGTCCAACCCTTCTTGACCCCATGGATCATAGTACACTTAGTACCACCCGGCACTTCTGTCCTCCAGTACCTCTTGAAGTCTGCCCAAGTTCATGTTCACTGTTTCCATGATATTACTTATCAATGTCATTTTCTGCTGTCCCCTTATCCTTTTGTCACAAGCCTGTGAGATAGGTGCTATTTGTAACTCCATTTTTATACCTAAGGAAACTGAGTTTTATAGAGGTTTAGTGACTAGCCCAGGATCACCCGGTCAGGAATTTTATGAGGCAAGATTTGAATTTAGGTCTTCCTAACATTCTATCCACTGTATCACTTCTATGTCTTATAGTGTATGCAGGTTGTTTCCTGTTTTGCTGAATTTCTTTTATCCCTTTTTTCTTACCGTACAATACTGCACTAATTTGACATATTTAATCTTTTCCCAGTTGATGGGTACCGATTTGATTTTCAGATTTGAGGTCTTTCTGGTTACCACAAAATAGTGCCAGTAAGAAATTTTTGATGTGTTGGAATATTTTCACATGTATGTCTGAGAACCAGCTTGGCAAAGTTTGCAAAGACTCATATGCCTCTTAGACTGGTTGCAAGAAGAATTATTTTAGATCATAGTGACTCAGGAAAACTGTCTCTGAGGACTCAGAGGAGTTGATATCTGCATCAGAATGGAAGGGAGGACCAACCCAGACAAAATGAGTACCCTTCTAAGAATTGATTTGAATGATGTAGAAGGCAAAGGGTAATGTTTTTTATAGCACAAATGACCTTTATTACCTGCTTAATATCCTCTTACTCTGTGATTAGAGAGCAAATAATGCATTCATCAAGAGTTAACAAGCAGATTTTATTTGAAGGGAGCTGTGAGGTGTTTCTGTTATTTTCAAAATCAACTCCCTAGGGCTACAGTTCATCACACACAATGGAGGGCATTTGCCAGCACAAATAAGGCAGCAGCTATTGAGTAGAAAGAGAGCCAAACTAGTTCTGCAAAATTGAATAATTAACTTAGTATCATCTTCCTCATCTTTTCCCCCCTGGTTTTGCAATGTATTTTTGTTTTGGTTTGGGCCATATTGAGAATTTCCAAAGAATTTCTATTTGTCCTCCCATCAGAATTTAAATCTTTTTTTAAATTCTTTTTTATTTTTAATGTTCTACAATCACTACCATAAAACTTGGATTTTTTTCCTCCCTACCTACTCCCACCACCCCCCTCCCTCCACAAGATAGCATACAATTCTATATAGGATCTACACATACCTTCCTATTGATTACATTTTCACTATAGCCATGCTGCGTAGACAAACTAAAATAAATGGAAGAAATCATATAACAAGTCAAAACATAATACACATACACACACACACACACATACACACACACACAAATGATCTGCTACATTCTGCAAATGAATTCCATAGTTCTTTCTCTGAGTGTGGAAGGCGTTTTGCCTTAGAAGACCACTGGGAATTTTTTTTTAAGTTCTTGGGTTGTTACAAAGTTCCAAGTCTACCAGAAAAAACTCTCACAAGCTGTGGTCATTGCTGTGCACAAAATTCTCCTGGTTCTGCTCCTTTTGCTCAGCATCAGATCACATAAGTCCTACCATGCCTCTCTGAAGTCTTCTTGTTCATCATTTCTTATGGTGCAATAGTACTCCATTACATTCATATACCATAATTTATTCAGCCATTCCCCAATTGATGGGCATCCCCTTGATTTCCAGTTTTTGGCAACTACAAAGAGTGCTGATATAAATATTTTTGTGCATGTAGGACCCTTTCCCATTTTTATGATCTCTTGGGGATACAGTCCTAGAAGCGATATTGCTGGGTCAAAGGGTATACACATTTTTTTAGACCTTTGGGAGTAGTTCCAAACCACTCTCCAGAATGGTTGGATGAGCTCACAGCTCCACCAACAATGAATTAGTGTTCCAACTCTCCCACATCTTCTCCAACATTTATCATCTTGCTGTTTTGTCATATTAGCCAATCTGATAGGTGTGATGTGGTACCTCAGAGTTGTTTTGACTTGCATCTCTCTAATCAAAAATGATTTAGAGCATTTTTTCATATGATTATAGATAACTTTAATTTTTACCTCTGAAAATTGCCAGTTCATATACTTTGACTATTTATCAAATGGGGAATGACTTGTATTGTTGTACATTTGACTCAGTTCTCTATATGTTCTAGAAATGAAGTCTTTATCTCTGACATTAGCTGTAAAAATTCTTTCCCAATTTCCCAAACATCCCTCTGAATTTTGGTTGCATTGGGTTTGGTTGTGCAAAAACTTTTCAGTTTGATGTAATCAAAATTATCCATCTTGCATTTCATAATGCTTTTTGTCTCTTCTTTAGTCAAAAATTCTTCCCTTCTTCATAAATCTGATAAATACACTATTCCTTGCTCCTCCAGTTTGTCCATGGTATCAATCTTTATACCTAGATCATGTACCCATTTGAACTTTATTCTTGTGTATGGTGTCAGGCATGGGTCTATGTCTAGTTTCTGCCACACTGTTATCCAGTTTTCCCAGCAATTTTTGTCAAACAGTGAGTTCTTATCCCAGAAGCTGGGGTCCTTGGCTTTATCAAACAGGAGGTTGCTATATTTCTTGCCTACTGTGTCCTGAGTGCCTAGTTTATTCCACTTGTCTACTCTTCTGTTTCTTAGCCAGTACCAAATGGTTTTGATAATTGCAGCTTTATAGTACAATTTGAGATCTGATAGTGCTAGGCCACCTTCCATAGCATTTCTTTTCATTAGTCCTTTTGATTTTCTGGACCTTTTGTTCTTCCAGCTGAATTTGATATTATTTTATCCAGCTCTTGAAAATAATTGTCTGATAGTTTAATTGTATGGCATTAAATAAGTAAATTAATTTAGGTAGAATTGTCATTTTTATTACATTAGCTTGGCCTACCCATGAGCAACTGATGTTTTTCCACTTACTTAGATCTGACTTTATTTGTGCAAAAAGTGTCTTGTAATTGTGTTCATCTAGTCCCTGGGTTTGTTGTGGCAGGTAAACTCCTAAGTATTTTATAGTGTCTATCCTAGCTTTAAATGGGATTTCTCTTTCTATCTCTTGCTGTTGGACTTTGTTATTAATATAGAGGAATGCAGAAGATTTGTGTGGGTTTACTTGGTAACCTAAAACTTTGCCAAAATTGTTCATTATTTCAAGTAGTTTTTTACTTGAATCTCTGGGATTCTCTCAGTATATCATCATGTCATCTGCAAAGAGTGATAACTTAGTTTCTTCTTTGCCTATTCTTATTCCTTGAATTTCTTTGTCTTCATCTTTATCTAACATTTCTAGTACCATATTGAATAATAGTGGTGATGATGGACATCCTTGTTTCACACCTGATCTTATTGGAAATGCATCGAGCTTATCCCCATTGCATATAATGCTTGCTGAAGGTTTTAGGTAAATACTGCTTATTATTTCATGGAAAGTTCCCTTTATTCCTATGTTCTCCAGTGTTTTTAATAGGAATGGGCGTTGCATTTTGTCGAAAGCTTTTTCTGCATCTATCGAGATAATCATGTGGTTTTTGTTAGTTTTGTTGTTGATATGATCGACAATGCTAATAGTTTTTCTAATATTGAACCAGCCCTGCATTCCTGGTATGAATCCTACCTGATCATAATATATTATTCTCGTGATAAGATGCTGTGTTTGTTTTGCTAAAATCTCATTTAAAATTTTTGCATCTATATTCATTAGAGAAATTGTTCTATAATTTTCTGTTTTGTCTCTTCCTAGTTTAGGTATCAAAACCATATTTGTATCATAGAAAGAATTTTGGAGGACTCCTTCCCCAATTTTCAAAAATAGTCTACATAATATTGAAATTAACTGTTCTTAAAATGTTTGATAGAATTCGCTTGTAAATCCATCTGGCCCTGGAGATTTTTTCCTAGGGAGTTCACTGATGGCTTGTTCAATTTCTCTTTCTGAGTTGGGGTTGTTTAAGCATTCAACTTCCTCTTCTGTTAATCTGGGCAATGTGTATTTTTTAAAATACTCATCCATCTCGTTTAGATTATCGAATTTGTGGGCATAAAGTTGGGCAAAGTAATTTCTAATTATTGTTTTAATTTCCTCTTCATTGGAGGTGAGTTCACCCCTTTCATTTTTGATATTAATAATTTGATTTTCTTCTTTCTTTTTTTAATCAAATTGACGAAAGTTTATCAATTTTATTAGTTTTTTTCATAAAACCAACTATTGGTTTTATTTATTAATTCAATAGTTTTCTTAATGTCAATTTTATTAATCTCTCCTGTGGTTTTCAATATTTCTAATTTGGTATTTACTTGGGGATTTTCAATTTGTTTTTTTCTAGCTTTTTCAGCTGCATGCCCAAGTCATTGATCTCCTTTTTCTCTATTTTATTTATGTAGGCATTCAGAGATATAAAACTTCCCCTAAGAACTGCTTTTGCAGTATCCCATAAGATTTGATAGGTTGTCTCATTATTGTCATTCTTTTGAATGAAGTTGTTGATTGTTTCTATGATTTCTTCTTTAACCCACTCCTCCTTTAGGATTAGATTATTTAGTTTCCCAGAATTTAAATCTTTTTTTTAATATTTTTTTTAATTTTATTTTTATTTTTTAATGTTTAACAATCACTGCCATACAATTGCGATTTTATCCCCTCCCCACCTACCCCCCACTACCCCCCTCCCTCCCACGACTGCATACAATTCTGTATAGATTCTACATATACTTTCCTATTGAGTATATTTTCACTATAGTCATGCTATGTAGTCAGACTAAAATAAATGAAAGAAATCGTATAACAAATCAGAACATGATACAAAAACACATACACATACACAAACATGATCTGCTACATTTTGTGAGTGACTTCCATATTTCTTTCTCTGAGTGTGGAATGCATTTTGCCTTGAGAACCACCTTTGGGATTTTTTTTTTTTATAAGAAGTTTTTGCATTATTACAAAAATCCAAGTCTACCAGAAAAAACTCTCACACACTGTGGTCGTTGCTGTGCACACAGTTCTCCTGGTTCTGCTCCTTTCACTCAGCATCAGGTCATATAAGTCCTTCCAGGCCTCTCTGAAATCTTCTTGTTCATCATTTCTTATGGCATAATAGTACTCCATTACATTCATATACCATAATTTATTCAGCCATTCCCCGATTGATGGACATCCCCTTGACTTCCAGTTTTTGGCAACTACACAGAGTGCTGCTATAAATATTTTTGTACATGTGAGACCCTTTCCCATTTTTATGATCTCTTGGGGATATAGTCCTAGTAGCAATATTGCTGGGTCAAAGGGGATGCACATTTTTGTAGCCCTTTGGGCATAGTTCCAAATTGCTCTCCAGAATGGTTGGATGCGCTCGCAGCTCCACCAACAATGAATTAGTGTTCCAACTCTCCCACATCCTCTCCAGCATTTATCATTTTCTTGTTCTGTCATGTTTGCCAATCTTATAGGTGTGATGTGGTACCTCAGAGTTGTTTTGATTTGCATCTCTCTAATCAATAGTGATTTAGAGCATTTTTTCATATGATTATAGACAGCTTTAATTTCTTCCTCTGAAAATTGCCTGTTCATATCCTTTGACCATTTATCAAGTGGGGAATGACTTGTATGATTATACATTTGGGTCAGTTCTCTATATATTCTAGAAATGAGGCCTTTATCCCCGAGCTTAGCTGTAAAAATTCTTTCCCAATTTACTACATCCCTCCGGATTTTGGTTGCATTGGGTGTGGTTGTGCAAAAACTTCTCAGTTTAATGCAATCAAAATTATCCATTTTGCATTTCATAATGCTTTCTATCTCTCCTTTAGTAAAGAATTCTTCCCTTCTCCATAGATCTGACAAATACACTATTCCTTGCTTTTCCAGTTTATTCATGGTATCAATCTTTATACCTAAATCATGTACCCATTTGGACTTTATTCTTGTGTACGGTGTCAGGTATGGGTCTATGCCTAATTTCTGCCACACTGTTATCCAGTTTTCCCAGCAATTTTTGTCAAACAATGAGTTCTTATCTCAGAAGCTGGGGTCCTTGGGTTTATCAAACAGAAGGTTGCTATATTCCTTGCCTACTGCATCTTGAGTGCGAAGTCTATTCCACTTGTCTACCTCTCTGTTTCTTAGCCAATACCAAGTGGTTTTGATAATTGCTGCTTTATAGTACAGTTTGAGGTCTGGTAGTGCTAGGCCACCTTCCCAAGCATTTCTTTTCATTAGTCCCTTTGATATTCTGGACCTTTTGTTTTTCCAAATGAATTTTGATATTATTTTATCCAGCTCTAGAAAGTAATTGTCTGATAGTTTAACTGGTATGCCACTAAATAAGTATATTAATTTAGGTAGAATTGTCATTTTTATTATATTAGCACGGCCTACCCATGAGCAACTAATGTTTTTCCACTTACTTAAATCTGACTTTATTTGTGCAAAAAGTGTCTTGTAATTGTGTTCATATAATCCCTGGGTTTGTTTTGGCAGGTAGACTCCTAAATATTTTATACTGTCTACCCTAGCTTTAAATGGGATTTCTCTTTCTATCTCTTGCTGTTGGACTTTGTTGCTAATATACAGGAATGCAGAAGATTTGTGTGGGTTTATTTTGTAACCTGCAACTTTGCCAAAGTTGTTTATTAATTCAAGTAATTTTTTACTTGAATCTCTGGGATTCTCTAGGTAAATCATCATATCATCTGCAAAGAGTGATAACTTAGTTTCTTCTTTGGCTATTCTTATTCCTTGAATATCTTTATCTTGTCTAATTGCTACAGCTAACATTTCTAGTACCATATTGAATAATAGTGGTGATAATGGACAACCTTGTTTCACCCCTGATCTTTTTGGGAATGCATCTAGCTTATCCCAATTGCATATAATGCTTGCTGAAGGTTTTAGATAGATACTGCTTATTATTTTATGGAAAGTTCCCTTTATTCCTACGTTCTCCAGTGTTTTTAGTAGGAATGGGTGTTGTATTTTGTCAAAAGCTTTTTCTGCATCTATTGAGATAATCATGTGGTTTTTGTTAGCTTTGTTGTTGATGTGATCGATAATGCTAATAGTTTTCCTAATATTGAACCAGCCCTGTTGTCCTGGTATGAATCCTACCTGATCATAATGTATTAATCTCGTGATAAGATGCTGTATTCGTTTTGCTAAAATCTTATTTAAAATTTTTGCATCTATATTCATTAGGGAAATTGGTCTATAATTTTCTTTCTCTGTTTTGTCTCTTCCTGGTTTGGGTATCAAAACCATATTTGTATCATAGAAAGAATTTGGGAGGACTCCTTCTTCCCCAATTTTCAAAAATAGTGTATGTAGTATTGGAATTAACTGTTCTTTAAATGCTTGATAGAATTCACTTGTGAATCCATCTGGCCCTGGAGATTTTTTCCTAGGGAGTTCATTGATGGCTTGTTCAATTTCTTTTTCTGAGATGGGGTTGTTTAAGTATTCAACTTCCTCTTCTGTTAATCTGGGCAATTTGTATTTTTTAAAGTATTCATCCATCTCGTTTAGATTATCGAATTTGTGGGCATAAAGTTGGGCAAAGTAGTTTCTAATTATTGTTTTAATTTCCTCCTCATTGGAGGTGAGTTCACCCCTTTCATTTTTAATATTAGTAATTTGATTTTCTTCTTTCTTTTTTTTAATCAAATTGACCAAAGGTTTATCAATTTTATTAGTTTTTTCATAAAACCAACTATTGCTTTTATTTATTAATTCAATAGTTTTCTTAATTTCAATTTTATTAATCTCTCCTTTGGTTTTCAGTATTTCTAATTTGGTATTTACTTGGGGATTTTCAATTTGTTCTTTTTCTAGCTTTTTCAACTGCAAGCCTAAGTCATTGATCTCCTCTTTCTCTATTTTATTTATGTAAGCATTCAAAGATATAAAACTTCCCCTAATAACTGCTTTTGCAGTATCCCATAAGTTTTGGTATGTTGTCTCACTATTGTCATTCTCTTGAATGAAATTGTTGATTGTTTCTATGATTTATTCTTTAACCCAACCCTTCTTTAGAATTAGATTATTTAGTTTCCAATTGATTTTTGGTTTCTCTTTCCATGGCCTTTTATTACATGTAATTTTTAATGCATTATGATCTGAAAAGGATGCATTGATTATCTCTACCTTTCTGCACTGGATTGTGAGATTTTAATGTCCTAGTACATGGTCAATTTTTGTAAATGTTCCATGTACCACTGAGAAAAAGGTATATTCCTTTCTATTCCCATTTAATTTTCTCCAAAGATCTATCATATCTACCTTATCCAGAGTTTTATTTACTTCCTTAACCTCTTTCTTGTTTATTTTGAGGTTAGATTTATCGAGTTCAGAGAGGGGGAGGTTGAGGTCCCCCACTAGTATAGTTTTGCTATCAATTTCTTCCTTCAACTCCCCCAACCTCTCCTCTAAAAATCTGGATGCTATACCACTTGGAGCATACATGTTTAGTAATGATATTGCTTCATTGTCTATGGTGCATTTTAGCAGAATATAGTTTCCACCCTTATCCCTTTTGATTAGATCTATTTCTGCTTTCGCTTTGTCTGAGATTAGGATTGCTACTCCTGCCTTTCTTACATGAGCTGAAGCACAATATATTCTGCTCCATCCTTTGACCTTTATCCTACGTGTATCCCTCCGTTTCAAATGTGTTTCTTGTAAGCAGCAAATTGTTGGATTATGGCTTTTAATCCATTCTGCTATCCGTCTCCGTTTTATGGGAGAGTTCATTCCATTCACATTCACAGTTATGATTACAATCTGTGTATTTCCCTCCAACCTCTTTCCCACCATTTGTGCTTTTAGCTCTCCCGTCTCCCTTCCCCTCCTCAATAATATTCACTTTTCTCCCCCTCCTCCTGCAGCCTTCCCCTCCTTCTTTTAGCCCCCCTCCCTTTTACTCCCCTTTACTCTTATTGCTTCTTTCCTCCCTTTTAGCCACCCTCCCCTTTCTTCCCCCTTCCCCTCCTACTACCTATAGAGCTAGTTAGGATTATCTACTTAAGATTATTGTTCCCTCCTTTGAACAAATCAGATGAGAGTACCTCTCAAACAATGCTCATCTCCCTCCCCTCCTTCCCTCTACTATAGTTTTGTACTTCTTCCTGTGATATAATTTGCCATTTTCTGCTTCCCCCTTTTCACACCTCCTATTACAATCCCTTCTCATACTTAAATCATATTTTTGACATGAAATCATTTACTTTATGCCCGTTCCCTCTACATATATCCCTTTTATCATAATAGCTGCACAGTTCTCAAGATTAACAGGTATCATCTTCCCTTATAGGGAGGTAAACAGTTTGCCCTAATTGAGTAGCAAGTTTTTATTTTTGTTTTTTCCCCTCTGTTTACCTTTTTATGATTCTCTGGAGACCTGCATTTGAAGATCAAGTTGTCTATTGAGTTCTGGTGTTTTGGTCAGGAAGCTCTGGAAATCCCTTATTTCGTTGAATGACTTTCTCCTTGCCTGAAATGTTATGCTGAACTTTGCTGGGTAGTTGATCCTTGGTTGAAGTCCCAACTCCTTTGCCTTACGGAATATTGGGTTCCAATTCTTTCGATCTTTTAATGTAGAAGCTGCAAGGTCCTGTGTGATCCTGACTGTGTGTCCTTGATATTTGAATTGTTTCTTTCTGGCTGCTTGTAATATTTTCTCTTTCACTTGATAGCTCTGGAATTTGGCAACTATATTTCTTGGGGTTTTGAGTTTGGGATCCCTTTCGGGAGGGGAACGGTGGATTCTTTCGATGACTATTTTGCCCTCTGAGTCTAGTACTTCTGGGCAGTTTTCTTTGATGATTTCCTGGAAGATATTGTCCAGACTCTTTTCCTCATCATGGGTTTCTGGCAGGCCAATAATTCTTAAATTTTCTCTCCTGGATCTATTTTACAGGTCAGTTGTTTTTCCAATTAAATATTTTACATTTTCTTCTATCTTTTCATTCTTTAGATTTTGTTTGACTGATTCTTGTTGCCTCATTGAGTCATTAGTTTCTACTTGCCCAATTCTAATCTTCATCGTATTGTTTTCTTCAGTTAGCTTTTGCATCTCCTTTTCCATCTGACCAATTTTTCCCTTTAAGGAGCTATTTTCTCCATTTAATTTTTTTACTTCTTTTTCCATTCGACCAATTTTCCCAGTTAGGTTTTGGGTTTCCTTTTCCATCTGATCAATTTTCCCAATTAGGTTTTGGGTTTCCTTTTCCGTTTGATTAACTCTTCCTTTTAGGGAATTAGTCTCTCCAGTTAATTTTTGAACTTCCTTTTCCATTTGTTCAATTTTCCTTTTCAGAGTGATGTTCTCATCAGTGAATTCTTTTTTTATAATTTTAAAATCATTGGCCAGTTTTTCTTTTATATCCTCCTTCAGATGTTCCAGGTAATCTAGTTGTGCTTGCGAGAAATTCATAGTCCCATCTGAGGTTTCAGATGGAAGTACAGTCTCAGCTCTGACCTCTTTAGTGTTTGTGTTTTGGTCCTTATCTCCATAGAAAGATTCTATGGTTTTTTCACTTTTTGTCTGCTTTTTCCAATTCATGATGTTGGCTGAGTGTTGTAGCTTTTGGTTCTTTCAGTCAGAAGATACAGATCTTTTAAATTGAGCTGATATGTGTCTAGTCTAAAAGCAGGCTTTTTTTTGTTGTTGTTGTTTCCCAGAACAACCCTGGGGTTAGCTTGTTAGTTGTGTGGGAGGGGTGGTCTGGTCTCAGGAGATCTCCTCAGCTGACCTGAAGCAAAAGCAAGGTCAGGGGATGGTGATCCCAGCTTCCCTATTGTCTTCCCTTTTCCCCTGGAGGGCTGGGGCACGCCTAGAAGCTAATGCGTGTTCCCGCCCCTCCTGGGGCTTGTCTCCCATCTCTGAGGCTTGCCTGGGTCTCAGTGCGAATTTTCTCTGCCCTGGGTCATCTGTCCTTCCAGACTGCCTCCGCCACAGTAGGAAGAATCCCCCTTTGCTATTTTTCTAGCCTCTGGTGTTATGAGACTATTTGCCCCCTTCTGCTGTTCCCGCTGATCCAGAATTTATCTGGGGAAGAATTTTATGGTTCTTTCAAGGTCATCAGGGGGGAGAAGAGAGCATTTACTGATCACTCTGCCATCCTAGCTCTTGGAAGTTCAAGTAGTTGACTTACCGAAGTTTAGTCTTCAGGCTGAAGGTTTCAAGGGCTGCTGCGCTGATGTCTGGCAGTCAGCAGCTCTCACTGGCTCGGTTTGGTTTGTCTCCTGCTCCGCTGGTTTCGCCCGCCACTCTCGGGCTTCTCAGGTCCCTTCCGCCCTGCTGCGCTGACCACGCTGCGCTGTGCGCTGGGGGCTTACCCCCACGGAACAGATCCTTCCCGTGGACCTTCCAGTCCAACCTGGGCTCCGAATCTGTCAAAGTCTGTCACCCACTGGATTCTACACCTCCAAAGTCTGGTCAGATTCTCCTTTCAGAGATATCCAGAGGAGTTTGTCCAGGAGCTTAGGTGAGTCGTTGCTTTCACTACGCCATCCGGAGTAGTTCTTCAGGACATTAAGTTTGAGTTGATTTTAAAATCCAGCCTATGATATGCTAAGATGCTACAACTTCACTCTCCTCAACTTTCAAAACTCTTTAAGGTTAGTGTCTCTAATCTCTTCACTCAAAAAGTGAAGACCAAACACAAGAGAAGAAGGCATATTTCCCAGGGCCATATCTTGACCTCACCAGAGGTCTGATAAGAGATCCCAGAATTTAAATCTTAAGGAAATAGTTTACCATAAATTCTATTTGTGTTGGGGAAGAGGAAGCATGGTGCAGTGGATAGAGAACACTCTTAGGAGCCAGGAAAACCTGGATTTCTGTCCTATTTTTGTCATATGCTGACTGGGTAACCATGGGCAAATCTTTTATACTCTCAGTGCCTTTGGGCTAACTCTTTAAAACTGAATTGTAGAGAAAATTCCCACCTGCAGATGGGAGGGAGATCCCCACAAGGAGCTTACTCTGACAATATACATACATACAAACATACATACATACATACATACATACATACATTATAAAATATTTAGGAAAAGGTAGAGTCATTGGGTTAGGGTTAGGTCTTTAACTCTTAATTGAGTTTTAAATCTGTAATTTCTTATCTCCTAAGAGGACCAGGGGTACAAATGGGTCATCTCGATTTCATAAGGATTATATATTATTCTGTAATGAAATTTTTACTCTGTAATTTATATTATTAACTTATTATTATACTTGTTATATCAACTTAATTTTGACTATATGTATATGTATCGTTTTCTTTAAGTGATGAATAATTTAAGAAAGTTGGACATGCCATATAATTCTTCTTAAATATATGTACTGAAAGGGAAAAAAATTGAACTTTGAGGTTTGCTTTCCTAATAATTATTCTTTTCATTCCCAGAGTTGACATCTCTTTAATAAAAATAGATCTCTATAAGATTTGCAAGCATTTCAAAGTTTACAAAGTGCTTCTTTGCATCATCTCATTTGAATCTCATAATTATTGTAGATACAGCAGATGTTATTCTCATATATACATATGCACATTATACATATACACACATAAACATATATACACATATACATATATGTGCACATTGTTTTATATATATTATATAATAGATGAAGAAACTCAGAATCTGAGTTGCAGAGGTATTTATCTGAGGTCATACAGCTAATGAGAAAACTCCTGCTAAGCCTGGAGGGAGGAAAAATGAATTTTAATCTGACCTTAGACCTTTGATATGTGACCTGGGGGAAGGCTTTTCTGTTTGCCTCAGTTTCTACAACTGTTAAATGTGGATCATAATATACTTAATTCACAGGATTGTTGTGAGGATTGAGTGAGTTAATTTTTGTAAACGTGTTTAGCCACAGTGCCTTGCACGTAGTAGGAACTACACAAGTACTAGTTATTTTATTATTATTATTATTTATAATATTATTAATAAGAAGTAGAGGCAGGCCTTGAAGCCAGGTTTCCCTGATTCCAAGTGTAAGTACTGTATCTACTGCAGTGTGGCTATCTCTATAACCAGATAAATGTACTTAATTTTGTATTATGAATTGTAATCAGTGATTTGGACACTTTCAAAAGTACAAGCCTTTTTTTTTTTTTTTTAATTGAAAGGACCCCAATTTGCACTGTTTTAGAAGAGAAACACCAGCTGTGCTTGGAAAAAATCAGTAGGAGAAAGAAGTCAAGGTAAAACAATGGGAGGGAACGCTTTCAGCAAAATATTAGCCCTCCCTAACTCTCAAGAGTAGGCTGTTCAATAGCTCACATTCTGGACTCCCAAGTACCTCCTTGGTTGTTTTTGGCTAAGGAATTTACATTTCATAATGCAGGTTTGAATCACTATGAAACACTATAACAATCCGGCTCCAAGGTCTCCCAGTTCCCAGTTCCCCAACACCCCTCTCAAATATGAAATGCAAGATCCCTAGCAAAAATTGAAAGTGATACCCTCTGTGTCTTCTATTTGGGAAAGTCAGTGTCAGTTCTTGTTGAGGTGATTTCATTCTGCACAAACCATTCGTGGGGACCACACACAAGTAGAATTTAGAAATCTGAATTGGCACAATCCTTTCATAAAAGTTCATTAATGCTAAGCTCACCATGAGATTTCCTAAACTTAAACATGATGTTGTGGTGAAGATGAGGGATGTAAATCACAAATTGCTATTTGTTTCTGTCATGCAAATTTGGGAACCATGTATTTGCAGAAAGAACAGTCTTCTACATATATGGATGATGACTTCTTCTCCTGGATCATTTTATAAGAAATTCTGGTCTTTAGATAAATCACTTAATCTGTTGGTTCCCACTCCAACCCCCAACAGTATTAAACTGTTAAGTGCAGGGTCTTTTCTCATTAAGATATCCCAGGATGTAAAGTGTAGAGTTATATAGTGAGATCAGGGGTATTAAGTGGAGAACCCATGTACAGACATACCTCATTTTATTGTAATGAGAAAAGAATGTTCACATATGGGTAGGCATCAGAAGAATCAAAAAATCAACTTACTTTGAATTCTATAAATCTTTTCTCCACTCATCTCTCTATTTTTTTTAGAAGAGATGATATGGAATCTCTCTCTGTACATGTATATATATATTATACATATGATATATATATAACATGTATATGTATATGTGTGTGTACAAATTTTTTTGTTCAGTGATGTCTGACTCTTCATGGCCCCATTTCGAGTTTTCTTAGCAAAGATACTGGAGTGATTTGCCATTTCCCTCTCCAGCTCATTTTACAGATGAGAAACTGAAGCAAACAAGTAGAATTAAGTGACTTGACCGAGGTCACACAGCTAGTAATATCCGAGGCAGGATTTGAACTCATGAAGATGAGTCTTCCTGATTTAATCTCAATACTCTATATATTGTGTCACTCAGCTGTATATATCCATATACAGATATATGTATATATGTATAGATATAGATAGATCTAGATATTCACACATATACGTGCATATGCATATGTACACCCCCATATCCACATTATATATATATATATATATATACATATATATGTACATATATATATACGTATATATATATGTATGTGTGCATCTAGGATGTGTGTGTGTGTGTGTGTGTGTGTGTGTGTGTGTGAAATGTATATGTAACTTTGACTCATGTCTATGATGTAGGTTTATGGAAAAGTACCCACATTCATAGTGAGTCTTCACTTACAAGCGCAATAACACAGTGGTTGGTGCTTCGACTCCCAGTTAGAGAGCACAGTTTTCTAATATTGGGCTATAAGATACCTCCCAGGAAAGCTCCTCCTTTCTTGTGTAGCTCCCATTGTGCCCTCTGACATTTAAATAATTACCTAAATATGACACTTCGATGTCTATAGAACAATAACTTTTTTTTTAAAAAATGCAAATAAATGTTCCTGAGTCATATCATAGCATTATGTTGTGTTCAGTAACAGCCAATACTTCCATCTAGAGTTAGGGTATAACTCACAGTAAGGGAGTTAATGCTTGTTTCAATTTCTTCTGTGGGTAGCAGCATGGAGTAGTGTAGAGAACACAAGGCTGGGCATTGGGAAATTAGGTCTGACTCCTGACCTAATGACTTTGGACATGTGATTGAATCCTCTTCAGGTTCTGTTTCCTTCTCTGTGAGATGAAGAGTTTATGATAAATGGCCCCAGAGATGCCTCCCAGCTCCCTATGATCTAGAATTTAATAATTCTAGGATTTAATAATCCTAGATCTGACACTTCCTAAACTGTGGGATTGTGGGAAAATTAGTTTATCTTTCCAAGTCTCCATTTCCATATATCAATACTTCTGTTGCACACATTCCAGAATCATATTCTGGGAACAATAAAGTCTTCTAGATATGTGAACTATAATCAGGATATAGGCTGTTATAACAATAAATTACAGAAAACTGATGCTACTTCTGAGTCTTCTCTATTTCTCAATTAGTCAATAGCTCATCTCTGATCCCGGCTGGCTGTGTTTATGTTCTGGGTAAGTGTCTTCACTGCTCTCTCTCTGTTCACAATTAGGGGTTTCTTTTAGCATCCAAATAAGGCTAAATTTTTAAGTTGTATGTAGCAGTCTGGTGAATTTTAGGGAAGAGTTAATACAATTTGTATGTTGTCTCCTTTGCAAGACTTTCCGATGTTCCCTTTATAGGCATGTCTTTGCCATGTTGAGATTTTTTGTTTATTTATTTTTTTGTTTGTTTTAATTTTTGGTGAGGAGAGAGATTCAGCTGCACACGTCTACATTGGACATGTCTTTGTCTGTCCCAACAGCATAAGTCTCATGTGGCTTCCTTATGGGCAATATTACTGGGCTTCATAGCCTCATATCTTGGAGTGTTTTCAAGCAAGTAGCATAACCACCCCTTCCCTGTGTTAGAATGGATGAATGAGGCTGGGAGTAATGGTGACCAGGTGTAGCAATCAGATATGGTCTCTGGTTCACCTCACCTGATTCCTCCTCACTGTTGGTATTGAATTAGGTGACTCAGTAGATAGAGCATAGACTTGCAGTCAGGAAGTCCTGAACTCAAATACTGCCTCAGATACTTTCCAACTTTGTGATCCAGGGCAAACCCCTTAACCTCTCTCAGCATCTGTAAGATGTATCTTATAATAGCACCTACCTCCCAGGGTTGTGGTGAGGATCAAATGAGGAAACATACATAAAACCTTTTGAAAACCTTAAAGTGCCGTATAAATAGTATGGCCGAATGGAGTAGGTAATGAAGCCATTAAGGATGATCAAGAGGGATTGGTTGGGCTAAGCTTCTTATATAATTATTTTAGGTACATGGATCTGACCTAGAATGATGCTGGCAAGGCTCAGAACCCAGGAGTTCTGACTCGTAGCAGTGGCTGTGTACCCTTTTGTTTATTACCTAGCTGAGAGGAACAGATCCGTAATTGAGAGAAGCTCAGGCCAAAATTCTTCATCTATTGTTATTTCTCTTGAAAAAGGAAAGCTAGTAATAAAGTGTTTTATACCCAAGTGAATTCTAAAGCATTCCATGCTTTGTTTTGCTCTCTTACATGATGAATGTTTCTTAGCCTCTTACACATTTATATAATGAGTTTCCCTGGTGTACTTCTCATAGGATTCAATTTACCAACACTCAACGTAATGGTTTGGAAATTCATATAATACCCTGGATAAGGAAATATATTTGGACAAGACCTGCAATTTCATTGTAACCCCAGATTAACATACTCCTTCCAATAGACATCAGTCTTTTCACTGCATTTTATAATCTTAGAGAGTTGTCTGGGGGGCACTGAGAGGTTTTCAGTCAATCAACAAGCATTTATTAAGCTCTGACAAAAGATAGACAGTGTGCTAAGCAATGTAGTTAAAAAGCAGGGCAAAAAAACAGTTCCCATTCTTAAGAGATCATGGTCCAACAGGAGAGACAATAACACAAACAATGATGTAGAAACAAGTTATGAACAGGATAAAATGGGAATAATCACCATAGGGAAAGCACTAGTTGTAAGGAGGACTGGGAAAGTTTTCTTGCACAGGGTGGAATTTTAACTGGGAATTGAAGAAAGGCAGAAGTCCAAGAGATGAAGAGGGAGAGAATTTCAGGAAGGGGGACCACTCAGTGAAAATGCCTGGAATTGGGAAATAGGGTGACTTCTATGAGAAACCACAAGCCTGGCAGAGTACGCTGGCATAGGGAGAGTAAGGTGTAAGAGGACTGGGATGGTAGGATGAGTTCAAGTATCAAAGGACTTCTGATCCTGAAGGTGATAGGGAGGTATTGAATGGGGATAAGGGAAGAGAGAGTTGCTTGGTTGGACCAGAACTTTCACAAGAATACTTTGATAGCTAAGTAGAAGATTGTGATAATCTGAACATTAGGTGATCAGCACTTGAATCAGGGTGGTAGCAGTGTCAGAGGAGAGAATGTTAAAAGGTAGAATTGACAAGACTTGACCACACATTGGATATGGGATGAGGGTGAACACCTAGGTTGGGAGCCTGGGCAATTGGAAGTTGATGGTGCCCTGCACAGTAAGAGGAAGACAGGGTATAGAGGAGGGTTTGAGGGAAAGAGAATGTGTTCCATTTTGGATTGTTCACAGGATATACAGTTTAAGATATCCAATGGTCAGTTTGAGATACAAGTGAAGATTGGGAGAGAAATTAAGACTGGATAAGGAGATCCGTAAATCATCTGTAGAAAGATGATAATTGAATCCATGGGATCACCAAGCAAAATAGAGGGAGATGAGAAGAGATGTCAGGAAAGAGCTCTGTGATACACCCCTGGTTAGTGAGTGTAACCTGGATGAAGATCCAGCAAAGTAGACTGAGAAGGAGTGTTCAAAGAGGTAGGAGAACTGAGATAAAGAGCAGTATATTCGAAATATACAGAGTATGAAGAAGAAGGTAATTGCCAGTGGTAACACCTGGAGAGAAGTCAAGAGGGATGAAGATTAAAAAATGACAATTAGGATAAGTGACTTGCCCAGGGGCATCTAGACAGAAGTGTGGCATGAACCCAGGTCTTCCCGACTATGAGGCCTGATCTCCCACGACTATGCCCTCTATACTTACTCTAAAGAAAGGTCTAGCTATATCATATTCCCATTCATTTTACCATGTTAATTCCTCAGTTAGAATCACAAGCAATGCAACTAGTGTTTAGGTTCATACTTGTATTCCATAAATTTTTTTTAAAATTTATTTATTTTTAGTTTTCAACATTCATTTCCACAAGATTTTGAGTTCCAAATTTTCTCCCCATCTCTCCCTTCTCCCACTCAAAAACACTGTGCATTCTGATTACCTCTAACCCCAAACTGGCCTCCCTTCTATCACACCCTCCCTTCCCTTATCCCCATCTTCTCTCTTTTCTTGTAGGGCAAGGTAGATATCTATACTCCACTACCTGTATTTCTTAGTTCCCGGGTGCACGTAAAAGCGATTCTCAACATTCATTCCTAAAACTTTGAGTTTCAACTTCTCCCTCTTCCTCCCTCCCCACCCATCCCCACTGAGAAGGCATGCAATTCAATATAGGCTATACAGATATAGTTTTGCAAAAGACTTCCATAATAGTCATGCTGTAAAAGACTAACTATATTTCCCTCCATCCTTTCCTGTCCCCCATTTATTCTATTTTCTTTTGACCTTGTCCCTCCCCTAAAGTGTTTCCCATTTGCCTTCCCTTCTATCATTTCTCCCACCCCAATTATCCCCTTCTCCCCCACTTTCCTGTAGTGTAAGTTTTTCATACCAAATTGAGTGTGCATGTTGTTCCCTCCTTAAGCCAAATGTCATGAGAGTCAGCTTCACTGTTCCCTCTTACCTCCCCCCTTTTCCCTTCCATTGAAAAAGGTTTTTCTTGCCTCATTTATGAGAGATAATTTGCATCCATTTCATTTCTCCCTTTCTCCTCCCAATACATTCTTCTATGCCCTCTCTCTCTCTCTCTCTCTCTCTCTCTCTCTCTCTCTCTCTCTCTCTGTGTGTGTAAGTTATAAATATTATCTTCCCATATGGGAATGTAAACAGTTCAACTTCAATAAGTCCCTTATGATTTCTCTTTCCTATTCACCTTTTCGTGCTTCTCTTGATTCTTGTGTTTGAAAGTCAAATTTTCTATTCAGCTCTCATCTTTTCATCAAGTATGCTTGAAAGTCCTCTATTTCATTGAAATTCTATTTTTTCCCCTGAAGTATTATACTCAGTTTTAATAGGTAGGTGATTCTTGGCTTTAATCTTAGTTCCTTTGACTTCTGGAATATCATATTCCAAGCCCTTTGATCCCTTAATGTAGATGTTACTAGATCTTGTGGTATCCTGATTGCATTTCCACAATACTCGAATTGTTTCTTTCTGGCTACTTGCAATATTTTCCCCTTGACCTGGCAGCTCTGGAATCTGGCTACAATATTTCTAGGGGTTTTTCTTGTCAGATCTCTTTCAGGAGGTGAATTCTTTCAATATTTATTTTACTCTCTGGTTCTAGAATATCAAGGCAATTTTCCTTGATAAGTTTATGAAAGATGATGTCTAGGCTCTTTTTCTGATCATGGCTTTCAGATAGTCCCATAATTTTTAAATTGTCTCTCCTGGATCTATTTCCCAGGTCAATTGTTTTTCCAATGAGATATTTCACATTATCTTCAATTTTTTTCATTCTTTTGCATTTCTTTTGTAATTTCTTGGTTTCTCATAAAGTCTTTAGCTTCCATCTGCTCCATTCTAATTTATAAGGAACTATTTTCTTCAGTGAGCTTTTGAATCTCTTTTTCCACTTGGCCAACTCTACTTTTTAAATCATTCTTCTCCTCATCGCTTTTTTGGACCTCTTTTGCCATTTGGGTTGGTCTATTTTTAAAGGTTTTATTTTCTTCAGCATTTTTGGGGTCTCCTTTAATAAGCTGTTGACACACTTTTCATGATTTTCTTGCATTGCTCTCATTTCTCTTCCCAATTTTTCCTCCATTTCTCTTACTTGATTTTCAAAATCTTTTATGAGCTCTTCCATGGTGTGAAACAATTGAATGTTTACTTTGGAGGCTTTGGTTACAGGAACCTTTACTTTCATGTCTTCTTCTGATGGTATGCATTGTTCTTCCGCATCTGAAAGGATGGAAGAAAATAACTGTTCACCAAGAAAGTAACCTTCTATAGTCTTATTTTTTCTGCTTTTTTGGGCATTTTCCTAGTCAGTTACTTGACTTTTGAGTCCTTTGTCAAGTGGAGGGTATACTCTAGGGACCACTCCAAGGTGGTACAATCAAGGGAGAGGAGTCTGCTACTCTCCTGGCCTAAGCTCTGGTCTAGGAGCAGCTGCAACCTTTTCTGCCCAGGAGCTGCGAGTAGAATTCCTTGTCCAGAGCCTCCATAATCTCCACCAGCCAGTACTCCTCCTCACCCCAGGACCACAACTCAGGGCTGAAATCAGATCAGCAGCTCAATTCCTCCAGGGTCTTTAGGCTGAGGGCTCCAAAAATGGATGCTGCCACCACCTGGGGCCACTGGAGCTGGGGCTGGGACGGGACCTTGCTCCCTTCTCATGCAGGTGTAAGTGCTTTCTCGCTGACCTTTGAAGCTGTCTTTGTTGTTTGTGGGTTGAGAAATCTGCAGCTGCTGCCCATGATTCTGTGCCCTGAAGCCTGCTCCAGTCCTGTCTGTGCTGTGTGCACAGCCAAGGCTGGTCTGTGCTCCTCTCTGAGCCTGATGCAATAGACCTTTCCTGTCAGCCTTCTAGGCTCTATTGAACTGGAAATAATTTTCACTCTGTTGTTTTGTGGCTTCTGCTGCTCTAGAATTTGTTTAGAATCATTTTTACAGGTATTTTATGTGCTGCATGGGGAGAGCTTCTATAGGTCTACTCTGCCATCTTAGCTCTCATATTCTATAAATTTTCAAAGAAATACTTTCTCACTGGTAACACTTAATTTGTTCCTTTTGTAGTGACATTTTAAAAATGTTATAATGAAACTTCTTATTTGAACAAATCATTACTGGTTAAGAGGTATCATTCAAGTTCCTCAGTGAACTCCATGATTGAAAGAGATCTGTTTAAGGATTCACACTGAAAAAAAATAAAGTGAACCAAAAATATTTATTGACCAGATTATGACAAATAACTGAACTGTTAAGCCTATACACATACACACACACACTTACACACACAGATACACACAAATGTATGTATATGTTCATGTGTGTATATTTACATGCATATGTATGTATATATTTGCACTCAGATACTTGTGCAAATATATATATAAATATATATATGTAAGTTTATGTGAGAGGTAGTGTAGAAAGACAATGACATAGTACTAAAGTTGAGAAAAATCAAGAGATTAAGATCCATCACATCTGGGAAAGTGCATAGTCCTTCCAAATGAGCTCAAGGTGCTTGCCACTACAAAAGGAATGAGGTGGTGTGGTGTAGTTGACTTTAAATATGCATGTGTGTGTGTGTGTGTGTGTGTGTGTGTGTGCATGTGCACAAATTTTTTTTTAATTTGTAAAGATCTATTTTCTCTCTCTTCTACCACTCCCCTCCATAATGAAAAAACAAAACAAAACCCCCTGTAACAAATATGAATCAAGTAAGGGAAATTTTCTCATTGGTTACGCACACACACACACACACATACACACATGATATTGCACACACACATAATTCTGCATTTTGAGTGCATGACCTGTCTATTAAGAGATGAGTAGAATGCTTCATATTCTGTTGCTCACAATTGTGGTTTGCCATTCTGCTGGTCAGAGTTCCGAAGTCTCAAAGTTGAGTTTAGCCTGGTGTAGTTGAAACAGTATGGATTTGTATGCAGAGAACCTAGGTTTAAATTTTTATTTTACTACTCACTACTTGTGTGATACAAGACAAATACTCATGTACAGTACATAGGACCATAAATTTAGGGCTCAAAAGTACCTTAATGACCATAGAGTCCAACTCTTCATTTTTCTATATGAATAAACTTAGAAATTATGGGACTTAACCAGTGTCACATAGCTAGCAAGTATTAGAGTCAGAATTTGAACGCAAGTCTCTCAGTTTCCACATCAGTAAAATTAAGGGGTGGAGACCAAATAATCTCTAAGGTCCTTTTCAATCTCTAAAACTTAAGAAAAGTCACTTTTGTTAGTATCACTCTTCTGCTGATGTTGTTCAGTTATTTTTCATTTGTGTCCAATTCTTCATGACCCTATATGAGGTTTTCTTGGCAAAGATACTGGAGTGGTTTGCCATTTCCCTCTCCAGTTTATTTTATAGATTGGAAAACTGAGGGATATATGACTTACTCAGTGTCACATAGTAAGTGTCTGAGGTTAGATTTGAACTCAGGGAGATAAGTCTGCCTGACTTCAGGCCTGGCACTCTACCCAGTACGCCATCTAGATGTCCTTTCTGCTGACGTTATTAGGCTGAATATCATGAAATGGTAAGATCTTAGAAGAATTAAAACTTTGAGTTACCAAATAGACAATAGAAAGAAAGATTGCAGGTGTGAGCAGACTGCACAGCGTTACTGACAATGGCCTGTACCTAAATAAGACAATAGTCTAATGGAAAGTGAATTGGATTTGAAGTCAGAGGACTTGGGTTCAAACTCTAAATCTGCTGCTTATTATCTAAACAAGTCTGGGTAAGAATCTCTTAAGTATTCTTTCTTTCATCAGTGACAGGAAAGAGCTAGACTATAAGACTTCAACAAAACCTCCAAGATTTGAGTGTATGATCATAAGAAGTTTCAGTCATTCCCAAGGCATATATGATCAGAAAAAAGTCAGACAAGCTATGGAGAGAGTGAGAAAAAGTTACATTAATGTCACATTATTACTTTTGGTTTTAGTAAAAGAATCAAAGAGTAGCCTCCAATACATTTACAGAAAATTTCTAGAAGGCTATGGGTAAGAATTATAAAAGATAGGAAGAGGAAGAAAGTCTATAACCTGCTTCACCTGAGGAAGCACCAGTGAGAATGAGATCATAGTTGTGTCTAAGACTCTTAGTAAAATATTATAAAATAAGACACCAGATTTTATAGCAGATGCTTTACACACACACACACACACACACACACAAACATACATATACACACAGCAGATATTATATATACGGATGACTGACTAGTAGGATTGCTTGTCTTTACTCCCTCTTTCCCCACCAGCAGACATTTGATTTTCCATATCCATCAGTCATTCAGTCTGTTAGTCAATCAGCAAGAATTTCTTAAGCATGATTCTATTAAGTGCTGGCAAAAAAAGAAGAAAAATAATAAAAGTCCTCAAACATCTCACATTCTAATGAGGGAAAGACCAGCAGTGGGAAGGACTGTGAAAGGCCTTATGCAGAAGGTGGGATACAAAAAGATCTTGAATAAAGCCAAGAAAGACAAGAGGCAGATGTCAGGAGGACAGCATTATAGGTACAGTGCACAGCCAGTGCAAAAGCACATGGAAGAATTGGTGATGAACAAGAAGTAGTAGCTAGGTAACTCAGTAAATAGAACATTGGACCTGGAGGCAGAAAGACTGGAGTTCAAATTCTGCCTCAGAGTATCATCACATGACCCTGGGTAAGTCACTGAATCTCTGCCTCAGTTTCCCCTGTAAAATAAGAATAATAGTAACATCTACCTCCCAGAGAGGTTGTGAGGAGCAAGTGAGATAGTCATAAAGTACTTAGCATAGCCCCTGGCACATAGCAGGTATTTAACCAATGCTTGTTTCCTTCCTTCCAAAGAAGTTGTATTTTAGAATCAACAATGTGCAAAAAAAAAAAAAAAACAAACTGAAATGTTAGGAAGAGGTTAGATTATAAAGGGTTTTAAATGTTAAACAGGATTTTGTATTTGATCTCACAGGAGTACTAGGGAGCCATAGGAATTTATTGAGTAGTGGAAGGGTGGAATGGTCAGACGTGCTTTTTGATGGCTCTGTGGAACATGGATTGCAGTGGGGAGAAACTCCAGGAAGAGAAACCAATAAGGAGGTTATTGAAATAATCCAAGCGAGAGGTGATGAGGATGATAAAGCTTAGGGTTGTTGTTCTTTGTTTCTGAAGAGTGCCAAAATGATATCACCATGTAAAGTGAAATTTCATTGTGTCTGACTGTGGCTGATCAGACCAATACAAGCTCAGAGTGCTCTACCACAGGTTGGGCACAGATAGTCCATATGAATTTTTGGGGTGGATACTCCACATTTGCGCATCCTATGTTTACTTTGTGCTGTCTCAATTCTGCTTTGCTCATAGAGCACAGGTCCCTTTCTGATGTGGGCACGCCATGCTGAGCAATCCTGTTCCAGTGTCTCTCATGTTACATAGTCAAATCCAAAGTTCTTGAGAGAGACCTTGAGAGTGTCTTTGTATCCCCTTTTCTGACCACTATGTGATTGCCTGCCCCATGTGAGTTCTCCATAAAATAGTCTTTTTGGCAAGCGTACATTCTGCATTTGAAAAATGTAACCAGCCCATCAGAGTTGCACTCTCTGAAGCATAGTTTGAATGCTTGCCAGTTTAGCTCGAACAAGGACAGGAAAGAAGGAGTTATATCCAAGAAAAGCTGTGAAGGTAGAAAGACAAAATTTTGGCAGTTGATTGTATCTCTGAGCTGAGTGTAAGTAAGACGTTGAGTATAACACCGAGGTTGCAAGCCTGGCTCACTAGGAGAAAGTGGGAAACTTAAACTGTGATAAGAAAGTAGGGATGATGGGAGAGTTTTGAAGGAAAGGTGATGTTTTGGACATGTTGAGCTGGAGATACCTAAGATGTCACAGGCACTTGCTGATATAATGCTGGAGCTCAGGAGAGAGAATAGGACTGAGTCTATGTATATACGCAAATACACGCAGCACACACACACACACACACACTATATATATATATATATATATATATATATATATATATATATATATATATATATATATATATATATATATATATATATATACACACACACTATACATGGTTATTACACAAATACATAGATGTATATATTATAATCATATACTTAGAGATAATAATTGAACTTATAAGAGTTGATGACATCACCAATAAGATAGAGAAAAGTACTTAGGATGTAACTCTAGGGAACACATGGTTAGTTGGCATGACCTCAAAGATCGAGCTAAAGAGATTGAGGAGATGTTAAATAACAATGCCACAAAAAAAGAAAGGAAAGAATGTCTGGAAGGAGATGGTGACCTTGCCCCAGTTAACTCCATACTTGCGACAACTCTGACAGAGGGGAGTTTTCTGTAACCACTGTGCTGTCATGAGGACTGCTTTCTATGATATGCTTTCTTTTCCATATCGAGGGAGCTATTTATTTAAGTCTTTATAAAGACTTGCTGTCTTTGCGGAAGTATGTGCTTCCAGTCTAGACTGATGTGCATTTTCTCCATCATCATAGACAATCTTCTTAGTCCGGTTCTTAAATGAATTTTCTTCCTTTCTAGAGTAATCATGAAAGGAGATCTAGGTTGCATTTGAAAAAAAAAAAAGGGAACGCTTTCAGCTACAGAGAAGATGCCCATAGAAACAAGTGCTACCTGAGCTGAGTTTTGAAAGGAAGATTCTGAAAGGCAGAGGAGAGGGAGAAGTGAACTTCATAAGTATAGGAATAGCTTGTTTCAATGTACTCAGATGGTGAAAGCATGTTAAGTTTGGGGTAGAGCTAGCAATAACGTATGGCTAGAACAAAGAATGTGTGAAGGAGACGAATGTGAAATCAGACTAGAAAAGTAGCTTGGCTCCATACTGCGGAAGACTAGGATTATGGTTGTCATGTTTATCTTATAAACAATAGGGAGAAACTGAAAGTTGCTTATCAAGGAAACCACATGAGATATTTGTACTGTGATAAAATTTACTTTTTACAAATGATGAAACTGAGGCCCAGGCAAGTAAATATATTCTCTCAGGATCACACAAACAGCATACAGACCTCATTAACTTTCTTCCCCAAAACTTCCCTTGTTCTGAAATTCACTATTATTGTGGAAGATAGCACCATTTTTTCAGTTTTCTGGGAGTTCAAACTTTGGATCATTCAGAGATGAGCTGTGAAGCAACCCCCATGGAGATACAGCCTGGCAACTGCTCCTTAAATGTGGTAACCACAGATATTGAAAGACTAGAGAAGAAAGTTCTTATCTCCAAAGTCCTTGACACTGCCAAATAGTTCAACAAGAGAAATCAATATGATGTTTAAATCAGCGTAAATGACATTAAAGAAAAGACATTACCATCTGTTTTGCTGCTGCAACCTGAGGTCCATTTCAACTGACTTGCATCTGGAACTTTCTAAACCTGTTATCTCCCCTAATAGTATGTGAGCTCCTTGAAAACAGAGACTGCCTTATTTTTTTTTTCCGTTTGTATCCCCAGTGCTTGCCATGGTGTTTATCAGGTATAAACACTTGATAAATGCTTGCTTCATTCATTCATCCTTTCTTTCATTCATCCTTGACTCCTCTAGGTCAACCCATGTACTAAATCTCCACTGGCAAATATTTCTATCTCCACAATGTATTTTGCATAGGTTCCCTTCTCTCCCTTCAAACAGCCACTGCCCTAGTTCAGACCCTCATACCCCTCACATGGATTATGCAAGAGCTTCTTAATTGCACACTCTGCCTTAAGTGTCTTCTTATTCTAATCCATTCTCCACATTGCTGCAAAAGTAATTTTCTAAAAGCACATGTTTGGCCATGTCATTCCCCTACTAAATAAACTCTAATGGCTCCCTATTACCTCTTGGACCAAATATAAATTGTTCTGTATACATTTGGTATTTAATGCTTGTTGTAAGATGATCCTCTCTACTCTCTTTTCAGTATTCATACACTTTACCACTTGACTCCTTTCTCTGTATTGCATGATCTACCTAAAATGACTTATTTACTATTCCTTGCACATGACACTCCATGTCTAGACATGTTGCACTTTCGGTGACTGAACCTCATGCCTTTAATGTTCTTCTCTTGCACCTCCACCTCATAGCTCCCCTAGCTTCCTTCAAAACTCAATTCTAGTCTCATCTTCTGCAGAATATCTTTTCTAGTACTCCTAGCTGCTAGTGTCTTCCCCATTCCAATTAGCCTCTATCTACTCTATACATTCTTGTATGTATAGCACCTCTGGTGTGAGGATCTATTCCTACTCGTTCAACTTTGATATCCACTTGGTACTCAACTCTCACTTATGGCTCTAAGAACTGTAACACACTCAGTGGCCATACCCAGGTACTCAGGCTAAACCAGTCTGAGGGTAACTTATGGTCCTCAAATCCACTGGTGAGTTAGCAAGCACACGAATACTTTCTCAGGAGGAATGGAGGGATGAGATCAATTTGTTCCAATGGTCATGAACACAGCTAAAACAGGCACTGTGGAGTGCTTAGAGTTTGGTTAAACACTGAAGATACCAAGGCTATCCACTGTATCCTGGGTCATCACCAGTCATCATGACTTTTGTCTTGCCACTGGACTGGAATAGAGAGTGAGGTTGATGACTTTGGGCAACTCTGATTCATTTAAGTCCAATTCACTCAAAGGTCAAGACAATTATCCCATGATCTCATTGATTCTCTTTGAAAATGAAGGACAAAAACCCAGTAATAACAATAAGCCTAATTATTTATATGTTGTTTCTCTCAATAGAATGTAAATTTTTTGAGACAAAGGATTATTGTTTGTATCTGTATCCTCAGCGTTGGCACCATGTCAGGTACATGGTAAGTACTTACTTAATGCTTGTAGACTGTCTGACTCAATTTAAACCAGGTCCTTGAAGTTCAGAACCAGCATCCTTTCTACTTTATACATATCTTCCATTCCTGCTATTTCATGTTTATGGAATATACGCATGGCAAAAAATCATCAGTTTTGTACAATTATAACATTGTAAAATAATTGCATAATATATAATGATTATCTTAAGTGTACATTTAAAAAACAGAATCTTAAATGAAGGATGTTTAGGTAATAACAAACTTCTTTCTACTTTCACTGATGGCGCTGATACTGCTCTATTATAGTTAGATAGTTGTTAAGTCAAGATTAGGCAGCTAGTCTCTTCAAGCAGCGTCTCTCATGAATATTGACAGCCTACTCTCATGACAGGACTATGGTTTCTAGGCATCTCTTCTAAGTGTCTTCCTCTTCTTCCAAACTCAGATCATAGTCAAGTTAACTTCCTTGTATAACCTCCTTTAAACCTCTTTCTGCACCGCTCTTCCAAGTTGAAAGATTCTCTTCCTCCTCAAATTTTGCTAGAGCAAAATGGGCAGCTAGAGGACACAGTGGATAGAAATCAAGTCCTGAAATCAGGAAGATCTGACTTCAAATACAGCCTTAGATACTTACTACCTATAAGATCCTGGGTAAGTCACTTAACTCCATTTGCCTCAGTTTCCTCATCTGTAAAATGAGCTAGAGAAGGGAATGGCAAACCACTCCAGTATCTTTGATAAAAAAAACCCAAATGGGGTCACAAAGACTTGGGCATGTCTAAAAACTACTGATTAAATATTGTTTGGCTCTTCTATTTTCCTTAAGTCACTCCTCAGCTTCCATTTCTACTTACAGTTTTACATTTTGTACCCCATCCTCTCTAGTAAGAGCCTTGAGAGCTGTGGATGTTTCATTTTTTTAAACTTGAAATCCCAGGTACCCATTGTCCAAATAATGGTATGCATTCGGAGCTAGGATTCTTAAGCTTTTCTTTTTGGGCATGGGCTTCTTTGGCAGTCTTAGGAGCTTATGCATGCTTTTTCAGAATGATATTTGTTGTCTACATTCATAATTGAAGGGAATGCTAGATTTCAATTAGAGTTTAGTGAAAACATTTTTTCCCATCCAAGATCATAGACCCCCTGAAATCTATCTGTAAGCCTCTTGGTTACCAGGGGACAAAGTTTAGAATTAATCCATCACTTTATATATCTTGGGCAGGCACTGCAAATGGGTCAAGAACTGAACCCAAAGTTGAGCAGGAAGAAGATATCAGACTGGATGTCTTGTGGAAAACTGCAAAGTTCTTTGAATGACCTCAAGCTTCTCCTTGAAACAAAGGACCATCTTTTTCATACCAATATTTTTCCAATGATGTTATATGGCTTTTTGAGTCATGGAATGCTGCAGTCTCCAAAGAACTGCAGCTAAGGATCACCCAAAGGACAATGGAGAGGTCCATGGTGAACTGGAGTAGGATAAAAAATATCACAAAACAAAGAATTACATGGTAGAGAGGAGTGGGAAATGAGCATTTATTAAGCACCTGCTGTGTGCCAGGCCCTATGCTAAGGATATTACAAATATCTCATTTGATTCTCATAACCACCCTGGGAGGTGGGTGCTATTATTAGACTCATCTTAGAGATGAGGAAACTGAGGTAGGTAAACATTAAGTGACTTGCCTACAGTCACATAGTTAGTAAGTGTTCAAGGCAATATTTGAACTCAGGTCTTCCTGACTGAAAGCACAGCTTTCTGTTCATTGCACCACCTAGCTGCCTCATGGGAGAGGTAGTATTAAAGATTGTGTTTAAAGAAATGTATTCCTTAAACTGATAATTTGACAAGAGTGAGTCATAAGCGATAGACAACCTATGTTTATTACATCCTTGTGATGTAAAGGGAATTCAAGGACAGCCTCCTGCAAGGTTGGGAAATCTGTGGCTTTGAGGCAATAGTGACCCTCTAGGTCTTCAAGTGTGGCCCTTCGAGGACTTAGAGGCCTTGAGGCCTCAAGTTCTCCATCCCTGCCTACAGCATTCTGTGAATTTCCTATAGGAAATTTTGGAGATGACAGGGATGAAAGTTTCCCAGGTCACATGGGCATGGATGATTTTGGCTATGTTATTGGAGCAAGAGGTCACTTTGATGAAATCACAAGACTATTGTATTGTATTCCCAGCACCTAGAATAGTAGTTTGCTAATAAATGTTAATTGAATAAAGTTTAGACTTTCAAACTTTTTTATTGGTGTGGAAAGATTTATGTCTTCAAGTTTCATCATTTACTCTTTAATTTATATATCTGATTTCATTTTATTTTATTTTTTTTGTTAACTGAAATGAATTAATCCTCAGAGGCTAGAAAGAGACTGATTTAGTCCTCCATTCACATCCACACTGCAAACCTACTCTGTATGGCTCTTAAATAGAGAAAATTTCAAATTTTAGAATGGGAAAGTTTTCCAGGCCCCTGTGTTTTGTGTCTACTCTTAGTATCAAAGCACTGGGATTTTTTCATTTGGGGAATTTTTCATTTTCATTTGTCTCACTACGTAAATATTGTTCTCTGTTCCAGAAACAAACGTAGGTGTCAGCTGAGCTTACCTCTGTTCTCTCACTTTAATAACTTCTTTCCCTTGAAACTCGTTTCCTGTGTGTTGCTTTTCTTGTGTGAAATAATTTCTCTCATTTCCTAATTTTTGGATTATAATCCCCTGTATGGAAATTGTCTCCTGTGTGAACAATTTATTTCAACACATTTTATTAACCACCTCCAATATTAAAGTGAAGTAATGATGATAGGGGGACCTGTGTCTAACAGCCAGCAATGAGAAGACCCCAAAGGTTAGAGTTGACTTCTCTTCTTCATTGATTAGCTAACAAAGAACAGCTGTAAATAAGGTCCTGGGCAGGTCCAGGCAGAAGGCGTAGTAACTATGAGGTTTGTCATAGATTTCCTAGGAGAACTGGTTTGCGCTTACAAGACAGAAGATTTAGAGCTAAAAGTTAACTTAAAGTCATCTAGTCTAGTGGTTTCCACTAGAAATGGTTCCACTAGCCATTTAGTGACTCAAGGGGAATCCCTTGGGACTCATAACAATAGTACAAGAGGTTTGTGCTAAAAATTCATTAAGGTCATCTTAAGTAGTAAATAATTGCTTATGAATATTCAGATTGGATTTTAAAATTACCCTTTTGGATACATTTTGGTTGTTGTTGTTTCAGAGGGTACATAGGAAAAAACAATCATTGGGAGCCACTGATCTAGTCTAATATTGTCATTTACCAATAGAGTACCCAAGGTAACATAGAGAGGAAGTAGAAAAATGAGATCATAAGTGCTAAGTTGTGAATGGGATCAACAAAGCAATTAAAGAACGTCATCCTGACAGGGACACAGCTTTGCTTCAAGACCTTAGAATCCTTTGGTGAACTTGATCTCTTGTCTCCAGAATTGTGCTAATGAATCAAAGTCCCTTCTGGTGCAGCCAACTAAACCTGTGACTAATATGCTTACTTACTCCTTTTTGTTCAACTTCTCTGCCGTATCTAAATTATTTTAATTTTGCTTTGATCATTTCTCCCTTTTTTATTTCCCTTCTACTTCTCTGAGTCTTGGGCCTTCTTTCCAAACAAAAAAAAGGAAAGACAAGTAAGCATCTGCTATATTATTAACACCCAACTTTAGTTCATGTGATAAGCAAACTAATTTAGTGTGCTTGACAGAAGATTCACAAGTAAGGTGTCTTGTAAATTGGCTTGGACATATGCTTCAAGCATAAATTAATCACCTACTATGTGGAAGGAACTATGCTAGAAACTAGGGATACAAAGGCAAAAATGAAATGGTACATGCTCCTGAGGAGTATGCTACATCCTATTAGTTACATCCTATTAGTTTGCAATTATCTTGTGCAAACAGGCCATACCAATTTGTATTATGATAATTTTTGTGCATTTGTTATATTTTTCTATTATTTGAAATTTAATGCCTTGCCATTCTGCCAGACTGGGAACTTTCTTCCCTTATTTAATTTCATTATCTGCCCTAACATAGAATTGGTGCCTGATAAATGCTTGTCATAGTTGACAGAGCAGGATGTGAGTTGCAAGCAGAACATAGATCTTTTCACTGTAGTCTACCATACATCAATGCAAATAACTTTCATCTACTTGTTAAAACTAGTCAATATTTATGTCATGCAAGCCATAAGGATATCAATTTCAATGATTTACTAGGGTTAGGATGGGCTGATACAATGTGATGATGTAAATTTCTATGTACAAACAACATATATACAGGATAAATTGGAGATACTCTAAGAAGGAAAGCATTAAAATTAAGGGCTAGAAATAGTTTCTTTTTCAGCTGAGACCTGAAAAAAGCCAGGGAAGGCAGAAGGAGATATGAGAAGAAGGATAATTACAGGCATCAGAGATTACCAGTGGAAAATATCCAAAGTTCAGAGAAGAAGTATTGTATATAAAGAGAAGCAAGGACACCCATATTACTGAGAAAATGTGGGGGTGAGTAATAGAATATATGAGGATGAGTAAAGTGTAAAAGTACCAGAAAAAGGAGCAGGTTATGAAGGGCTTCAAAAAGTCAAGGAAAGGATTTTATATTTATTCCTGGATGTAATAGAGAGCCACCAGAATTTATTGAGTAAGGAGTGACATGGTCAGACCTGAATTTTAAGAAAATCAATTTGACTACTGAGTGTAGAATGAACTAGAGTGAGGAGAGACTTGCAGAGGGGACACAAGGAGAAGGCTATTTCAGTGGTCCAGGCATGAGATGAACTTGTATCAGAGTGATGTTAGTGTTAGAGGAGAGAAGAGAAATATATGAGAGATGTTACAAAGGTGGAAATTATAAGACTTGGTGACAGATTTGATATGGGAGGTGAGAGAATGTGAGGAATCAAGGATGATGTGGACAATGGACATGTTCTCCACAATAATAACGAAGTTAGAGGAAAGGTTTTTTGGGGTAGAGGTAAGATAAAGGGTTCAGTTTTGGACATGTCGAGTTTAAAATGTCTACAGGTTATCCAGTTCAAAATGTCCAATATGTGGTTAGAGATCCAAGACCGGAGATTAAGATTGTACAAATGGATCTGAGAACCATCACATAAAATAATAATTTAATCCATAGGAAATGATCAAGTGAAATTATTTATATAGAGGAGATAAGTGAGTTCAGGATACAGTTTTAGAAAAAAATCTGTAGTTCTTAGACACAATCTAGATGAAGATCGAATAAAGGCAACTGAGGAGTAGAGATGAGACAGGTAGGGGGAGAATCAGGTGAAAAGTGTCATGAAAACTTAAAAAGAAGAGAGTATCAAGAAAAAGGGGGGTGATCAACAATGTCAGAGGTGAGAGAGATGTCAAGAATCTATTGTAGAGGGCTTCTTCAAGGAAATTAGCCACAGAGAGGACAAGAGATATGGGACAATAGCAGGTAAGGATGGATCAAATGAGTGTTTTTTTTTCAAGATGGATGAGACACAGAAATGTTTGTAGGTAGTAGGGAAGGAGCCAGTAGATAGGAAGAGATGGAAGATAAGTGAGACAGTAGGGATAATAGAAGGACCACTCTACTAAAAAAAACTAGGTGGAAGTGCATTGATTTTCATGTAGTGGGGTCTTCCTTGTCAAAAGAGAAGGCTTACCTTATCTCATGAAAGGTGAAAGGAGAGAAACTGGTGGAAGCATCTGAATGAGGTGAGATGAGGGGGGAAGAAGTGGTCCATTTTTAAGTGAAATATAAGGAAAAGTTCTTAGCTGATAGGATAGGGGGAGGAACCATGGGAGATTTGGGGAAGAATGCAAGGATTTGGAAAAGTCATTGTAGTGATTGGGATAGTGAATTGATTACATAGGTGTAAAAGGATTGCTTTGCTACAGTGGGACCCCAATTGATGTAATATATGTAATGTATTATAATATAATATAAATTATATGTAATATTGTAGTTGTAATTTCAATGGGAAGATCTTTCCCATTTATTAATAGGTCCATGAGACCCTGCCTGTGTTACATGGAAATCTGAATGACATGGAGCCTGTGATGGGAGGAGTTTGCTGAATGAGTGGAATAGGAAGTGGTGGAGCTAGAGCAGAGCTGAGAGGAAATTGGTCAGTCTAGTCAGAGCTAGGAAGGATGCAGGCAGCTGGCTACTGCGAGTAAAAGAATTTGTGTGTGATTTTGGTTAAGAGAGCCTGCTTATGATTTGTTTAATGGAGCTGATTTGTGGGAAGTCAAGCAGGGGGAAGGCTTGTGGATAGTGTTGTCCTCTGCATTGTTATTGTGTATAGATTTTTGTTGTTATGATGGATTTGGCTTTCTGGTGTCTGAATAAAAGTTTCCATGTGGAGAGTTTGTTGCATTTCACAATTCAGAATTGCACTGGAATATTCATGGCCACTGTACGTGCTGTGAATATCGCACTGGTGCTACAAAATGTTATGTAATATAAATTTGTAATATGTAATATAATATATGTAATATTATGTAATATAAATTTGTATATGACCCAGTAAGCACAGTTTCATGATTTTGAGTAGGAACAAAGACAAGAGATGATAGGAGTTATCCAAGGCTGAGGCTTGACAGGATTGCCAATAGGATAAAAGAGAAAGAGGCATGACAAACGAGGACATTGTAGCATCAAACTGTTCACATAGGGATCAAGATAAGGGAAGAATATAGCCATTGTAGGTATGATGGTCTGGGAAAGAACTGAGGGAAGGGAGGTCTCAGTAAGGATAAAGAACACGCTTGGGGTTTCAAAGAAGAGGGAGAGGTAGAATAGACTGTGATCAAATAAAAGGGATTTCAGAGTTCATGAACATGAAAGTGGTGCATTTGTGGTTGATGGTAAGATAAAGGATATAATTATTTCTGTGTTTAGTAAGGAGTAAGTCATGGTAAATGAATGAGTTGAGGAACTTAGAAGTTAAACTGTTTGAGGGGATATCAATATGTATATTCAATCCTCAATATTAGGAAAGGAGTTGAGGAAGATAGAAAGATTGTGAACCAGGCACAAAACTCATTGAGGAAAGAAGTAGAATGTTATGGAGATCAATAGACAATGACCATTGCAATCTTGATTATATGATAAATATGGATTGATTGAATATAAAAGGAAAAGAGGTTACTGAGTGATAGTGGCAAAGGAAAATCCTGAACATGGCAATGGAAGAATGGAGTATTCTCTAACCTTCTCAACTTGATCAATGAAGGGAGGAGTATTGAGTGAAAGTGTAACCATTGCTGGAAAGAGTGGTCTGGGAATATGTATTAGCAGGAATCAGGTCTCAGTGAGTATAAGGTAATGGAGGGCACAAGAAAGGAAAAGGTTTCAGATGAAGGTTAGTTTGTAACACTGTGGAACGGGTAGATAGCTTTAGAATAAGACAGCTGATATTGGGTTGAAGCTGATGGGAATATTGGAGAGGTCAATGGGGGACCAAGAATGGGGTTTGAATAATGGCAGCTGGGGGATTCAGAATCACTGGAATTGGGTGAGTATATGTGAATCATTGAAGAATGAGCTCAGTTAGGTATTGTTCATAGCTGGGAATGAAATTGTCTCAAGATTTCAAGGGTAGTATGTAGTTGAAATGGATTTGGTAGTTGACTGGCAGAGGAAGGCAACTTCTATGGAGTTTAGGTGGTTGGGGAGAATGCCTGGAGCATGATGGAAGCTCTCCTGGGCAGATACAGGCAAGGGAACAAGAATTGTCTTTTCTCCAACCTAAACATTTCCATTTCTTTCAACTGATCCTCCTAATGCATGGACTTAAGGTTCTTTACCACTATAGCTGTGTCCACTATCTATCTTATCAATGTCTTTCCTAAAATGTGATTCACCTAAGTGAATTCAGTACTCCAGATAAGGTTGAACAGAAGTACAGTAAAATAGGACTATCACTTTCTTGTTCTTGCAATTCATGGACTATATATCATATTATATCACAGCAGAGAACATCTGCTTTCCAACTATGCTGCAACCATTTTGGGCTTGCAAAGTTTTCATCAATTCATCTATCTTATGTATGTTCTTTCTTTTTTTTAATTTATTTATTTAACTTTTAACATTCATTTTCACAAAATTTTGGGTTCCACATTTTCTCCCTATTTGTCCTCTCCCCCACCCCAAAACACTGAACATTCTGATTGCCCCTATCACCAGTCTGCCCTCTCTTCTATCATCCCTCCCTTCCCTTGTCCCCATCTTCTCTTTTGTCCTGTAGGGCCAGATAACTTTCTATACCCCATTACCTGTATTTCTTATTTCCTAGTAGCAAGAGCAGTACTCAACAGTTGTTCCTAAAACTTTGAGTTCCAACTTCTCTTCATCCCTCCCTCCCCACCCATTCCCTTTGGAAGGCAAGCAATTCAATATAGGCCATATCTGTGTAGTTTTGCAAATGACTTCCATAATAGTCGTGTTGTGTAAGGCTAACTATATTTCCTTCAATACTATCCTGCCCCCCATTGCTTCTATTCTGTTTTGATCCTGTCCCTCCCCAAGAGTGTTGACTTCAAATTGCTCCCTCCTCCCATTGCCATCCCTTCCATCATCCCCCCAACCCTTCTTATCCCCTTCTCCCCCACTTTCCTGTATTGTAAGATAGGTTTTCATACCAAAATGAGTGTGCATTTTATTCCTTCCTTTAGCTGAATGTAATGAGAGTAAACTTCATGTTTTTCTCTCACCTCCCCTCTTTTTCCCTCCACTAAAAAGTCTTATGCTTGCCTCTTTTATGAGAGATAATTTGCCCCTTTCCATTTCTCCCTTTCTCCTCCCAATATATTTCTTTCTCACTGCTGAATTTCATTTTTTTAAGATATGATCACATCCTATTCCATTCACTCTGTGCTCTCTGTCTCTGTGTGTGTGTGCGTGTGAGTGTGTATGTAATCCCACCAACTACCCAGATACTAAAAAGTTTCAAGAGTTACAAATATTGTCTTTCCATGTAGGAATGTAAACAGCTCAACTTTAGTAAGTCCCTTATGACTTCTCTTTGCTGTTGACCTTTTCATGCTTCTCTTCATTCTTGTGTTTGAAAGTCAAATTTTCCTTTCGGCTCTGGTCTTTCCGTGAAGAATGCTTGAAAGTCCTCGATTTCATTGAAAGACCATTTTTTCCCCTGAAGTATTATACTCAGTTTTGCTGGATAGGTGATAGGTTTTAGTCCTAGTTCCTTTGACTTCTGGAATATCCTATTCCACACCCTTCAATCCCGTAATGTCGAAGCTGCTAGATCTTGTGTTATCCTGATTGTATTTCCACAATACTTGAATTGTTTCTTTCTAGCTGCTTGCAATATTTTCTCCTTGACCAGGGAACTCTGGAATTTGGCCACAATGTTCCAAGGAGTTTCTATTTTTGGATCTCTTTCAGGTGGTGATAGGTGGATTCCTTGAATACTTATTTTGCCCTCTGGTTCTAGAATCTCAGAGCAGTTTTCCTTGATAATTTCGTAAAAGCTGATGTCTAGGCTCTTTTTTGATCATGGCTTTCAGGTAGGCCCATAATTTTTAAATTGTCTCTCCTGGATCTATTTTCCAGCTCAGTTGTTTTTCCAATGAGATGTTTCACATTATCTTCCATTTTTTCATTCTTTTGGTTTTGTTTTGTGATTTCTTGGTTTCTCATAAAGTCATTGGCCTCCATCTGTTGCATTCTAACTTTGAAAGAAGTATTTTCTTCAGTGAGCTTTTGAAGCTCCTTTTCCATCTGGCTAATTCTGCTTTTGAAAGCATTCTTCTCCTCATTGGCTTTTTGAACCTCTTTTGCCAGTTGAGTTAGCCTATTTTTCAAGATGTTATTTCCTTCAGCATTTTTTGGGTCCCTTTAGCAAGGTGTTGACCTGCTTTTCATGCCTTTCTTGCATCTCTCTCATTTCTCTTCCCAGTTTTTCCTCCACCTCTCTAATTTGATTTTCAAAATCCTTTTTGAGCTCTTCCATGGCCTGAGCCCATTGAATATTTATTTTGGATTTTTGGGATACAGAAGTCTTGATTTCTATGTCTTTCCCTGATGATAAACATTGTTCTTCCTCATCTGAAAGGATGGGAGGAGACACCTGTTCACCAAGAAAGTAACTTTCTGTGGTCTTATTTTTTTCCCCTTTTTCTGGGCATTTTCCCAGCCAGTTACTTGACTTCTGAGTTTCTTCTCCACACCCACCATGCCTCCAGATCTGCCCAGCCAGTGCTTGGGGTCTGAGATTCAAATGCTGCTTCCCAACCTCAGGGCTTTTGGTGGGGCAGGGCTGCTATTCAGTGTGAGATTTAGTTCAGGTGCTCAGGTGGGGGCAGGGCCACCACACAGGGCTCAGTTCCCTCTGGGGGTTTACAAGGAGACTTTCAACAATGGATCTCGGCTCCTGCCTGCTTTGGGAGCCCTTGTCTGCTGCTGCCTCCTCTGCTGCCTCCTGAGGGGGCCTGAGTTATGGGGGACACTCCACTTCCCTCTTGGCCAGACAAAGAGACTCTCTCACTGACCTTTGGTGCCTGTGGGTGGAGGGACCTGCGCAGCTGCTGGAGATTCTGTCCCTGAAGCCTGCTGGGATCTGCTCCTCTCGGTGCTGCAAGGCCAAGGCAGGGCTGGGCTCTACTCCAGGTCCGGGGCGCGATGGACCTTTCGTGTTGGTTTTTCAGCACTCTCTGGAACAGAAATCTCTTCCACTCCGTTGTTCTGTGGCTACAGATGCTCCAGAATTTGTTGGGAGTTCTTCTTTACAGATATTTTATGGGCTGTGAGTTCGGAGCTAGCATATGTGTATCTTTCTACTCTGTCATCTTGGCTCCTCCTCCCTATGTTCTTTCTATATTCATGTAATCATTAATTCCCTGTCTTACAGCATAAGGATATCTCATTATGTTAATGTCCTATGACTTGTTTAGCCATTCCTTAATCAGTGAGTATCTATTTTATTTCTAGATATTTGCTGCAAGAAGAATTGTTTCTACATATTCTTGATAGGTATGAGACCTATCTTTGACTATTCAATGAACCTCAATAAATTTTCAAGACAATCTGCTCTGTGTCTGGTATACAAAGAGAACAATTAAAACATTCCTGACTTCAAAGAGCCTACAACAATTTAAATTTGGTACTTTGAAAAGAGAAACATGTGATTGAGGAAGGGATTTAAGGGATCATAAATTTAGAGACAGAAGATAGCGAGTGCACCTCGCCCTACTTTTCAGATAATGAGAGATAATAAGTAACTTGTCTAAGACCAAGCAGGTAGAAAATGGAAGAACCAACATTCAGAATGAGACTTTTTGATGATAATTCCAAAGCTCCATCTATATACTTAAACAAGAATTCAAAGGTCAATAATGATACTGAAAGAGAGGGGTCTGAGGTTTGGATGGAGATAAGTGGGGGAAAAAGAAGAACTTGAGGGAATATTCTGATGGAGAAAAGTACAAGAGTTAGAAATTATTTAGGGAAAAGAATGAGAAAGAGAATTCTGGTAATAGGAAGTAGAAGCTGCAAGGAGACATGCAAAAAAAAATTGAAAGAGGCTTCTGTTATGAAGGAGATGGACATTATTATGTAATTGCCAAGTGATTCCTCTTCAGAGTTAGGCATGTGAGTCTCAGGGTCAAAGAAATTGGGCAGAATTTTCAGTTGTACAGTTCCCCAAACACCTATGTTCTATCATTCTTGGCTGTGGAGTACTGTTGGCTTCTCACTGGTCTTTTTTTTTCTTTTAAACCTTCAATGAAGTCCTATAGAAGCTGCTCATTAGTCTGTGGTATAAAGTTTACAGAAAGAGCTAGCTATTTATTTTCCATCTCTTCATTATGTTTTTTGAGAGCTTAAGTTGCTTCTATAATAGCCAATGGTTATATAGTACTTACGATGTGCCAAGTATCATGCTAAGCATTTTACAACATTATCTCATTTGATTATCACAACAAACATTGGGAGGTAGACCCTATTATTATTCTCATTTTACAGATGGGAAAGTGAGGCAGACAGTGGTTAAATGACTTGGTAAGGGTCATGTTGCTAGTAAGTATCTACAGCCATATTTGAACACTGGTCTTCTAGACTCCATGCCCAATATTCTGCCCACTGTAAGGCCAGGTCTATAGGAGGACAAACAACCACAGTATTCAGAAAAATCTGAAAAAAAATAGGAAAACTATTGATTTGATGATTGTTTAGATCATAGATTTTTAACCTTTTTTGCTCTGTGGACCCCTTTGACAGTCTGGTGAAGCTATGGACTTTGCAGAATAAGAGTTTTAAATGCATAAAATAAAACCCATGGCATTGAAAAGGAAACCAATTATATCAAAATAATTATCTACCTATATATACATATATGTGTACATATGTGTATACACACACATGCACATATATATATATATATATGTGTATATATATATATATATATATATATATATATATATATATATATATATATATATATATATATATATATATACACATATATATATATATAGAGAGAGAGAGTTATTTTTGAAGCAATTGTGGTTAAGTAACTTGCCCAGGGTCGCATAGCTAGTAGGTGTCTGAGGCCAGATTTGAACTCAGCAAAATGAGTCTTCCTGATTCCAGGTCCAACACTCTAGCCACTATACTACCTAACTTCTTTCATAGAGGGACTAATGTCAGAGAAATCAGAAAGGAAATTCAGGAAGCTATTTGACTTATGGGTCTGCTTTCAGTATATGAACCACACTTAAACAATTACAGCTAGGTAATACTTGGAAGTGGTAAGGCTGAATGAGATGATTTATGTTTGCAAAGAATCATTATCTTTAAAGTCCTCTGTAATTATCAGTGTTTTTAAAAAATTGATATTAGTAGAGGCCATATAGTATAGTAGATAGAATACTCACTTGGAATTGATCTTGACCCTAACTCTTCCTAGCAGTGTGACTTATACATGGGAGACTCTTGAAATAAAGCAATGAAGCAATGTTGTATGGTGAAAAGGACAGGTAATCTTTCTTTCCCCAGAATCCCTCCTTATTGAGGGACACTAAAGATTTTTTTTTAAATTAAAAAAAGGAGATTCTTAAGAACAAAATACTTTCTACTTTCTTCATTTTATTTTTCTTACTTTTTTTTGCAACATGACTAATATGGAAATGTTTTCTATGACTACACATCTATAATTCATATCATATTGCTCTCCTTCTCAATAGATGGAAGAAGGATGGGAGGGAGGAAAAATTCTAAAAAAGAATGAATGTTAAAAGAAATAAATAAAGCATAATTATTTTTTAAAAAGAAAAATAAGAATAAACTATTTTCTTTATCCCTACCCTAATTCTAATGTGGTCTTTCTTTCACATTGACTCTGTCCTTCCTTCTCCCCTAAAATGTTAATCCTATCTATCCTATTTACTATGAACTCTCATTCTTTTCCCTTTTCTGGTTAATTTCGCTCATTTTTTGTTCCCTTTCTTTTGCCCTGAATTATGCTTAAATTTCTGACTCACATTCGGTGATATTATAAATGTTCACTTAAACTTACAGGGCTATACTAAGGAAAAGCGGTTGGGATAAAATTGGAGATTTGAAAGAACCATTAATGACTGCTGGAAAGATTGAATTAATTGGACGGAGATACATGTACATGAAAGAGGATCAGAATGATAAAGAGAGAGAAGTCTTTCACTAAAAATGACAGTTAATGAATTCTATTAAACATTTAAGTAACAACAAATATGAATATTATATAAATCATGTGGAAAATAGGCAAAAGAGGCATACAAAATTCATTTTATGACCAGAATATAGTGATGATACTTAGGAAGAGCAAAGATAAAGAAGAAAACTATAGACTAATTTTCTCATGAAATTTAAGCAAAAAATATAAATAAAGTATAAATAAAAAGCTAGCAAGGAGATTGTAGCATAATATAACCAAGATCAAACACTATAACCAGGTGGGATGTATACCAGGAATACAGGGCTGTTGTATTGCAAGGAAAACTATCAGCATAATTGACTATGTCAATAAAAAACACAACAAAAATAATATGATTATCTCAATAGATACAGAAAAAGCTTTTAACAAAATACAATATTCCTTCCCAATAAAAACACTAGGAAGTACAGGAATAAATGGATTTCCCTTAAAATGATAAGTAGTATCTAAAACTATCATCAAACATTTTAATGAGGATAAGCTAAAAGCCTTCCCAATGAAGGGGTGAAGTAAGGATGACCATTATCACCACTACTATAAAATATTTTCCTAGAAATGGTAACTATAGAAATAAGAGAAGAAAAAAGAAATTGTAGGAATTAAAATAGGCAATGAGAACACAAAACTATCATTCTGTGTTGATGATACGATGGTATACTTAGAGAATCCTAGAGAATCAACTAAAAACAAGTTGAAATATTAACAACTTCAGCAAAGTTACAAGATATAAAATAAACCCACCTAAATCATTTGCATTTCTATATATTACCAAAATAATACATAGAAGAAAGAAATTCCATTTAAAACAACTCCAAACAATATATAATACATGGGAGTCCACCTCATACAGCCAGGAACTATATGAGCACAATTACAAAACACTTTTCTCACAAATAATGTCACATCTAAATAGTTGGAAAAAATACTAATTGCTTATGCATATAGGCTGAGCCAATATAATAAAAGTTACACTTCTACATAAATTTACTTATTCAGTTCGGTACCAATCAAACTACCAAAAATATTTTATAGAGCTAGAAAAATAAGATTCATCTGTGAGAATGAATGGTCAATGATAGTATGTTGATTCTTGGGAGTTAATGAAATAAAATATCAAAGAAGGTGGCCCCCTCCTTCCTGAGATCCTACATTACAATCCAAAGAGGTAATATCTTAACAAAAAGAATTAGCCAATGAAAAAGAGATACATACACTCATGAAAATAACTCTTTAAAAAGAAGAAGAGTCTAAATTAAAAAATAAGTACAGAAGTTCACTGAGGAAAATAATTTCTTAAAAGTTAGAATTGTGCATGTAGAAGCTAATAATTCTATGGGACATTAAACAAAAATAAAACAAAGCCAAAAGAATGGAGAAATAGGATAAAATGTGAAATGTTTCATAGGAAAAAGAACTTACCTAGGAAATAGATATGGTAGAGATAATTTAAGAATTATTAGAGTACTTGAATGCCATGATCAAAGGAAAACCTTAGACATTGTATTTTAAGAAATTATCAAGAAAAACTACTCCAATATCCTGGAACCTGAGGGCAAAATTGAAATTGAAATGATTCTCTGGTACTGAAGAAGATCCCAAAAGGAAAACTCCCAGGAATATTATACCAAATTCTAGAGCTCCCGGATCAAAGAGAAAATACTTCAAATATCCAGAAAGAAACAATTTAGATACCATGGAGGCACAGTCAATATAACACAATATTTAGCAGTTACTACATTCAAGGAACAGAAACACAATTAATGTAACATTCTGTATGACAAAAAAAAAAAACTGGAATTACAATCAAGAATCACCTATCCAGAAAAACTGAATACAGTCTTTCAAGGAAAAAATTGATATTTAATGAAATAGATGACTTTCAAGTATTCCCAGTGAAAATACTGGAGCCAAATAGAAAATTTGACTTTCAATACAAGACTCAATAGAATAATTAAAAAGTAAACATGAAAAAGAAATCATAAGAGATTCAATTAAGTTAAACTATCTATTTGGGAAGATGATACATGTATCATTTTAAGAAATTTATCATTATTAGGGCAGTTAGAAGGATTCAGTTTAGAAAGAGGATTGTTAGTTAATTATGCTTTGATGATATATAACAAAAAGATATGTGATCAAGAGTAATGCCCTGAGAGAAGGGGAAAGAAGAGGAAGAATGGGAGGAATTATCTCATGTAAAAGAGGCACAAAAGGTAGAACTTTTAGGGTGGTGGAAAAATTTTATGAATGAGCAGGCAACACTTGAACATCACTCACATCTAAAGTGGTTTCAAGAGGGAAAATATGTATTAAAATCCATTGATAATTGAAATCTACATTACCTAACGGAAGTGAGTGGGGAAGAATAGAGAAAGGGAAAGGTAACAAAAAGGTGGGGCAGATCAAAGAAGACAGTGGTAAGTAGCAAAATAAATTTTAGAGGAGGGACAGGCTAAAAAATAGGGAAGGATAAACTGATGAAAATAGAATGGAAATGAACTGCTAGTAATCATAACCACAAATGTGACTGGAATGAACTCATCCATAAAATGTAAACAAAAATCAGAATGGATTAGAAACCTGAACTCGTAAATATTTTGTTTAAAAGAAACACACATGAATCAGATAAATACACATAGAATTAGTTAAAAATGAGGGACTGGAGCAAAATCTATTATATTTCAGTTGATGTAATAAAAGTAAGGGTAGCATTCATGATCTCAGAGAAAGCAAAACTAGAGATATGTCAGAGGACTATATTTGTTAAAAGGTGCCATACACAATAAAATAATATCAATACTAAACATATATGCATTAAATGGCATAGCATCCAAATTATTAAAAGAAAAAAATAGTGGGGAGAGACATGGTAGTGGTAAAAATTTGCAAAACTTGATTATACTTCTTTAGAGTTAGAATGATTGAAACATGCTTTAAGGCATATGCAAAGATGAAGAAAAGAATAAAATAATCAAAAAAAAGAGGGTAAAAGTAAGAATATATTGTATATTGAAATAGATAAGACTAGCATTTTAGAGTAAGGGGACAGTTAGAATTAATGTGAAAAGGATACCATTATTAGAGTTGAACTTTAAAAGGTACTTCATTCCTAAGAATTTCAATTTTTGATAAAAAAAAAACCCTCATGTTTCTCTCAACATGTTGGAATGGAGGAGACAGAACAGAGAATTATTTAAGAATAGATATGATTGAAAGTTAGATATTCTTTATATAGGAAGAACCTAGTATCATTAGAATAGGATTGAGGGAGATAAAATCAGTAAATCATAGGGGTCCAGCATCATCCAATAAATAATTGTGAGATGCAAGAATGAATGAGAAGCTTAGTTCTTTCATTAGTCATGTTCCCTCTGTTAAACATCCCTCTCCCCACCCATACAGATATGGAGGAAAAGAGATAGTAGCAATGAACTGGAGCTACGTATGTATGGGATAAATACTGTGAAGTTGAATTTAGTGATGAGTAGGTGATGACAGAAGCTCTAAGCACTATGAAATTCTACCTTTCTTAATATTAATAACAATTTATATTTATAGAGGATTCTATGGTCCACAGAGTACTTTGAAAACAGTTCTATCTTGTTTGAGCCCCATAACTTCCTGTCATCCAGGTATGTCAACTTGACAATCCAAGTATGACCCAGTTAGAGTTACATAAATGTGGCTCATGTCATAAGAATAGTGCTAGATTTTGAGTTATTAGACATAGGTTCAAGTCCCATACCTGTCTAACCTTAGGCAAGTAACAATGCCTTTAGATCTCAGTTTCCTCATCTGTAAAAAAAAAAAAAAGAGAGGGAGTAATGGAGGCTTCTTAACCTGGGGTCCATGAAATTGAATTTGGTAACAAATTTCAACAGAATTGGTTTTATTTGTCATTCATTGTCATTGTATTCCATTTTGTTCATTTAAAAACATTCTAAGGACTCCATAGGGTTCATTAGTCTACCAAAGGAGTCTGTAACACACAAAAGACAAAGAATTTCTCTGAATGAGATGATCCTGTCCAGCTATAAATCTATGCTCCTAAAATTTTATGACAGTTTCAACAATGAATCTAGGAGAGGAAGAAGTGACCAGGGGCACAAGAGGCTAGAAATAGTACTACAAAATTTCTGGGTGGAGTGGAATCTAAATTGGACTAAATAATAGTAGAAGAGGCCATAGTTAGAGATGAGGAGGGGGATAAAGTGTGGGGGAAGCCTGGAGTTGGAAACTCAGACAAGTGAAAGCATGGAACATCACAGCAGAGTATGACCAGAAGATTTAATTGAGCAGTTGAAAGGCTTAATGTGTGGCTTTTTGTACCTCTCTGGTCCAAGCCCATCACTTCTCTAAACAAATAGAAATTTATGGACCACAGTAGCAGCAAACATGTGATTTCACTGTCTTTATAGAAAGTGAGCCCAAAAAAGCAATCTGTCATTTTGAATGCTACATGAAGTATTTCGGTACAAGAATATTCTGTTGACATACTAAGTTGATAGATGAACCAGGGAAGTGTTTTGAAAATCATGAGTTCCATCTGGAGAATCAACTAAACCTGCCTGACTGCCCCCTACTGTCATCACTCAGTTATGGGTACCACTAAGTCAACAATGGTACCCAGAAACTCTCCACCCGACACCTCTCAGGGGTTTTTTCCAAAAAAGACTTGATTGTGAAAGCACAACATGGTTTTTTGCACAAGTGGTCCTGGGGCTAAATTTTTCAAAGTAATCTTCTTGTAAATTTCCCCAGACCTCCTGTTTCCCTGTGAACTTGCAGCCCTGTCAATCAAAGAAAGCCAATGCTTAAAAGTCAACTTTTCAGTCTGTATACAAGGCTTTAATTCAAGCAAAGAAACTTCCAGGCATTTGCTCTGAAAGGCTATACCAGAGCCTCTGCTCTTCACATGGCATCCCTAATTATCTCCCATGTTCTATTCCTCTTCCCTGTGACTGCCAGGAGGAAGCCAGCATCACCTGCTGTCTCTGAAATGGATATGGACAAGTATGACTTCAATTGTCAAGGAAAATATAAACAGTGGTGCAATGTGGGCCAAAGTAAATATCAATTTTAAAACTCTGACCCCATTTAAAATGAAGTAACTGTTTTTGGCCAGCACCTGTAGTTTGCTAAGCTGTCTGCACTTACAGTACATGACAAACAAGAGAAAGGAAAACTGTAGGAGGAAAAAACATATTAGTGTTAATAGGACTCATAGCATATGAGGCAAAGCAGAATAGAGGGCATCATTACACAACATGTATTGTCTATGTTCACCTAAATTTAATGAAGCAGCTAGAGTTTGGTGGATACATGTTCTCTTGCTAAGCCACCTTTTCTTGAATGTTGTAGGAATATTTGTCTCATTTTTTTGGATCACAGACTTTCATGATGCAAAATATTGATACAATTTTCTTTCTGACTCTTCTCTTGGCCACTCAACCTCATTATTAAATGTTCCTAAGGTTCTTTATATGCTTAAAATTGATCCATTAGGTTGTACTGTAGGGATAGAACATTTATTACCAAGCAAATATAATCTTAGGGTATGATTTAGATTTTGAGTGATTTCAATGAAAGAATATGAAAATTCTTCTTCTTCTTCTTCTTCTTCTTCTTCTTCTTCTTCTTCTTCTTCTTCTTCTTCTTCACCTTCTCCTCCTCTTCCTTCTTCTCTATGTCTCTGTTTTTCTCCGTGCCTCTGTTCATCTACCTCTGTATCTTTTGTCTTTTTTTCTCTCTTTTTTCTCTCCTCTCTGTTTCTTTGTATGTGTCACTTTGTCTCTGTCTCTATCTCTCTGCCCCCCCCTCTCTCCCCCCTCCTCTTTTTTTGAGGAATTTCGAGTAGGGAAGTCCCCAGACCAGAGAAGGTTGCCTGGAGACACTGAGTGATTTAGCAACTTGCTCAAGATTATTACATAGTCAGCATGTATCAGAAAAGAGGACTTGAAATCATATTTTCTTGATTCCTAAGTCAGGCTTCCATTCACCATGTCATGTTGCCCCCTTCTTTCTTTTATTTTGTCTTAGTCTCAAAATTGCATTGCCAAAAATACAATGGCAGGGGTGTTTAATGGATTGACCAGACAGAAACAAATATTGGTATTCTATTCAAAGCCACAGCTAGAAAGAAAATCCATGTATAATTTAAAGCTCTAGCTTACTAATGTTATAAAACCTGTACCATTCAAATTTCATTAGTGTTGTGTCTCCTAGAACTTTCCATGAATCTTTGAAAATCTGAATTTTGAATCTGATGCAGCTGTTTTTAACAGAAAAAACTATTTTCCATTTAGTATTTTGTTTAGTGGTTTTAAGTCTATTATAAGACATAAACAGCAACGATAATTAATCAACATCAAATAAGGTTTGGGTCATGTTCTCACATGGAAAAGCTTGCTGTACCCAGACAAATTTCATGCATCTACCAACTTCTAAAAACCTGAACTATCCTGTGGAAAATAGGCAACTTACTGTGAACAAGCCAGTTTATATGTCCAACTCTTTGCAAAAGGTACTAAATAGAATTTTATATGTTAAAAATCTCTCAGTTTGTTTTTCATAATTAATATGACCATGCCTTTCAAATTCACACCTTGAGAAGCAAATTGAAATAATGTATTTTAAGGTGAATGACAAAGGGAATCAAGAAAGAATGCAATAAATGCTTAATCTTTTAAGCCCAGGCATGGAGAGCAGATGTCTGAAATTTAGTTATGATTTCTTCACCAATTTGTAGGATAAGTGCTCTACTCAAGGAAGACTACTGAGACTCATTTTACACTACAGTTGGATACCGTCTAGATTTCTGTTTTCATGCTATTAATATTTAGGTCACCTAGGGTGTAAAGAATTCCATGGATTTAATATGTTGACTACAGTGAGCTCAAGTGTAATATTTCTTCCAATGCCCTTTGAGTTTAACAATTCCATTTTAGATATGGAAAATGTAAACGGGATACATTCAAGAGCCAAACCTTACTGCTACGAGAAAAGAAATATGTTTCAAATATTTTAAGGAAATAAGTTCATATGCCTGATTTTTCTGGAAAGGAAAAGTGAACAGATTTGAAAATGACATCTTAAAATCACAGAATTTTAGAATGAGGATGGGAAGTTAGAGTCCATTCAGCTGCCTCTTCTCGTTGGACAGATGAAGCAACTGAAGCCCCAGTGCTGAGTGATGTGAGGCAGATTAGAGATGAAAGCTCAAATTCTATGACTCTAAGTCTAGTGCTTTCTCAAGTCTCTAACATACTGTTGAAGAAACCAGGAAACAACAAATGTATCAGCAACAGCAGCAAAAACACTTTTACTTGACACCAATATGAAAGTCCCAGGTAGACTCTGTGACTCTCTTTAGTAACAATAATACAATCTTAGGTAAGATTTCAGTTGACTTTTCATAAAGTGATAGATATTAAATGTTCATTATGATGAGTCAATTTTCTCTTCTATTTTATCCTATTGTATAATTCTTTCTATATTATTGTTCTCCTATTCATCATCCTGTAATTTGCTACCTACGGACCCTGGGGAAGTCACTTAACCACTCCATCTGTAAAATGAGTGGATTAGATTAGAAGACATATAAGGTTCTTTTCAATTTTTAAACCATTAATTAATTCATGACTATTATAATACTACATATATGTGTATATATGTATGTGTATACAAACATATATGCAATATACATGTATGTATATATCTATGTATGTATCTATATATAATGTTTTAAGGTTTGAAATGGTTTGCAAAGTGTTTTACAAATACCTTGTCTGATTTTCATAACAATCTTGTGATGTAGGTGATTTTTATAATCTCCATTTTACAAATGAAGAAATGTTTGCAAGCTCAGCCAATCAGTGTCTGAGTTTGCGTTTGACCTCAGGCCTTCCTGACTCCACATACATCATTCTCTCCACTGTGTCATTTAACTATCTCATATCATCTCATGCATGGAAGTAATTCATACAAATAAAGGACAATAGTAGTATGTGGATAATATTCAAACCTCAGAAAACCCCCAAATCATTTAAATTCAATTAGGTATTTCATTATTTAACATGTGGAAGAGTTTTTACTCTCCCATTTATAGTCTATTTAGCCTTAAGATGTTTATTCATGTCTTTGCATATACCTGGCAGAGGTTGGGGAATGTAGATAATACTATTATTACAGAAAGGAAAAATTGTTCAAGATTAAAATTTTACTGGGGATAGTCCATGAGATGGCTAATCCACTGCATGGTAATGCAGAGATGACAGACTGAGCCTTCATGCAGAATCAGATTTATTTTGTTGAATAAGTTTAGTTTATTAAAAGCAAATACTAAGTAGGTTATGGAAAATCCATTGCCATCACTCGGTGCAACATATCTTAAATGATATTCTTTCAAAATACATATTTTAAATTGACATTCATCCTTATTTTTATGACTTTTTAAGAGCAGCCTGATGTATGTTTGTGAAATTATGATCCCTGGGGACAAGCTTCTTTATGGAAGTTGTAGTTGGAGAATTTTCATACCATCTCATTTGCTCAGTACACCTCTGAATTTTTTCCTTGGTCACTTCAAACATAAAACTATTCTTTCATGCAAAATTATTGATATATTTTAGTTTTTACATTACATTTATTTACAAACACATCCTTCATCCATCTCTTCCCTAGAGCGCATTTAGGGCTAGGGTTATCTCTTGTAACAGTGAAAAAAAAAAGTACAGAGGGGGAAAAAGAAAAAAAAATACTTTAGCGAAGTTAGCAGACATATCACTCTAAACTGAGACTGTATGTAATTCTTTTTGCCCATAGCATCCTCCCTACCATTAAAAGAAGGAGGAATAAAAGTATTTTTTTGTTGTTTTTTTTCAGGCCATCCTTTGACTCGTCCATCACCCTCAATGCCCATAACTAGTCAAGGACTAATACCTTGTTACTTCCTCCTCCACAACTTTTTGCTTTGATCTCTTTTTCTCCAGTCCTATAGGTATTACCTTGGTTCAGTTCCTTATCAAGTCTTGTTTTAGCTGCTTAGCCTTTTTTATTTTTGCTGCTTCTGTCATCTAATATTTTTAATGCAAATTAACATGTCTAAGTTATATCTTTGACCATGTCATTTCCCTGCCCAAAACTCTTCACTGACTTTACATTACCTAAACAATACCTTTCTTTTTTAGACTAAACATTAAACATTATTTTCTATATGTTAAATTAGTCAGTCTTAAGCATGCTTATTAAGCTCCTGCTATGTGCCAGGTAATGTGATAAGCACTGAAGATAACAAAGAAAAGCAGAAGACACTCCTCACTCTCAAAGAGTGAGACACAATATACAAGCAATTATATACAAATATATTATATACAGGATAAACTGGAAATAATCAATAGAGGGGAGACAATAACATTAAGGAAGATAGGAAAAGGTTTCTAGTAGAAGGTAAGCTTTTAGTTGGGACTTGAGGGAATCCAGGGAAGGCAGAAGATAGGATGAGAAGAAAAAAAGATTTCAGGAATGGGGAAAAGCCAGTGAAAATGCCCAGGGTTAGAGACAGATTACCTTGGGCTCGATCATTTGCAAGGAAGCTAGTGGCCCTATATCGCAAGTGCTTTGGTGGTGGTGGGTGTGGGCAGTGTTATAAAGGGCTTTGGATATTAAACTGATGTGAAATTTTATTCTGGAGGTGATAGGGAACCAACAGCATTTATTTTACAGGGAATGAAATAGATCTAAATTTCAGGATGATCACTTTATCAGGTAAGTGAAAGATGGACTGAAGTGGGGAGAAATTTATGCCAGGGAGCACAACCAGCAGGCTATTGGAATAGTCTAGATGTGATAGTTTAAGAATTATCAGATTACATGAAAGCCATGATCCAAAAAGAACCTCAACATCTTTCAAAAAATCATCAAGGAAAATTGCCTTGATGTCCTAAAACCAGAGGGTAAAATAGAAATTGAAAGAATCCACCAATCACTTCCTGGGAGAGGTCCCAAAATGGAAGCTACCAAAACCATTATAACCAAATTCCAGAGCTCTCAGGTCAAGGAGAACATATTTTAAGTAGCCAGAAATAAATAATTCAAACATCATGGAACCAGTCTGGATGACACAAGATTTAGCAGCTTCTTCACTGAAGGATGGACAGGATTGGAATGTGATATACTGGAAGGCATAAAAGCTAGAATTACCACCAAAAATCACATATTCAGGAGAACTTTCTGGAGAAAAAAATAGATATTTAATGAAAGAGAGGATTTTTAAACATTCTTGATAAAAAGATTAGAACTGAATAGAAAATTTGACTTTCAAATATAAGACTAAAGAAAAGCATACAAATATGAACAGGAAAGAAATCATAAGGGACTCAATAAAATTAAACTGATTGTACTCCTCCATAGGAAGATGATACTTGTGACTCCTAAGAATTTCCTCGTTGTTAGGGCAGTTAAAAGAATTTATATAGACAAAACGCACAGATGTGAGCTGACCATATTGAGATGATTTAAAAAAATAGAATTAAGTGGTAAGAAAGAGGGATTCAGTGAGAGAAGGGAGAGGGAAGAGGAAGAATGGAGAAAATTACCTCACATAAAAGAGACACAAAAGGAAGAGCTTTTACAGTGGAGGGGAAGGTGGAACTGGTTATGGCAAGCAATGGTTGAACTTTATGCTCATCAGAATTGGCTCAAAAAGAGAATAACATAAACACTCAGTAGGGAAGCAGAAGGGAAAGTGAAGGAGCTGATAGAAATGAGGGCAAATTAAGGGAGACAGTGGTCAGAAGCAGAATAAACATTTGAGGGGCAGATTAAAAAAGAAAGAAAGGGAAAAAGTATCATGGAGTGAAATAAACAGTAATCATAACTGTGAGTATGAATTAAAATAACTCACCTATCAGGAAGAAAGCAGAACCAATCGAAAACCAGAATCTGAAAATATATATGTATTACAAGAAACTCATTTGATAAAGAAATATGTACAGAGTAAAAGTAAAGGGTGTGGAGCAGAATTTATTATGACCCATAACTTTTATAACATACCATATAATATTGACAATAATTCATTATTTATATAATTTACAAATAGTACTTATTGTATTAAACATTAAGAATATTTTGTATTATTTATATTATATATTTATAACACACAACTGTATATTATTTATATAAATTATAATGTATTATTATTATTAAAAGTAAGTGGGAGTAGCAATCACAATCTCTGACAAAGCAAAAGTGAAAAATAGGCCTAGATAAAAAGAGGTAAGCATGCAAACTGCATTATGCTAGAGGATGACATAGACAATGAAGTAATATTAAATATAAATGCCCCAAATGGTACAGAATCCAAATATTTAGTCCAAATACTTAAAAAGAAAAGGTAAGTGAGTTACAGGAAGAATTAAACAATAAAACTATGCTAGTAAGGAACTCCAACTTTCCCCCCTCAGAACTAAATAAATTTAACAAAAAAATGAACAAGAAAGAAGTTAAGGAGATAAATGGAATTTTAGAGAAGTTAGATATGACATATCTCTGGACATATTTAAGTAGGAATAGAAAACTATGTACTACTTTTTTAAAAAAAGCTTTACATGATGACTTCATGAAAATTGAGCATGTATTAGGGCATTCAAAACCTTACAACAGAATTCAAAAAAGCAGAAATATTGAATGCACCTTTTTCAGATAATAATGCAGTAAATATTATAATCAAGAAAAAGTCAAGAAAAGATAGATAAAAAGTTAATTGGGTACTAAACAATCTAATCTTAAAGAATGAGTGAGTCAAAGAACAAATTGAAGGAATAATAAATAATTTAATTACAGAGAATGACAACAATGAGACAACATACCAAAATTTTGGGTTGTATCCAAAGTATTACTCAGGGAAAATTTATATCTCTAAATGCATAAAGATAAAAGAGCAAAAGAGCAGATTGATGAATTGAACATACAACTAAAACCTAGAAAAAAGAATGAATTAAGAGTCCCCAATTAAAGATCAAGTTGAAAATGCTGAAAATCAAAAGAAAGATGAGTAAAATTGATAGTGAGAAAATCATTAACCTGATAAATAAAACCAGGCACTGGTTTTATGAGAAAAACACACACAACTGATTAATTAGATTAAAATGAAGAGAGAGGAAAACCAAATTAGCAGTATCAAAGATGAAAAGGGTGGATTCATCTTCAACGAAGATGAAATTAAAGCAAGTATTAAGAGCTATTTCCCCAAATATTGTCAATTTTTCTAACAATCTAAGTGACATGGATGAATATTTTTAAAAAATATAAATTGTCCATATGAACAGAAGAGGAAATAAATACTTAAAACCCCGATTTTAGAAAAAGAAATTGAGGAAGTCATCAATTAACTCCCTCAGAAAAATCCCCAGGACCAGATACATTCACAGTCGAATTCTACAAAGTTTTGAAAGAACAATGAATTACAATATTATACAAAATATTTGGGGAAATAGGCAAAAAAGAAGTTCTACCATATTCTTTTTTTATTTTATTTTTTTTATTTAACTTTTAACATTTATTTTCACAAAGTTTTGGGTTACAAATTTTCTCCCCTTTTATCCCCTCCCCCCCCCAAACCCAAGCAATCTAATTGCCCCTGTGACCAATCTGCTCTCTCTTCTATCCTCCCTCTCTGCCCTTGTCTCCGTCTTCTCTTTTGTCCTGTAGGGCCAGATAGCTTTCTTTACCCCTTAACCTGTATTTCTTATTTCCCAGTGGTAAGAACATTACATTTGATCCTAACACTTTGAGTTCCAACTTCTTTAACTCCCTCCCTCTCCACCCCTTCCCTTTGGAGGACAAGCAGTTCAATATAGGCCAAATCTGTGTAGTTTTGCAAATGATTTCCATACTAGTTGTGTTGTATAGGACTAACTATATTTCCCTCCATCCTATCCTGTCCCCCATTACTTCTATTCTCTTATGATCCTTTCCCTCCCCATGAGTGTCGACCTCGGATTGCATTCTCCTCCCCATGCCCTCCCCTCTGTTCTCCCCCCCACCCTGCTTATGCCCTTGTCCCCCACTCTCCTGTATTGTGAAATAGGTTTTCCTATAAAAATGAGTGTGCATTTTGTTCTTTCCTTTAGTGGAATGTGATGAGAGTAGACCTCATGATTTTCTCTCGCCTCCCCTCTTTATCCCTCCACTAATAAGTCTTTTGCTTGCCTCTTTTATGAGAGATAATTTGCCCCATTCCATTTCTCCCTTTCTCCTCCCAATATATTTCTCTCTCACTGCTTGATTTCATTTTTTTAAGATATGATCCCATCCTCTTCAATTCACTCTGTGGACTCTGTCTCTATGTATGTGTGCGTGTGTGCATGTGTGTGTGTGTACTCCCACCCAGTACCCAGATACTGAAATGTTTCAAGAGTTACAAATATTGTCTTGCCATGTAGGAATGTAAACAGTTCAACTTTAGTAAGTCCCTTATGACTTCTCTTTGCTGTTCAGCTTTTCATGGTTCTCTTCATTCTTATGTTTGAAAGTCAAATTTTCTTTTCAGCTCTGGTCTTTTCATCAAGAAAACCTGAAAATCCTCCATTTCATTGAAAGACCATTTTTTCTCCTGAAGTATTATACTCAGTTTTGCTGGGTAGGTGATTCTTGGTTTTAGTCCTAGTTCCTTTGACTTCTGGAATATCCTATTCCATTCCCTTCGATCCCTTAATGTAGAGGGTGCTAGATCTTGTGTTATCCTGATTGTATTTCCACAATACTTGAATTGTTTCTTTCTAGCTGCTTGCAATATTTTCTCTTTCACCTGGGAATTCTGGAATTTGGCCACAATGTTCCTAGGAGTTTCTCTTTTTGGATCTCTTTCATGCGGTGTTCTGTGGATTCCTTGAATATTTATTTTGCCCTCTGGTTCTAGAATCTCAGGGCAGTTTTCCTTGATAATTTCATGGAAGATGATGTCTAGGCTCTTCTTTTGATCATGGTTTTCAGGTAGTCCCAGAATTTTTACATTGTCTCTCCTGAATCTATTTTCCAGGTCAGTTGTTTTTCCAATAAGATATTTCACATTATCTTCCATTTTTCCAATCTTCTCGCTATGTTCTGTGATATCTGCCTTTCTCATAAAGTCCTTAGCGTCCATCTGTGCCATTCTAGTTTTGAAAGAACTATTTTCTTCAGTGAGCTTTTGTATCTCCTTTTCCATTTGGCTAATTCTGCTTTTGAAAGCATTCTTCTCCTCATTGGCTTTTTGAACCTCTTTTGCCAATTGAGTTAAGCTAGTTTTCAAGGTGTTAATTTCTTCAACATTTTTTTGGTTCTCCTTTAGCAGGAGCTGATCTGCTTTTCATGCTTCTCTTTCATCCCTCTCATTTCTCTTCCCAGTTTTTCCTCCACCTCTCTAACTTGATTTTCAAAATTCTTTTGGAGCTCTTCCATGGCCTGAGCCCATTGGGTGGGCTGGGACACAGAATCCTTGATGTCTGTGTCTTTGTCTGATGGTAAGCATTGTTCTTCCTCATCAGAAAGGAAGGGAGTACCATATTCTTTTTATGACACAAACCTTATGCTCATCAGAATTGGCTCAAAGAGAGAGTAATATATGCGTTCAGGAGGGAAGTAGAAGGTGAAGTGAAGAGCTGATAAAAAAGGAGGGCAGCTTAAGGGAGGTAGTGGTCAGAGGCAGAATAGACTTTTGAGGGGGCAGAACCAGAAAGAGTAAAAACAGAGAAAGAAAGTCACAGACCGGTTTTGCTAATAAATATCGGTGCAAAAATTTTTAAATAAAATACCAGCAAGGAGATTGTAGCAAAATAACACAAAGATCATATACTATAACCAGATGGAATTTATACGAGAAATGAAGGACTGCTGGAAAACTATCAGCATAATTTAGCGTATCAATAACACACACACACACACACACACACACACACACGCAAATAGGATTATCTCATGGGATACAGAAAAAGCTTTTGACAAAATACAAAATTCATTCTTGTTTAATATTAATATTTCTGCATTTTGCATTTTGTTGTGAGGTTTTTGTGCCCTAATGCATGGTCAATTTTTGTGAAGGCACCATGTAAAACTAAAAAAAAGCTAGGTATATATTTTTTTCTATTCCTATTTGACTATGTCCAGAGATCTATCATATTCTAACTTTTCTAAAATTCCATTAACTTCTTTCTTGTTCATTTTTTGTTAGATTTTCTTAGTTCTGAGAGTGGAAAGTCGGGGTTCCCTACTAATATAGTTTTATTATCTAGTTCTATAAATTGAAGTGTTCAAAATTGTTTTAATTTGCATTTTTCTAATCAGTAGTGCTTTAGAGCATTTTTATATGTCTATGAATAGCTTTGACTTCTGAAAACTACCTGTGCATACCCTTTGATAATTTATTAATTTGTCTTATAAATTTTATGTAGTTCTCTATATAATTGAGAAATGAGGCCTTTACTAAGGAATCTTGTTTTAACAATATTTTCCCAGTTTCCTGCTTTCCTTCTAACCTTGCCTGGATTGCTTTTGTTTGTGCAAAACCTTTTAATTTAATCATCAAAATTACCCTTTTACATCCTATCATGCTCTCTGCCACTTTTTGGTCAAAAATCCTTCCATTATCCATATATATGACAAGTAAAATATTTCAAGCTTCCCTAATTTGCTTATGATATCAGAAAACTCACCCTAACCCCCATTTGTTAGTATTCTCTAATTTTCTTCTTTAATTTCCCTTATGCTACATGTAGTTATCTATATGTATCACTGCCCTCCCCAACCTATTGCCCAGGACAATATAAGCTTAGATGGAGAACAGGATTATTTTCATTTTTTTCTTTGTATGCCTAGTGCCTGGCACTTAGTGGGCACTTGATAAGTTTATATTGTTTTGGTTAATGCAATCTTGTATTTTGTATAATGTAATCTTTGTGTATTTTAAATACATTAGTGTTTAAAATATGTCACATTTCAAGTGCTACACTGTAATGGGAACAAATCCCTGTGAACTCATTTGAAGCACAAGAATGAGCTTTTTTGTTTTCTGGACATTCCTTGCAGAGTTTTAATGCAGGTCTAGAACTTTTCCCCTGTTTTCACATGACTGTGTTCTTGTTAGTTTTGGGTTTGGGGTGTGTGTGTGTGTGTGTGTGTGTGTGTGTGTGTGTGTGTAGTCAAAATAAACAGAAAAGAAACAACACTGATACAGAAGAGAATGGAGTAGGAGAAAGAAAAGGCAAAGGTTATATAAATCTGAAGGTAATTTGGGAGAAAAAGAGGGCATTCTTTGCCATATAGGTATTTATAAGAATCACTCTGGCTTAGTATTTAATATAGTACAAGAATAAATTAATAAGAATCTATGCTGAACTTGGGATAATAATGAAATGATTTATTTCATGCATTTCTAAAGGTTGATCTATCTAGTGAACAAAACTACACTTTTCTCAAGGCATAATAAAGTTCTCTTATTTGGCATCTCAAGGTTGTAAATGAAAACCAGATTTTAATATAATTTGTGTTCATAGGAGCTCAGTATGGGGTAGTGAAAAGTCTCCTGGACTGGATATCAGGAAACCTAGATTTGATCTCAGGCTCTGCCCAGATTTAGCTAAAACCAGTGACATTGGTTGATAATGTTCATAATTTATTAATATTAATATTTGGTAAGTCTTCACGGTTTATAAAATGTTGAGATTCATATACATTATCTTAGTTGATCCTCACAACAACTCTTTGAGGTTTTTACTTTATTTTACAAATGGAGAGACTGAGGTTCAAAGGAGTGAAGTCTTTTTCTCTAGGTCACACATCAGTGAGGGATGGAGTATGTGTTCAAATCCAGGTTTTCTTATTCTAAATCTAATATTCTTCAGCATTATGTATCGTGTAGTCAATTAATAAATAAGCCTTTGTTAACCACCTACTACATGGCAGTGTAGTTAGATAGTGTTAAGTACTGGAGATATAAAAATAAAAATAATGGGGTGTTTTCCCTCAGTGATTCTAGTCCTTATCCTATGAGTCAATGAATGAGGACCAAATGTGAATGGAATACATCCTGAACACCCAGCCAAACATATATTGGACATTAACTAACTACAAGGTCAAAATCAAAGCAGCCCAAATTCAACTGGGTTCTTACTGCCAGATCACAAATTTGTATCACAGATACCAGAATACTGAGCACACATCAGTCCCTAAAACCCAGGCCAAAAAACTCCAATTAAGTGAGCTTCTGGACAAAGCTTTCCCATGTCTATGATCATCAGGTCATAATTCCCTTGTCACCACCATCAGACACAAGTTGGTCCAGACCTTGTATATTTGGCATTCTATTTCCACTAGGCTAAATCTGAGGAACCCATAGTCAGGAACAACGCTGCATAGACTTGTGAATGTCAACGAAAATCTCAGTCTTGTATTTTCCAACCAAGTACTTCCCACTTGGAGATTTTGCTGGATTTCATGATCTTCAGAAACTCCTCATTCTGCAAGATGAAATGTAATAAGAACTTTCATCTCCTTGGGTCATGTCCCATCCTGGCTGCAGAATGTCATCCTCCTCCTCCCATTACACTTCTAAGTACTTTTCTTCCTCTCCTCCCCCTTCCAGCTTTTGAGCTCCTTGAGGTCAGGGACTGTCATGCCTTTCTTTGTATCCCTAGCACTTAGAAGAGTGTCTGGCACATCACTGGGGCTTAGTAAGTGTCTGTTGACCCTGAATTTGTCTCTTTTTCTATAAGATGAGGTGGTGAACTAGATAATTTCTGAGATTTCTTCATTTCTAAATTTCCCTTTAAACATGTACACCAACAATTGTCATTTTGAATGAACAATGGTGCAGATTCACTGTCATCTTATACCTTCAGCATTAAGTATTTTGAAGGTCTTATTTTATTATGAAATTAATTTTAGGCATGAGATCATATCTTGAAAAGTTTCCTAAGTCTTGAGTTTATTCCCACTAGAAATTATTTCAGGCTATTATCCTTAAATTTTTAAATACGACTGTTAAAAAAATCAATGAAACTGTCAATGATGCCACTTATGTATTGGGCAAATCTGATGCTAAAGAACAATGCTCCAATATTACCTTCTTAATCCTGTAACTCTGCATAGCACTGGGAAAATCATTGAAACTCATTTTGACTCAGTTTTCTTGCCTGTAATATAAGCCTTCCTTACTTTCTGCAGTTGTTGTGAGAACCAGTTAATGGTTTTTCTTTGAATGAGTTTTCTTTGAATATTGAAAAGCACTAATGCCAAATGAAGCCAGCAGAATGAATTTAACAACATTTATTTACAGGACAACAGAGAAATTGCCTAAGTGCTATGCGTTGGTAGTTCTGCAATTTGTTATGGCCATTGGACCTTACCCAAGGAACTGTCAAAGATCTGACTCTACAATGCAATATAGTAAAACAGTGATTATACTTGGTATTTCAGAGATGTTTTTGTTGTTGTTTTTCTTACGCTTCTTGTTTTCTTCTTCTGCCAGTAAAGGAACTCACCCATAGAATTTGGGAAGAATATGAAGGCTTAATAGGTTATTTCCAGGATTAGAAGTCATGTTAATAGAGCTAGGCATTCATAATTTTACTGTATTATTTCATAATGATTCTTTGAATTTATCAAAACATTTTTGAAAGGGGGAATACTAGAAAAGATAAAAATTTCAAATTTTTGAAAAATTCAAAAAAGATTTCAAATATATCATATCTGTTTCATTTTTAGATGGTATATATATATATACACACACACACATATACATTACATATGTGTATGAACATATGGAAACTCTCAGAGCAAAGCAAAATACACTTTCCAATAATTTTGGCAAATATATATTTTAATTGTTAACTAAGCTATTCTACCTTTTTTACCCTTCCCTTATATCCATCAGTCAATACTTTCTCAGGTGGATCGTGAAGTTTCATAGCTCTAGAATAAATGAAGGTCATTAAAATTAGTTATTTCTATGTCCTAGGTTAAGGAGCCTAGGAAAAAGCTTCAACATGGATCATTGACTTCTTCCTTATTTATGGAAATGGATAGAATTGGTTATGATCCAAAAATTCAGAGTCAAAGCTGCCTGTGTTTCATCTGTAATGCTCATGGGACCAAAGAATCTCCATGGAGCAACCAAGTCAAATACTTGGGTCAAAAAATAATGTATGGGGGAGTGAGAAGGGATCATTTACTTACATAAAAAGAAATGATAACTCTTTTAAAGAAATTCATGATTTCAAGAGAGTAATAAAGAAATAAAATGGTGGGTTCCAATTTACTTGGGAGCAGCTCAGGAAGCTTGAGATATTTGTGTAATCTTTACTGATCTGTGAGGTAACATGGCACAATGGAGAGAGAGTTGTCCTTGGAGTCAAGATAATATAGGTTCAAGACCCACCTTAGAGAGGTACTGCCCATGTCTCTTAACCTCTCAATTCTCTGCAAAACAAATCCCTTAAGACTGTGAGTTTCAGAGAAAGTGAGGGCCTCCAAGGTAATTTGTAGTGGTTTGGGGGTTGGAATTCAAGGCTTTTGAGTTCTCTTTCTTTCAGGCTCTAACACCATTAATTATCTTCTGGGATTTGACTAAAGATTTCAAGGGGATCCTCAGCTCAACTCAATCATTAGCTAGCAAGCATAGGGGATCTAGGTGAATAGCCAATTTTGACCATAGGGTCATTATTCTTGGGGCTAAATGGGGAGGATGAAAATACACTTGAAAAAGCACCATGAAGTTGAATGTTTTGGATATCAGACAATCAATAAACATTTATTAAGCACCTCCTGTGTGTCAGTTACTGTACTAAGCATCAGAGATACAAAAAAGACAAATGAGTTAATATAAATAAATATGAATACAATATAATATGAATATGAACATAAATAAATAGAGAACTACTTTGTAAATTAGTCACTAAGTATTTGAGCGGTCAACGTTTTTGATCAGTTGGTCAATATTGTGAATGTCTGCTTCTATAGAACACCATACTAAGGACTTCAGAGAGATAGCACAGTGCCTGTCATATAATACGTATTTGTTCTTACTTGACAAGAAAATGAAAGACTGCTTCAAGAGCTGTAATTAGTAGTAGTAATATTCAGTTGTTTCGGTCATGTCTGGGTTGTAATGGCAAAGATACCGGAGTAGTTTGACATTTCCTTCTCCAGCTCATCTGACAGATGATGAAACTGAAGCAAACAGGGTTAAGTGACTGGCCCAGGATCACACAGGCTGTAAGTGTCTAAAGTCAGATTTGAACTCACGAAGATGAGTCTTCTTGATTCTAGGACCTGAACTCTATCCACTGTGCTGCCTAGCTGCCTGAATACAATAAGAGTGAGTATGTAGCACTTTAAGATTTGCAGAGCACTTTACAATATTATCTCATTTTATCTTCACAACCCTGGGATATGGATGCTATTATTATGCTCATTTCACAGTTGAATCTGAGACAGAGAGAAGTTAAGTGAGTCACCCAGATTCACACAGTTAAGCATGTGACACTGATTCGAAATTAGGTCTTCTGGACTACAGATTCAATACTCCATCCATTGCAACATTCAAATGCCATGTCTCTAACTGACTTGGTACAAGTGATACAAGGACACTCTCAAGGTTTCTCTCAAGAACTCTGGATTTGATTGTGCGACATAGGAGACACTGGCACAGGACCACTCAGGATGGCATGCTCACATCAGGAAGGGTGCTGTGCTTTACTAGCAAAGCAGAATTGAAACAGCACAAAGGAAACATAGGATTCATAAATTTGGAGTATCCACCCCACAGACTATCTGTGCCCAATCTGTGGTAGAGCATTCCGAGCTCGTGTTGGTCTGATCAGCCACAGTCAGACACATTGAAGCTTGACTTTATCATGGTGATGTCATTTCGGTCCTCTTCGAGAACGAAGGACAACAACCAACCAACCAACTGAATTGAAATATAGTAGGAAGGAGACTCTTTTACCATCATTGACCAAAACACTGTTTTTTATCATGAAGGAGAGATTAGCTCTCATTTGTGGTCAGTAGCTATGGATAAGACAGAAAGATGAACATTTTTATATAACATTCCAATTTTTTTCTGTTACAGTGGAACAGGGGTTGTAGCTCCAGAAGAAATGAATCCAATATATTTCTTCTAGCATGTCATAGCAATCATTCCCATAGCCCAGGTCATTGAGAGGCAATGTAGAATGGTGAAGAGAGATTTGATGAAGAATTGGAAGATCTAGCTGCTAATGTTAGCTCACCATTTGACTGTGTGATAGGATCTGGTAAGAAACAAATCCCTTACCTTCTGAGAGTCTCCTATGACCAGGACTCAGGCCTAGAATTTTGTACAAGACTCATTATGATTGACTCATTGCTGGAGGTCATGTTTACTCAATCTGTGCCAGTCTGAGGGTGGTGTTGGCAAGAGGACAAGAGAAGAGAATTGTTATTCTGGCTTCCTGTTTTGAGAGAGGATACCCATGGCTCCAGGCTTTCTTCAGACCGCTAGAGGAAGAGAAAGATTCTGGCAAGACATTCATTTGTAAAGGAGCCAGCATCTCAAGATGTCTCTGTTTCCAACTTTTAGAACTAGATATTTTAGAGAATTTCCCCTTGGGGGAGATTGGGGACTCCTTTTCAGTTGAACCTCAAGGGACATCTCTATCCTGATGTACTCTATGCATTATCTGATATATTCTAATCTGAATAATTTCTCTGATTTTGGTTTGTTTTGCAGCTTGGATAAATGGGCTTATTTATTATTCACTAGGTGTGATAGTTTTCTTGTAAGAGGCCATTGGTGAGAAGGGAGTCAAATCTTCAGATATACCTTGGAGCACTTCTTCATTAAAAGAAAATAACCAGAAATGCTGGCTTTAACTTAAAAATTATTTCCTTTAGACTAACAATACTTGGGGTGCAAATAGATGTAATTCTTATCCTGTACTCCCAGTATGGGCCAGTGTTGTGATTCAATCTCCTACTCTCTTTATGGCAGGAATCAAAGTCTCCCTTTGAATACAGTTGTAGTGATTCCACTTGTGAACCACTTTTGTGCAGATCCGTGTGGGAAAAATCATATCCTACATGAGCCACACATGTATACATATACACTCAGATTTCTTCTTTTGTAAAAAAAATAATTATGTAGGTTCTGCTTATTTCTCAGAGACACAGAAATTGTTAGGATATTGAGATGATATAACATTCAAAACTGTCAAGAACATTATCATCCTGTACTTAATAGAGTGCTGACATACAGAATTGCTTAATAAATGCTCCCTTCCCTTGCCTTGCCTTCCCTTGTTTTCCCTTTCCTTCCTTTTATTTCCCTTCCCTTGCCCTGTCTTCCTTCTTCCCTCTTGCCTTCTTTGTCCTGACTTGTGATTTCATGGGTATAGGAAACTCTGCCAATGCAAATGTACAGCTATTTAACAATTTTGAACCTTAGAGAGCTTCTTGGGGGAACTGAGAGAATAAATGATTTGACAGAGATCACGTTAGAGTCAGGGCTTGAATGCAAGTCATCCAAATATTGAGACCAGAATTATTATTGGTATCATTTTAAGGGAGTTAGTATCTTCCTGAAAACAAAAATTCTTCTCGGCTTTACACTCAGTAGATAGACAGACTTAATGGCAATGATAGTAGTTATTTCCATGGTAGAATTTTAGGCCATATTTAAATGGAAAATTCTAGAGATTGTCCACGGACCTAATCAATCACCTTTATGATAATAGTTGGAGAATACAAAGTTAGGGAACATTTATATTTTATAACTGTAGGATGTAGGCAAAATGTCTAAGTGGTCTTTCCCTGTGAATTCATATTTAATTGTTCCATTTCTATGCATTATCATTTGCATCTCCCTTGGCAAATCATTCCTGTAAGGGAGGGCCATTGCTGCTAAGTGAGCTGCAGCTGTTAATAAATGTTGAGGCCTCAGAGGAGCATTTGGCTTATTAATAAGTTCTTCTGGGAGGAAGATGGAAAAGAGGAAAAGGGACTGATAATAAATTATATGTGTACCCTAAAGTCAAGCTTGTTGAAAAATGGGATTATTTCATTTAAAGTTTTGCTAAAACATAGCAGAAAGTGCTGTGAGTTTGCACTTAAGACTTAGTGGGCAAATTAGGCCTTTGAAATTTATCTGTGGACAAGTTCAATTTGATTCAAGTGCATGTCTACTATGTAAAAGTTCACTAAGAACTGTTTGAAGCTAAGGACACTTTGAAAATGAGTTATATAATATGCCTTTTTTAACCTGGTCATTTAAAAGAAAATCCTGCTTGTGCAGCCTCCTAATTAATTGCCTTCCCTTTCTCCACTCTCCAAATCATCTTCAAAATAACTGCCAAATGAGTATTTTTAAAATGCACCTGACCATGTTATGGCCTTACTCACAAAGCTTCAGTGACTTCTTGTTGCCTTTAGGATAAAATGATGCTCTTTTAGGCATTGAAAGAATTCCAAAATCTGGCCCTAACCCATTAATGGGACTATTTTCTGTTCTCCATGGAGGAAATTCCATCTCTAGCTTTTGTTCCTTTTCAGATGCAGGCTATTACCTGTTCCTGGAATTCTCCCTCTTACAATTTCTAGTTTAATTCAAGGCTCAGCTCAAATGCTACCTCAGTAAAGGGACCTTTCCTTATTCCTCTGTCCTAGTTCTAAGGGCTCCATCCCCCACATTGTCCAATTGTCTTTTTAAAATTTATTTTGAATGTGTTTCATACTAATTATTTATATGCAAGATGATCCTTATCCCTCCTACAGTAGAATACAATTTTTGGAGGGCAGAGACTATTTTGATTTCCATCCCCCACTCACAGCTAGGGCCTAACCCACTGTCTAGTATATTGTAGGAGCTCAAGAATGGTTAGTTGAATTGAAAAGAAGTGAGCTATTGGTGGAACCCAAGTCATTAGAGATTATTTTATTCTTAGAGATTACTGCCAAATTCTGGACTTCTTTTTGGACCAATACTTTTAGACTGCACTGTGTTTAATTTATAGACACATTTATGTGTATAGGTACATGTGGCCATATGTTTCTTGTTTTTTTTACAACTATGTGATCCAAGATTTGAGTTATGTGTTTACAAAGACCAGGTTCTGTCTTTGAGCCATCTCTCACAAATCATTCTATTGGGCTTATGCCCCTACCCAGGATTTCCCCTGGGAACATTGGTTCATTTTGTCCCTATCCAAGGTTTTTCACTAGGGCAGCTAGGTGGCCCAATGGATAGAGCATGGGCCTGGATTTAGGAAGACTCCTCTTCCTGAATTTGGCTCTATCCTCAGATACTTACTAGCTGTGTGATCCTGGACATTCACAACCCTATCTACCTTAATTCTTCTTCTACAAAATGAGCTGGGAAAGGAAATGGCAAAGTACTCCAGTATCTTTGCCAAGAAAACCACAAATGGGGTCACTGAGAGTTAGTTAGTTAGTTAGTCACTCAACAAAAATTTTCCCTGGGAACATTAGTCTTTTGCTTGTGTCTAGGTTTCTGTGAAAAAAAAGTCTTCGTCTCCCAGCTAAGGTGTGCAATTTAATGATGACAGGGCCAGAAGTATTTTTGCATAAAAGAGGAAATTTGTATATATAAACAAATTATATAAGATGTTGCCATTGTCATAGATAAGGTTTTCATACTTAATAGGAAGAGAAACAATTTTATTTTAATTTATATTGGTAATATATGTGTATGAAGAAGAGGAAATGACCTGTGATAGAAAAATTATATACAATGATGTCTTGCTTATATGGGAAAAGTTGCATGCCTTAAAAAAGGTAAAATTCCTTTTTGAATCAAAATTAGGGTATGAATGCAAAGAAATGAAGCTTCAAGGGCACAAAAGTGATGAAAAATTCTTAAAACTTGTGAGTTCTAAAGCAATAGGCTACTTAGTTATTTAACATATAGTTTTTTTTTGTTTGTTTTTTTACCAAAGAAAGTAAAACTAAAATAATGAAAAAAATAATATGTGCTTGGACACTAATGTATGAGTAAAGAAGGACAATTAATTTGAAAGGGAAAACTTGGGGAGCTGTTTCTTTTTAAGCAATTCTGTAATGCAGAAGTAAAGAGTAAGAGCATCCTGCGTGGATGTCATGACCAGTGTAAAGACCCAGAGACTGGGTGGCGAGGGGAGAATTGTGTAAGGAACAAAGAGAAGATAAATTTGTCTGGATCCAAACTTAAGGAAATCAAAGACAGACAGAGAAAGATGGGGACAGGGAGAGAGAGAAAGACAAGGGGGAATGAGTGATATGAGAGTATGATATCAGGGAATGCATATATCTGAGAAAGGGCATCTGAATGCATATCCTCAGGGCCTGTGTCATGTTAGTTATATAGGAATGGATTTTAGAAATTTGTCCCTCGCTATATTGTCTGACAGGGCATCTAAGGTCCCTGGATCCCAGTACTGATCCTCATGGAGAAATTTTTTGAGGTCTAAGATGATAGAACCTTGGTAGATGTAAACATCTGATTGGTGTGGTTTTGAATGGTCTACCTATAAAAGAAGAGAAAGGGGGGTGGGGTGGAGCCAAGATAGTGGAGTAGAAAGATGCATATACTCTAGCACTTCCCCTACAGCCCACAAAACACCTGTAAAAAATTTCTCTCAACAAATTCTAGAGCAGAAGAAGCCACAGAACAATAGAGTGAAAGAGGTTTCCAGCCAAAGGTAACCTGGAAGGCCAACAGAAAAGGTCTATCTCATGGGATGCTGAGTGCAGCAGAGCCCAGCCCTGGTCACGCAGCACTGGGAAGTACAGGACCTGAACAGACCCCTGGGGCAGAATCCCCAGCAGGGAGGGTCCCAGATCCCTCAACCTACAAGTGACAAAGAAAGCTCCAAAGGTCAGCGTGGGAGGACTTTCCCAGCTGGGAGAGAGGGGAGCAGTGTCGCCCCAGCAGAGGCGGTGGTGGCAGCAGCAGCAGTGGGCGGCAGATGGCTTTGGTGGCCACAGACGAAACCTGGGTCCATTGTCCAGGCAGCTCAGCTTAGAGCCTCTGGGGGAACTGAGCAGCTGACCTGAGCCTCAGCCTTGAGCAAAGTACTAGGGGGAGGAGGAGCACTAGGAGCCTCCTCTAGACAAAGGATTCAGAAGTCAAGTAACTGGCTGGGAAAATGCCCAAAAAAGGGGAAAAATATGATCATAGAAGGTTACTTTATTGGTGAACAGGTGTCTCCTTCCATCCTTTTAGGTGAGGAAGAACAAGGCATACTGTCAGAGGAAGTCAAGACTTCTGACCCCAGTATTTCCAAAATGAATATGAAATGGGTTCAAGCCATAGAAGAGCTTGAAAAGAGAGTCAACAGCTTGCTAAAGGAAAACCAAAAAATGCTGAGGAAAATAACACCTTTGAAAATAGGCTAACTCAATTGGAAAAAGAGGTCCAAAAAGGCAATGAGGAGAAGAAGACTTTAAAAAGCAGAATTAGCCAAATGGAAAAGAAGGTTAAAAAGCTCACTGAACAAAATAGTTCTTTTAAAGAGAGACTGGAGTTCAGGGAAGCTAAAGATTATAAGATAAACCAAGAAGTTTAAAAACAAAACCAAAAGATTGAAAAAATAGAAGATAATGTGAAACATCTCATTGGAAAAATAACAGACCTGGAAAATAGATCCAGGAGAGACAATTTAAAAATTATGGGACTCCCTGAAAGTCAAGGTCAAAAAAAGAGCCTAGACATTATCTTTCATGAAATTATCAAGGGAAACTGCCCTGACATTCGAGAACCAGAGGGCAAAATAGATATTGAAAGAATCCACCAATGACCAATCCACCAAAAAAGAAACTGCTAGGATTATTGTGGTGAAATTTTAGAGTTCCCAGGTCCAGGAGAAAATATTCCAAGCACCTAGAAAGAAATAATTTGAGTATTGTGGAATCAGGACAACACTGGATCTGGCAGCTTCTACATTAAGGGGTTAGAGGGCTTGGAATAGAATATTCTAGAAGTCAAAAGAACTGGATTTAAAATCAAGAATCACCTACCCAGCAAAACTGAGTAGAATGAGGGAATAAATGGTCATTCATTGATGTAGAGGACTTTCAAGCATTCTTGATGAAAAGACCAGAAATGAATAGAAAATTTGACTTTCAAATATAAGAATCAAGAGAAGCATGGAAAAGGTAAACAGGAAAGAGAAATCATAAAGGACTTTCTAAAGCTGAACTGTTTATATTCCTACACAGAGAGATAAAATTTGTAACTCTTAAGACTTTTCTCACTATTTGGGTAGTTGGAGGGATTACACACAGACACGCAGACACACACACATACATACATGCATACATACATACATACATATATTATAATGTATGTATAGACAGACAGTACAGGTAGAGTTGAATCAGAAGAAGATGATATCACCAATCTGCTCTCTCTTCTATCATCCCTCTCTGCCCTTGTCTCCATCTTCTCTTTTGTCCTGTAGGGCCAAATAACTTTCTATACCCCTTTACCTGTATTTCTTATTTCCTAGTGGCAAGAACAGTACTCGATAGTTGTTCCTAACACTTTGAGTTCCAACTTCTTTACCTCCCTCCCTCCCCACCCCTTCCCTTTGGAAGGCAAGCAATTCGATAAGGCCAAATCTGTGTAGTTTTGCAAATGACTTCCATAATAGTCGTGTTGTACAAGACTAACTATATTTCCCTCCATCCTATCCTGTCCCCCATCACTTCTATTCTCTCTTTTGATCCTGTCCCTCCCCATGAGTGTCGACCTCAAATTTCTCCCTCCTCCCCATGCCCTCTCTTCCATCATCCCCCTCACCCTGCTTATCCCCTTATCCCCCACTTTCCTGTATTGTAAGATAGGTTTTCATACCAAAATGAGTGTGCATTTTATTCCTTCCTTTAGCTGAATGTAATGAGAGTAAACTTCATGTTTTTCTCTCCCCTCCTCTCTTTATCCCTCCACTAATAAGTCTTTTGCTTGCCTCTTTTATGAGAGATAATTTGCCCCATTCAATTTCTCCCTTTCTCCTCCCAATACATTTCTCTCTCACTGCTTGATTTCATTTTTTTAAGATATGATCCCATCCTCTTCAATTCACTCTGTGCTCTCTGTCTCTGTCTGTGTGTGTGTGTGTGTGTGTGTGTGTGTGTAATCCCACTCAGTACCCAGATACTGAAAAGTTTCAAGAGTTACAAATATTGTCTTTCCATGTAGGAATGTAAACAGTTCAACTTTAGTAAGTCCCTTATGACTTCTCTTTGCTGTTCACCTTTTCATGCTTCTCTTCATTCTTGTGTTTGAAAGTCAAATTTTCTTTTCAGCTCTGGTCTTTTCATCAAGAATGCTTGAAAGTCCTCAATTTCATTGAAAGACCATTTTTTCCCCTGAAGTATTATACTCAGTTTTGCTGGGTAGGTGATTCTTGGTTTTAGTCCTAGTTCCTTTGACTTCTGGAATATCCTATTCCATGCCCTTCGAGCATTTTTTTGGGTCTCCTGTAGCAGGGTGTTTACTTGTTTTTCATGCTTTGCTTGCATGTCTCTCATTTCTCTTCCCAGTTTTTCCTCCACCTCTCTAACTTGATTTTCAAAATCCTTTTTGAGCTCTTCCATGGCCTGAGCCCATTGAGTGGGCTGGGATACAGAAGCCTTGACTTCTGTGTCTTTCCCTGATGGTAAGCATTGTTCTTCCTCATCATAAAGGAAGGGAGGAAATGCCTGTTCACCAAGAAAGTAACCTTCTATAGTCTTATTTATTTTCCCTTTTCTGGGCATTTTCCCAGCCAGTGACTTGACTTCTGAATATTCTCTTCACACCCACTTTGCCTCTGGATCCTCCCAGCCAGAGCTTGGGGTCTGAGATTCAAATGCTGCTTCCCAGCCTCAGGGCTTTGGGTGGGGGCGGGGCTGCTATTCAGTATGAGATTAAGTTCAGGTGCTCAGGTGGGGGCAGGGCCACCTCTCAGGCTCAGTTCCCTCAGGGGGTTTATGTGGAGACCTTCAACAATGGATCCAGGCTCCTGCCTGCTTGGGGAGACCTCGTCTGCTCCCACCTCTGCTGCTGCCTCGCGAGGGGGCCTGAGTGATGGGGGCACCCCACTCCCCTCTCGACCCGCCAATGAGACCCTCTCACCGACCCTTGTCACCTGTGGGTGGAGGGACCCGCATGGCCACTGGAGATTCCATTCCCGAAGCCCGCTCGGATCTGCTCCTCTCAGTGCCGTGGGCTGGGCTCGGCTCCGGGTCCACAGCATGAAGGACCTTTTGTGAGAGGTTTTCAGGGCTCTCTGGAACAGAAATCTCCTCTGCTCCACCATTCTGTGGCCTCTGCTGCTCCAGAATTCACCAGGAGTTCTTTTTTACAGATGTTCTATGGGCTGTGGGTTTGGAGCTAGTATATATGCGTCTTTCTACTCTGCCATCTTGGCTCCACCTCTCTAATAATATCTTTTAAAAATGTAAATTGGCTGGTGAACTCTCTCTGTAGATTCACTAAGTTATTCAACCAGTTTCCTTTGTCTTTTCCTTATTAGCATCATTTTTGCTCACATTGTCAGAACTATATTCTAGAAAGCTCCCACTCATTTTTGGTCTTGCTTTATATCTTCATATAGATAACTTCAGGTCTTTGTATCTAATTCTTCCTTCTCTGATTTATTTGAAATATGCTTTCCCCAAACCTAGGTCTCATGTGAGACTCTGCCAAATTTTCCTTTCCTTCTCCAATATAAATCTTAAAATAGAGTTGTGTTTTGCATCTAAGGATGCTACATTTCTAGGGAAGCAACCAGAAACTCATTGTAGATGAGATTCAGGTCTAAATAGCAGTTCTCTTCCTTCTTTCTCATTACTGGAAAGAATATTGAGTTTGGACTCAAAGAACCTCGGTTACAGGGTCAGTTTAGTATAATTTACTTGAATGATTTCTGTTGTCTTTTAACTTTGTTGGCCCCAAGTTCCACAACCATACAATGAAAAGTTTGGCCTAGATTGTCTATGTCTCTTATTATTCTATCTCTATGGTCTAAGGGAAAATGGAAAATCATTAATCCCAGACCTGCTCCCTCAAGTTAATTCCAGCTCCAGAGGACCACTAGCCCAGAAGCCATGTAAATAAGTCTGCCTCCCCCAGAATAACAAAACAACAACCAAATAAAAAGAAAAAAAGAAGATTCAAAGACCACTTTTTACCTTTTCTCCTCCAAAGTCTGCTTACCAGGTGAGCCTTTCCCTAGATTATTTTCATAGTCATACTTCTTAGTTCTAAACCAGTTGTTACTGGACTCCAAAAATCCAACCTCTTGAAATCAAATTTGTCTGCCATGAGAGTAGAAATGATCATGGAATTCTGAGTAAGCAGCTTGGTATAGTAGAAAGAACAATGAACTCGGAGTCGAAAGACTTGATCTCTAGGCTTGATGCTACTACTAATTAATTATATGACAAGTTGTTCAGTTTTTCTGGGTTCTGTGTCTTCATATGCAAAACAAGACAGTCTGATCAGAATATTTCTTCCTAGTCTACTATACCCGAATTCTATAAAGTCAGTGAAAGTTAGAAAGAATATTAAGTAGAAACCTAATGATTTTAATTATTAGCATATAGTTACATCAATTCACCAATTAGCAAGAATGTGTTAAGTGACTAATTCTTGGAGTTGGGACAATGAAGACAAAAATGAGATAATCCCTACCCTCAAGAAGTTTATGATTTTTCAGGAGAGACAGCACATTCATAATGAGGACATGCAAAGTATATACAGACTAAATGCCTGGTAAAGTTTTGGAGAAGGTGGGATCAGGAAGGAAGAAAATAAGCACTTATTAGGCATTGATTCTGTGCCAGACACTGTACTAAGTGCTTTTCAAGTATTTTATTTGATCCCAGCTACAACTCTGGGAGGTAGGTGTTATTATTATCATCTCTATTTAACAGTTGGGGAAACAGGGGCAAATTTAAGTGACTTGCCTGGGATCACACAGCTAGTGAGTTTCTGAGACTAGGTTTGAACCCAAGTTTTTCTGACTCCAGGATTAGAGCTCTAAGCATATAGCACCACCTAGGGCAGGCTTTATGTACAAGGTGATCCTTGAATACACTTTTGAAGGGAATGGGATTCTAGGAGACATTATTTTGTGTAGGGTGTGTATTTCCCATATGGATAATGTGTATGCCCACATGGGTTTGTCTAAATGTGCCTTATGGGCAAGTGTGAATTGGCATTTTTGGAGTCTCAGCAACTTCTCTAAAATGGAAGAATTAGATTCTCAACAGGAAGGGAACAGGAGACTGGGACCACAACACAGTTCTGCTCTCCTCAGAGAGGAGATACCCAAATATACATAAACCTATCTATTGCCCTACTTATTGCTAATCTAGGAGAAATGTTTTTAGTTTCAAGCTGCTCTTTCTGGTTGCTATCATTTAATGGGGAAGGAGTGCCCCAAGTTATATATTGACTCCTTTCCCAACAAATTCTAGTGAATAATTAATTGTAAAGAAACCCATTTATGTAAGCCAAAAGTAAATAGAAACCAGAGAAATTATGCAGATTAGAATATAACAGACAATATACAGTGTAACTAAGCTATCCCACTGGGAATGAGATAGCTCTGCTTACCTGAGCCCCAATATAACCCAAGCAGAAATTCCCTTAACTCTCTAGTGAGCTAAGTGAGAAATTGGGCATATATTGGCTTCTTTCCAAAGTATTTCTCTCCTTTCAGGGGTCTCTTCCTGTAGAGATCATGGAACTATATGGTTCTTTGTTAAAGCTGGAAGTCAGAAGAATAACTCTCCTCACTCAAGTTCTCACCAACTCCTCCCATCATTCAGGAATGGCGTGTAAAGTCATCTCTACCAATGAGGAGGGTCTTATGCAAATTCACAGGCTTTAACCTCAGGTTAGACTTCCATTGATTTCTTTGAGAATCTTTGCTATGTCATCATTTAATAATTACTATAAGTCTCTTCCTTCATGGATTTGCAACAAAAGCTACTGTATTTTTCCTTCATAAGCTCAGGGATGAGGAAGGGAAGGTCTGTTTGGCAGGAACCCACCAATATGATTGCTGCTTTTACTCAACTCACTTATGTTCCTTTATATTAATACAATACAGAGACTTGGCTTTCTCTTGTGTGTCTATTGCTCCCCAAACACACTCTTTTAAAGCATTTCAGTGTGATTTAGTGTTCCTTAGTCCCTCAATTTTGTTTTTTGGGCAGTTGTTCAGCTTATGAACTTCTACTATCTGTTCTTAAATCTCGGAGTGATTCTAGTTTTACTGAATTTCTGGAAAAGCCAATTTAATGAAAAATTTTCACTCAGTGAATATTTATTTGGCATCAGTGACTATTGAACAAAAACCTTTGATGTAAATAATAATTTTTTAAAGTCCCCATTATGTGTATGACTACATTAGGTGTTGTGGGTAATTTTTTTAAAACGCCTTCAAAAAGCAAAAATTGCCGTAGGAGATAAAAACATATATGTATGTATGCATGTATATATGTGTGTGTTCATAATAAAAATCAGAATATGAAGGTGTAGTAGGGAAGGTAAAAAGGTCAATAAGATTTCAGAGGAGGAATAGGACACTTCAAGAGGAATTTGGATATAGTAGAAAATTCACAGGATTTATGGTTAGAGGACTGGAGTTCAAATCTGGATCAATGTGTGTTACAATGAGCCAATCACTTCTCAATGACCCTGAACTTTCTCATCTGTAAAATGAGAGCATTGAACTAGATAGCCTCTGATTTACCCTCTAGTTTTAAATCCATGATACAGATTTTGTGATTCTGTGATTAGATAATTTTATATGCCTCCTTGTGTATATCTGTGTGTAATAGGTAGCATGGAGAATTGAAGGGTGGGTAGAACTTAGAAAAGAAAAATTGGGAGGATGTGAAGATACATTTTCATAAAGAGGATCAAAGGCAAAAAAAAAAAATAATGGTATAAATGGGAGAGAAAGTTGACTTGTTTTGGGAGGTCAGTAGAACAATTTGACTAGAGCACAGTGTCCATAAAATAAATGCTGAGGAACAGAAGCTGAAAAGTTAAGTTCAGAATACTTGGGGAGAGACTTGAAATCAGTTGAATATGGGTCCCAACTGGTTTCTAATTAGAACTGAAATGATTGAAGATGTGCACTTTAGCAATTTAATATATCAACAGAATGCAGGATAGATGGTTAGAGCAGACAGAGATGAGACTAGAGGTGGGAAAACAAGGAATAAACTCCTGATGTAGAGTGGTGCAATAATGGAAAAGGGGGTGGTAAGATGTCAGAAGATGTCAAAGACATGCAGAGAGAGTTGAGATTACTTCTCATGAAAGACAGTGCCTTTAACAGAAATATATGAATCAGAATAATGATGACAAAAATAGCTGATATTTATCTTTGCTTTAATGTTTGCAAAGCACTTTAGGAATATTATTTGATCCTCTCAAACACCCTGTGAGGTAAAGTGCTAATATCAGCAACATTTTACAATTGAAGAAATTGAGGCAAATGGAGGTTAAGAGATTTGCTCAGTTTCAGTGACTTACATCTAGCAAGCACAAGGGAAAGGATTTGAATTCAGGTCTTCCTGACTCCAAGGAAAGCACTTTCTCCATTAAGCCATGCTATCTCAGAAGGAAGATGGCATGGATGGGGAGGAAGGGAAGAGGCTGTGCTTTTATATTTGATAATGCTTTTTTTGGATAATTTATAGAAGCAATTTTTGGCAGTCACTATACCACCAAAGTTAGGTAGCAGTAATTATTTTTCTTATTTTAAGGGACTAGGTTTGCATGATTAAGTTTATTTTGCAATAGTTCTTATATAGAGGGTGTACCACTCCTATTTCCTACGTGTGGATTGTCAACACTATGAATGATAATATAAACTATAGTGTACTAAGAGATTTTGGTTAATTTTTTTAAACGCATCCATTGATAATTTTGGTTTATACTACATCAAAACTTGTACTTAACCAGTTCTTTTGCTAATTTTATAAGTTCTTTTGGTAGAAAGAAAACAGTCAAATTGTTGGTTGTAGCATGTAATGAGATCTAAAGATAACTTTCAAGTGTGAAGCCATTGCCATCTTCCATTTGCCAAAGCTAACTTCTATTTGTTGATGTGATCCAGGAAGGGTTGATGTATGTTACCCCAGACTTCAGTTAAAAAAGACAATAACAGCAAACCAAAATATGTACGGTAAATAAGAATTCCTGTTCTATTGAGAAATTATCTACAGTGAACCAGGAGAATCAAAAAACGAAGGAAAAGAGAATTAATAAAACATTTAAAATACACTGAAGAAAACAAGATAAGTTCAGAAGGGCACACAAATTGGATGATTTGATTGCCACCATGTTAGATGTAATATATGTGTTTGTCCTTCTTTTTCTCAAACAAACTGTATTTGATGGAAGTTCGTGTTCTCATATACAAAGTTTTTTGTTCTCTTTGTATTTTGGACTATTAATATTTGTTGAAAACTACTAAATTTATAATAAAAAGAGGTTAGTTATAAACCAACCATTCCGAAAGACCACAGATCCTAGGATTTTATATGCCTTTCTCTGCCAGAGGTTGATTACTTCCTCAGTAATACCCCATCACATGATCTTTATCACTCATTTCACCCCTCAAATGCAACCCTATTATAGACACTTTAAAGAAGTTTGCCTACCTACAGAACATTTTTTTCAGCTCATAAACTGAAAAATGCGTACATGAACTTAACCTTCAGAAAACTTAAAAAATGAATTAAAATATACAACATGGACAAAATTCAGAGTATAGCATACATGCGTGCTCACGCACATGCACTCACACACATACACACATGCACACACACACATACACATATACACATTCCTCTGGTCAAACCACAATAATCCTGTATTCTTTCAGACTAAAAATGTAGGAAACAAGAAAGCAAAAAATAAATGTGTTATAGCTCTTATTTCCTTGCTCTTAAAAAAGAAAACTTTCATTCTCATACCTTCATGTGAAAAGCTTTGGGCACAAACAAATATATCTTCACCCAAGAAACAGTTCATTATCAGATAAATACTATAGTTTGCATTTTTTCCTGGAATTGCTACCAGAGCAACAAGGTCTATTCCTGGCATGGTTGCTTTTCCAAAAGCATAAATATAGAAAATAAAATAAAATAAAATGAACCTGCTTCTTTTCTCCCCCTTCATTTTATCTTTCATGGGACTGGGTTCCTTCTAAGAGCAAAGAATTAAGTAAAGGGTACTATCTGAAGTTAGAATTCTCTGGAGAGAAAAAGGAAAATGCAGGGGGATCAGAAATTATGAGATACATTTAACCCTAGGTAACTAAAGTTTAAAAAAAAAAACCATCATCACCAACAACAACTAGAATTATTCAGCTGGCTGTCCACACTGCATAAATTCACTAGACAATTGCTTCACTCCTTGCTTGGCTTTGTGCATGCAGATGTGACCATTGGGAGTTTTGGATCTGGTGGGTTCTCCTACTAGAGTTTACAAACTTATGATGGTGAGGATCTTTTTTCCAAACCAGCAGAGGGTTAGACAATAAATGTCTATTATTCAAAATAACTGCGGCAGTTTTATAAGGCCTGCGAGTGTATATTTCCCAGTCTGCTTCTCCTTAAATTACTAAGAGTGCAAAAATAACCAATAGCTTGACCTCTTAAATCACAAATTGGATGGGCTCACCATTAAAGTACGTTGTAAATGTGTTTCCCATTATTTAGTTCATTTAACATGTTTAGCAGTGAGTATTCGGATGTTTTGAGTCTTTTTTTTTAATATGTGTGTGTTTTCACAGAAAGCATTTTCAGGCCATGGGGATGTTTAAAAGACTAGAACACAACTGGCATTTTGCTAATAGGTCGTCATTAACCATCTGGACAAAGGATAAAGAACATGGGAGATTTAATAAACTCAGAAATAGTTTGGATTTATATTCAGCATTTGGATGTTCATAATTGTTCGAGACTCACATACCATATTCCGCCTAGGGGAGAAAAAATATGCTGGTAGGCCATCTCAAATGTCAAGCAGAAACTGACTTGATTTGAGGTTTATATTGAAAAATGGTGCCCATAGTTTGGGAGAGAGATGTAAACAATTAAATAAATGATGAGGGCATGAAAAATATGTTCATGCCAATATCTATCTATCTATCTATCTATCTATCTATCTATCTATCTATCTAATCTATATCTATATCTATATCTATCTATCTATATCTATATCTACATCTATCTATCTATATCTATCTATCTATCTATCTATCTATCTATCTATCTATCTATCTATCTATCTATCTATCTATAAAATGCACATTGCATTTTTTAACTCCCAGTATAGGGTCTATTGATTAATGTGAGATTGTAGTTAAGATCTACATCATAAGATATGATGAAAAATATCTTGTGAACCTTGAAGTGCTACATAAATGTGAGTTGTTATTGTTTGTCTTCACCACAGTCATCATGTTCCTCACCTTCATTTTCATTGCCCTTAAAAATATTTTTTAATATCTCAGGTTTGATTTGATATTTAAAGAACAATTAATTTTTTTCTGTCTTCATTTCCTTTCATGACTGAATCTCTTCAGGGTTCTTGACATGTTTTAAAGAAACATCAACAAAGCAAGAAAATGACCCCCAAATAATTCCCAAACTGAGGAATGTATTACAGTGTCTGGGATGGAAGATCTTACTGTCAAATGCTGTTGCCATGTTGGAGATTTCCATGCAAGTGAAATGTTGTTTTGATCACAGATTGAAGTTGACCCTGTCACAACCAATTATTATACACTTGGCAGTTCAAAGGTGCCTTGGCTTGATGGGGACTGTGAGGGTAAGTCAAGAGAATAGTGTTAGGATATGTGACTGATTTTGTCTCATCCCATCAGATTATGTTTTATATTTCAGGGAAGTAGAATGCTATTTACCAGAATAATGTGGAGTTGGAGGGGAATTTGATTCCTGACCTTAATTTTCTAAATAGATTTATGCTTATTATTTTCTTTGGTTTTTCTGAGTCATTTGGATAATCTCAATCTTCTGTGATCTCATTTAAAACTGTTATTAATGACTAATATAATTTTTTGTTTGAGTGCTCAACTACAAAGATTTTAACATTTTACATGTGGGGCAAAAATGCTCTATTTATATCATGGAAAATGGTCTTACTTTTTGTTTAAAGAAAAAGGAATTAACTAGAAACAGAAGAAAGTTAAAAAACATTTATTAAGTGCTACTACACACCAGTCACTATGATAAGTACTGGAGTGATATCATCAATCACACCTCCTGATTTATTATTTTTAATCTTATTTTTATGGATGTCTTTGGTTTATTGCCTCAATTTCTTAATACACTTCTTCTGCTTCCCTACCCAATGAGTCATTCCTAATCACAAAGATTTGAAAAGAGGGAAGGGACGGGAGAGAAATCAGTTCAACTAAAAAAACCATACAATCATGTCTGACAGTATATACAATATTCCTTATCAGTCACCCCTCATTTGTGCAAAGAGGCGAGTGAGGTTAAACTGTTCTATTTCATAAGTTCCTTGAAGATGCTTTCATACAGTTAGGTTCTGAACTGCTAACATCTCTCTTTTTATCGCTGATTGGCTGATACTGTCCCTTGGGAGATAATGGAACATATTTTCTGAATTAATTTGTGATATGATTGCTTTCAAAAGAAGTGCATTTTGTAAATATAGTACATTCTTATTGAAATAATTCAAAGGACAACAACTACGTCCCTTTATTTTCATCAGGGGTAACACATAGCGGTCTTCTATAAGCCAGAGGAAATGAGAGAGGTGATGAACTTGATAGAAGTGCAGGTGGTTTGCCTGGCTTGGTTGATAACTTGAGAGGATTGCCTACAATCTGTTGATGGGAAGCATACAATACAGACAAGCTATATTTTATTTCAGAAAGTATGGCATAAAGGGGTAAAAATGTGTTTCATTAAAATCAGATTCAAAATGTGTTTCATTAAAACAAGATTTTGAAAAATATCCAGATGATGTGTAGGTTCTGTTCAAAAAAGATTAGGGAGACTTGAAGTTTTCTGTGCACAGGTAAAAATGTCATCTGTACTTCTTTGAATTGACCGTGTTCTATATGGACAGATTGCAAGGCTGGACGCTGAGATAATAAAGTCATAGTGCTGTGAATGTCCAAAGAGCAGAGATCTTTGGGTCCAAAGAAAGACAGTTGGAAGAGAAAGTGTATTTCAGTTATCCAATCTTTTTTTTCTTCTCATATCATTATGGAAAGGACAAAGTCACAAAGTACAAGAGGGAGAAAAATGTGCTATTGGAATGAGAATAATTTCATACTAATTAATAAGGTTACATGAATAGTTCAATGGTTCATCAATGTCAGGATTTTCTATAATAAGAATATAGTTCCGTGGGGAGACTGGCAAACGTTTTTGGTGAAACTATGAATAGTTTCAATCCTGGTGAACAATTTGGCATTAGGGGACAAAACATCAACTAAATCATGCTTTCTCTGCCAATGTTTACTTCAAGCAGGTTAAAGATAGAAAGAAAGGTTATATGGATACAAACATGCAGGCATCCATACATCTGTTAATAGTGCCCCTAAAGTATTAGCACAGTTTTAATCTATATGTATATGTGTGTATTATGTATTACTTATGTGTATTCACACATACATACATAAAGAGAGAGAGATTATGTCTTCATTTTTAAATGGGAGTTAAAAGAAATTGGAATTAAAGATGCTGGTCATCAGTTGAGAAATGATTAAACAGATTTTGGTATATAAATGACATGCAATATATTATGCAAAGAAAAATGATATATAAAAGGAATTCAGACAAGACCTATGATGGTCACGGATCATAAGTCCAGAGCATAAAGGACTTTGGAGACTCTAATCCAATATCTTCATTTTACAGATGAGGAAACACAAAAGGTCCAAAAGAGATTAAGTAACTTCCCAAAGTCACATGGGTAGTTAAGTTTCAGAGATGCAATTTGAACTTAGATTCTGACTCTAGAGCAGGGCAGGGTTGCCCCCAAGAGTGTATGGGGATTTATGGACATAAAGACATGAGGGTCCCCTGTGTGTATGAACAATTTCATTTAAAAATGTATTATTCATGTAATCCATGAGTTCATATAAGTTATACTGACTTATCAATGGAGATTTTTTAAAAAATTATCTTACAACATTTACCTTTTCATAATGAATATTGGATTTAAAAGACTGAACTATTCAGAGCCAAAATAACTGTCTAAATTTAGATCACTGTTATGGTCCACACAACTATTTGAACTATAATCTCATGCTTAGTCCAGGCAGGCCCTCATTACCACTTTCCAGGATTGCTACATTAGTTTCATTAATTTCTCTTCATCCAGCTTTTCCTTTCTCCAATCCATCCTCCATACAACTGCTATATTTATATTCCTAAAATGCAGCCCTCATCTTGTGAACTCTTTCATCAAAAAGCTTCTGTGGCTTTTTTATTGCCTTTAAGATTAAATATCAAGGGAGCATTATTATAATAATAGCAATATTATTTTAGAAATGACTTTGAGTGATTAATTTTAACTATTATAAGCATACAGATTAACTATATATGTATATATGCATATATACATATATATGCATATACATGTGTATGTGTGTAAGTGTATGTGTGTAAATACACACACAAAAGTATTTGTGTCTAATGATGGCCATCTCTAGGGCCAGTGGTGAGGGAGCAGAGGATGGAAGAAAGAAAAAGAAAAAAAGAAATTAGCACAATAATTTTGTTGTATATTTGTAGGGAATGTCAAGTTGTATGTGATAGATTTGCAGTTACATGTGAAATCATTTTTTTATTGTACTATGTTATGGAAGTGCTTGTTTTGTTTCATAAATTGAAAATAAAATAAATTTAAAAAGAAAAGAAGAGGAATGGCAGAGAAATAAATGTTCAAATGTCCATTGCATGAACTGTCTGATAAATATAGAAGTTAAAGCAACACTTGTTTGGCAGCCGCTTGACATAACAATAAATAATTGCAGCACATACACACACATACACACACACACACACACACACACACACACGATCAGATATAAAGCCCTCTGTTTGTCATTTAACATCCTTCACAAGTTGGTGTCAGCTTATCTTTCCAGGCTGATAACAAATGTCTTTTCCTCAGGCACTCAATGCTCCAGCCACACTTGCTTTTTTCCATGCATGGCATCCCATCTCCTTTCTTTGTGTGCTTGCACAAGCTGTTGTCCCTCAGATCTGGAATTCTCCCCCTCCTTCCCTCCATATCTTGAATCCTTGTATCTTGAAGCTTCAGGTCAAATGATACCTCTTTTCTGAGTCCCCCAGTTGTTAGTCACTCCCCTGTAAACACCAAATCACATATTTATTTTGTAGGTAAAGGTTGCGTACTACGTATTGTGTTGTTTTTGTCCCTGTAAGCTATGTTTGGCTACATGGATCTATCTATGCTCAAATGGAGGCAAGAATAAATATTTATAGAATCTCTTCTTGTCATCTTTTCTAAGGGAAACTTTGGGCCAGGAGTGGAAGCAGGAGTCTGAAAGCAAAAGTCTGCCCACTTTTCTCTCCTCATAGATAGTATTTACTGGTGTAAAATTATATCTATCTACTCCCTTAAGTTAGTTTAGGGGAATATAAGTTTGAGCTATATTTCTAATTGCCACCCCTTAACAGGAAAAGAATGCCCGATTTATACTTCCAAAGCTTGGCTCTCTTCCACAAGATGACAGTTCCATCATGAACATACATCGCAAATACCAAACAATCCCAAACTCATTTATCCAAACAGTGAGTAAATTGGAATTTGGAGAAGCTATACATGAGAAAATATGTACCTGATAATATAGAATGAGTTAGTTTTCCCACTGGGAGTGGTACAACTCAGCTCAACTGAGAGGGAGAGAGAGAGAGAGAGAGAGAGAGAGAGAGAGAGAGAGAGAGAGAGAGAGAGAGAGAGAGAGAGAGAGAGAGAGAGAGAGAGAGAGACTCAGATCTCATTCAAGGAAAAATTCCCTGAAAGCTCAGAGATGATAGATATTGCCAGCTCCTCTACATGTCTGCTTCTTCTCAAAGTCTTTTTTCCCCTTCACAGACAAGAAAAGAAGTTGGAAAGGTACATCTTTTCCCTTGGAGTTGAAAGCCAAAGGAACCTAGATTTCTCTAGCTCTCACCAACTCCATCCTCATAAAGGCATGGATAGTTGAGTAATCAATCTCCACTAATAAGGAGAACCAAATATAATTGATCCTTTGGAACAAGGCTTACATATATACCTATGTTTACTCATATGTGAACATGTTGCATTCTCTTAGTAAAATATAAATTTGTTCAAGACAGTCTGGCTTTTGCATTGGTATCTCCAGTATTAATCACACTACCTGATATGAATTTAGCTCTTAATACTTATTTATTTCTTATGTACTACATTATGAAGATAAAGATACAATACCTACCCTCATGGAACCTAAAAGTTATGTCATGGACACAAATAACCATAAGTCAGGATAGGTTATATTGAATGCAAGGTTGAGATACAAAGACTTCTGTAAAAATTTGAGTGGAAGAGAATTTATAGCTTGGATGATCACAGAAGAAGTATACAAAAGCTGAATCTTAGGGGAAAAAGGAAGTTTTCCATGGTCTTGAGAAGAAGAGGGGGTTCATTTTAGGTTTGGGGAATAGACTATACAAATATATAGAGGTGAAAGATCATTTTTTTAATTTATGATTTATTTATTTTTAACAAAAATTTTGAGTTCCAAATTCTCTCCCTCCCTCCAGGCTCTTGCCCACCCACTGAGAAAGCAAGAAATATGATATCAATCACACATATGAAATCAAGTAAAACATATTTCCATATTAGATGTGTCACAAAAAAGCACAAAAAAAAAAAAATGAAAAAATTCACTTTAATTTGCTATTAAGTTCCCAGTTCTCTGTCTTTGGAAGTGGATAGCATTTCTGATCATGAGTCCTTCAGAACTGTCGTGGATCATTATACTTATTAGAGTAAATAAGTCTGCTTATCTACATAAATGATCATTTTATGATACCCTGGTACTGCTTATTTCACTTTGCCTCAGTTCTTATAGGTCTTCCGAATTTTATTCTGAAACCATACCATCATCACTTTTTATAACACAGCAGTATTCAATTGCAGTCATATACCACAGCTCATCCGGTTGTTTTCCTTGATTTCCACTTCTTTTCCACCACAAAAAGAACTGCTATAAGTATTTTTATACATATAGGTCCTTTTCATTTTCTTTTAATCTCTTTATCATACAGATAAAATCACTGGGTCAAAGGGTTTGGACAGTTTTATGGACCTTTGGGCATAGTTCCAAGTTGTTCTCCAGAATGGCTGAACCATTTCTCAACTCTAGCAACAGTTCATTAGTGTACTTATTTTCCCCTATCCCCTCTAGCAATTGTTATTTCTGCTATTACGTGCGAGGTGGTATCTCAAAGTTGCTTTAATTTGCATTTCTCTAATCAATAGTGATTTACAGAATTTTTGTATGACAGAATTTTGTAGATAGCTTTGTTTTCTTCTGAAACTATCTATTCTTTGACTATTTATCAACTGGGGAATATGTCTTATTTTTATAAATTTGACTCAGCTTTCTATACATCTGAAAAATAATGTTTTTATCAGAGAAACTTGTGGTAAAAATTTCTTGATATTACTTCATAGTTCATGATAACTTTTATCAAAGTATAGCTCCCTTATTATCTCTTTTAATTCGGTATATTTTTGTTTTTGCTTTGTCTTTGATTATGTTCACTACTCCTGACTTTTTTGACTTTAGTAGAAGCAAAAAAGATTCTTCTCTAGCCCCTTATTTTAACTCTGGGTGTGTATCTTCCTCTTTTAAGTGTGCTTCATGTAAACAACATGCTGCAGAATTCTGGTTTCTAATCCATTCTGCTATCCAATTCTGTTTTATGGGTGAGTTCATACCACTCACATTCACAGCTATGATTACTGTATATTTCCCTCCATCCTATTTCCTTCTGTTTATTCTTTGATCGCTTTTACCTTGTCTCCCCTCAAATGTCTGCTTTGATTTTGACCACGCCATTGTCTCCACTGATTTGCTCTATCTATTATCACTCAAATCCTTTTTGTTATTCCCTTCCCTTCCTATTTCCCACCGGACAAATAGATTTCTGTACCCAGTGGACTATATATATGTAATTCTTTCCTCTTTAAACTGATTCCAATGAGAGTGTAATTCAAATGTTACCATGCTCCTCCTCTCCATTCCCCCTTTCAGTGTAAAAGTGTTTCCTTTTGTGCCTTTTATATGTGATATAATTTCCTCCATCCTTCCTCTCCCTTACTCCTTCTCCCAGGGAATTTCTTCTTCTCCCCCTTTTCTTTTTTTTTAAGATTATCTCATTATTGACGTTCTAATTATTCACTCACCTGTGTCTTCTGTCTATGCAGGCTCCTTCTAACTGTCATAATAATGAGACAGCTCTTAAGCTGTTAAATGTATCATCTTCCCATATAAGAATATAAATAGTTTAACTTTCTTGCATCCTTTATTTTTCTTTCATGTTTATCTTGTTTATGCTTCTCTTGAACCTTGTGTTTAATATCAAATTTTCTCTTAATTTCTGGTCTTCCTATCAAAAATTCTTGAGAATCCTCTATTTCATTAAATATCCACCCCACTCCACCCCTGCAGGAGTATACTCACTTTTGCTTGGTAGGTGATTCTTTGTTTTCATCTTAGCTCCTTTGCCTTCCAGAATATTATATTCCAAGCTCTCTGGTCATTTAACATGGAAGCTGCTAAATCTTGTGTGATCCTAATTGTGGCTCCATGATATTTTAATTTTTTAAACTTTTTAGCTATTTACAATATTTTTCTCTTTCACCTGGGAGCTCTGGAATTTAGCTATAATATTCCTGGGTGTTTTCATTTTGAGATCTCTTTCAGGAGATGATTGGTGGATTCTTTCAACCTCTATTTTACCCTCTATTTCTAAAATATCTAGACAATTTTCCATGATATCTCCTGAAATAAAATGCTGAGGTTCCTTTTTTAATCTTGATTTTAGATAGTCCTATTATTTGTAAATTATCTCTCCTTGATCCATTCTTCAGGTCAGTTTTTTAAGTGATATATTTAATATTTTCTTCTATTTTTATTCTTCTAACTTTGTTTTGTTGTTTCTTGTGTCTCATGGAATCATTAGCTTTCAATTACCCAATTCTAATTGTTAAGAAATCATTTTGTTCAGTGAGTTTTTGTACCTCTTTAACCATTTGACCAATTCTGTTTGTGAGGTGTTATTTTCTTCAATATCTTCTTTTGTGCCTCTTTTACCAAGCTGTTAATTTTATTTTCATAATTTCCCTTTATCCTTCTCATTTCATTCCCCAGTTTTTTCTCTATCAGTCCTATGTCTTCTCTTAATTCTTCTAGGAATTCTTAATGGGCTTTTGTCAAATTAGAAATTTTTTTCTTTGAAACTCTTCTTGTATCTGTTTCACAATGTTGTCTTCTTTTTACCTTGGTCTTCAATGTTACCGTAGTAACTTTTTATGATCAAGACTTTTATTTTTTATGCTTGCCCATTTTTCAGCCTATTTCTTGATTTTGAATTTAATGTTAGAGTTGGGCTTTACACTTGTGAGTGTAGGGAGATTTTTCCCCAGGCTTCAGGTTTTTTCATGCTGTTTTGATCAGAGCTAGTTCTGGGAGTCTACAAGTTTTCAGTGCTTCCAAGGGGTGTGATCTGGGGATAGATGTAGCTACTGCTCTCCTAGTCTGGGTTCTAGCCTTTACCCAGGAAGGGCCCCTGTTCTCTTGTAGCCATGAGATCTAACACTCGTCTTTGACCTGAAAATATGATAAGTCCTCTGCTTCTCTGCATTCACATGTGCCTCTGCTCTGGAACTGTGATGAGGACCCACAATCCCTTGACACAGACTATACATCCTCCTCTTTGCCCTAGGATTGTGACCCAAAAGTGTATATAGACAAAACAGGTGCCAAACAGTGCTCTTTTGTTGGTTCTGCTGCTCCAGAATTTTATTTGGTGCATAATTTTAAAGTAGTTTGGAAGAGAACATTGGGAGAGTTTTGCTGAATTACTGCCTCTAGTTCTCCAGCTTAAGCATACCTCCCCTTCTAATGTTAAAGCCCAACTTTAACATCAAATTCAGAATCTAGAAATAGGCTGAAAAATAGGCAAGCATGAAAAATCCCACATAAAAAGTCTGAGAACAGCTTGGAATCCTGTATGGCTGAACTCAATAAATAGAGAGTAGTCCTTGGAGTAAGGAAGATCTGGGTTTTAAGTCCTACCCCTGACACACACAAGTTCTATGAACCAGGGCTAGTCATAATCTCTCACTGTTTGGGGTTTAGTAGAAACAGCTTAAAGGTAGAAACAATAAAACAATATTTACAATGACTTCATAATGAAAATGAATATAACATTAAATATCTGAACCTGGACCAATCTTGACTCTGAAGGAAATTCAAGGAAATATACTTTCTTCCTCTCAGTAGAAAAGTATGGGGCCATACATGAAATGTTATGTTCACTGCCAAACACATTTTTGTTGTTATTTTTATCAAGTCATGTGATATATCATTGTTCTGAAAGAAATACTGAAAGATGTGATTACAGAGACACATTGAAAAACTTGTATAAATTGAAGAGTAAAGTGAGTAGAATCAGAACAATTTATAGAATAACAACAATATTATAAAGACAAACAGCTTTGAAAGTCCTAGAGACATTGACCAACAAAATGACCAACCAGAATTCTAAAAGACTCAGGGCACAACCCACCTCCTGAAAAGAAGGTCAGAGTACAGATGTATCTAGATATATACATACATACATACATACATACATAATATATAATGTAGACATTAAAATTATATATACACAACTTTCTTCTGTGCACCTTCAGAGAAAGAACTGATACTATTTCAATACAGACTGAAGCATGCTATTTTCTACTTTCTTTCTTTCTCAAAATTTTTTAAAATTCAAGTCTTCTTGTACAAAAATGACTAATGTGGAACTGTTTTACATGATTGCACGTGTATAACCCATATCAGATTGCTTACCATCTCAGAGAAGGTGGATGGAGGAGGGAGGAATAGAAAATGGAACACAAAGCTTTTTTTAAAAAAGTTAAAAATTGTTTTAATATATAATTGGGGAAAGAAATAACTTAAAATCTAAAAAGCAATAAGGTTTAGCATAGAAATTATATAAACACACACATACACGCATGTATGTGTGTATTTTGCAAATGGCCAGTGTGAGAATTTTTTTTGTTGGCTATACAAGTTTTTTTGATAGGGATTTTATTTTTCTTGCTTTCTCAGTTTGGAGAAAGGAGGAGGTAGGGCAACAATCCTCCACTGAGTAATATCTCCTCAGGTTTCAATTCTTTGTTACCACAAAAGAGCTGCTATTAATAATTTTGTACATATGGATTGTTTTCCTCTTTCTTTGATCTCTTTGGGGGTACAGATTTAGTAGTTGTATCACTAGGTAAAAGGATACGCACAGTTTAATAGCATTGTGAGTGTAGTTCTGAATTATTTTCCAGAATTGTTCACAACTACCCAAATATTATATTAATGTAGCTGTTTTCCCACATTCCACTGCCATTTCTGACTTTCCTCTTACTATATTGTAACACCAATGTGAAATTCACAGCACCCATGGCAGGCATGAATCTTGCAGAGCAATTCAGAATCACAAAATACAACTGACTCTCAACATGAAAAACAGAATAAGTGCATTTATTCAGACATCAGAAAGCCAAGTCTATCACAATAACAAAAATCTATATGCAATAAAAATGCAGTGAACAAGACCATCCTCAAACCTTCCTCCTATTAGGCTTTCCACAAAACAGCTCCATTAAACAAATCACAAGCAGGATCCCTTAAAAAAATCACAAACAAGTTCTCTCACTCACACTAACTAGCTGCCTCCTCACCTGCATCCTTCCTAGCTCTGACTGCTCTCATGCCTACCTTCCTCTCAGCTCTGCTCTAGCTCTGCCTCTTTCTGTTCTACCCTTCAGCAAACTCCTCCCCCAACAGGTTCCATGGAACTCAGGTTTCCACATGAGTCAGGTAGGCTTCATGGGCCTATTAATGAATATGAAAGATCTTCCCATTTAAATTACCATTTTACATATGTTATATACACACATATGCATACACATGTGTATATGTGTATATGTGTATATATGTAAATGTGTGCACTTATGTCTATATGCCAATCTAATGGGTATGAGGTAGAACTTCAGAGATGTTTTAATTTACATTTCTCTATTTGTTAATTAAAGTATTTTATATGGTTCTTGATAGTTTAGATTCATTCTCTCAAAACTATATATTCATATTCTTTGACCATTAATCAATTGGGAAATTGCTCTTATTCTTATAAATTTGAATAAGTTCCCTAGAGATACACACATATATTGGAAATGAACTTACCAGGGGGTGGAGTCAAGATGGCATAGCAGAAAGATACACATACTCTAACTCTCCCCCCATAGTCCATAAAATGCCTGTAAAAAATAACCCTAAACAAATTCTAGAGCAGCAGAAGCCACAAAATAACAGATGAAAGAGATTCCCAGCCTAAGACAGCCTCAAAGGCTGATAGGAAAGGTCTATCACACTAGGCATGGAGTGGAGCACAGCTCAGTCTTGGCTGCATGGCTTGGCAGGGACCGGACTGGAGCAGGTTTCAGGGGGCAGAATCCCTGGTAGCAACTGTGGTTCCCAGATTACTCAAACCACAAATGCCAGAGATAGCTTCAAAAGTCAGTGAGAAAGTTCTTTCACCTGGGTGAGAAGGGAACTTGGTCTGCCCCCAGCAGCCTCAGGGCAGCAGCAGTCCCTGCAACACCGTGTCCATTTTAGGAGCTCTCAGCCTAAAGACCCTGGGGGAGTTGCATGACTGATCTGGATCTCAGCTCTGAGGTGAGGAAGAGCACCAGAATGGTGGAGCTGGAGGCAGCTGTGAAGAGGGGATTCTACTCACAGATCCCGGGCAGAAAAGCTTGTAGTTGCTCCCAGACCACAGCACAGGCCAGGAGAGGAGTAGACTCTTTTCTCTTGATTGTGCCACCTTGAAGGAGCTGAGAACATACAACTCCCTAGAGTATACCCTCCTCTTGACCAATGCCAAAAAAAAAAAGGGAAAAATAAGACTATAAAAGGTTACTATCTTGGTGAACAAGTATTTTCTTCTATCCTTTCAGATGAGGAAGAAAAATGCATACCATCAGAGGAAGACATAAAAGTCAAGGCTTCTACATCCAAAACATCCAAAATAAATATGCAGTGGTGTCAGACCATGGAAGAGCTCAAAAAGGATTTTGAAAATCAAGTAAGAGAAGTGGAGGAAAATTTGGGAAGAGAAATGAAAGCAATGCAGGAAAATCTTGAAAAGCAAGTCAACAGCTTGCTAAAGGAGACCCAAAAAAATGCTGAAGAAAATAACACCTTGAAAAATAGACTAACCTAATTGGCAAAAGAGGTCCAAAAGGCCAATGAGAAGAAGAATGCTTTAAAAAAGCAGAATTAGCCAAATGGAAAAGGAGGTTCAAAAGCTCACTGAAGAAAATAGTTCTTTAAAAATTAGAATGGAGCAGATGGAAGCTAATGACTTTATGAGAAGCCAAGAAATTACAAAATAAAACCAAAAGAATGAAAAAATTGAAGACAATGTGAAATATGTCATTGGAAAAACAATTGACCTTGGAAGTAGATTCAGGAGAGACAATTTAAAAATTACGAGGCTACCTGAAATCCATGATCAAAAAAAGAGACAAGACATAATTTTCATGAAATTATCAAGGAAAATTGCCCTGATATTCTAGAACCAGAGGGCAAAACAAGTATTGAAAGAATCCACTGATTATCTCCTGAAAGGGATCCAAAAAGAAAAACTCCTAGGAATATTGTAGCCAAATTCCAGAGCTCCCAGGTTAAGAAGAAAACATTGTAAGCAGTCAGAAAGAAACGATTCAAGTATTGTGGAAATACAATCAGGATGACACAAGATCTAGCAGCTTCTACTTTAAGGGATTGAAAGATTTGGAATATGATATTCCAGAAGTCAAAGGAACTAAGATTAAAACCAAGAATCACCTACCCAGCAAAACTGTGTGAAATATTTCAGGGGAAAAAATGGTCATTAAATGAAATAAAGGACTTTCAAGCATTCTTGGTGAAAAGAGCAGAGCTGAACAGAAAATTTGACTTTCAAACACAAGAATCAAAAGAAGCATGAAAAGGTAAACAGGAAAGAGAAATCAGAAGGGACTTACTAAAGTTGAACTGTTTACATTCCTACATGGAAAGATAATATTTGTAACTCTTGAGACTTTTCTAAGTATCTGGGTAGTTGGAAGTCTATATGCATATAGACAGAGGACACAGGGTGAGTTGAAAAGGAAGGAATGATATCTAAAAAAAATCAAGGGGTGAGAGGGGAATATATGGGGAGGAGAAAGGGAGAAATGGAATGGGCAAAATTATCTCTTATAAAAGACAAGAAAAAACTTTTTCAGTGGAAGGGAAAAGGGTGGAGGTTAGAGGGGAAAAGTGAAGCTTACTCTCATTGCATTTGGTTCAATGAGGGAATAACATGCACACTCAATTTGTTATGAAAATCTATCTAACACTACAGGAAAGTAGAGGAGAAGGGGATAAGTGGGCTGTGGGGTGATGATAGAAGGGAGAGCAAATGGGAAGAGGTAGTAATTAGAAGTAAACACTTTTGGGGAGAGATAAAGTCAAAAGAGAGAATAGAATAAGTGGGGGGCAGGAAAGGATGGAGGGAAATATAGTTGGTCTGGCAGTATAAGATACCAGACACTGAAGTCATTGCTTGAGTTGAACTGTCAAGCATTCAAACTATATCTCCAAGAGTACAACTCCTATGGGCTGGTCATGTGGTTCGAATGCAAAAATGTACGCTTGCCCAAAAGACTATTTTATGGAGAACTCACTTGGAGAAGGTGAACACATGGTGGTCAGAAGAAGCAATACAAGAACACCCTCAAGATCTTTCTGAAGAACTTTGTATTCAACTGTGCAACATGGGAGACACTGGCACAGGTCCACTCAGCATGGCATGCCCACATCAGAAAAGGTGCTGTGCTCTATGAGCAAAGCAGAATTGAGACAGCACAAAGGAAATGTAGGATATGCAAATTTGAAGTATCCACCTCAAATATTCACATGGACTATCTGTGCCCAACCTGTGGTAGAGCATTTCGAGCTCACATTGGTATGATCAGCCACAGTCAGACACACTAAAACTTCACTTTATTATGGTGATGTCATTTTGGTCCTCTTCAAGAACGGAGGATAACAACCAACCAACCATATGTGTGTACATACATATATAGTGTCTGTATATGTGTTTGTATGTGTGTTTTCTCCCTTCCTCTTCCTTTTCAGTTTAAAGTCTTTTTTATTACAAAATATATTTCATGCATTTCTAATGAAAGCTCAGACTCCATTAATTAGACCAACTGATGCAACCCCTCCAGGTAAAGAACATGGGAATTTCACTTCCAAGAGAATCCTGATGACATGCAAAGGAAGTACCTTGGAGATACTGGATAACATATGTGGACATTCTATAACTTGTTCCAGTTGGCTGGTCACATGGGTGGGAGGAGTCTTTTTCAATTGGCTATACAGCCAGAATTTTTGGCATCTTCAAAAAGGCCTTCTTTGATTCATTTCTGTCCAGGGGAGTTTGGCAACTCTTTCTCTCACGGTGCCTGATGAGAGACTATGACGGAAGAGGAGAGGCCCCAGAGTCTTGTTCCCCAATGAGACCACATAACTCCTGAGAAATGAACCTTTTGCATTTTTTTTCCATTCAACGTGCAGGAAGGATAGTCTCTGATCTTGACTGGGAGAAAGACAGCTACAAAAATCTGGAAACTGGAATCCAGTTTGGATTATGTAGGCAACATAACATCAATACTCCAAGGAACAAGGAGAGATCTTTGGGAATAACAACCTTTCAGAAACCAGCCCAGTGTAAAGACTCACCTGGCATCTGCACTTGATGTTGATGGAACCAATGCCATCTGAGTTCAGTCTTGATCTACTCCCCTAGAGACTGAAGGAGACTAGGAGAGATTGCATCCTGAGACACTGGAGGAAATATGTCTATATTTGTTATTGCCCTCTTCTTGAAGTAAATATGCCTTTGTGTAAGCTACCTGATATTAAGCGGTTAAATGGAGTTAGAATGCTAGTCACATGATGCCAAGAAGTGAATTAGAGGAGGTGAGGAGGAGAGTTAGAGGGTTGGGGACAGGGAAGACAGCCAGTGGGGACCTGAGCCAAGGACAATAAAAAACAGACTTCAGAAATCTCTCAGGACACTTTGGATCCAAGACAAGGAGATAAAGCCTGCCTAACTTTGGGTAAGAGACACACATATGTAGGTATGTATGTATTGCATGCATGTATGTGTATGTATAATATGCACGTATATATGTGTGTATATCTATATGTTTATATGCACATAAACACATATATACCTATATACATACATACATGTGTATATATACATTATATATATATAATTATATATATATATGTATATAAATAATTTTTTTACTAGCCCTCATTACTACCATTCCATCCCTGCTCAAGTGTCCAATATTCATTTATTCCATATCAGGTTGTTATCTAAAAATCCAAATACTATACTTACATCTTCCCATCCAGATGTTTGTTTCTTGTATCTGTCTTTCTCTTCTGAGACAAGTTGGCAAGAGTAGTGAAAATAATACCTTTGCCTCTAATTTCTTTTTGGTTATTTTTGCCCGGAACTTTATAACCTGTAATAATGCATTCTAGGTTCCTTCTGGAAACATCTCTTTCTCCTATGCAAACCGACATAATTGCATGGTTTTCATCAGGTTTGACAGGTCTTAGGCTATCCTCCATAACATTCTGGATATGCTCCCCTACAAGATAGCGGATCTCTCCTTTGATAATACCAAGCTGACAAATCGATCTCTGTCTCTGCGTCTCTCTTGCTGTCTGCCTGTGTCTCTGTCTCTCTACCCCCATTTCTTTCTGTCTCTCCATCTCTCTCTATCTCTCTTTGTCTCTCTGTCTGTCTGTCTGTCTCTTTCTCTATTTCTCTCTCTCTCCATTTATAGGAAGTCATCAGACTTTCTTTACTACTTCTCCCTTTTCCCTTAAGAGATATTCTCTCTCCATCTGGGACCTGAGTGTGCACATTATGATTGCTTGAAATGTATTCATCTTCTTCCTTCTAAGAGGTCTATCTCCTCCCTGTACAAGAACATCCCTATATGTACATCTTATGTAACTGCATGCAGTTACATAGAGTGTGAATTCCTTGAAAGAAGGGACTGTCTTTTGCCTTTCTTTGTATCCCCAGAACTTTGTACAGTATATGATACATAGCAGTCATTAAAAAAAGTTTCATGAATGACTGATTGATCCATGGCGTAGATTCAAGTTCCATGGTTCTTATTCCTTATTTTTTGCTCTGTGTCACATTCTTCAATTTTCTACAATTATGACCCAGGTAGAGATTCTTTTCTTCCTTTTCAGATCCTTTGTGTTTGCTTTTTATCTTGAAGATCCTTCATTTTTCTAAGGATTTTTTTTATTCTCCAAGGGTGACAATAAGGAAGAAGATTGGCAATTATAACATTCTCCATCCCCAGGACCCTCTTATTCACAGCATCCTTTATAGTAATGCAACCAGGCTGACCAAATGTGACTTCAAAGGTTGTCTGTATCAATCCAACCATTTTCTCCTCCTCACAGAAAATGGGTGTGGTGGTTCCTGCCTATAATTCCAGCTCATGAGGAGACTGAGGCTAAAAGATCTCTTGAAAGTAGTAGTTTTGAGCCACAACAGGTTGAGATGATTTGGTATTTTATACTAAATTAGGCATTAATATAGTGAATACCTGGGAGTATGTGTGTGTGTATGTGTGTGTGTGTATGTGTGTGTGAGGGGTTGCTAAGAAGCAATGAACTGATCCAAATCAGAAAAGAAGCTGGTCAAAGTTCATCATTAGTGGGATATATTATACATTTGAAGACCCTTTCTTTCTTCTCCTTCTCCTCCTCTTGCAACCAGGGCCCCCATGGTATTTACCTTGGGATCAAGGGACTCTAAAACTTTTGTTATCTTTCAGCTATCTTGACCCTCTTGATAGAGGTCCTGGGATGGTTTACCATTTTATTTTCTAGCTCATTTTACAAATGAGGAAACTGAGACAAACAGAGTTAAGTGACTTGCTCAGGGTGACATAGCTAGTAAGTGTCTGAGGTCAAATTCGAACTCAGGAAAATGAGTCTTCCTCCACTCTATCCACTGTTCTACCTTGTTCCTCTGCATATATTCAACTATATTCTGAGAACCCTGAATGATAGTTTTGCAAGTAGGATAAGAGTGCAAGTAGTAGTGTATATCAAGAATAGCCACATGAGACAATCCATGAACCAAAGGGAGAAATCATGTCTGAAAGCATTCGAGTGAAGAATTCTCATGAGAGAATACTACAAACCACCTAGACAGGAGAATTAGAAAGGATTAGATGGGGAGTTGAACCTGTAATAGTTGCATGATGTAGTTAGACAGAAGACATTTAGTTCAAAGTAGAAACACTTAATGGAATGAAATAGTCTGAAAAAGTCACAATAGAATGTTATCTTCGTAAGCCTGGGGTACATTCTCCTATAAATATGCATACTAATAGTGGGGGAGAGTGTAGACAAATAGTATCACAAATGTGGGGCATGCTTGTGACTAGGGCACATGAGTGGAGACACAATTCAAGTCTCCAACCCTGAAGGATCATGATTTGTCATGGTGATGTATGTCACATTGCTTCATTGATCACTGCTGACACGTTGAATGCACAGCATATGATCTCAAATGAATGCTACTCAAGCGGCTGCTGGATGCAGTATTTGCTGGGTGTTGCTCCCTACTCCCAGCTTTGGAATTCATCTCTTCAGGGTCATCCAAACCATCTCAGCTCCAAGTTGCTGGGTAGTGTAGCCAGAACCTCTTCCTGGTAAGAGTAAGAGGACACTTAATTAGTGATAACCAGCACACTCAGGTAATAAGATTGTCTTTTGTCTTTCTTTGAATCCCCAGAGCTTAGTACAATGCCTGACATGTAGTAGACACTTAAATACTTACTGCATTTATTACTACAAATTATTACCATAGCAGTTAATTATGATAACTGATATTGTTAATTATTGTTTAATACATTTATTAGTAAATGCTTATATGACTGTCTTCTATTTATGAACCCTGATTCAGTCTTAAATATTCCCAAGATGTTTTCTGTGTTAGAATGCAAATGAACTTAATCAGAACCAAAGTTAAGCAAGTTTGCATTGTTCTCCACCTACTTTGCTTATTTTTCCTGTCTTTTTTAGGCACAGCTGTAAGCAGCAAAGACCAATTCTTTGGCATTGTATTTTGGCAAGCAGAAAAACATTAATCTCCCTGTACTTCAATAAACTTCTTACTAGGAATATTGACTCCATTCATATAAAGGGCTTGATTTGGTATTCTCTGTCATTGTCTCTGTGTGTGTATGATTGTATATATTAATATGTATACACATGTAATGATATAACATATATGTTATGTTAATTATTGACATTTCATATACATGTAGTATGTGTGTGTATCCTTATGTAAATTCTTCCACAATCCAATACATTGGAGTCATTCTTCTGATTCTTTGACATTTTATGGATGCTAAGACCATCTTCTGGTAATAATTCTGTTAACCTTTGTTTTCATGACTTGAGAGCTTGCTTCATTTTCTGATCTGTACTATTGTACCCATTTTAATTATAAGGAAATTAAGGATTAGGTTATTTAAATTCATGATCATGGTTACATAGTCAGTAATTGATTGAGTCAGTTCTTGAACCAAGATCTTCCGACTTTATGGCCAGTGATTTCTGCACTATTTGGCACTGTCTCTCTGCTTCTTTTCATAGACTGGCAATGGCATGATGAATTTAAGGAGTTCTTAATCCTTGAGTCAAAAAGGTGAATATGTACTACACTATTAAAAGAGAATTGAATAAAATTATGCAATAATTTTATGGATAAAATTAGAGGTATGTTTTATGTGTTATCTGATATATAATAAATGGGATTTATTTATTATTAATATTGTATGCAACAAAGACTGCAATGATTAGTCATAAAAAATCTACTTATGACTCATTAACCCTTTGACTGAAAATTCTGTGTATTACCAGCATTTCTCTCACCTGAAATATACCAGATAACAGAAGAACTACATTTTAGTGTAGTATCCAGAGAGTTTCTATTGTCATTTAATGTTAAATTGTGTAATGGGAGGCAGAAAACTAGATTTCACCATAGAGAGGAGGATGTTTTTACCTCCTGGATGACACTTAATTTGAAATATTTGGATCACAAAGTGTAATGTTAAATAAATAACCTTTAGCAATTCACATAGTTACTGTATTTAGCTTTTATCTGGAAAGAAATATGGGAATCTATTGAAAAACCTCTTTTCTTTTTTTTAAGTTCCTCTAGTGCATAAAATTGCAATAAAATAAAGTCAATGGAATACAGCCTTTGGCCAGAGATTTTTTTGTGCTCCCTAATTTGAGTTAGTCCAAACCCCATCTTACACAATTGTGGAAAGAGTGACTCTGGCACAAGACTAGTCAAGAACTACAGAGAGATTAGAATGAGTAAAATCAGTTGGCCATGGGAGTTTAAAATTCCAAATAAATTTCTGTTTGGGTTCAGTTCAGCTCAGTTCATTTCAACTCAGGCACATTTAGATTTTATGTCATCTGATTCATCTATCACCATTAAAAAATTTTTATGTTCTTATTTTAAAATGAGCAGATGCTGTCTTTTTCTTTTTTCCTTTCTCTCTTTTCTCTCCCTTTCCTTCTGTCCTTCCTTCCTTCCTTCTTTCTTTCTTTCCTTCCACCCTTCCTTGCTTTCTCTTTTTAAACATTATTATGTATATAAGGAATTTGGAGTAAATTGAACACATATCAATTCTCAGAATTAAACTCATATTGTTAAAAAAACTCTAATCAATTCTCATTATAACTGTTATTCACTCATAATATCTACTTTACCAATGTAATAAAATACTTCTGGATAGTGATGCTTTTATTATTTCTAAGTGTTTAGTAAAAACTAGTAACCACATTAATATAAGCTCATTGCTTCTTTTATAGAAAAAAAGCCAGAGGATTAGCAACAGATGCTGGCTGGGTATCACTCTCCAGTGGTTATAAAAATAACACTGAAGATTTTAAGTAGAGATGCTCTAATGCGGAAAGTGTTGGAAAATCTGATTGAAGATTAGGACTGTTTCACATGAGAAAGGAGGTAAACTCTTTACCATAAATTTTTGAAATTAAACGTGAACTTGAACATTTGTCATATGATCTGGCTTAAAATACTTGAGTTTTTATTCATATGATGTGATCCAAAAACTACAATGATTTAAACAAGTTTGAAAAAATTCTTTTGTAAAGAGAAAAACAAGCATACTCTATATAATATTATTGGAGAGTGGGGGAAGGGAAATAATTTCACAGAATTAAAGGAGTTCAGAACTTCTAGTAACCTTAACAACCATGTAGTTAAATCCTATATCTCAGCAAAAATTTCCTCTTCAATCAGTCATGGTGGGACATATGTGTAGTTCTTGTGATTGAGGAGGTGGATGCTGGTGGATCTCATGAGCTCAGAAAATCAGACCTGCAATGGGTTAAGTCAGTTGAATGTCTACACTAAGTTCAGAATCAATTTGGTGAACCTCAGGTAATGGGTGGACCATAAGACTGCCTAAAAAAAGGTGGGCCAGTCCAAGTTGGAAATGGAGTACGTCAGAGATCTGGGTTGATCAGTGACTCTTCAGAGCCATGGGTAGTCCTTGGACAAGATCCAGTCTCAAAAATATAGAAGTTATCCTTACTACAACATGTCTGGCACATGGACACCCCACATTTGCTTGAAAACTCTCCCCGATCTCCTGATAAAGCCCATTTGTATTTGAGGTAGTTCTACATTTGTTTTTGAGGTAGTTTTCCTTATGTCGAGCCTAAATTCACTTCTCTCTGATCCCCCTCCCTAATCCTTCACATGTAAATCTCATTGTTGGTATTTAATGGACTGCATTTCCTACCCACACATGGAATATTTAAGCTGAGTATGTTGGAATGATCTGGTCATTCCCAAGTTCTTTCAGTTGCACAGTTTTCTTTAAGGAAACAAAAGACATCATGAATCATAGAATCTTAGAAGTGCAAAGGGATTTCAACTCCCATTTAGGTCAACCTATACCTTTCCTCTATACCTATACCTAATAGGTTAGCCATTCAGCCTCTACCTGAAGATTTCTATCAAGGAGGACACCACTCTAAGTCATCCCACTCTACTTTTGCAAAACTCCAATCATTACTAGAGATTTTCTTTTACCAAACTTAAACCTACCTCTTTGCAATTCCCATTCTCACCTGCTTCTGCCTTCTGGGAACTAATCTGGTCCTTTTGCCATATGAAAGTCCTTCAGATATCTTGAGGCAACCTTCATACCTTTCTTCTACTTGGTCTTCTCTGGATAGGACACACCCATTCTTTTAACTATTCTTTCTTGCTTCCCCATCAAAAGCAAATCTGATGAAGCTTTGGTGTTCATACTTAACAACAAATAACAAATAACGAATTTGTTATTGTGATTTTTAATATAAAGGTAAATCTTCAGTAGGAAATACTTTTATATTTCAAATTAATCTTTACTGTGATACATTTTAGAGGTCTCCTTCCAAGCCTTTTAATATTTCATAAGCATCAGTGCAGGCTTTGTATTCTCCATCTTTTATTCCTCTCTTAATATGTGAATGTTATCCCATCTTTTCTAGCCATACATATTCTTGAAGATTACATTTGAACCACTTTTCACTTACAAGTCATCAGTGGTAAGATACTATAACCTACTTATCTTCGCTATATTTCTTCCACTGTACTTTTGGTCACCTGAAATTGACATTTTTTTGGAGATCTTACTGTTCTATGATTAACAGCCATATGCTGTTGCCTGTAGAATATTGGTGTTCAAATAATAAGATTTGAAAGCAAAGAACATTTTGAAATCATTGGAAATGCTGGATAATTTTCCATAATGTGACCCAACATGTTTTTTTTCCTCCTTTTCTTAGAATCATAGAATTTAGAGGGACAGAAACCTTAGGAAAATTTTTTCTTCAACCTTCTATTTTGTGGATAGGGAACTTGATGCCAAGAGATGGGGAGTGCTTTGCATAAGGTTCCACTGTGGTAGGTGACAAAGCAGGAATCTGAAGCAAGGCCTCTTACTCCAAGACCAGTGTGGTTTCTACTGAACTAGTCTTAGTCAAGGTCTCATTCTGTCTGGCCATTCGAAGACATACATATTGTGGGACTTACTCAGTGGTCTTCCTTTCCACCACTAGGCATAATAAATAATATCCATTTTCATCCATTTCTTTTTTCCTGTGTGAATTACTAAAATTATTTCATTGGTCTGACTATGGATTTAATTGAAGTTGCCTTCTATTGTTCCAGGGCATTATTAAATTAGCACAATATTACAAGCAAACAAGAACATCTGGATAACTTCACCACTTATATAGATTCCCAGCAATTGGATTTCTCATGTCAAAATCGTCTTAATGACAAATACCTTTGATGAGTACATCTCCACTTTTTTTGTTTGGTGGCAGATTTGCTATTGATAGGAGATCTCTGTAAAAAAGCTGCATTGTTGGTTGCATCTACTAAGGAATATTTTGTGATCTCATCAAATGAATGATTGAACATTTCTTGGAGTAGAATCTTTAAAACTGTTCTTTATGGTATCAGTTTTGTTTTCATAATCACTAAACAATGAATACAGCACAATCATGTTTTTCTGTCACCATCAGTCAGTCACGTGAGTGCTTGCTGTAGCAAATTATAAAAAAAAAAATCTTCCAACTCCCTGTGATACTTTCATCAAAAATACTCTTGGCAGTTAGACAACATAATGGATAGAACATTGGACCTGCAGTCAGAATAGAATTGAGTTTAAATCCAGTCTCAGACCTTATTAGCTATGTGGCCCCAGGAAGTCACTTAACCTCTGTCTGACTCTTTCTTCATCTGTGAAATGGGGATAGTAGTGGCACCTCCTTTGCAGGCACAAAATGAGAATATTTGTAAAATTCTTTTCATACCTTAATGTCCTATATAAATGCTAGCAATTATTATTTTACCTTTAACCAATCTGGCAAAGCAATAGTGTCAAACTTGAATAAGAAGTCACTAGTCCACATGTAACCACCCAAATTGAGTTGGTTTTAAAATGTAACATTAACTATATATTATCGTATTTTATGTATTTTTGCTACATATTTCCCAATTACAGTTTTACCTACTTCAAATCATACTCCAGAATGTTGTGGGCCACATGAATTCTGCACTCTGCATATCTGTTCTAAAGAATCTATATAAAGGAAAGATGAGCATTTGGAACAATAGTTTTTTGCTGCTGCTGTTGGTTTCTTAAAATTTATTTTCTTTTCAATGCACAGAGCAAAAAAAAATTTTCATAACATAGTACAATAGAAAAGATGATTGTACATGAACTGCAAATTTACTTTGTATAATTTGCTATTCCCTCCAAATATACAACAAAGAGATTAGATTTGTAAAATACTTTGAAAAAATCTTTATTGTTAGTCATTCTGGCTCTAAATTTTCTTTTTTTTCTTATTTCTTAATTTTATTTGTTTTCAGTGTTGTACAATCACTACCATATAACTTAGATTTTTTTCCCCTCCCTCCCCCCAGGTTCCTCCTCCCTTCCTGAGATGGCATACAATTTTACATAGGTTCTAGGAACAGTAGCGTCTTGGTTGATACTGTTGACCAGCAACATTCTGGGACTGACAGATTGATTAATAACATTGTAGCACTTTTCATCTAGTAAAAATGTCATTCATGACCTTTTTCATTCTTCAAGTCAAATGAATTTTACAGATGTTTACTAAGCAGTTAAAGTGTTCTAGATACTGCTACGTCATAAGGATGCAAAGCCCCTATACTCAAGAATCTGACATTCTAATGGGGGTGGGGAGAGGTTGCTTCATCAGATATATAGAGATAAGTAAAAGTATCGAGTATATTTAAAGTAATACAAAGTAACTTCTAAAGGGAGAGAAAACAAAGGAAGAGGGGAGGAGTGAACATAGATCAGGAAACTTCTTGTAGTATACAGCCTTCTTGGTGTGTTTTGAAGAAATATAGAGATGCTAAGGGGTAAAGCTAAGAAAGGAGTACATTCCAGGCACAAGGGGAGCCTGTACAAATACACAGTGGAAGGACATGAGATACCCCGTGCAGGAAGCAGGCCAGTTTAGCTGGAATGTAGAATATGTGATTGGGACCAGTGAGCAAAAAGTCTGGAGTAGTAGGTTAGAAGTATGTTATGAAGGACTTTTTAAAAATGTTATACAAAAGTCATTTGAAAGCCATTCAGACTTTCTGAGTCAGGTGGTGCTGAACAACCTGTGTATTAAGAAAATGAATTTGTCTACTGTGTGGAGGATGGTTTAGAGAGGGAAGAGAAGGGGAAAAGTGAGGCCGATTAGAAGGACATTATAATTGTCCAGGTAAGAAAGGAAGATTTCAACTTGGGTGGTAAATGTGTGAAAGGAAAGAAAAGGATGGATCGTGACAGATGTTGTAGAAAGAGATATTCCCTGATCGCATCAGCTGGTATTTCTCTTCCCTTTGCAAAATTATCTTGTATTTATTTTACTTATTTATATATGCCCATGATGTCTCTCTGAGGGCAGACTATTTAATTCTTGTTTTTGTGTTCCTACCTCCCAGCAAAAAAATATGATATTGTGTGTATGTGTGGTTTGTCCTTCATTCTCAAAGACGGCCATGGAGTTAGGGAGATGATGACATGACTTGCAATTGCATTTGATTTGAGCGAATGAGGGCTGTGCAAAATCATCATCTTCACTTTCTCCTCCATAGCTATCTGGGTCCAGTGGCCAGAGATGACTGGAGATAACCCAGGATGCAGTGGGAGACCTTCGCCTTTTTAAGCTAAGGTCTTTTCAAGTTCTCACTTTGAGTGAGGCAACACCCATTCAGTGAATAGGCCTTTTTAAGAAGTGATTCAAGGGATGGTGCCTTTAATAAAAAAAAAAAAAATCAAATTGGAAGGGGAAGACTTTCAGGGTTGCAGACCAAATGGGAAAGAATTACTGTTTACATTCACCCTGATCCAGGAGGGTCCAAAAAATAACCACTAAGTGGTGCCTGGGCAGGTCAGGGACCTAAAACCTGATGATCCTTTGGACTGGCTTACAAATGAGACTCTAGCAGTCATAACTAGAATTTATACAGTGCTTTAAAATTTGCAAAGTACTTTACAAATATTTTCTAATTTTATCCTCATAGCAATCCCAGAAGGTAGGTGCTTTTATTATTATCCTCATTTTATATATAATGAAATGGAGACAAAAGACAGGTTAAGTGACATACCCATGGTCACATGACTAATATGTATCTGAGGCCAGATTTGAATTCATTTCTTCAGACTCCAGTCCATTATTCCATCCACTATGCCACCAAGTGGCTGCATTTTGAAGTAACCTTGCTGTTGGCTGACACATCGCTCCCATTTTAAAAAGGTTATTTGCTGACTAGGGCAGTTCCTGGGCCTTTTTGACCTTTTTGTTATGACATCTGTTTTAAATTGGTTGAATTCCCTTCAGAAATGGTAATCATCAGAGTTAATTTTTACTTTTATCTCTTTCCAGTTTCTCAGTTGTCAAGAGTTTGTTTAAATGGGTTGAGAGCTATTGTAATTACACAGTGTTATTGTTATCCCTTCTTCTAATTTGGTATTGAGTTTGAACTTTGCTTAAATCAGTTGATGCTTTGATTAAATAAATATAGACAGTTGATTTTGAAATGGCTTCTACTTTGATAACTATTGTTTTTCTTTCTGTTAAGACAGTCAATTTCATTTATTGATAGCATTGATCAATACTCAATATTTCTAGCACTTTTTGGCTGCTTTAAAAATTCTAACTTTAATAAAAACAAACATTTAAATAATATGAATACTCAGATAATTTAATCAATCAATACCAATATGTGGGAACTCCAACTCATGTAGATCATAAGCTATATCTATTAGGTAAATCTAGGGAACCTATATCAACTTCTCCACTCTCTCTCACCAGAGGAGCTTGTATTTTACTTTACCAAGAAAATAAAGGCTCTCTGTTATAAAGTCTCTCTTCTTCCCAGTTCAGTATTTTTTAACTTCTTTCATTTCTCCTCATTATCTCTTTCTTTGCTTCAGGCTATAATTAAGGGGTAGACATTCCCTTTGCCAAGGTCAATACATCTAGTTTTATGCTTAATCCTAATATTTCCTTCATCCTTCAGGATTTTGCCCTCTCAATCACTCCCTTGGTCTCTTCTTTTCCATTTTTTCACTTACTCTTGACTATAACTTACCCAGATCTTCCCTTTCCTTAAAAACAAACAACCCTCAATGATCTATTTTACTCAGCCACCCCCACTAGCTATCTCTCTTCCATTTCCTAGTCCCAAGCATCTACTTTCATTGCTTCTGCTTCCTCATCTCTCACCAACTTTACAAACCTTATACTCTGACTTCCAACCTCATTTTTCAATTGAAAATTTTCTCTCAGGGTAACTGATAATTTATTAATGTTAAATGCAATGGCTATACACACACACACACACACACACACACACACACACACACATATATATATATACATATATATATATACAAAAATATATATAAATGTTTTTAAACATGCATATTTTAGGACAGCAAGGTGGCACAGTGGATATAGAGCATTAGGCTTGGAAGGAGGAAGACATCTTTATAAGTTCAAATCCAGCCTCAGATACTTGCTAGTCATGTGACCCTGGCCAAGTCACTTAACCCTGTTTGCCCCCATTTCTCATCTATAAAACGGCAAACCCCTCTAGCATCTTTGTCAATAAAGCCCCCCAAAAGGGGTCACAAAAAGTCAGAAACAACTGAAATGATTCAATAACAGTATTACACACACACACACACACACACGTTTGTGTGAATGTAGTGAAAATATAGATTATAAGAAAGAAGAGAATAGAGAGATAAAAGACCCATAACAGAGTCCACACGTATGAATGTTTGGGACTTGTATGATGATTACAGAAAATGAACTACAAAGGTGTTAGCAAGGTAGGAATGGTGCTATGGAATCAAGGCAAATAGATAATATCTAGGAAATGGTCACTTGTCGGTAGTGTCAAATTATATCAAAAAATAGTAATTGTTAAAAAATCAATCTGGTTCTGGTTAAAAAATACAGAGACTGATCTATAGAATAAAATAGGTACACAGCATATAGAAGCAAATATAAATACCCTACTATTTGATGAACACAACAACATAATTAATCCCCATATAAGGCAAGAAACAAAAATACTGGGAGAATTGGATAGCAGTAAAACCAACATCTCACATTTTATACAAAGATAAGCTCCAAATATGTACACAACCTAGATATAAAAGGTCCTATGATAAACAAGTTTTAGAAACATGGAAAACAATTACCAAACAGATCTACAGAGAAAAGAAAATTTCATGACCAAAGGAGGAATAGAGACGATCTTGAGCTAAAGTGATAATTTTAGTTACATAAAATTTAAAACCTAACAGAGCTAAGATTAAAAAGGGTACAGTTAACTGGGGTGGGGAATCTTTGTAGCAAGTTTCTCTGCTTAAAAATATTATTTTCAAAATGTGTGTGTGTATGTTTGTGTGTATGTGCGAAAGTGATTCAAATTTGTAAGCAAAGGAGCCATTTATAAGAGCCATTTATAAGAAAAAAGACATATAGTCCAAAAATATTAACAAACAGTTCTCCTGGGAAGAAACACACACTATCTATAGTTGTATGATTGGTTATGAGTGATTTGGAATGTTTTTCATATTTGCATTTTGTTTTTGGAAAACATTTTGTTCCTATTCTTTGACCCCTTTTTTGTTCAGAAATGACTCCATTACTTATGCTTGTAGGAATTGTTTATAGATTTTGGATGATTGGATTTTATTAGAGATGATCGGTACAAAGGTTTTTATCCCAATCCATAAAATCTCTTTCATTCTAGCTTCATCAATTTTGCTTATATGATAGCCATTTGATTTTATACAATCCTTTTCTACAATAGCAATTGATCCAGAGAAGCATAATCCCTGTCCTCTTACCTCAGGGGAAACATTTTGCTTTCTGAGTTGGATACCTTCATTCTCCACACTCCCAGGGAGGCTTTCTTTTTTTGTGTTGTCCTCCCTCATTAGAATGTTAAGTTCTTTGAGGTCAGGGGCCATTTTTCTTTCTGCTTGTATTTGTATTTTCAGAGTTTAGCATAGTGACTGGTACTGTGTAAATACTTAGAAGTGCTTGCTGATGACATCATCTGAGTCAACAAATTCAGATGAATTCCTAGTTGTAGAAAGTCTATTTCTAACTAAGCATTTTTTTGTATCATATATTTCATATGTAAATGATTAACTGTGCCAGATTGAAAGAAAATCTGTAAAGTGAGTGATTGTCATGGTCCTTCTGTTTTCTCCAGAATGGTTATATAATTTTCTTCAAGTTCAGTTTTGTACTTGACATGAAAATTAGAACATTTATACCAAATCTCTAAATCAGTCTATTTGGCCTTCAAACATTATAAAGATAGTAAGTTAAATGAATTAGAAAGTTACTAAATTAAAAATGTCAGAGTGTATGGGCTCAAATCCTTTTCAGATTACTACCTCTGAAATTTGGGTAAGTTATCTACTAGCATCTTAATTTTTTCATCCATGAACTAAGGCATTTGGGATAATTCTTCTACCACAGATCTTTGATTTCAATCTTTTTTGTTTGTTATAATTTTTAAAGGACAATTTGTTTTCTTTCTGCACAATGACTCAGTCGATTAAACATTCTGAGTAAAACTCTCTTAGACAAAAACATTTAACTCATTTATAAAACGAAATTTGGGAGTTCATTTTTCAAATAGATAATTTCTGCAATGTAGGTAATTTCTTCATTTGTTTTTGTTGAGCCAACATAAATGCAGGTTAGTTATACTTTATCACCTCAGAGTGTTGCCTAAGTCACTGTGAGGTTAAGAGCATCCCAGGGTTAGACAAGTGTGCTTCAGAAGCAGGAATTGAACTCAGGTCTTCCAGACTCCCAGGATGCCCCATCACTCCATTAGGCTATACTGCCTTCTGACATTAATCATACAAATATTATTTGTGACCTTCATTATAAGGTATAATGAGAAACTTGAAAAAAGAACAGGAAATATCATTGTTATATTAAAGATGTTAATTTATTCATGTCAAATACTTGAGCTTGTAAATCTACACCTACTAGCACATTGTAGTTATTTCCTTAGAAGATCATAGACTTAGAGCATGTAAAGGCAGCTTTCACACAAGCTTCCCAAAATGATTTTCATTATAATTTCTCAAAAATATCTTCATTATGATTTGTTAAGCCAAAAGAAAATTGGGATAGGGACTTGTGACTTTGACAAGACCCCACAAAGTTTTTTATTTGGGTTCTGTGGTTTTTGTTCTTTGCTTTTATTTTTACCATAACTTTTTTGTTATTTTGCATGATGAATCTGGTTAAATAAACCATGAGAAACAGAATTTCTATTCTGATTCTTATGAATGTGTGTGTTTGTCCCACCACATCTTAGCAAATTTCAGATAAGATGACGATGATTGAAAAGATATAGAGTTTGAAAAGTTCACATGAAAATCTGAGAGAAAATTTAACATCTAATTACATTTGCAAATGTTTCCTTTCACTTTGCTTTATTCTCTTCTATTAACAGTTAGTCTTGAGAACATTTAAGGGCAGAAAGAGCCGATTTATTTAATATGGAACAGATATCTCAGAGACGTAGCCAATGCATATGGTTTGTTTCTGTGTCTTTTTTTTTTTCTTGAGCATCTACATTTTTTTTGTACTTCCTATGAGGACAAGGCACAGGGATACAGCTATCATCTTACTTGAATACTAGTCCTGTACAACTGGCTTTTTTCTTTTTACTTTCTTCACCACCTTGTTTCGAGAATCCCGCAGGTGCTCCCACTGATCCCTTTTTGGAAGGAGAACACCTTCCCAGCTGCCTGGCAAGCTCCGAGCCTACATAATGATGCTGTTTCCCTGTTCACAAGTTCACCAAGAGAAATGTTAGGAAGTCTTTCATATTTTAGTTGCATACTAACATTTTTATTAAATGCTACAGGGTCTAGCACATAGTAAAGATTGAATAAATGCTTTATCTATTTGCTATCTTATTAAAAACAGCTTCTAGTAAAATTCAGGACTCTTTTTAGTGATGTGATTATTTTCAACTAGTAATATAAGGATAGACAATGAATAATTTGGTCTCCATATATAGTTTCCGTTATGATTTATAGTTGCTGCTAAGAAGTAGAGAGAAGAAGAATTTCACTTCTTAAAGTTTTGACTACTAATGGATTGAAAATGAAAACTTAGTATGTCAAAGAGAGAAACTAGGCTAGTATTATGTTTGTTTTTGAAAGGATGAAGACTCATAGTTAACCTTCTTCATGTTAAAAGAAAGTTAATCACAAGTTCTTGGTTCAACATCCTTAATAAAACCATACTTTCTCTACCTTCAACCTGTCTTCTGATTTAATCTTAATTCCACAAATTGTGTTAAGCTGACCCAATCTCTGCTCCCACATTTTAGTCTATTTTTACCATTTCTGCAGCATTCTTTCTGTTTATTAGTAAGGTTGCTGCCAGTCACATACCCTTGACCCTGTCACATTAAATCCAAGTGATGTTGGTCATGTAATTTTAGGTCCCCAAGGCATGGCTTGAAAAAGGTGTTCTGGGTGGGGCTTGACCAAAGTAAGTTCCTTGGTAGTTTAGATGTAGATCCCTCCAAACTAACGGATTAAGTGAGTAGAAGACAGTAATTGGGTGGAACAAATTATAGGATGTAGTAAGGCTGAAGAAAAAAATTACATATAGAGATGAGTCTGCGTACATGCACATGTACTTGTATGTGATAGGGTGTTTAGATATGTGAATGAGAGAACGGTATTTGGGCAGATAGAAAAAAATGACGATGCAATGCTAATTAACAAATTGTTTTCTCATTCTGATAATGCAACTGATTCATCTTGTATATGGTTGAAATAGCCTGATGTCAATGCAGGGGGAGGGGGAGAAAGGGCTGGAAAAAGGAAGAGAATTTGAAACTCAAAATTTTAAAAATGAATATTAAAACAATGAAAAAAAATTACTAAACTGTATTTGAAGAAATCTAGTTTAGCCTAACTGTACCTAGATATTTCCTTTTATAATTTAATTATATTTATATGTATTATCATTTTATTCAAGTTTGAGGTGCACATATTTAAGGAACACACATACACTTCTACAGACAGTTCATTACATTAGAAACTCTGAATCTTCAGAAATTCTATTTTCCTAAAAATATGGGGGGTGTGCTGGTAAATATTTAATAACATCTCTCTGGAAAAAATATGCATGTGACACTTAATTACATTATTAATAATTTCTGCATTATTTCTACAATCTAGAAAACAACAAATCTGGCTCTGAATTGTAGCATTTTTCAATTTCTCAGATGTAAATGCTCACATTGAAAATTTACCAATTAGTTTTCATGAGTTGGTATGAGCTGGCTCTAGCATACCCCTATATATAGATAGCTTAAGGAATTGGAGCTATTTCTATCACCCAACCTAAGAATCAATTTCCTTTTAGGAAAAATTGTAACAATCAATTTTTTTCAACCATAAATTTATGACTCCTCCACTAAAGTCCTACTCAAATGTTTCAGTGTATCATGGAGGTGACTCTGGAGTCCATAAGGTGATGCCAGTGAATCATAAATTTTAGCAGTTGTAAAAGATTTAGGAATTCAGATTGTATGTCTGTAGTCTAAGGACAAGGCAAAGATAGAAAAGCTATAGATGAGAGATAAGTAGTTAAATCAGGCTGGATCAGTCAAAAATGGAGACGAAGCAGAGTGGGTAAGAAAGATATTAAGTGACTTTCAAAGTCTGCCTTGGTATATGAGTTCTAAACCATAGCGTCATGTTAAACTCTCACAGTGGATGCTGTCTTATAACAAATCTAAGAGAAGTTATAATTAATAACCAATGATTTGGGAAGATTCAGATACCCCCTTTTTCTTTTATCCTCATTTAAAGACCTCAGTCTCTAAAGGTTGAACTAATATTCTCTCTATTCAGACCTCAGGTTTGGGTGGGGATAAAGTCTTTGAATAGATTGACCAAGGCCAGATAGAGGTGGGTAATTGAAGAAGCAAATGACATAATCAAAGTTCAGGTCTAGCTCCTTCCTCCGCAACATAATATTCATTCTCTCATTAATTGTTAATCAATCAGAGTTGATTATCACTTTCAGGAATACTCTTCCAGTATATAAGCCATGAGCCTGCTCCACCATGATTGCCTTTGATCTAATAGAGATGGCCAAATGACCATCCTGTTATTAAAATACTGGCATTATTAATAAATTATTAATTTATTATTAACAAAATGATTAAATTATGTCCCTTGAACCTTTTTAAATGCCACAAATCCCAGCCAATAGAGACTATTCCCACTCAAATAGTAGAGGAATGCAAAATCTATCTAAACTATCTATCTATCTATTTATCTGTCTATCTATCTATCTAATCATCTATCTATCTCTAACATCTACCTGTCTTTCTATCTATATCTCTATCTCTCTGCCAATCATCTACCTTATTTCATTCCTTCCTTCCTTCATTCCATTCTTCCTTCTCTCCTTCTTTTCTTTCTCTCTCTATCAATCTGTCATCTACCTCTCTTTTTATATTTCCATCTACCAACCTATCATCTTTCTTTTATTCTTTCCTTTAATAAATCATCTACCTCTCTACCTATATCTATCTATCATCTATGTGTCTATCTAGTTATCTATTCATTCATTTTTCTCTTTCTATCCATTTATCTAAACTGCTGGGAGGGAAGTTTGGCACAGCTACTTTGTGTGTGGCTTTTGTCAAGTCACTTAACCCCCTCATGCCTCAGACAACTTCTTAGGACTTAGTTATTAAATCATAAACAGGGTATCTTTTGACTTTCTTTTTTGAAGAAGTCTGAGTCAGTATGTTTCAATAAACTATTTACCAATATCCTTCTAATGAATTTGTCTTTGGGTTAGTTGCTAATGAATACTGTGTCAGGTTCAGTAAAGAGGTTTTATAGAAATCTGCAATAAAACATACCTACTTATTATTTCTTTACTTGGTCTACCAACCAAGCCAGCTTCATTTGTTTTTTAAAACCAAAGTGATGGGTCCAATCTCTTTTTATCTGAAATTAAACCCTAAGCTATATACAAACTTGTCCGTATTCCTCAGTTATTCTAGATACATTAACGTTTTTCTGACTCCATTTTTGATACAAGTACTGACAACTGGTATAATCCAATCTAGTATAACCTCTTTGCATGGAGGCAATCATTAACTAAAATATTAAACAAATGCAAATTCTTTATTTCCCATGTGACTTAAGCAAGGATAAAAAAAGAAATTTAACAAATGGTTGTAGTTTAGGGAGCTTTCATATACTAAAAAGAAAGATATTGTTCTGATTTGTATATTACGCATATTTTAGTTTCTACATTTGCCCTAAATATGATTTCTGTGAGATGAGAAAATGAGAGCCCTCTAGTGGACAAACTGATAAGTTTAAATGGCCATGGACCCAATTCCTTTTTGGAAAAATATTTGTAAGCAAAAGAGCAAAAGCAACATGTTCGTTGTGTATTTCTCAATATGCAAGTGATTTTCAAAAAAATCCAAATTGTATTTGACGATTTTATTATCAACCTTTGTTTTTACACCTCCTTAATGTTCACACATTTACCTCCCCTCAAAAGCTGTCTTTTTAAGAAAAAAGAATTTTAAAAGAGGAAGAAAAAGTACTCCAGAAAATCCAACTTACTTTGATAACATTGTAAACATAGTTTGGTGTAGTTGACTTACATGTTAAAATTACATTACTTTCTCTTTCAGAATAGTTTCAAGATTTTTTTCTATTAAAATACTATAGAGGGCAATATCCCATTAAAAAAAATAGAAACAAATAAAATAAAACGTCCAGCCAACCCCATAGGAAAACATGCCTATGGGAAATTTTTTTTTACTTTTAATATTGCATTTAGTTTTTATTTTATTTTAAATTTTGAAAAAATATTTTCCATGTTTATGGAAATAAAAATGTGACATGATTAAACCTGCACTTAATTAATTTTTATGAATTTATGGTTTCATCAACATGTGTACTCCTTTTCATCATATACAACATGAACTGTTCATGCCTTCTCTACCTACTAGAATTTTGTCATGTAATATTCCACAGGTGTTCCACCAAACTTTAACTTTGTCAGTGTTTAGGTTGACTCTAGAGGAGTCCTGATTAGAAATTTTTACTGTACGGCCAGCTTACTTTCTTTTCTAGTCATGTCTTTGCTAATATCTTATATGATCAGCCAGTCAATAAGCATTAAGCCCTTATGATGGAACAGACTCTGTGCTAAAGCACTTAAGATAAAAGTGGCAAAAACCCCACAGTTTCTGTCTTGAAGGAGCTCACAGTCTAACGGGGAAGATAACCAATGAATAAAAATATTCAAATTAGATAGATACAGGATAAATAGGAAATGATTAAAAGGGGGAAGGCCCTAGAATTAATATGAATTTTAAAAGGCATCCTAGAAGATGAGATTTTAGATGGGATTTAAGGGAAACCAATTGATGGAATAAGGAGGGAGATCATTCCAGCCATAGGGGACACCCAGAAAAAAGTGCCCAGAGATGAGAGTGTCTTGTTCATGGAGCAGTCAGGATGCCAATGTCACCATATTGAAGGCTTGTGTTGTAAAGTAAAGTGTAAGAAGCCTGGAAAGGTAGGAAAGGACAGGTTTATGAAGGAATGTGAATGCCAAAAAGAACATTTGTATTTGCTCCTGGAGTGTATAGGAAGCCACTAGAGTATATTGAGTGTGAGGGAGAGATGAGGGGGGGAAGGAGCAGAGAGGAGGGAGTGGGGGTGACATGATTAATCCTGCACTTTAGGTAAATCACTTTGGTGACTGAACGGAGAATGGATTGGAGTGGAGAGAACTGAGGCAAGCCAACCCACCAGCAGGCTATTGCAGGAGGGGCTGAGGGGAAAAGATAATGAGTTCTATTTTGGGCATGTTGAGTTTAAGATGTCTACTGGAAATCCAATTTTAGATGTACGAGAGGAAGCTGACATTTCTGCAGTAGCTTACTTAACTTTTTGAGGATCGTAAATATTCCATGATATCCGTGATTTCCTCTATACTTCCCTGCTCTTTTGTTTTGGTCTTCAGTCCAAAATATGAACCTAGGCTTTAGGGAGAAGTTTGGGGTCATCATGAATAACATTCCCAAATGTAATTCAGCTGATTCCGTTAACTCCTGTTCAGATATGAGCTTACTCATTATGTATTTACAATATTTATTAGGAAATAAAGTGGTATAGTAGATAGAGTACTGGGCATGGAGTCAGGAAGATCCGAGTTCAAATCTGACCTCAGGCACTTACTAGCTATGTGTCCAGAGGCAAGTCACTTTAGCTCTTTCTGCCTCAATTTGCTAATCTGTAAAATGCAGATAGTGTAGCATTACTTCTTAGGTTCTTGTAAGGATCTAATGAAACAATATTTCTAAAAAGCACTTAGCACAATTACACACTGGTTATTACTATCATTGTTTCTTACAGATGGACCAGATCCATAAATTGTCAACCTCTCTATAGTACAGTCTGAATCATAGGCATTCTTCATCCACTCGATTTTTCCTGTATGGAAAGGTCAAACTCTTCAGAATGATAATGGACCTCATTTAGGAGGTTTAAAAATATCCCATGATTCACAAAATCAACACAGTGTTCTGCAAATAGAGCATCTGGGAGACCTCACTATATTTAGGTACATGATCTTCTACTGTCCACTTAGAACTTTTTCTGAACGTCCTCCAAAACGCTCACAAACAATTTTGGTGAATATGTTTGTTTCTTTATGACTATTTTGAGATTTACAGTCAGTGGGTAACTGGACATAATTATCACTGTCATTGACACTTTCAAGGAATTTTGCGTGGTTTCAACATATACATAAGAGAAAGATGTTTAGAGGAGAGCCTCCAGGAAAGCAATTTGCCCTAGTGAATATTTTTTAACAGTCAACAAATAATATACAATGGGATTTTGTATTCCTTACACCTCAGTGAACTATGTGGCTATAAAGAGTCTGTCTACTCTAGAACATCATTTGGGAAAGCCTACCTGTTCCCTTTTTATACATTCATCAATGATTCTCTTGATCTGTGTGTAGATATTCTCATGAAGATCTTTTTTCAAAGATGAGGAAGTAATGTTATTTTTCTCCCTTGCATTTGTTCAGTGTTGATATTATCCATTATTTTTTCCCCTAAGCATTAGGTATGTTGGCCTTTTTCAGATATCCAGATCAATGCCTTTGCATCCTCAAAACTGTTTACCTTCAGCATGAACCTGCTTTACGTACGCTTGCTCTGACTGAACTTTTCCTTCTGTCATTTTCTTTAGTACAATTTCTAATCCTTTTGCATCAAATCAAGCGCTCTGGTGTCAGAATTCGTATATGGCTATGCTTCTGTCATTGTAAATAACATAATATTCTTGACATGTGTCCTCCACTTTATGTTCCTCTTTCCAGTTTCATCTTGGGATGATCTCACTTAATTAGACATCCCACCAAATCTTCTGTCAGCTTATTCTTCCCTTTTATCATTTTTCAGTATATTGTCAAACCCTTCATTGCTGCTTCCAGAATGAAGAAGGCAACACCTCCCCCATCAGAGTTCTAGGGATACACATGTGGAATTGGGGGATGTCTGTCTCTAATGCTATCTGTTCAGGGCCTACCTGGTATTCCCTCCATAGTTGGGAGCTAGTGATTCATCTCCTATGTCCAATTTAATCATTTAATCAATTATAAAAGGATATTAATTGAAGCTATAGACAGTTATAAGTTTATACAAATCATATATGTTATATAAATCATATAGTACCTATATATGTAAAGTATATAGTGTATATGTATAAAATATGAACGATAAGCTCTCCAACTCCCAATACCTCAGGGCACAGTAACCCCTATATCACCTTGATCCTTGAGAAGAGAAATCTCACTGATAACTTGGTTTCTATGCAGCATTTACTCCATGTAGTTTGTATCTGTATAAGGGGTGTACAGTAGATGGATAAGCCTGCATCTTTAAGGCTAAATCAATCAAGTCACGGGACTACCTCCTTATCATCTGACTTTCCACGAATCCTGGTTTGGACTGCAGTTCCTGGACTCCATTGGCTCAGTCCCCTAATCTTTTGAAGCTCACAAGGTGATAGCCATCTTCAATTTCGCTCACTGAAATCATAAAAGAATGAACACAAAGAAGCAAGAAGATCGTCTCATATTCACAAACCACATTTTCATCCCAGATGGGGAAGGTCTGACTTTGCTCCATTTATAGTATTATCTGTCTCACAATCAGATAAGGCTAAAGGCAAGACCTTAACTGACTAGTTGCTTTTGAATGCAGCCCTGTTAGTTCTGGCTACACAGCCAGATAAGATGGCTACTCTTTATCATGTGACAACCAGATTGGAACATTTAGAAAATATCTACAAGTACTCCAATTTAGGAAGCGAAGCCCTTTCATCATTTTATCATGCCTTTCAGGAAGCAGACTCCTTTAGCCTTTTCCATGTGAAAGAATGAACTAGGTGGCATAATAGATAGACCATTTTACCTAGAGTCAGGAAAACCCAAGTTCAAACCTTTCCTTAGTCCTTTGCTAGCTGTATGGCCCTAGGCAAGTCACTTCACCATTGTTTGTCTTAGTTTCCTCTTTTGTAGAATAAGTATAATAATAGCACCTACTTACCTCCTAGGGTTGTTGTAAGGAAAAAAATGAGATATTTGTTAAAGCAGTTTGCAAATTTTAAAGTCCTTTAGAATGTTTTGTAAATTTTAGTTATTTTTAATATTATATGAGGAGTGGGATTGCATTAATTTCCTGTTGTTCAACTATATTATGAGATGAACTGCTCATAATCTTCTTCCATGTTCCTGTATAAGACTTTGCAAATGGGCTTAAATTCTAACCTGATATTGCTCTTGGCTGTTTCACCCCTTCTTATGAAAAAAGATCAAGTAGATGCTCATTTTAAAAGAGAAAGTAGATTCATAAATAAGTCCCATGTTTAATTAGCTATTTTTCACCCATTAGGATACAATCAATTTCATTTTTTATGATACGTTATTTGCTGCTTAGTATGTCCAGCATCCCTTGAATGTCTTCTTAAAAACTTGAGTCATGATATATACATATAAGGTTTCTAGACAGTCCATAAGCATTTGGCCTGTCCCTCCTCCCCCCACCCCCAACTTATGACTCATATGTTTTCTACCGATATAGCTTTTGTTATGTTCTGTTATGCTTATACTGTACTTGCATTACAATCATTATGGGTTAAATATACCTTAATTTAATTTTCAAAGTCTTATCCAGTTCTCTTACCTTTTCATTGTCTCTGCACCAAATGTTGCTAGTAAACTCCAGTTTATCTTCATGGTTCCGTTTAAAAATTCTCATGATGAACCTTGAAATAAGAGATCACCAAATGTTCCCTGAAGTAATGCTATTTGCATTGCCTTTGGATTTTCAATCAATTTAACTCCACCAGCTCCTTTATTTGCATCTCCATGGAGAATCTTCTGGTCATACAGTAAGATGTGATTGCATAATGATATACTCACCAGTCCTTGGAAGGGGGTAGTACATTAGAGTCCTCTAATAGTTAATATAGACCAATTAGTATTTAATAAGTTCCTACTATATCCCTAATGTAGTGCTAGTTGATGGATATGTGCCTAAGTAGTCTTGATTCTTTAAATTCATTTTCTCTTTCCTTTCTTCCTTGCTCCCACCCACCCACCCCATGCCACTATAATTACAAAAGCAGTCACTGGCAGCAAAGAACAAAAGACCTTTTTGTACTTTTTTTTGTTTCTTTATTTGCCAGCACTGTGCTAGGTACTGAGGATCCAAAGTCAAAACAAAAAAATAATCTCTGTCCTCAAGGAGTTTATATTCTATTGGGGGTATGATATATCAACAAAGGTAGGATGGAAGAGAGCAATAATAACAAAGGGGATTAGGCAAGGTTTCTGAATTGAATATTGAAAGAAGGCAGAGTTTATGAGAGACAGCAATGAGGGATTTTTTTTTTTCTAGGCATGGGGGGCAACTTGTCCAGTGATATGGAGATGGATGATGAAATGCATTCTATCATTGTGAAAGTCATTTTTATTGGATTTTAGAACACATAAAGGGGAGAAATAGATAATAAACTCAGAAAGAGAGACTGGAGGCAGATTATAAAGGTTTTTAAATCTTAAACTAAGTGATTTATATTTTATCCTAGAGGAAAAAAAGGGAAATGCTCAAGATGCTTCGTCAATGGATTTGCATAGTTAAATATATGGTCTATTTTGGCACCTTTTGGAAAGACAGATTGAAGAAAGAGGAGACTGGAATTGAGGAGTCCAAATAGGAGGCTGACTCAATAGATGATAAGAATCTTAATTATCATGGTGGTGTTGTGAGTGGAGAGATTTGGACAGATATGAGATACGTTGTGGAGGTAGAAACAGGGCGTGTGTGATGGGTTAAGAAAAGGAAAGAAACAAGGATGATGTGGTTACAAACTTAGATGACTAGAATCATGGAAGGTAGGATCATCAAAAGAAATTATGAAGTACAAAAGAATATTGGATTTGGAGGAAAGGTAACAAATTGCTTTCTGGATATATTTAGTTGTCTAATAAATGGTGTGGAACTAGAGCTTAGGAGAAAAATTAGTGCTGGATAAATAGGCTTGAAGGTGATGTATATAGAGATGACAAATTGATTTCAAGAGAGTTGATAAAACTACCCAGAAAGAGTGGAGAGAGAGAGAAAGCAAAAACTAAATATACATTCATTGATTTTTAGCTCTTCTATTTGCTCATTTGTTTCAGTGGGTTGCATCAATAAATTCAAATAAGTAATTTGACAATGCTGAATGAATTAATTAGATGTTGAGCCTCAATTAAGTCAGCTCTTCATTTTAATGTCATCCAACATTTCATTAAATTTAGCAATTGACTGATAACAATATGTACCCATTGATGTGCTAGGAACAATAAGGGGTATACAACCAATTTAAGAGATAAAACATGAAGCAATTTGTTATTTTATTTCAGAGAGAAAACATAGAAACGTATGAGACAATTAGAAGGCAACATAGTTTATGATAGTTAATAATAGCTAGCATTCATACAGAAATTTAATGTTTGTGAAATATTTTACATATATTATCTTCTTTGATCCTGACAATAACCCTGTAATCGAAGTGTCATTATTATTCTCATTTGACAGATGAGGAATCTAAGGCTGAGAGAGGTTAATTGGCTTGCCTAGGATCACATAGCTAGAAAATACCTGAAACAAGATATGAATTCAAGTCTTACAGAATCCAAATTGAATTCTCCATTCATCACATTAACTTGGTGCCTCCAAAAGGGACATGTGTATGGTATGTCATAGGCAATGAATACAATAGGAGTTGAGCGAAGGCAGGGCTACTGACATAGCCAGATGCCAAAGAATGACTTGTACAAAGGTTAACTCTCAAGGGTAGGTAGCACATGAATTGTGGAGAGGGGAGAGGGTCAAGATAAAGAGGGATAAGGTGAAAGAGAAGGAAGCTGAAGAAAAAAGCAAAGAACTTAATGTTGGCATGGCATAGACAGGATAAGAAATAAAGAGATCAGTTATTTCCTTGCCTATAAAACATACCATGTCTCATGCAACATCAGCGTTAGAAAAGGTCAATGAATATTGGTGAATACAGGGACAACCAGAGTTATTTAATTTATTTTGTTGTAAATAAAACTAGGTAGCAGAGTGGATAGAATGGAGTCAAGAAAACCTGAGTTTAAATCCAGCCTCAGACATTTACTAGCTGTGTGACTTTGGGCAAGTCACAACCCCTTTTGCCAAAGTCCCCTCACCTGTAAAATGAGCTGGAGAAGGAAATGGCAAACTAACCCAGTGTTTTCACAAAAAAAATAGCCAAAACCAAATGGGGACACAAAGAGTCAGACACTGCTGAACAGCAACAACATTTTATTTTAAATGACTCTAGGTTATTTTAATTTTTTGTAGGGAAGTTATTTTTAATGAACATTCAACACTTTGATTTCAAATGTATGATCAATTATGAACAATATTGGATGGAGAGGGACGACCTCTGTAGACTCTCTGGAATTTTTAAAGAAATTTGATGAGTGTTATATATGTTAAGGGAATTCACCTGCTTGGAAAAGATAGTCAAGGGGATGGTGGAAAGATCAGAATCCCCATAAGTGCATTTTAGAGAAATAGACTTATGACCTTGAAAAATAACTTAGATTCTCTCTAGTGCCTAAGCCCTTTCCTGGTGCTAAATTAGATGCTTAGGGACATATTCAAATAACTTTAGGTCCTCTTTTTAGGGGAAGGATTATTTTTAAGTCTATCCTCTTTTTTTAGTCTCTAAATGCCAATCTGAAAATAAAACCTTGAATTGTAATTTTAATGATGTGATTACGGTCTTACATATTCATTTCATACATTCATTTCAGAAGAATTCAGAATCCCCTGGGAACAGTTTTGTATTAGATGACTTTTGTGAAAGGAGGGAGGACAAAGTATCTCCAAGACTTGGAACAATCACTTAATTAATTTACATCACAGTATACAGATCCAAATCAGCTTTTTAAAAATAACCTTGATTACTTAGTAATAGCATCCTTTCAAAACCAAAACATTAGACTCTACTCCTCAACTCAGAATCTGAGATTTCTCTTCAATATTATAATTTGGATACATTTATAACATATCATTTAATCTGGTCCTTAGACAAAAGAAAATGTAAAACCACTTATTCCATTGTTACTAAAGTTTAACACTGTGGTGATTCACTGAAAATTCCTACTAGCCTTTTCTCATAGATCATCCATTATTTTACGCAAAAATTTCATTCTTTTCATTTTTTCATTCTCAGAAAGTGGTATAATATAAGGAAATGAAAGTTGGCTTTGGAGCCAAAAGATCTTAATTCAAATTCTGTCTCTGACACATACTTCCTGTGTGAGATAAGCCATTTAACCTAACATTTTTCTTTCTGTGAAGTTAGAGGGTTGTACTGGATCATCTCCGTGCCTTTTTCCATCTCTAAATCTAGAACCTGATGATACTATGATTTTTGTAAATATAATTCTCAAATACCAAATGGATCTGTGAATTCATTGTTGGGATATTCCCTCCAATATAGCAATCAATTAATCAACAAACACTTATTAAGAATTTACGAAGTGTGACTTGCCCATGACTTCCCATAACTTTTCTACTGGGGGTTGATCAAATGAATGGAGATCCCTCCACTCTTTTTCCCCAATACTGACTGTATCAGTTACACACAAGCTATTTGTTTTTGTACTTCTCTTGCATATTTAATCAGAGGAAACAAACATTTGGGGATTTAACAATTTTCTACCAACTGTATTACTTATTTCATTGAATGCTAGTTTTTAAAACCAAATTAAGACAGCTATTACCATACCTATAAACTATTATCCCATGCAGTTTTGACATTATATGTGACATAGGTGAGAATTATTTGAGACAAGAAATAATTTTGACAAGGTTTCATGTTCTGACAGCATTGGTCACGTATATGTACTTTTACTGACTCTAGAATAAGTCAGAATATCTGACTTTGATCAGATAAAATTGAAGTGAACTGTATTTACTACCCTCTGGTTAGTTCTTTTTTAAATGATTGCTGACCATGAACCTGTTTATTGCACTTTTACTGTATTTTTCATTTGGTATTTTTATAAATTGATACTATTCCAAAGAAATGTGTAAAAAGATGTAACTTTTAAGGAGTATATATGAAGGATTACTAGGGATATGGCAGGAACTATTGGTTTGGGGAAGCTGAGAACTGCAAGGATTATTTAGGCCTACAGTGAAACAGGAGCAGCCATGCTGAAGTGCAAAGAAAAGAGCTGCTGAAAATAAAAAACAATGTCAAAAAGTGAAATATTGCTGCAAAACAACCCAATTAATGTTCATAAAAAAATCAAACTCTCAGAAGAACCTGGAAACCCAAATGATTGTTATGGAAATTGTAAGAATGGTGCGAAGACTAGTAAAAACTAGCTGTTAACAGTGGTTGTGAAGAAGAAAAATAATTTGTCATGAGTAAGACAATAGAAAAATGGGAGTATGGAGGTTTGAAAAAAGGTAGTTTTTACTTATGAAACTCACTTAAAAATAAAATATATCAAATCCTTCATCACATTCTTGTGGAAATTGTAGGCATTTTCATCAGACTATGAAAATTCTGATCCCCCTGGGAAGGTTATGTCCCAATTGAGGGAATGGAAAAACTAATAATTCTTTTGTACTTAGAATTGTTTCAAATTATACAAACTTCCACACCATGCCATATATTATAAAAAATTAGAAAATTTTTCCAAGAAATAATGATAGATTGTGAACCTGATAGCTTTCCAAGACCTTTCTGATGAGATTGGCGGTGATGTTAATGTAATTCTTTAATATAGTATGATAAACTGTGTCAACATTTGAAAAATCTTTATAGCTCAGTAAACCAATATTTTCCAAATGACATGATGCTACAAAATCATACATGGGAAAAGTTTCTATTCAAAGTACAAGACAAACCAAATGATTTCTTTCTTTTGTGGAGCCAATCAGGGTTAAATGACTTGCCCACACACACAGCTAGCAAGTACCTAAGGCCAAATTTGAAGAGACATTTATTCCAACACCAGAAAGCCAAATACCCAAACCAGAAAGCCAAATCAGTCATAGTAACCAAGAATTCAATACATATTACCTCTGTAGTGGCCAAAGGCATTTCCAAGCCTTCCCACGCACCCCCCACTGGGGCCTCCCCACAAACACTCACAAGTCTAGCCATCTGTTTGCCTATGTTGTCTAACTCTGACTTGACTGACCAGCTTCCTCCCAGCTTTGCTTCACCCTTCCTGTTCCATCAGTTCAACAAGTTCTTTCCACCACATGTGATTTAGGCTTCCATGTGATTTAAGCCCATCACATGGGTCTATTAACGAATGGGAAAGATCTTTCCATTTAAATTACCATTACATTGACCCTTATGATACACTGGAACAGTTGGAGAAGAAGCTAGTTTGAGACTTCAGCTTCCAATGAGATAGATGAACAGATGAGGAGAAAGAGTCTAGCTCCTGATTTGATGGAAAACACTGTGTAGCTCTGGGAAAGTGGAGAAGATAACCTCCAAAGAGGAGAAAGGGGATAGAATATGGGAAGCAAGGCTGCCTATGCCCATACATCCTCTTTCCTAGACCCATGTGGTCTGTCAAGTCTCCCCTTCTCCTTCTCCACCTATTGGTACGGAAAATGTAGAGAAGAGTGAGAATGGTCTAAGTTAGAGAGGGGTACTTAGAAAGGAGTATTTACTATAGTTAAGAACAATTCATACGAAACATTCACTACAATATATAAATGTAGCTGAATGGCCTCTAATGTTTATTGAGATGAAATTTTAAAATAAATTTGAAAAAATTATTGATGGTTTTTGTCCTTGCATAATATTAATTTCTCCTCCATTGTCCTACTCAGAAACTCATCTCGTGAGTAAAAAATGTTAAAAAGGAAGAGGGACCCGAGCTTTTCAAAACTGACCTGATGAAGATAAAATAATGATGATGAAAAAATGACTGAAGATGATAAAATATGCATTATTTCATATTCATAGTTCATAATATTTGGAAAGAAGTGCCGGAGTTGCATTTTCTCAACTATTTTGGGGGGTCAGGTTTGATCTTTATAATCACATCCAAGTTTTTTGTTTTTGTGTTTGTTTTTTTTGCTGCTTATATTGTTGCTGTCATTGTACATATTATTTTCCTGATTCTTCTCACTTTACTCAGCATCAAGCCATGTTTCTTTAAGAGAGAATTTAAACTATGGTAGAAGAATTCTAATGCAATACTATAATAAAAAATTAAAATCCGATCCAGTGCATAGGATTATGGGAAAACAGAAGACTTGAACATGTACATGGGTTTTAGATTTTATTCATTTCATTCTATCTAATTTTTTTTTTCACATAGGGCCAAGTAACCTAGAAGACAAGCCTCAGGATTCTAGATATTCGGTACGATTTTATTCAATGAAATGAGTGACCATAATTGTTTGGTCACATAGCTACACAGATGACCAAAAGAACAGATGTCCCTATTCTCATGACTGTTTTTACTAATAAAGCCTCAGTGCAAATTCCAGTTGTTGACCATATGTGCCACAATCTTTACAAACAAAATTCTTTTCCCCAATACTACTTAAAAATGTGCACAAAATGCATAACCAAGAGGTTTGGGGAGAAAGGTGGGGGAAGGGGAACAAGAAAGGCTATGAATAAATGGCCAAAGTCCACAAAATTGATCAAGCTTTTGCAATCTTGTTGGAATATAATCATCATCTTCTGCATGACTATAATGCCAGTCAGACACGCTGACAATATTTTTTTAATTAGGAATCTGTCCAACTACTGGAGCTGGGGAAGAAGGAGAGATTTGATAGGCTCAAGAGAAAGGTTACTAACAGGTCAATAGGGAGGAGGTATTCAGTAATTTCATACATGAGCAATTTCTCCTTTTTGTATCATAGACGTTTGGATATAAATAAAGTCTACCTTATATATTTTAGTTTAGATTTGAGAGAATTAGCAAAAAATGACTACCATGTACTACTCTCATCATAAATGAAGAAGATAATGAAGGTCATGGAAAACTTTAGATAAATTATTCGTTCCAATGATATGTGCCTTGTGCCTGGTTCCTTTTGGAATCCACACCTTCTACATCCAACTCTATTCTTAAGAAGATTTACTTTTTTGAAAACTATTTTGGAAATTAATGAGAAAATACCTTTGAATGGCTATGAAATTTATTGAAATTATATCATCACATTTTAAAAATAGCAATTGATGTTGACTTGAATTTGACAATAGATGTCTGACAGCTGGATGATGTCAAAACACACTGAGAAACTACTAACAAAAAATACATGTGTCTGGGGGAGTTTCTTCTGGGTGAGTGGGAGAGAAGTGACTGTTGTCTTACTCAAAAACAGACTTATGGGTGTGGTGGATATTTTCTAGTTATATTGCTCAATGGTGTTACCACTGGGTATCAATTGTTGCTGTTACTGCTTTTTAACTTGATAATACTTTATTTTGTCCCCAAACACATGTAGAACAATTTTTAACATTTGGGCTTTTAAAAAGAGGTTTAAGTTCCAAATTTTACCAATGTGTCCCCTCCCCTGTGATGGTAAGCAATCTGATATAGACTATATTGTGCAATCATGTAAAACACTTCCGTATTAGTCATTTTATGCAATAAAGATGGAAGGAAAGAAAGAAGAAGGGAAGGAAGGAAAGGAAAGGAAGAAAGGAAGGAAGGGAGGGAGGGAGGAATGAAAAAAGGAAAATAATATGCTTCTTTATATTCAGACAACAATTTGTTCTTGTGTTCATCCTTTGTTGCCAAAAGAAGACCCCTATCAGCGAAATGATGACATGACTTGCAATGGACTTTGTTTTGAGTGAGTGAGGGGTCACCAGCCTCAATTTTCCTCTGGAGCCATCTGAACCCAGTGACCAGATATTCATCAGGATAACTTGAGATGACCCAGGATTCACTGGGAGACCTTGACAACAACTATCCTTTCTCTGAAGGTAGATGGCATTTTCCATCTTGAGTCCTTTGGGGTTGTCTTGGATCGTTGTATTGCTGAGAATAGCTAAGTCATTCATAATTCTTCATTGTACAACATTGCTATTATTGTGTATAATGTTCTTCTGGTTCTCACTTCACTTTTTTATCAGTTCATGTAAGTCTTTCCAGGTTTTTCTGAAATCATCCTGCTTGTCACTTCTTATACCACAAAAGCATGCCATTACAGTCATATATCACAGCCTGCTTAGCAGCTCCCCAATTAATGGGCATCTTCTTGATTTACACAAAAAAGAACTGTTATAAATATTTTTGTGCAAGTAAGTTCTTTTCATTTTTTTATCTCTTTGGGATGCAGACCTAGCAGTGATATTGCTGGATCAAAGACTATGCAGTTTTATAGCCTTTTGAGCATAGTTCCAAATTATTCTCCAGCATGGTTGGATCAGTTCACAACTGATTTGTCCACCAACAGTTTATTAGTTTCCCAGTTTTCCCATATCCTCTCCAACATTTATCATCTTCTTTTTTTATCATATTAGTAAATTTGATAGAGGTGAGGTGGTATATCAGAACTGTCTAATTTGTCATTTTCTAATCAATAGTGATTTAGAGTATTTTTTAATATGACCATAGATAGCTTTGATTTCTTTGTCTGAAAACTGCCTGGTCATATCCTTTGACTATAATTTGGGGAATGGTTTGTATTCTTACAAATCTGATTAAATTCTCTATATATTTGAGAAATGAGGCCTTTATCAGAGTTATTTGCTATAAATTTTTTCCTAATTTTCTGCTTTCATTCTAATTTTGATTGCATTGACTTTGTGCAAAAACTTTTAAATTCTATATAATCAAAATTATCTATTTTACATTTTGAAAAGCTTTCCATATCTTGTTTGGTACTAAATTCTTCCATTGTCCACAGATTTGACAGGTGAACTATTCCATGCTTTCCTAATTTGCTTATGGTTTTGTACTTTATGTGCAAATCATGTATCCATTTTGACCTTATCTTGGTATGTGGTGTAAGATGTTGATCTGTACTTAGTGTCTGCCATACTGTTTTCCAATTTTCTCAGGAGTTTTTGTGAAATAAGTTTATTTTTTTTTTGTCCAAAATCTTGTATTTTTGGATTTAGATACTAGAATACTATGATCATTTGCTAAAATGAATTGTGTACCTAATCTGTTCCACTCATTCACTACTCTATTTCTTAAGGAATTACCTGATTGTTTTGATAATTACATCTTTGTAATACAGTTTAAGATATTATACTGCTATGGTACTTTCATGTTTTGCCCAGGGTCACATAGCTAGCAAGGATATGAGGTTGAATCTGAACGTAATTCATCCTCACTCCAGGTCTGGTGCTCTATCCAATGTGCTACCTAGCTGCCTCTAGACTAGCAACTCCTTTAAAGTCCAGAGTATATGGTAATCTATGTGAATGGAGGAGAACTCCAGTGAAATCACAAGTCTGCTTAAAAAAAGAAGAAAGTTAATTTAACAGAGAAAGAATATTGAATGTTAAAAAAACAAATACCACAATTTCATTTGATGGTCTGATTGATCAGGGCAATGTGGATCAAAGTAAGAATATATTAAAAAAAAATTAGAAGGCCCATGAGAAAACAGATTCACCTAGATGTATGCCAGGGTGATCATCACCTACTTATTCCCCCTTGAATGTCATCCTTGTGGTCATTAACATAACCTGATTTGAGAGTGACTAGAAAAATCTTTGCCCCCAAATAGATCCCTCATTGTTAGCAGAAATTGTGGTGTCTGAAAATAATTACTGGTATATCTGGAATGTTTTATTAAAATTCCAGGAAGTTTGGTTGTGACTTCTGGGCAATACATGAACTTAAAGGGAAATAAACTTCTTGGAAATTCCCAAAGGCCAAGAACTTAGTAATCTTCTTCACAAAATATCAAGTCAAATAAACCACACTGTACCATGCCCTTCTTTCTCCACTTCTCTGACTACACTGATTCTGTGATACAATACCCCCTCCCACTTCCTGTCAGAATTCTTGTTTTTGTTTTTGTTTTTCTGTTGGGTCTCTTTGATGGATGATTTCTGATGATCACATATGTAGTCACTCTGTTTCTGCCTCACTGTCTCTTTCTCTGTCTCTTTGTCTGTCCACCATTCCCTACCTTGGAATGTCTATTCCATCCTTTTTTTTCTTCATTTCTATCTCTCCATAAAGATATGGAGATTCTGTCTAACCTTTCTGTCTCTGGCATTCCTTGTCTCTTTGTCTATGTCTTCATCTGTCCTTTCTCTTTCTTTCTGTGTCTTTCTTTATCTGTTGTGCCACCCCCCCAAAAAAACCATGAGCAAAGGTAGTTAATGAATGTCCACTCATATGTGCTTTAGTGTGAAAAACGATTGACAATATTTCAAGCACAAGTTGGGTTATTTAATGTTACTTAGGTTCTCTTTGCCTTTTATTGATTCTTGGGACAAACTTGGATTTTACATATTTTTCGCAATTGAGAAAAAGGCTTAATTGACTTTTCAAATACTAAAAAAAATCAAAATCTTTCTTTAAATTTATTAAGCTTTTTATTCCATTACTGTATTGGGCTCTGGAGATAAAAAGGAAGGATGGATTTATGTTCCTTAAGGCAATAATTCTTGCCTCTTTTGAAATCGTCATCCTATTATCATGCTTTTAATCTTTTAACACATCTCTCTCAAGGCTAGCACTATCTTCTTCTCCCTCAACTCTTAAAAGTGTTGTAGAATGCTCATTTATTTTAAAACTAAAATAATGTTAATATCTTTGTAAAATTTTTATGAGACTGAGATGTTGCAAAAACAGGACTGGAAATTCTGTCTTCGAAAATGAAATTAAAATAATTTGCTGAACTGAAATGAAGACATTGGAAGATTGAACTATCATGTGATCAGTCATTCAGTCAATGTATACTTATTGTCTTCTTTGCTCTAGGCAGAGTGATAGGTTTTGAACCATCCTCAGATACCAAGTTACTGAGATTAATTAACCTTGAACTGCAAATTTAAAAAAGTGAGATCTAGGATTTTTTCTCTTCTTGTCCCAGATTATGAACTCTAGTTCTTATTCACATGCTCCCCTCTCCCACCCAATTTCATATACTCACTAGTTTTATTGACTTGAATTCCATGAGAGGTTCCTTCTTCACATTTATACTACCTTGTGCAGATACATACTTGTTTACCTTAGCATGAGTCCGCTTTTGTCAATCATCTAAGGTCTTTAAACTAAAGGAATGGAGTTTGGAATGGAGGGGGGAGTAGTGCTTCCTATAGAGAGAAGACGTAGACTTTCCTGAACACCCTACAACCCTACAATGTGTATATGTGCATGAACATACGTATCCACATGTGCATATGTATATATGTACATACATAATATATAATCACACAATATACACATGTGTTTATGCAATTATATGTAGGCATATGTGTGTGTTAATACACATGTACACACTAGGGTGTGTGATTTCTTTATTCTAATTGTGCCAATACACGAGTACTACAAAGTAAAATCAGGGAGATACTGAACATTATTTTCCCTTCTCAACAGTTCCTTCAACCCATTCCAGCATACATATCCAGAGATCAGACACAAATTAGTTTAAGAAAAGTTTAGTTAATTCAAACTATCAAGTTTAAAAAAAAGTTGAATTTGCTTGAAGAACAGATTCTTAATCAGCTCTCATGATTAAATTATAATTTAATTGACGGTGAGTGGTATTTAATTAAATGGAAGTATCATATGAGACTATGTTGTGATGTTGAAGCTTGTCCTCCTGTCTCACTTGGCTGTTCCACAGGAATGATAGGTAGAGTCACTGTATTTTGAAGAGTCAAATGGAATAGTTGTGCTAGTGGCTGCGCGTCAGTTGAAAAAAAAAAGTCTCATTGTGAGTTGCTTCTCTCTATGAACTTGGGGAGGATGTGTTTTATAATTTGTCTATGAGGATCTATGAAGAATGTATAGAAAAGACTTAAGAAGATGAAAACTTTTTGTCAAAACTGTCTTTATAACATGAAGAAGTATATGGAGAATTCTATGAATATTCTATGAGTAACCAGTTGTTTTCACTGTATCTTGGAAATACTATTTCATGCAATGGGTGGTCAGAGGGCAAAGAAAAAGAATGATGTAACCAATTTTCTAAGAGACAATTTAACTCTTACTTTGAAGAGAAATGTGAAGATTTCATGAGAGACTTTAATCAGTTTTTAGCAGGAACTGAATGGGGAAATTGGATTTTTATGTGAAAAATCACCCATAGTTATTACAAGTTTTTGAGATGAACACTGGCTATAATCTTCAAAATACTATAAATAATTTGCCATGCCTTTGCTTTATCATCAGTTTTTAAAGATAAATTATACATGAGTAGTATGTGTAAAGAAAGTTTTTCTAATTTATTTGGTAAATAATATTAAATGCATTGGCATGAGGGTTCAAACCAATTGATTATTTGGTAAGAAAGAGGTTGGAATTTTACTAAAGAATATGGATACATATCTTTCTACCTCTATCTACCCTCAAATTTCTCTAGAGCTCAAGATGATAAATTTAAATATGAGAATGAGTTAGATTGTAGCCTGAAGGAATGGCATACAAGTATGGGTTGAGATAACTCCATCAGACTCTACAAACAGATGCACGTACACTACCACAAAGCCAAAAGCCAAATAAGAACTAATGTATTTTAATAGAAGAGTACCTCCATTATGTTCCATCAATCAGCATTTATTAATTATTATTTGCAAAGCCATAGGCAGAATGCTACTGCTAGATTAATTATTCTATACTTTGATCATACAATCTAGAATAAGCTGTTCTATTCTTGGAGCTATAAATTTATTTGTTTTGATTTAAATATCTATTTCCCTCCCTTCCACCTGTCTCCAGAGTAAAAAAAAAGGATGAAAGAAAGAAAGAAAGAAGACAGTGCCATTTTGACAAATATGTGTAGACAAATGAAACAAATTCTTGTATTGGCCATGTCCAAAGTAAGTATATGTCTTAATCTATACCCTGAGTCCACTGGTTTTCTTTCAAGAGGTGGGTAGCATGCTCCATAATAGGTCCTCTGGAATCATAATTGATCATTGTGTTTATCAGAATTCTTAAATGTTAAAGAGGATTGTCTTTATAAAGTCATTACTGTTTTAATCCTCATCCTGGTTCTGCTCATTTCATTCTATTCCCCTTAATTTTCAGTTATTTGGCACCCCAAAAAGATCTGACATCTGCATATATATATACATATATATGTATATATATACATATAACATTTTTTGGAAGGATATGCATAGTTTAGTTGGAGGTATAGATTTAAAATTTCTTGACAAATTCATAGCTCTACCGAGAGTGGAATAAGGCACCCCCTCCAACACCTTCAAACTTTTGTCATTTTCTATAAAAAATCAACTTTGCCAATCTGATGTGTGTGAAGTGAAACCTCAGAGTTCTTTAATTTGTCTACTTATGAGGCATATGGGGTATTTTTTCACATGGCTATTAGACAGCCTGGATTTCTTTCTTAGAAAACTGTCCAGTCAATTCTTTGACCATTTATCAGTTGGGGAATGGTTCTTATTCTTATCAATTTGAATCAGTATCATTCTTTTAGTGGAGAAACTTCCTGCTGAAATCTCCCTCCCCCTCCCTGCTATCTCTTTCCTTCCTAATTTTAGTAGAAAAGATTTTGTGCAAAAACATAAATTTTATAGAATAGAAATTGTCCATTTAATCTTTTTTGATTCTTATTTGGTTGTGGGAGGAAGTTGAGACACTTTGTGATCCAGACCCCATAGAAACCACAATTAGAGGGAAGAGATTCAGGAAGCAAATAATACGGAAAATAAGGGGACATAAAGGAAAACTGAAAGTATCAAAGATTTATGGAAGAAGAAAACTCAAAGACCTGAAACATAAATGGATAAATCAAATAGGGAAAAAACCAACAACAGATGGAAGCAGGGCTTCAAGAACTAGTAAATGAGTTCAGATATCTAGAAGTAAATGTTTTTTGGAAAAAAAGGAAAAATGTACAGCATTTGATAAGACAGAGGATTCTATGAGATTTGAGAACATGAAAACATAACAAGCTATTACTGGATGATTTGAAAGAAAAATGAGAGTTAGAAGAGCAGAATTTATGTCATACACAGCCAAAGTAATTAACAGAACAGAAAAAAATTGAATTTACAGTGGCAAGTCTTACCAAAGAAGCAAAAGAGAGAAAAATAGATTGGGAATGTAAACACATAAAAGTGAGGGGCAAACTGGAAGCAAAAAGTAGTAACATTAAAATAAAGTATGTTTACTGTGCAAGTAAAACATATTGAACTTGAAGAGAAGAAGCACATAGGTATATGTATATGTGTGTATACATATGTATGCACACGTACTTATAAAACTACCTTTAAAGGAAAAAAAAAAAAGCTCTTTGAGATAGTCCTTAGTAACTTTTAAGGGTGTAAATGGATCTTGGGTCCAGAAAATTGAAAATCACTGCTTTAAAGAATACAAAGCATTCTCCTCACACAAAACACTGGCAATAGTTAGAACAAATATGAATATCTCCATTTTATAGAGGAGCAGACTATGGCCTGTAGCTAGTAAATGTTCCATTTATATTTGAATCTAGGCTTTCTGACTCTAAATCCAACCTTTTTTTACTTGACCACTTTATCTCTCTTCATGGAACTTATGGTCTTAGAGGGGAATAAGAAACAAAGGCAAATGAATATAATGAAAAATATGACATGTACATTAGACTTGCAAAGTAAAATTCCATATGCATATCATTTTGAAGATGCACAATTGCTATGTTACATATTTTCTTAAACTGATCTATTTCCCCTATCTTGCCATAACTGTTATGTTTTGTTGTTTTTGTTCAAATATTTTTCAGTTTTGTCTGACATTTCTTGGCAGAAACAGTGGAGTGATTTGCCATTTTCTTTTCCAATTCATTTTACATATGAGGAAATTAAAGGAAAACAGGGTTATGTGACTTACCCAGAGTCACATAGCTAGTAAGTGTCTGACGCCAGATTTAAACTCAAGAAGAGGAGTTTTCCTGACTGCAGGTCTGGCACACAATCCACTGCACCACTCCTAACTGTGTTACACCTTTATTTAAAACAGAGTTGAATATCACATTCAACTTAGTTCATTAAGATTTTTAAAGCACTTCCTATATCTAAACCACAGTCTTTAGTGTTTGGGTCAGAATTTACACAAGTGGGAAACGGTAGTTGTATAATACTCTACATACTTTCAGAATTGGTTCATATCTTGGATAGTGTTGTTGAACTAATTTTTTTCCTCCATTTTGATGCTTGCTATAAGGGGAAGTAAATGGGAACAAAGGAAGAAGAAGTTATTTTGGAAAATGTAGGTGATGTAATTAATAATACTTGTCTTAATCATTTTGAGCTACTTGTGGTAAATGTCATAAGATTCTTCTCTAATGATAATTTCTGTCAAAACACTTTCCAGTTTTCTTTTTAATTCTTGTCACATAGTGAGCCCTTTCTCCCCTAAATAATTTATTGTGTAAGTTTAGTGTAAGCTCTACAGTTTGTTCAGAAATTTTATGTAGAGACAAAAGAAAGTTAATCTAAGAAAAATCACTTTCATTATGAGTCAATTAAAATGTACTTTTCTGGTCTTTATTTTTGCCTTATACAACACTGAAAACCTCATTGGGAAACTGACAGGTCAGGTTCAAGAAAGTTTCTCTCACATTTTCTTTGTCATCTTTGTCTTCAGTGCCCCAGAACAACAAAGGTGACAAAACTATGAAAAATATAGCATTAAATTGTGAATGGAAGTGATTTTTTTCAGGCACATAGGATGTGCTAGAATGGCTGAGAAGATTGGGATCATCCTACTCCTTTAAGAAATTTCATCTCCTAGTCCAGACAAATGATACCCCTGGGGACTGAACGAGCTTGTGGATAAGATTGATGACCTGCTGCCAGAAATTGGGGAGAATGTGATAAATGCCAAACAACTGGAGATGGTCAGATGTTGTCCCAGTTTTCAAGCAGGGTGAAAAGGTGGATTCTGCAAAAATAGAAACTGATGATCTTGACATAAAGCCCCAGCAAAAAAAAATGTACTTAGATGTGGAATCAAAGTTAATTGGAGCCAGCCTGGGTTCTTAAGTAGAGATCATGTCAGGGTAAACTCATTTCCGTTTGTGACAGATTGAGGTGTGCCATAGATATTTGTATTTTAAGAAAGCATTTGACAAAATTTCTCATATCTTTGTGAAAGAGATGAAAAGCTGCGGGCTACATAAGAGAATAGTTATATGTGTTTGCAGCTGATTGTACAACTGTAACCAGAAAGTTATGGTTAATGGATTGCCAACTTGGAAGGAAATACTCACTGGCATACTGCAGGACGCTGCCCTCAGGCCAACTTGGGTCAATGTTTTTATTCATTACTTGGAAGAAGATAGAGCGGGTTTGTTCATCAAATATCAAAATAACACAAGGCTGGGTGGTCATTGATCGGGGTAAGGTTGGAAAGGTGGAGCTTATCATCATTCAGAAATTATGAGTAAAATATAGAGAAATTACAGTGAAAAGAAAAGTAATTGGAGTGAGTGGACTTGTGAGTGGGGAGAAGAAGATGGGAATGATGTTGTGGAGTTGGTAGGTAGGTGGCACAGAGACAGAGTGATGGACTTGGAATCAAGAAGGTTTGCATTCAAGTTCTTTCTCACTTGCTAGTTGTATGACTCTGGACAAGTCACTTAATCTCTTTCAGCCTCAATTTTCTCATCTCTAAAATGAGGATAATAATATCTACTTCAAAAGGTTGCTTCAAGGATCAAATGAGATAATATCTATAAACTGCTTTGCATGTCTTAAAATGTTATGCAAATGGTAGTAGTAGTAGTAGTAGTAGTAGTAGTAGTAGTAGTAGTAGTAGTAGTAGTAGTGGTAGTGGTAGTGGTAGTGGTAGTGGTAGTGGTAGTGGTAGTGGTAGTGGTAGTGGTAGTGGTAGTGGTAGTGGTAGTAATAGTAGTAATAGTAGAATCTACCTGAGAAATGATTGAATGTGGGAAGGGTAGGGAAGAAGGAAGAATAAAAGGTGATGCTGAAGTGACCTGAGTGACTGGAAGAATGATTGTATAATCAATAGAAGTAGAGAAACTTGGAAAGGGGGAAGGATTAGCAGGGAAGTGAATGAATTCTGTTTTAAACCTGCTGAGTTCTGAGATGCTTTTGGGACATCCAGGTGAAGGTGTCTGATTGGGAATGAGACATTCTTTTTATAGCTCCCTATTGCAATAGCCTTCTAAATGATCTCTCCACTCCAATTCACCTTCCACTCAGTTGCCAAAGTGGTCTTCCTAAATCATTGGTCTGATCATGTAGTTCTGTAACCCAACTCAATTAACTACATTGGCTTCTGGGGAGGTCAGAGGGGTGAGTGAACCTTACTCTCATCAGAACTGGTTCAAAGAGGGTATAATCTAATACTTAATTGGATATAGAAATCTATCTTACCTTGCAAGAAAGTAGAAGGGGAAGGGGCTAAGAGAAGGGACAGTGATAGAAGGGAGAGAAGTTTGAAGAGATAAAAGTCAGAAGTAAAACACTTTTGAGGAGGGGCAGGGTGAAAGGTGAGGGAAAATAGAATAAACAGGGGGGAAATATGATGGAAGGAAATATAGTTAGCAATTATAACCGTGAGAAAAATTTCGAAACAAGTTTCTCTGATAAAGTTCTCATTTCTCAAACATATAGAACACTGAGTCAAATTTATGAAAAAAATTAGTCATTCCCCAATTGATAAAAAAGATATGAACAGCTTTCAGATAAAGTAATCTAAGCTATCTATAGCATATGAAAAAATGCTCTAAATCACTTTGATTGGAGAAACGCAAATTAAAACATTTCTGAGGTGGTACTTTATACCTAATTGGTATATATTGGCTAATAGGACGGAAAAGAAAAATGATAAACATTGAAGTGGATGTGGGAAAAATGAGACATTAATGCACCATGTTCTAAAATATTTATAGCAGCTCTTTTCTGGGGGCAAATAATTGGAAGTTTGGGGAATGTGCATCAATTGGGGAATGGTTGAAAAAATTGTAGTGTGTGATTGTAATGGGAACACTATTGTGCTATTGTACAATGAGCAGTATGCTCTCAAAAAAACCCTGAAAGACTTACACGAGCTGATACAAAGTGAAATATACTGTGTACAAAGGAACAACGAGATTGTAGGATGATCAGCTGTGAATGACTTAGCTGTTCTCAGAAATACAATGACCAGAGACAACTCTGAAGGATTTGGGATGAAAAATGCTATCTGTCTCCAGACAAAGAACTGATGGTGTCTGAATACAGATTGAAGTACACTTTTTTAAACTTTATTTTTCTTGAGTTTTTATTTTTTTGGGGGGGGGTTATGTTTTCTTTCACAAAGTGACTAATATGGAAACATGTTTTGTATGACTACACATGTATGACCTACATTGAATTCTAAATGGGGAAAGGAGGAGGGAGGTAGGAAGGGAGAGAATTTGGGACTCAAAGTTATAAAAATAAATTTTAAATATTGTTTTTACATGTAATTGGAGGAAAATAAAACACTAAATTTTAAAACAGAAAAATACTACTTTCGCTTCCTATTAACTCCAGGATCAAATATAAAAGCCTGTTTGATACTTGTGAGTCCTTCACAACTTGGGCCTTTCTAAGTAATCTTATACTCTGTTACCTACGTGCACTCTACATTCTATCTATCCTGGCATATTTATTTTTTTCTCACACAAAATATATCTCCTGACTCTATGTTTTCCCCCATGCCTGGAATACTCTTCCTCATAACCTTAACTTTCTGGTTCCCCTGGCTAAGATTCAGCTCAAATCTCTGTCCTTTTCCACCTTTCAGTGCCTTCCCTCTGAGATTACCTCCCATTTAGACTGCATACATCTAGGTTGTTGTTGTTCTGGCATGTTGTCTTCTCCACTAGAATATGAGTTCGTTAAGGGTAGAGACTTTGTTTTGCCTTTCTTTGCATCTTCAGAGCTTAGCAAAATGTCGGAAACATATTAAATATCTGTTGAATAATGTGAACATCAGTACCATGGCTCATATCTCTTTCTATAGAAAATCTAAAAGGTCTCAGCTCTAATGCAGTGCTAGTATTAATAATTCATCAAAGCTAGGACAGGCTGGTTTTGTTTCCATTTTGAATGCTGTAGCCTTGTAGAGGAGCCCACTAATGCCAAGCCAATTCTCCTTCCATTTCTAGTAAGGCTTACTTCCCCAGAGACCTGTCCAGTCCTGCAGAGGTATAACACTATGTTTTGACTGAGGATTCCTCTCAAAAGGAACAAAAAGAAAGCAGTCAATAGAAAATTTATTCCTTAGCTCTTGTTGAGTTCATCTTTCCCCAAGCCTACCCAATGGCTAAAGCTCTTCTTCTAGGCAAACACACTCAGAGTCACTAGACTCTTTACCCCAAGATGTGCACAGTTCATACAACTTATAATACAAGTTAAGGGCAAAGTCCAAATTTCCTTACCATATTGTGTCTATAGTCCTTCCTACTCTCTCTTTAGCTCCTACCTGCCATCAGTTTGCCTCTGTTTAGTTTATCCCAGAACTCTTCTTTTGGCCAGGAGGCAAGGTCTTGGAATACTCCTGATTGTCTTCCAACTTGATGGCTTGGTCTAGAAACTCCTTTTCTGGATCTGGGGACTTTTTACCCAGCCTTGCCATAGGCACTCAATTGTTGCCACATGATTCCATTTCTAGGGCAATGTTGCTCTTTAGAAGTATTGCACACATACTTTTACATGTTCCTATTCTAAAAAAACATGCCATATGCTAATGGGGGAGATAACACAAATGGAAAGTTTCATCTAAAAGTCAGATGGGAAAGACTCATGGTTCTTAGGGTGCATCAGTAAAGCAGATGGTGATGATTCTTCTTTAGCATCACTTTCACTGATCAAATCATGCATTTCTGATGTTGAACCATTTGACAGTTCCAAGGACTTGGATGAAAAGAATTTTCTTTGCTGAGTCTTCAGCAGCCATTACAACTTGTAGGAGCTGTTGTCAGTCTGCATCTCCATAGAGTTTGCTTCCCAGGATGATGGCTAGAGGTTGGGGGCAATGGAGGACTGGGCTGGAAGCTTTGCTATTCCTAATCTTTGGGCTTCATAGTCCTTGACTGTTTCCAATGGGGTCTGAGGGGAGATTGTGGTCAAGGTGGTGTTGGTTTGATGCACCACCTTCTGCCTCTTCCTCCTGGTGCCTTGATGTTTCAGCTAGGCTGGTCTGCCCTACTGGTGGCAGTAGTAGTCAGTCAATGGAGATAACTAACCACTTCTCCGCAGGAGTTGTTTCTCTGAATTTTTAAAGACCATGGCCAATGATGTGTTTCAGATTTATGCCAGTCATGACTCAAGTAGTCATCCTGAACATAGTGTCAAGGCATTGTGGCTCGGTGGAGAGAGGGCTAGATTTGAAATCAGGTGTATCTAGTTTCAAATCTGTCTTCATATACTTACAACTATGTAAATATGGACAAATCACTTAATTTCTCAGCTTCATTTTCTCATTTGTTAAATAAATTTATCAACCAGTATTTGCGGAGCACCTACTATGTGATAAGCACTATGTTAGGCACTGGAAATACTGGGATTGTTTTGAGAATTAAATGAGACAAGTATTATAAAGAATTTTTTATAAACCTTTAAGGACCACATAAGTAATAATTGTTATTCATACTCCACCAGGGAGTTATGAGCAAAAGTCCTAGACAAGATTTACCTTGTCCAAGGAGAGATCTTCAAGGCTAAAACAAAATCAACCAACATTGCCCTGGTCTTGTCCTCTAAAGATGTCTATCCAAACCATCTCCTTTCAAAGCTTGAGTTTTTCTTTTCCTACCACACTGTGATGTTTTTAATTAACCAATGAACCAATGGGCTTTATTAAGCAGGTGCCATGGACTGAGCACCATGCTAAGTGCTAGAATCAGAGCCCATTGTTTGAGAAAATAATTTTATGACTTCAAATTGATATATTAAAAAGTAAAAATGTTTTACAATTGAATTATATGTCTTAAAGTAGTATGCTCAATAACATAACACTTTGGTAGGAGACCTTACTTCCTTACAGAAATACCAGGTTTTGCCAAATGACTGTCCAGCTTTTAAAGCAGAATTCAAGAATTTCAAATCCATCCGCAGTGAGTATGTGGAAGGAATTCACAAATGTTGCTCTGTCAAGAAGAAAACTAAGTTAATTCAGGGAAGGTTTGCCAAGAGTAAAGAGCATCTCTGAGGAAACTTGATCAACAAATTAGAGCAGAAGAAAAGACTTTAGAAAAATAAGACAGCTCCAATAATTTTCTCATAAAATGACACCAAACACATGCCACAGAGTATCCTACTTCAAATGAATCATTGTGGAAAAAAAGATGAATGAGCATTGGAGACACCCCAACTTAAGATGCAGCCTGGGAACAAAATCCATTAGTTTGTACCAATAATCCAAACTGCCCTGACATTTAGGGTCCTTCCAGGGTGGGAATAAGTGCACACTTGCCCTCTGGATATGGGGATAGGGGTTGAATTGGCATCAAAGCAGACTGCTCTGGGCAGATGCAGGTTGGGACAGAGCCCTTGACCTTTCCCATCTTTCTGCACACAACTGTCTTGGTCCAGAGAGTTGCAAATGACTCCAATTGCTTAGAAGCATGGCTTGGAATTTCCTCCCAGATTACACACACAAAGTACTTTGGCAACAGACAATCTCCTTCAGTCCACTGCTAAAGCCATCCTTGGTCTGGCAAAGACACCAGGAACTCTAGTAGCCAAGGATTACCTGGAAAGTATGCATCAAAACACCACAAATGCAAAAACAGATTTTCTCTTTTTTTCCACATAGAAAAGAGTCATTCTGAGAAGCAATCAGATATTTTAATACATGGAACAATCACCTATGGTTGAAGAAAACTATAATGGTTATATGCTCTTGCCTTAGGTTGGTCAATGTTGCTAAACTAGGGTCAGGAAGATATTGTTCTCTCCTGGATTAGTTTTAGACAGTGGAGTATGTTACAAGACAGATCTGGTTTCCTCTTAAGAATCTGGCATTGGCTTCTCTCCAAATCTTGTTTATATAGCTTAATCATGTAGTCAGTGCAGGACCACAGCCCTCTGTGGCTCTTAAAGGAGATCTTTTGGTGTTCTTTGGTGTCCTATTTATTTATTATCCATGCTAAAGGAAAAGCTGTCCCAAGCCACCTGCTGTTTCACAGGAAAGCCACAATTTTGACAAGTGGTTATTAAATACAGACTTTTGGTTATTTATAATATGAAATCTGTGCTAAGAAAAGCAGATGTCTATCTAGTGGTTACTGTTTCCTGAATAGGTTTCTCCATAGATAGATAGAAAGATAGACACAGTTTAGCATGAACTTGTATATGTGGGCATTGGAAAATTCTAGGAGCATATTTTGTTTTTCAACTTAATTCTTTTTTATACCTTATGCATTCCTTTTGCAGATATTAAGCAATGTGGGTGTCATCTGGTGACCCAAATCATTCCCTTTGCTTCCCACACTTTTCACAGAACATTCTATCCTCAATAAAGAATGTAACTTTTCCAAGAGATTTTAGTTCAAAATCCCTTTTCTTTTTCCCCTCAAAATTCTTTGTATTGTTCAATCTAGTTGGTATCTAAAGAATCCACTGACTTCCTCTCTTTCAAGATCCTTAAGGCGTCTTCCAGGGAACTTATTCTGGACCTCATTAATAGATCAAAAGGCAACATGAAGGGAGGAGAAGAGACTTTTCTCAATTCTCAAACGTAACTCTTCTATCCAAAAATTTAATTAAAAAAACAACAACTTATAATCCTGCTCAATACAACACAAAGGCACAATCGTAAAGATAATGTGATTTATCACCTGAAGTTTTCTAGGAATTTCCTCATATTCTCCCATCTCATCTTTTTGGACTGGGATGCCTACTGAATAGGAAAACAAACTTTAGAGTGAGAAAGACATGGGTACAAATTTGCCTCAGACCCATGTTGACTCTGTGATCTCAAGCAAGCTGATTAAACTTTCAGTACTCCCAGAAATTCTCTAAGATTAGGGATTCCAGACCAGTTGTGAACTATCTTCATTTGTAGAAAGAGTTTTCTCATTGGGAGGTGTCCTATGTTAATGGTATCATAGGTTCAGTTAAAAACATTCCATTCTAACAGGAATTATCTCTTAAATATGACCTAAGCATCTAGTTCCTCATGATATAGACCATGTAGTGGACACTTAGTAAGCATTATCATAATTTTTTCTATATTAAATTAGTCCTTGAACCTCACTGTTCCATTAGTTACTCATCCAAGACACATAATATTTAATAGTTGTTGGAATATTTTTTGTAAAATAATCACAACCTGCCATTCAGACAATATTGCCTGCTTCCCATGAACTTTTGCATTAGAATATTTTGTGACTAGCCTTCTTTATCATGCTATAAGTAAAGGATATAATTACCAGTTTGTACTTCATAGAAAATCATATTTCCTTCTCCAGCCCATGTTTCTCCACTGACTTTTGTAATAACTGCTTTTAGAGCAACAATTTTCTCTCCTGTTCACGGCTGAATTTTTTTTTTTTGCAGGGATTTCCATTTCTTTATGTGTGGCTTGTAAGAGATTCTCCTTCTCCCAAGACATTTTTTTTTCCATCTCATTCAATATTGTACTAAGAATCTGTGTTTCTCATGTCTCATGTTGATTCCTTGCTTGTTTGCTCAAAATATGATTTAATTTACCTTTTTTTAATTTAAAAACTAAACATAGGATGTAAACACAAGATGTGCTGTAGCATTTGTGAAATAACCCTCTTAATTATATATTCTTGTTTAAGAGAACATTCCATTCTTATCTAGTGAGGGGATAATTAACTGGATTATTTAATAAGTGAAAAATAACAGTAAGGCGTAAACCCAGACCATTAATAAAGAGTGTCTCTCTCTCTCTCTCTCTCTCTCTCTCTCTCTCTCTCTCTCTCTTTCTCTCTCTCTCTCTTTCTTTCTCTCTCTCATGTTTTTAAGTTGTAGAACTATTATTCCTGGGAGCCTAATTCATAAGGAAAAAGTGAAGCTTTGATATAGAATGAGAAGCTAAGCTAAAAGGATATACTGTACTACATGTTTCTAGAATAAATTTTTAAGTATTCCCATGTACCATCTTCCTAAGAAAAAATAATGGAAAATAGAAGTCAGGGAAAATGGAACAGGAAAGAGAGAAAGAGACAGAGGCAGACACACACACACACAGAGACAGAGATACACAAAGAGAGACAGAGAAGGGAATAAAAATAAAAAAAGAGAGAGGGAGACAGAGTTCTAGAAATAGAGTGAATAAAGAGAAAAGGACAGGAGAAAGAGAGAGAGACAAATACTGTAGGAAAGAGCAGTTCCTCTCATAAGTCAGTGCTGTCACAGTGCAGCTATTGGCAGCAAAGTCATTCCCTGGCTAGGCTCATTCCTTTTACAGACTCAGCTTGTCTTCTAGTATCCCTAGAAATTAGGAGTTAGTGAGATCAGGGTTATCTTTCCCCAGAGGGAAGGAACTTGAGACCTTCGAAAATGAAGAGAGGAAGGCCTCTTGGGCCCGGGCTTCGATGAGTTGAAGGCACCGTGTACCTGCAGATGAGTTTAACAGTTGGGTCTACCCGGCAACAGAGAACTCACATTCACTGTGATGCAGCTGGAATGGCTGGAAGGTCTGGGGATTGAGTGGGTCTTAGTAATGGAAGCTTGCACTGACAAGGAGTTGGCTCAGCATAGCACTTATCTTACAGCTAATCCACACTGTCATGGACCTATCCTGTTGGAATGAGAGTGGCAAGATCAGCTGACAAGAGGAAAGGCTCAGGGTGTGCTTTAAGTTTTAAGTACTCCATGGCTCAAGTCTTCAATTCCACTAGTCTCTGGACATATCCAAAAGCCACTTTGTGGTAACTCATCATGCCAGAAGAATCCAGATTCCCTTTAGTTTTCCTAAACTTAATAGCCAGGAATGAGCTATTAACTGAGGCTCATAACTAAAATTAATATGGGGTATGGATAAGCAAGACTCTGGGGGAGTCATTATCTGTCTTCCAGATGCAGGGGGTGAGGAAAGTATGGGAGTAACTAGTTGTGCATCTTAAAATATTCATATTCTTTTGGCTTTGGGCCAGGTCCTGACTAATAATTTTGAAATGCTGAGGACAGAAGTTAAACAGTCATCGAGATCCAGGTCCACCAGGGAGCCCTTGATCAGCAAACAGCAGACCAGCAGTGAGGAAAGCTATGAAACATGAAGCCCGTCCAATAGAAGGAAACACAGTGGGTCCTCACCTATCATAGGCACTAACAGAGGAAAAGGACAGAGGAGGTTAGAGAAGAACAAAAACCACAGAGTGATGGTGAGTGGAGAAAAAAAAACGTATTCTCCTTGATGGAGAACCAACGATATGGAGATTTCACAGAGGAATCTTCTGGCTAATGACTCAGGCATCACATGGACAAATAGGCACATATTTTAGATCTGTGGATGAGCTATGCACTTGGGTATTTGAGAAGTTAATGAGAGAATGATGGTAGGGGGAGGTTAAGGACACCAGAAAGAAAACAATGGCAGAAGGAAAGTTATCCTTGACAAGGTAATTGAAGATCACCAAGCATTCTACTCCATAATTATCATAGAATCACTCATCTAGAACTGTATGGGGCCTCAGAGGTCAACTCTCCGATTATATAGGTTAAAAAAAGAAAACTGAGGCCCAAGGAGGTTAAGGGGTTTTCCCAAGGTCACACATGAACATTAGCATTGGGATATGAATCCAAGTCCTCTAACTAGAGCCTATGCTCTTCCATTGCTGTTTTTGTCAGTCATTTCAGTTGTGTTTGACTCCTTGTGACCCCATTTGGGGTTTTCTTGGCAGAGATAATGAAGTGGTTTGCCATTTCTTTCTCTAGTTCATTATTACACATGAGGAAACTGAGGCAAACAGGATTTGGTGACTTATCCAGGATCACATGGCTTTGTAAAAGTCAGAGGCCAGATTTGAACTTAGGAAGATGAGGCTTCCTGACTCCAGGCCTGGTGAACTATGCAGTATGGCACTACCTAGCTGCCTTATTCCTGTTGTACTGCAATACTATGTATTTATTTGCAAGGAGAACTAAAGAGTATGTCTCATTTTCAAAAATTGCAAAAGCCTACTTGGCTATCAATTATATCTTATTTTCTGAAAGAAAGATTATTTTTTTTTAAAAAAAATGTAGGTATCCTGACCACCATCAAGAAAAAACATCAGAATTTATGTTTCGAGGCACTGATTTCAATGAGTTACAAATGCAGGAAGATAGTCTGGGCTGCTTTCGGTATCTGAGTATTGCCACATTTAGGAAGCGTCTCTGCCCAAGCTATAATGCGGATCATGCATGAGATGGGAAGATTGAATTTCCAGTCCTGTGAGACATAAGATGTGAGGAGGTCATGGCAGTACACTTGTGAGACACCCTATCAGACACCAGTCACAGCTGGAAGCACATGAGTAAAGGGAGATATTAAGAACATATAGTTTCACCTGTGGATGGGAGTGAGATGGAGTCAGTGGCCTAAAGTGATGCTGAGTATGCTGCTTGGACAGGCATTTGCTTCAGTATTCACAGACACTGGAAACCAAAACAGCTGCTCACCAGAATGAAGGCCTACGCGAGCAAGGAAATAAATCAAAATGCCACAGGATTAAATAAAAGGAACAGGACCAATCAGTCACTACTGACCTAAAATAAAAATAGACCAATTTTCTAAACAGCCCTGCTCTTCTGTGGACTGGGGAGTCAGGGCTCTGGTTTCAGCTTTGGCCTTTCCCCTTTACATTCTGGTTTCAAAATTCACATTTCAGCTCCCAAATCACTGGAGGGAGATGTGAAGGAAGAATTTCCCATCTTGAACCATATATGCCTCTCTCTTTTCTTTTTCTTTTTCCACTTCTTTTTCCCACTCAGTTGGTAGCTAAAAGACTATTTTCAAAGCTGTTGGTGTTCTAATAGCAAAGCTCCATCCCCATGCACCATTATGTCAGATAATTCAAAGAGAAAAATACACACAAACCAAAAAGAGAATGAGCACTTATTAGGCTATATTTTAAGCACTTTACAAATATTATCTCATTTGTAACCTGAGGGATGATCCAAATAATTTGGCTAAATCAGGGTTTTGCCTGAAATTTTCATATGATTGTTTATATCTATTGCTACACCCTTTGTGAAGTGAATTTGTCTTATCATGCTCCCAATGTCAGCGAATTCAAATTCTACAAATATTGAAGTACCTACTATATACACTGCCCTGAAGATTCGGGGGGGGGGGGAGGGAAGGTAGAATTAATATAATAACTGTATTAAATATAATAAAATAGGTATTCTAATTATACTTTTAAATATTTATCAAATGAAAGTTGTAAAGTGCTTTGCACATTTTAAAAATTATATAAATTCTAGTTAAAATGATGATGTTGACTACATAATTTTTATATAATTGTCTATGCTCAAAGTCTAGGAGGGAAAAATAGGGTACAGTGAAAAGGGCACAGATTCTGAAGTCAGAGCATCTGTGTACAAATTCTACTTTGCTTACTGCTCCTGTGACCTTGGACAAGACATTTCTTTCCCCTGGTCTTCAGTTTTCTCATCTGTAAACTGAGGGCATAGACAGACCTTGAAATCCCTTCTAATTTTACTCCTAGGATGGTAGAGCCTACTTCCATTTCAGTTCAATGTAGAAAGTGCTCCACTACTGAGTTGGAAAAAAAAGTAACAAACATGGTAAAAGCTATCCAGGAGAGAACAGGTGGAAACAAGGAAGAAGGAATTAGCAAAATAGGAAAGATGACAAGAAATAATCTTAGATAAAATGATATTGAAAAGGAGCATGGAGCTAGGTTACTAGACAAAGTAATGAGAGTGGGAAGTTCTAATAAAGGAAAAAAGGGAGTCACATGAGGCAAGAAAAGAAATAAAGAGGAGGACTGGAATTTCTGAGAGAAGGAAAGCCTTAGTCCTTGTTTCCCTACCCATCACAAGATAACACAGGTTAATTTTTTTTAAAATGACAATGACTAGAAAAATACAGAATTCAGAGAGAGGAAACAGGCAGAATAGGAAAAAAAAGTCATGCATTAATTTCCTAGATTGGAATCTTAGGGCATTTAATTGTTGAATAGGTTAATTAATTTTCCCAAACTGCTCTCCCTGCACTAGGAAAATATTTGGAAAACTGAAATTTTTTCCTGAACTTTTTAAATAAACAGAAGTGCATAATAAATGAATTACTTAGTTTTTTTCTTTTGCACCTTGTCAGCTAGTCTTTATTTTTCTCATTGCTTAAAAGTTATAGCTATTGTTAAGCTTGGGGAGATTGCTAGCATAGTGTGATAACTGCAAAACTGAGCTAGAAGCCAGGAGATGACATTATTTTAGACTCTGCTGCTTCCCCCAAGTGTAACTTAAGACAAATCCTTTCATTTCTCTGACACTTGAATTTCTGGTCTGTGAAATGGATGGGTGTGGACTAGGTAATATCTGAGATCCTGTTTGGTTCCAACAGTTTCCAACTCTGTTCTGTGTTATTCTTCAGTGAAATTAATATCATTTGATTTCCAGGGTTATTTTTTAAAAATACCTTCATCTTATCCACAGGACTATGGACTTGTATTACATTAAAATGTGTGTATGTGTTGTGCATATGTGTTGTGTATATGTATATGTATTATACATATATATATTTAACTCTGGTTATTAGTAGAAAATATTAAAACTAAATCCTCACTTAGAAAAAAATATCATAGTTTATTCATTTCAGTATTGAATTAAAGCAGCTCACGTAAACCCTCATCTACCCATTTTACTTGGGTCGTTAAAGTTTCCAACTTCAAAACTTTTTTTTTCAAGGTTTAAAGCTCTTTCATAATGAACAGTGGTTGCCATAGTCAAATATATATATATTTCATAGCAAAAGTAACCAGAATATTTTATAGAAAATTGCCCCTCTTTTGTTGTCATTTGGTCCTTTCAATCATGTCCTAGAGACCCCTTTTGGAGTTTTCTTGCCAAAGATATTGGGACATTTTGTCATTTTCTTCTCCAGTTTATTCTACAAATGAGGAAACTGAGGCAAATAGGATTAAGTGACTAGCTCAGGGTCACACAGCTAATAACTGCCTAAGGCAAGATTTGAACTCAGGCTCTTCACTTACCTGGAGTGGACCTAGAAAGCAGATAAAGTCTACTTGAACCCTAGTGTGATAGGGCTTTGTCTTTGTTGGCCTTGGTTTCAAATACGCAGAACTGCGTGCATGGTCGAAGACTTAGGATTTTGTGGAAGATGTCCATGGACAGCCCACATTTTCATTCCTGTAAGACTAGAATACAAGGAGGATAACAACAGATTGGTTAGTACTTGAGATCATAATCATTGGGTCCAGGGATAAAGTAGTCAGTTAATAAGTGTTTGCTTAATTAATACATTCATGGTAGAAAAATGTCTAGAATTTTCCAAAGAAAATATCTCTTTATAAGCCTTTCTTTTTATGCAAGAGTCCAAGAGAGACAGAGACTGAGACAAGAACAGGTCAACAAGCATTTATTAAGTGCTTATTGTATGTCTGAGAGGTGCTAAGCTCTGAGAATACACAATTCCTACCCTCAGGGAACTTCCATTCTAATGAGGGAATATAATACTTGAAAGGAAGCCCAAAAGTGTGGGCAGAGGGAAGGCACACATTTAGGGACTTCTGGAGCAGGTCAAAGAGGAATGAAAGTGTGAATGTTGTCTGACTCTTCATTCAAATGGATATTCTGAGAAGAATTAACTAATTAGAGAAAGGGTTCACATGAAGTGAGAACAAAATTCCATCAGTGAAGATGCGTTTCTCATGCACCGAAGTTCCAAGCCCTGTAGGTGCTGGTGAAGGAAAGCCAGAAAGGACATGGATGCAGTCCTAAAGTTTTCATTTTATCAAAGAAAACAACTTGGGTATGTATGCTGGAAATATATAGTCAGTCAAGAAGCATTTATTAAGCACCTATTATATACCACACTGTGCTCACTGTTGGGGCAAAAGACAGTCCCCGACCTCAAGGAGAAATAATATATCTCTTGGGGGTAGCATCAGAAGGAAGACACTAAGATTAAAACTGATTGGAAGAGGTTTCTTGCAGAAGGTGAGTCTTTACTGGGACTTGAAGGTAGCTAAGGAAGCAGGGGATCCAGGAGCTTTGACCTTCCATCCATTGTTCTTCCATCAAGCCCAAAATCTATCTCTCTCTCTCTCTCTCTCTCTCTCTCTCTCTCTCTCTCTCTCTCTCTCTCTCTCTCTCTCTCTCTCTCTCTCTCTCTCTCTCTTCCTCTCTCTCTCTCTCTCACACACAAGAAAAGCTTTTTAAATAATTGAAGACAACCTCCATATTCCCTGCCTCAACTACTTTTACAGCTTCTCTTCTCCAGGCTAAACATTTCAAGTTGCTTCAACTCTAACTCATGTGACATTTTCTCTAATCCTCTTATCAAATTGATCCCCTTTCTTCAGGATACATTCCAGCCTATCTCAGTCTTTCCTAAAATGTCATGCCCAGAATGGAACACAGTGGTTTAGATGAAGTACGAACAGAGTAGAACATGGTGAAGTGATTACCTCCCACATCCTGGACCCTACAGCTTCCTCAATGCAGCCTCTGATAGAAATAGTTTTATTGGCAGCTTGTTATTCACTCAAACTGAGCTTGGAAATCACTAAAAACCCCTGATCTTTTTCATAGGAATTGTCAAGCCATATCTCCTCAACCTTGTACTTATGATTTTAAATTTTTGAACCTTACATTTGGCCTTGGTGTGTTTCTTCTTTTCAGATATAGCCAATTATCGTAGCTCATTGAAATCTTTGGTCAAGTTCAGCTAATGGAATTTTTTGAATACATAGAGATTCTAGAAATGTTGCTGATTGACTAAATCCCTTGTCACAGAATGAGAAAATACTCAAAGAGATTTTTATCTTGCCAACTAACCATTTAAAAGATAGAGACCATATCTTTCCTTTTTTTCCTTCTGCCCTTGAATTATCCTGAAAGAATATTGTTTCCACCTAGTTTAATCACCTTAGCATCTGGAAATGCCATCTGCATACTGCTGTCTAAATATGTATTCTTGATAAATTGTCTTGTAATTGATTCTTCTCCACTGCCCCCTCCCTCCTCCGCCTTAACTTCTCAGAGCATATATGGAAAGAATCAGAAAGTCAATAGCACAAAATCTTTTGTTCCAGAAATATAGATTAGGGAAATTTGGCTTGGCATGTAATTTGTAATGACCTACACATATTCCTTTTTCAGGGATAAACCATTGCTTCTTAGGATCAATATAACATCCTAGTCTTAGCGTATATAGAAAACAACCAAGATATCTACAAGCTGAAAGCTACACATTATTGATGATGGTAATTTCCATTCACACCATGCAAAAGATCAGCAGTTTCTTCTTCAGAAACCATAGCCTTTCTTAGCTCAGGCACAATCCTCAGTTCTGGTTAATTCTACATCCTCTTCAATCACTTTCTCTCCACTGTGACAGTTAATTCTCCTGGATTTCTTACATTTTATCTCTGGAATGTCCCTCCCCACATCCTTTTTCTCTACCCATTGACATTTCCCCAATAATTTCTTTCCCTTTGTTGTAAAATTTTTCAATTAATAGGAAAAAAATCCTCACCTCATTCTCTTTCCTTATGCTTCACAAGATAACGAGTGTAGTGTTTTGTTTTGTTTTGTTTTTCAATGGAAATCCTATGGCTCAATTTCCAACATTTACGTAGCTGTGTGGGATAATGCAGGTAAACCAAAGAGTTTTTTATTTCAGTGCCTTGTATTATTTAGGTTATGTCTATGGATTATTCTATATTGGTCAGTTACCTCATCTGTGATTTGAGGACATTGCCCTAGAGTACATCTAAGATCCATTTGAGCTCTGAATCTTATGAATTACTGTTTGATTATGAGATATAGATTTGAGCCATTTCCATAAGGTCTTTGAACTTCATTTTCCCTATATCTGAAATGTTCCCATTCTGCCTGTTGAAATTGTATCCGTCCTTTAAAACTCAACTCAAAAGAAGTAATTTTTTACAAGAAACTTTCCCTAATTCCCAGTTGGTAACAACTTCCTCTCTCAGACTCATATAAAACTTTGAACACATCTTTTGAATGCTTTGATAATGTCTTATTTCATATTTATTTGTGAATGACATCTTCCCCTCCCCTCATTAGACACTAAGCATTATAAGGAAAAAAATAAATATGACCTATCTCCCCGAAGCAGTTATCTAGTATAATACCCTATATGTGATCAGAGATGAATGCATATTAAATTTGAAGTTAAATGAGTGACTGTCACATCTTCTATAAGATGAAATATTGATTATTTGCAGGGAGATACATTTTTAAAAATCTGGACTTGAAAATGGAACGGTATGGTTCATCTTATTTATTCCTTCTAATTGCATATATCTTGCTCACCTTAACAAAATAGAGGGTAAGCTAGGGTAGGAAGAAGAGAAAGAGGGAAGGGAACAAGCATTTGTATAGTACCTACTATGTGCCAGGGACTGTGTTAAGTACTTTTTACAAATATTAACTCATTTGATCCTCACAACGACCCTCCATGGTAGATGCTATTATTATCCCTTTCACAGCTGAGAAACTGAGGCAAACAGAGGTTATGTGATTTGTCTAGAGTCATAGCTAGTAAATGTCTGAGGCTAGATTTGAACCCAGGTCTTCCTGACTCCAGGATTAATGCTCTATCCGTTGTGCCACCAGCTGCCAGTCAATAAGACCTTCAGTTGTCCCTGTCTCAGGGCAGCAGAAAAGGAAATTAATATTGAGAGAATTAGGGATGCTAAAGAGAAAAAAAAGGAATGAGGCAGGTGGACAAAGAGAGACAGGCAGAAGCAGACGCAGAGAAAGTCGGGTGGCGGAGGAGTGATGTGACTAGAATCTGTTCTTCTTATGGAAAAAGCAATGTCAACATAATTTCATTGAGTGTGACAAGTGTCAAATACACAGAAGCATATATTTGGAATGAAATGAGAACTTGACTCCCTCGTTCCATCCCCAATAGAGTAAAATAATTTCTTTGAAATAGTCCCTGCATTCTTTGAAATGCCTGAAAAACAATTAAAATCACCAGTCCTTGAAATGTCCTGTAAATTTCAAAGTATAGCATACCTACTTATATTCATGCTCAGGAAGAAATGAAAGGCAGAGCAGTATAGAGAAAGGAACCTTAAATTGAAAATATGTATATCTCAATTTTCATCCCAGCCCTCTCACTAACTACCTTTAGGAACATAAGCACAAAATCACAGAACCTCAGAGATAAAAGGATTATCAAGAGCCATCTGTCCTAACTTATTGTTAAATAAGAAATTTATCTGAGCAGCTTGATAGTGCAGTGCATACCACAGTGGACCCACAGTCAGGAAGACCTGAGTTCAAATCCAACCTCAGACACTTACTAGCTAGGTGACCCTGGACAAGTCATTTAACCGTGTTTGCCTTGGTTTCTTCCTCTGTAGAATGAGCTGGAGAAGGAAATGGCAAACCACTTCAGAATCTTTGCCAAGAATACCTCAAATAGGGGTTATGAAACATCAGATAAACATTCAACAAGAATCTTATCTACAAACTTCATATGAGGTCATTTAGTCAGTACTTTAAGCAGCTTAGTGAGTAACTAATTCCACTTTTATTCATCTCTCATTTGAAATCTGCCTCTTTTTGACTTCCATCTACTATTTCCAGTTCTCTATGTGGGACCAAGCAGATCAAGTCTATCCTTTTTCCCACGGCAACCTTTAAACTACTCAAAGACAGCATTTTTCAAGTCTTCTCCAAGCTAAACATCTCCAATTCCTTTCACTTGGTCCTCATACATTATATTATCTAGTCCTTTCCTCATCCTGGTCATTTCCTGCTGGATAGACTCCAGCCTCTCAACATTCTTCCTAAAATGTGTCATCCAGAACTGAACTTAAATAGGGCTCAGAATAGTAGGTCTTGAGTCAAATTCTCCCTGGGAGTCTCAGCTCCTCAACCATATAGTGAAACAATTGGATGAGATGATCTCTTGGGTCCTTTCTGGATCCTCACTTCTATTTTCCTCCAGCCTGTCTCAGATCAACAGCAAACTCTAAGAAGTATTCCCATATTAGTGGATTTCCTAGGATGAAAAATGAGAAAAAAGGATTAAAGCATGAGAAAACAACAAAAGGGGAGAATAAACAAATTGTGCAAGCGTTGGTGCTTAATCAACTTTTCCTGGAATAGCATGGGGTTGACTGTAAATTGCATGTGGGTGGCCATACCACAAATGAAGAGTGCAATTAATGATAAAAAGTATACATGACCTCATAATGGTTTTCAGAATACTTATCTTGAAGTCTGTCTTTTGTATTTCTTGGCTGCTTATAATAATATTTCCTTCTTTCCTCAATGAAGTGTAAAACATCCTGAGAACAGTGACATCATTTGCAAAGATGGCATGTCATGAAATGCAGTATAAAATTGGTATCTCAGCATTTACTGTTGCGTTAAAAAAGCTTCAGTCTGATCATGTCTGAACCTTCATTTATCCCCGTATTACACATCAAAATCTTTCTTTTTATTATAAAAGTGTGATAATCCTCAAGTCTTTAACAAAATATCTTATTAATGCCATTTTACTGTGACAGACACTTCCTGACATATCCCAACCCTAATGAAATATCTCCCTTGAAACGAAGAAAAACCGCGGAGCAAAACACCTCTTGGTGACTTCTCTTCTGCGGGTGTAGCATAAATCACTGGCAAAACCCCACCTCTCACCTTTAGGAGAGAGTTCTGTATAATCATATGTTCTTTGGGTCCAAGGTTTCCACTGGCTGTTCCCCCAGCCTGAAGCTCTCTGCTCCTCATCTTGGCTTCCTTCAAATCTCAGCTAAAATCTCACCTTCTATAAGACGCTTTTCCCAGCTTCTCTCCACGCTCGTGCCTTATCTCTGAGATTCCGTCAATTTATTCTGTATATTTAGTTTGTGCATAGTTATTTGAATGTTGTCTTTCCCATTAGATTGTGAACTCCTTGGAGAGAAATGTTTCCCTCCCTTCCTCTTTCATTTCCTTCCTCCCTCCCTCCCTCCCTTCCTCCCTTCCTCCCTTCCTCCCTCCCTTCCTTCCTTCCTTCCTTCCTTCCTTCCTTCCTCCCTTCCTTCCTTTTTTTCTTTCCTCATCTCTGATCGCAGTGCCTGACAAACAGTGGGTGCTTAATAAATGTTGACTTGAGATGATGATACCTTCTCAGAGACTTCACTTCTTTTTAGTGGTCCTTTCATGAATGTTATTATACTCATGGTGCATGTTGTTCTTCTGTCTCTGATTACTGCACTCTGCCTCAGGTCATACAAATTATCCCAGACATTGCTGAATTCTTCATTCTCATCTTTTATTATAGTGCAATAATATTTCATTATACACAGATGCCATAGTTTGCCTAGCCATCCCCTAAACAACGGACACTCGTTTTGCCCATGTTTCAATACCACATAAAAATACTCTGGTATATATATATATTTGGATGCATATTGGGTTTTTTTTAAAGTCACATGCCTAGTAGTGAGTATCACAAATGATTTTTTTTAAAAAAATGTTTTAATCAATTTTTATGTCATTCATTTTGGAATATACCCTTGCCCTCCCTAGCTTCTACCTATCCAGTCATCCCTTGTACCAAAGAATAAAAAAGAGTGAAAACAAAAGCATTCAGAAAAAAAGCATTAAATAGCATTAAATCAGTTGTTGCTGAAAGCATATACTAAAATATTGCCTGCACATAGTTGCACTTTTCAGAGAAGAGAGGGAGGTTCGTTTTTTAAGCCCTTTTCTGGGGTTAAGCTCAGTCCTTATAATTACAAAGTGGGCACAGAAGATGAATTAAGAAAGGATTGCTTTGATTGTATCTTCTTTTAAATCATGATTATCTTTAGCAATTTTAGAATACGAATATTATAACAGAATTTCAGGTCATTACAGATGCTGGTTATATTCAAACGTGGGCAGATTGAGAGCTTGATGACAGCCCTCTCCCACAATTTCCTGGACTTGAGTGCCCAAAGCCCTGCCATTTACATTAGGAGAGATGTGGATGGTGTAAGGGATAGGGTCAGGGGTACGCAGAGTTGAGCCATACATGTTTTGTCATCCTCCTTGCCTAGCAGTGAGTCTGAAGGATTCTCAGTAGGGTGATACCTGCTTCCTAGCAGACCCTTGCTATAGGCAAATAATATCCCTTTCCATTGCACCCCTTAGTCTAACTCAGTTGGTTAGTTTCCATTAAGCTTCTATAAAATGTTCTTGAGAAGCTCATTCAGTTAGATTGGATGGCTACAACACTGTATCTTGACGAGTTCAGGTTCAGAGTGGCAGGGGCACTATCACTCCTTCCTAAGTAACCACTCCTCCAGGGTCCTTAGTAAATCCTACCCACAATCAATAAGTAGTTGAATGAGATGTGAAGTATGCCTTAGGTGTCTGAGGTCTGATTTGAACTCAGATCTTCCTGTTTCTAGGGTGAGCGCTTTATGCACTGTCCCACCTAGCAGCAGCAGCAGTAATAGTAGTAGCAGTAGCAGCAACAGCAGCTGCTACTCTAACCCACCTCTGGATTTAATTCTCCTTTACAGAGTTTCTGAAAAGTTTTAGAAGGATTTGGGTAAGGCACAACTTAACTCTAGAGTGGCTCCTCACAACAACCCTGAGAAGTAGTTATTATTACATTCCTATTTTACAGAGGAAACCGAGGTGAGGCAGGTAGGTTAAGTGACTTGCCCAGGGTCGCATAGCTAGCTAGTGTCTGAAACTGAATTTGAACTTGTCTTCCTGCCTCCAGGCCCATCACTGTATTCACTGCCCTACCAAGCTGCCTAATAATATGGACATTATTTTCCTATTAAAATCCTCCTCCTTTTCCCAACCATAGATCTGTGTGAGGTCAGATTTTCTTGATATACTTCAACCAAACATATAGAAACAGATTGAATGCAGAAGCAACTACGAGAACCCAGCTGTCTTCTATTAAGCCAGACATTAAAGAGATTTGCAGAAATATGTAAAACAATACCACTCCTCACTAAAATTCTTTTTTTAAAATAGTTACTTTTCATAAAAATATTATATGTTAACATATAAGAAGTTTATTATTATTTCAAATGAATTAATGAATAAATATTTTTTTAAAAATGCATCAGTTTTAATTTCTAGCATGGTCAAATATCATCAATGTTTCTAGCATGGTCAATTTAATGTCTAGTGTAGTCATAACAGATGTGACTATCTGTTGATCTATATTGATAGATATAACTAGGTACACTGCTCAAGAGATTCAATGGGAGCGTTTACAACTCAGAAAACAATACAAATAAGAACTTAACTTATTGTGTTGTTGATTATTTAGAATTAATAAAAGAGTGGAGAAAATGCTAACAATGCAGATTAAACTTAAAAATAAATTGTGAACACTTTTTTGGGGGAAAGCCGGTTGTTAAACATTTAACAGGATGTCCATATATGAATTAAGAGTATAAAGAGGTCCAGAGATCAAAAAATTTTAGAACTATGATTCCTGAGCATCTACTGTCTCCCACAAATTTATTTTTCAACTGTATTTTTCTTTCTGAACTGTGTGTGACTTTGTTCTAATTGTGTTCAGGACTCTGGGCAAGTATCATTGCCCTCTGCTGGATAACCACAGATTACACTCAATTCTGGCCAGACTATTGTGCTTTCCATAATTTGCATACATAAAAAGTAGTACGCTCATAAATGATCATATTGACATCTAGTGTTATTTTTTCTCTAGGAGCTAAATGCAAATTAAATGAGTGATAAGACTTTCTTCATACTCGACTTTAAAGGACCAGAAAGTGACAAGCATGTGAGCACAGTATAAGTTAGTTACTATCTTTTAAATGCACAATTGCAAATGTAGATTATTTCAGAGTCCCCAGTCTGTGATTGACGGTAGCTGATGATTTTTCACTTTTACAAATGAAAAGTTCTGGAATATCCTCCCTCAAGAAAAAAAAAATTAACCACAGTAGTAGACTTTGCTTTCTTTCAGTATGAATATTTAGTCCCTGCATTTCATATTATAATTAAAATACTATCTCTCTTGTTTTTCTCAACTTCTTCAATCTATCTCAGACTCTGAGCTCACTCTGAAGATGGAAGCCAGTTTCCCAGGGCAGTGATTACTTTCTCATTCCTGAAAGTAACTACACTAACCTAATTTTTTTTTCTTTATAGGAATTGAAATCCATGAATCCAGGTAACTAAGTTGTTTTTCAGGGAAATCACACCATACTTCCAAAAACAAAGCAAACAAAAAGATGACAAGCTACTTAAGGAACAGAGCTTTGAAGAGATCCTTAATGATTATAATACGAAACCAGTATCTTGGATATCCACTCTATCTAATTAAAAAAACAAACAAACAAACAAAACTCATATACTGAAAAAAAATGTGTGGTCATAATTACTATCTTAGCCAATGCTGAAACAAAATGGAAACTTGGAGATAATCTTTAAAAGTTTGATTCTAATTCATCAGAAAAGGTCAATATAAGTTTAACATACATTTTCATAGTTTGTAAATACAGAAATGCTGGGCTAAAAGTCAAGAACACAGTTGAAATTCTGCCTAGCTAGCTATGTGAGCAATCAATTGGCCAAATCAATTAACTGCTCTCAGATTCAGTTTGGAGCAGCTAGGTGGTGTGGTAGATAGAATTCTGTGCCTAGAATCAGGAAAACCTAAGTTGAAATCTGACTTCAATCATTTCTCACTGTGTGACCCTGGGTAAGTCATTTAACCCTGTTTAACCTTAGTTTTCTTGACTGTACAATGAGATGGAGAAGAAAATAGCGAACCACTCCACTATCTTTGCCAAGAAAAGCCCAGATGGGGTCACGAAGAGTCAGACATGACTGAAACAGCTGAATAACAACAAGGTCTCAGTTTCTTCATTTTTTACAAATGAGGAAATGAGACTAATAATGACAAATGGGGATAATTGCACCTACCTAATAGGATTTTGTGAAGATAAAGTGAGATGCAATAGGTAAAATGCTTTGCAATCTGTAAAGGGAGGTATAAATACTAGTTATTTTTCAAAATTTTTATTGATTTAACATGAAGATTATGAATTCAGAAATGCTAATTTTATAATCATATAGATTATAAATTCCTAAATGTCAACTTCATTATCAGAGATTATCCATGCGGAAATGTTAATTTTGTTCTGCTTTATTCTGAAGAATTTAACTGAAATATATCTGCATTTTATTACACTACAAGGGTTTTTCCCCCCAGTGGCTTATTTTGGGATGTCACATGCCAATGAAAATCCTCACCACATTCAGTCAGTTCAGTTTTGTTAAAAAATGAATGATAATTAAAATGGACATTTCTGAGCCTACAGCTTTGTTGAGGAGTCAGGAAGTGATTAATGTATTTTATTATAGATGAGTAATGTTCCACAAAATCTGCCACCCTGTTTCTCACAATGTCAGAGGCTACAAGTCTTAGTAGAAGAGTCCTATTACATTAAAGATGAAGGCAGAGAGACCCCAAAAGGCCTCTGAGGGGAAATGTAATGACAGGGTTCAAGTTTGCAGGGAAGAAACATGCCATGGGGAATGGAGAACAGTTGTTTCCTCAGAAGGAGGGCAAGATACAAAGGAAGTACTGCAACCATAGTGGGAGGCAGTTTATCATTCAGTCAATCAATCAATCAACAGGCATTTTTTAAAATTAAATTTGCTAGGCACGGTGCAAAATTTGGAGGATACAGAGACAACAGCAGATCAGCCTGCTTACAATCTAAATGCTTTCAAGTATTCGAAAAGTTGCCACCCAGATTAGGTATAGGATGGTTCACGTACATAATAAAATCAAGAATTTGGAACAAAGGACTTGAGCTAATAATAAAAATAGATAGCATTTATATAGCTTTAAAGTTTGCAAAGCCTATAAAGCCTCTTTTATTCTTCACAACAAGCCTATAAGGTAAGTGTTCTAATTATATCCAGACTTGCACCGTCACATAGCTAGTAAGCATATAAGGCTGAATTTGAACTCAGGTCTTCCTGACTCTAAATACTGTGCCATATCCACTGCACCTCTAGCTGCCTCTATTGAAGTAGAGGGGGATAGCCTGGCAGAAATCCCTGTCTAGTCTTTATTATTTTTGTTTCCCCATATCCATTCATTTACAGATCTCCAGAGGATCTTAAGAACTAAGGGAAACTGTCAGAACCCTACAGGCTGCAGCAGGCTATCTTTGCCAGGGATCTCTCTTCACAGATATGATGCCACAGGTTCCCCACAAATATTTAAATGGGAATTACTAGGAATATCTGATTCTAAATCAGATGCTTGTCTGAGATTGTAGACCAGGGAAGTTTATATGTCAGAATGAATCCCTGCAGGCTCTAATTTGCTGGCTGCCTGTTTTGTGTTCCAAAAAGATGATCTGCCTTTAGAGGAATAATGTGGGTAGGACACTGGACTCTAATATCAGGAGGGTCTAAATTCAAATATAGCCTCAGAAACTTACTGGTTGCGTAACACTGGGCAAGTCACATCACCTCTTGGTGCCTTAGTTTTCTCATAGATAAAAGGGCTGGGGTGGATTTAATGGCCTCCAAGATCCCTTTATAAGCCTATGATATTCCTCCATGGTGTTATGGGGCAATCTTTAATTTAATATCTTTGAACAATGGAAAATTGTTTTCTCTCAGCCTGCTCATAGACTCGTTGCTGGATCAATTTGGACCAATTCTGCATACCTGGAAAATGGTTGGGTTTTTTTGTTGTTGTTGTTAGGGGACCACAGCTGCTTTAATGGCAAAAGGTCATGCATAATCTCCAAAGAACAAAGGATGGTCCATCCTAGATATTCATACTATGTCCTTCCTAGGCATTGTACATTCAATCATAATTCTCTGCCGTGGCATCTCCAACCTTAACACAACTTCAGAGACCTTTTCAACCTCATGTTCCATGTACTGTACATTCTCTGGTAAGAGGATGAAAGGCAAATTAGTCGCAAGGAGACCAGTTAAGAATCTATTGTATTGTATTGTATCTTATCATATCACCTGGACAGGTGTTAATAATGGCTTGAACTAATATGGTGGCAGTGAAATAGGGAGGAGGCACTGGGTTTGAGAGATATTGTAGAAGCAGAACAACAGGTCTTGATAAATGTGTACATGTGTGAGGTAAGGGAAAAGGAAAAGTTGAAGAATATAACAAGGCTTTATAAAGTTATGACAGTAAAAACAGCAATGCCCCTGACAAGTATATGAAGATCAGAAGGGGAAATGGGTTTGTATTTCCAGCTGAGGTCTCAGTGTAGCACCCAGGAAATGAGGCCTGAGATCTAGATTTCAAGATTAGGTTAAAGATTAAGGTTAGAGTTGTAGATTTTCTTACAATAATTTATTTTGCTTCCCTTATGTTTTTTGTGACTACATCTGAAACCTGATACTTTCCAAGAGGCTAAGTCTCTTGAAAATACTCAGAAGCTATATCTCTTTTTTTTTTTTTTCAGAGGCTGTATCTCTTTGGAATAGTCAAATCCAGTGATAAAATCTACTTTGTGGCCTGCTAATCTTGAGCTGCAACTGAAAATTCCTTCTCCAAGGAGCCTAAAGGAAGAAGAGGTAAAGTCAAAGTATATTCTTGTCCTACTTCTTTTCAGCATATTGTCCTTTATCTGCCAGATTCAATAAATTCATGAATAATTAGTAGACAACATTCTATTTTGAGAAAAGGCAATTTCTATATAATTATTATTCTGGTTAGAAGAATCATGCTCACACTGGGTGTGAACTTCAGTGTTTCAGTGAATTGGTGTAGAACTGTAGCTAGGGTGAGGGTACCATGACTGTGCCTTGGGCACAGACTTTCATGGGGAGAAATGTGGGCTTTTCTTCCCATCAGCTGTTCCCCCACCTACAGTTCCCATGCCTCTTACTCTTCTGTCTGCCTTGTATTGTGTGACTATGCCACTCCCATATGCCGTTTCGGTTTAATTACCTACCTACTCATCCATCATATTCCAACGATTGTAGCACTTTTCTTCTGGGAATCATTTCCTTCCACTCCTATATATTCAACCACTACCTCCTCCACTGTACTCTGCTAGGGTTTGCAGAGTTGGTGGGTGGGATGTGTGCCATGCCATGTGGGAATAAGACAGACCATTCATCCTTAGTACCCTGTATTAAGTCACCTGGCCAAGAGATATATTAGATATCCAAACTGTGCGTTTCACAAGGAGTGTCCAGAATCAACAGAGATGTTGGGATGCATCAACCAACATGGTATCCCAATAGTTTTCCTCGACTCGAGTGTATTTTCCTTGACTGGGTCATATTCAATATCCTCCTGGTGGTGTCTCTTACACAAGAGTCTCCTGGTCTCTATCCTTTGGGGTAGTCCTGAGATCTCTGTGTCTCTCCCTTCTGGAGATTTGTTTTCTGGTGCTTCAGATCTATAATATTTTCTATTCAACTTTTTCCCAGGTATCATAATCCCTAGTTATGAATTGGTAACATCATTGCTGTGAGTTTTTCTTCCATTAGGGCAGACTCTCATCAATCTATACATTCTTACTGTCTATGGCTACACTCCATTTCTTTCCGTAAACCCACCATAAAGTATCCTCCATAATATGATTATAGACTTAAGAAAACTTGTGAATATTAGTGCAACAGTTGAATTTTCCATTGGATTTTTCAAACTCTCGCATGGTCTATCTGCTTCTTTTTCCAATCATATTTTCTCTTGAAGATGTCATTTCTTGTACAGAAGTCAAAATTATCAACATGCTTATACCTACCATGCATCATTCCATTTCCAATTGGATTACCTATAATTGTGCTTTTTAAGAGACTATTCCCTGATTTTCAGAATCACTGAAAATTTATTGGTTATTGCTGAAAATATTGGTCATTTGTCAAAAGTGGTTTCATCTCATTTCTATATAATTTTTGATCCAGATGATTGTCCATATTTAGTGCCTGTCAAAGACATATACATTAATCCATTAAATCAATGGTTCACACTGAATGATTTTCTCTATTGACTTTGTTTTTCTTGTTTCCATGCCTATGTTTATTTCTTTTCATGTCCATCATTAGGAAAGCTCATTGGTATTCCTGAGTTGGATGTAATCGCTAAAGTGTCACAAATAGGAACATTTGTAGAAATTCCATCAATTGAGAGTTTCTCTTCCATTTAAACTTTTTGCAGAGCATTTTTCATGAAACTAGTAAGTACTTTTGGTCAACAAGGTCTCTTTTTTGAAGCCTTATTTGATCTGGATGTTCAATAGATTATTTAAAAAAGTTTCATGATCACATTTCTCATGGAACCTTGTCTGAGTTTAATGTATGAGTGAACTATATTTTCTTTCAGAAGAGACTTTACAGGTTGCATTCTGCTTTACTTAGTTGAATGCAATTTTATGATCAACCAAAAATTGACTCAGTAAGATATTACTATGTTCAGTATAACTCTCAGGTAATTATTTTGTGACTCTAAAAATATGGTTTGCTATAGAAATAATCTTTAAAAGGCACCTAATTTCTCTTTCAGATCTATATCTGTTCCTATTTCCTTGCCATGTTTTCTATCCAGAATGTGTGCATTGGACACTTCATAAAATATTGTGATGGAGATGAGAAAATAGGAATGTGGACTGTAAGTCAATAAACATTTATTAAGTACTTACTACTTGTATCCAGAGGCAGTTAGATGGCTTAGTGGACAGAGCAGTGGGCCTGGAGTTAGGAAGCACTGAGTTCATATCCAGTCTCAGATACTTACTGTGTGACCTTGAGCAAGTCACATAACCTCTATTTCCTTAATCTGCTGGAGAAGAAAATGGCAAACCTCTACAGTATCTTTGCTAAGAAAATCTCATGCAAAATATTGGCCACAGAACCACAGAAAGTCAGACATGACCAAACAACTACAGTTTGGGAGAGGGCACCTAGGTTGGGCCTGGAGTCAGGAAAATTCATCTTCCTGAGCTCAAATCTGGCTTCGGACACTAGTTCTTTGACCTTGGACAAGTCATTTAACCCTGTTTGCTCAGTTTTCTCATCGATAAAATGAGCCAGAGAAGGAAATGACAAACCACTCCAGAATCTTTGCCAGAAAAACTCCAAATGAGATCCCAAAGAGTCAGACACAACTGAAATGACTGAACACCAGCAAAGGAAGAGTCCTCCCTTGTCGATCCTTCCCCAGTCAGAGGGAGGGGAAGGCCCCAAGACAGGAGGTACGGAGGAGACATAAATTTTGAAATTGATGTGACCTTGCAGGATGATGAGATTTTAGAGAACATGATGAAATCCAGGGGAGTGCAGCTAGGTAGGAAATGATAAATATAGGTTAGTAATAGCTGTTATCTTTTCTATCACTGGTATAGTTTTTTTTTTTGCAATAATACATTATCTTTTCCCATTTGTTTTTAGAAAAAGATTTATGATTTTATGAAATTAATGGCTGAATGCTTTTAAACTTATGTCACCAATGGGATGAGTTTTCTCTGTATATATTTGGGCCAGTGCCAGCTACTATTCCTGACTTCACTTTTTCAATGCCATTTTCACCTCCTCCTATACTGAGGTGGTAAATGAAAAGAGACCATCCAGGAATTACAGATGAAACTGTTCCATTTCATATTTTTTGTTAGTTTCCTTCAACAGCTAGTTGACAAAGTAAATGTAGGACTGGCCCTGTAGTCAGAAAGTCCTGAGTTCAAATCCTCCCTCAGACACTTATACCTGTGTGACCCTAAATAAGTCATTTCACCTCTTTATGCCTCAGTTGTCTCTACTTATAAGATAGGAATAATGCTGGCTCTTACCTCCCAGGGTAGTCATGAAGATCAAATGAGATAATATTTGTAGAGTGCTTTGCAAACTTCAAAGTGCTGCATAAGTACTAGTTATACAGATTTGCTTTAATTATCATTTCAATTAACTGTGACTTATTCCAAATTATGGAATAGCTTGTTTTATTCTCAACTGCTTTTTCTTTTAGGTTTTACATGTGCAATCATGTTACACATATTTACACAACAGTCGTGTTGTGAAAGAAGAAATAGAACGAAAGTGAAAATAGTATGCTTCAATCTGCATTCAGACTGGTTGTGGATAACATTTTCCATCAGGTATCTTTTGGAATTGTTTTGGATCATTGTTTGCTGGGAAGAACTAAGTCTGTCATAGCTGGTCATCTCACACTGTTGCTGTTACCACGTACAACGTTCTCCTGATTGTGCTCTTTTCACTCAGCATCAGTTCATTTAAGTCTTTCCAGGTTTTTTTCTGAAATCTGCCTGGTCATCATTTCTTATAGCACAACAGTATTCCATTACATTCATGTACCACAACTTGTTCAGCCATTCCCTAATTGATTAAGCATCGCCTCAGTTTCCAATTTTTTGCCACTATATGAAGAACTGCTATAAATATTTTTGTACATGTGGGTCCTTTTCTCTTTTTACATAATATCTTTGGGATACAGACCTAGTAGTGGTATTGCTGGATCAAAGAGCATGCATAATTTTATGGCCCTTTGGGCATAGGTCCAAATTGCTCTCCAGAATGACTGGATCAGTTCATAACTTCACCAACAATGCATTTTCTCACATCTTCTCCAATATTTATCATTTTCTTTTTTTATATTAATCAATCCTATAGGTATGAAGTGGTACCTCAGAGTTGTTTAAATTTGTGTTTCTCTAATCAGTAGTGATTTAGAGTATTTTTCATATGACTGTAGGTACCTTTAATTTCTTCATCTGAAAACTGCCTGTTGATAATCCTTTAACCATTTATCAATTGAGGAATGACTTATATTCTTATAAATTGGACTCAGTTTTGAAGTGAGTTCTTTGTCAGGGACACTTGCTACACAAATTACTTCCCAGCTTTCTGCTTTTCTACTAATCTTGGTTGCATTGGTTTTGCTTGTGCAAAAACTTTTTAATAAAATGTAATCCAAGTTATCCATTATCAACTGCTTTTTAAAAAATATTCTACAAGGTAATATTTCTTATAACCTTTCGTCTTCCTACTTCAAGATATTTTATAAATGAGCTTATACTTAAAGCTAGTTTTATCTTTGACTGATATTTCTTTACTTTTCAAGGAAATAAAGTAACTCATGATAAGACGGGGGATTTCTGAGTTCTTTTGACCTTCTCGTGTTTTAAGTTGGTTTTTTTTTTTTTCAGAAATGATAAGAGTCTTTACTTTTGTCTATTTCCCAGTTTACTGAATTAACAACTTCTTTGAACAAGTCTTTTTCATGCCACTTTTACTGTGCATAGAGTCTTCTCTTGATCATTATCTTTCCAATTGGGCATTTACTTTTACCTTTAATCAGTTGAGGATCAGATTATATGTGACTGATACTGAAATGACTCCCACATATTCCATCAACTAAGAAACAGCTGATTTTAAGGTTTTGAAAGGTTGTTCAATGCTCACCACATCCAGTGCTTTCTGGCTAGGGAAAAATATTGAGGGTATGGAAGACCCAACTCTCAGTCACTAAGTTGTTGTGTGATTCTGGGCACTCTGTTTGCCTCAGTTTCCTTATTTGTAAAATGAGGATAATAATAGCACATCCCTCCCACGGTAATGTAGTGAGGGGTAAATGAGATAATAATTGTAAAGCACAATGCCTAGAACATAGTAAGAACTATGAAAATGTTAGATGATGATGATGATGATCTGTAGTAGTAGTAGTAGTAGTAGTAGTAGTAGTAGTAGTAGTAGCAGTAATAGTAGTAGTAGTAGTAGTAGTAGTAGTAGTAGTAGTAGTAGTAGTAGTAGTAGTAGTAGTAGTAAGCTTTTGGTGTCATTGTTTTCTTGACCCCGAACAATCTGTAGTTTTTACTTTTCCCCTCTGTACCCAGCTTCTCTTAGAAGACATGAAGAATTAAGGTACATGTCTTGGAGGGTCTTGACAAGTCTTTCATAGTATTTCTCTACTTCTTCATCCTCTGCTATTGACAAATAAGTTGAAATTTATCACACAGTTTGCTTTCCTCATGATGAGCCCTTTAAGTCAAGATGTTTCAAGTCAAATTTTCTCATGAAATGATTTCTCTTAATGTTTTGGAGCATATTATAAGACCATCTCCTCCATGCAGTCAATCAACAATTTATTGAATACCCACTATGTGGCAGGCATTGTGCTAAATGCTGAACAGATGATGAAGAAGGTGAAATGGTCCCTGCCTTCAGAGAACTCACATTCTAATGTACATATATAGGTATAGAAGAATGTATAAAATGAATGCAAAACAGTTTCAGAAGGAAAGAAATAACAGAAAGAGGATTAAGAAAGTGCTTGAACTGAATTTTCAAAGGAAGAAGAAATTGAAAGAGGCAGAGGCGAAGAGGGAGAGCATTCCAGGTATGGAGGATAGGCTATGCAAAGGTCCAGAGATGTGAGATGGAGTATAATGTGGCTGAACTATGAGCAGCATGGAAGGGAACCATGTATGTGAAAACCAGTATACCAAGAAGGGGTTAGGTTATGAAGAGCTTTCAATGCCAAACAGACAAGTTTGTAATTGTTCCCAGAAGTAAGAAGGAGCTTAAAGAGGGTCAATATCTATTAGAATTCTCTACACTCCCTACAATGTGGATTAGGCTTGTTTTATCTTCACATACACACACACACACACACACACATACACTCACACACACACACTCACACACACACACATAAACCACCATCAACAAAACTGTCCCTAAGATTTAACCAGTGAGTGGTTTGCTATTTCCTTCTCCAGCTCATTTTACAGATAAGGAAACTGAGGCATAAAAGGTTAGGTCATAAGGTCACATAGATATTAAGTATCTGAGGCTGGATTTGAACTCGGGAAGATGAGTCTTTTGGACTCCAGCCCTGGCATGCTATCCGCTGTGTCACCTAGGTGCCCACCTGTTAAGTGCCTAATAAATGCTGGTTGCTGTATTTATTTGTCTCTCCTTGGAAGAAATGGAAGCTATTTTGATTAACAACAACTTATTTTTGTCTTCTGAGAGTGATAGTTGGAATATAGCTACGATTTACAGACCTTATTTCAAAAAAAAAACAAACCCAACAATAAAATACAAAAACAAAAACCCAGGATGGATGACATAGGGTTGTGGAACAGCAATTTATATTACGAAGATATTCTTAGGAAAATTCTGAGAACTAGAGGATAGAAATGTGATGGTAAGAATGTGGGTGAAGGACAAAAGATTCACATCTTAAAGATGCCTTTGACAACATCTACTTTAACTTTTTTTTTCTTATAAGGAAACTGAAGTTAAATTTAAAAGATTTGCCTAAGGTCTCACAGGTAATGAGTATCAGAGCTGGAATTTTAATCCTCTTCATCTGGTTCCAAATCTATTGTTCTTTCTATTGCACAATTATAGTGCTTCTCATCCTAGTTAAGTGCTTACAAAATCTTCACAATTCATGCTCTGCCTGCAGAATCCTGAGAAATTCTCAAATTGCCTTGACAATAACTTTTTTTTCTTCACATGGTACATTTTATTGCTTCATTTGGGGATCATAGTGCAGAAGAAATTGCCAAGAAAACCTTCATTCTTTAAAAGAGGTAAAAAACAACAAGGGGAACTATTATCCTGGACCTCATTTGGCCCAACTTGAACTGACAATTCCCTTTGGGTAAGAAGTGAGCATGTCAAATAGTAATTTACAGAAAGAAGGTGTAGGGATCTAGGCATTGTTCAACATATTCCTTGTATCTGTGGAGAGTGAATATCAAAGAGATCAGAGAAAAGACAGGTAAGATGCTGCTGTTCATCTATGTCTGACTTTTGTGGCCTCATTTGGGGTTTTCTTGGCAAAGATACTAAAGTAGCTTGCCATTTCCTTGTCCAACTCATTTTTACAGATGAGGAAACTGAGGCAAACAGGGTTAAGCAACTTTCTCAAGTTTACATGGTTAGTAAGTATCTGAGGCCAGATTTGAACTCAAGGAGCTGTTTTTCTGATTCCAGCCATGGCCCTCTATCCAGTGTGCCATCGAACAACACAGTATAATTGGCTTCAAGTTGAATTTTATAATGTGAAAGAAGTACTGAACTTTCTTTGCTTGGCCACAGAGGAAAAATGTAAGGGCAATGGTTAGGCTTTACAGAGAAGCAGGTTTTGGTTTGATTTAAGAAAAATTTTCTTTTTTTTTTAAAAAACAAAGGAATTAAAAATCAATTTCTATTGATTTTTTGTTACCACAATTAGCTTTTCCTCCTCTTTTCCCTCCCAGGCAATATCACATATATCTCATATATCAAATAATATTTTTTAAAATAATAAACAAAGGAACAAAATGGGTCTAACCTTTCAATACATCAAAAAAGTCTGAAAATGTCTGAAAATATATGTAGTAGACGATGTGTGGACCACTCACCTCTGTAAAGAGATTGTATATCTCTTCTTTCAAGCTTTTCTTTATAATTTTGCAACATTCCCTTTTGATTATATGTGCTTCTATTTTAATTATTGTCATTATAATGTGTGTTCATTTTCCTTAGCTGTGCTCACTTCACTCTGCATCACTTCATATAGCGATGCATGTTTTCCATGCATTCCATGTTTCTCTATATTTGTCACTTTGGTCATTTCTTACAAGGCAGTAAGTAATATTCCATTAAGGAAGACAATCTCAATAATTTTAGTTGTCCCAAAGTAGAATGGTCTGCTGTGAGAGATTATGAATTTGGCCCTCATCAGAAGAAGAGGGAAGGTTGGAGACCGCTTGTTGGAGATTTGTAGAGAAGATCTCAAATTAGTTATAAAACTCTGAATCTCTTCCAACCCTTTAATTCTCTGGTTCTCTAGGTGTAAAGCACTACCCTTGACTCTAAAAAGCAAAAGCAAATATGTGAATACAAGATAGGGGACACATGGTAAGACAATAGCTTTTGTGAAAAAGATCAGAGAAAGGGGAATCTATAGAGAAGACAGTCTTAATATGAGTGAGAATTTAGGTATTGAAGGCTGTAACCCATGAATTACACCCACATAAGCTACATTAATATAGGTACTTGGGCCTCAAAGAGAGATATATTAGCTCCCCTGTACACTGCTTTGGTCAGACCACATCTGGATTAGTACAGTAAGTCCTGGAAACTGTATTTTGCGAAGATATTTAATAACTGGAGTACATCTAGATGCCCGTGCACAAAACAGTGAGAAGATCAGAGATTCTAACATAGGAGGCACGTTCACAGAACTGGGAATACTTAGTTTGAACAATAGAAAGTTTATGGATCAGTGAGGTGCTGATCAGATACTTCAAGTATCTTTTTGTTTTTGGCCCTGTGAATAGAACTGGGAGAAAAGTTTGAAGAAAAGAAGATTTAAGCTCAATGTAAAAAAAAGAACAAAGCAAAACCCCAAATTCCACAAATCCTTCCAAGTTTACACAGTTAGTCAGTGTCTGAAGATGAGTCTTCCTGACTCCAGGCCCTGTGCTCTACCGACTACACCAGCTGCCCAAATAATCAGAAAATTCACTTTCAAATCTTGTCTTTAATACTCCTATGTTCCCTTCACTACCAATTGGTTACCTCACCCTTCTTCTTAATATGGTTCCCACTGGACCAGAAACCCTTGCAATTGTCTCAACAGCTAGCATCATAAATTGGGGCAGAGGATCCATTTTCAGTGACTGGAAGTCTGACCACATAGAGCCCTACAAATCAGTACCTTCATCTTCAATCCTAAATAGAGGGAAAGCCAACATAGAAAACACTTTAAACAGAAAACCATGAGGCTTGAAGGATGAGCAGTTGGGATCTCCCTAAATGGAGCTCTGTGTCTCAGGCCTTGTGCATTGTGTTACTAATATATCCCAAAGAGTTCTGAAAAGTCATTTGGAGAGAGTGATTGCATGCCTCTTGCCTCTGTCTGAGAGGACTCAGGTGAATCATATCTAAAAAAGATCAGCATGGCTCACACCCTCTATACATTGAAAGTCAACGGTTCCGCTCAACAGAATTTCTCAGCTTATTCATCACATATCCTTGTGGATTATGGTTCAAGGCCTACAAATGAAATCATTCTGCTTCTCCAAGTGATAAATTTTACATTTTCCAATGCTAGCATCAGCTTCAAGAGGAGCTCAATTTCTACTCCACTCCCAGGCCATCTGAGAACAGGGTCTTAAACACTATTGCAACAAAAAGTAACACTGAGGTACCTTTCCACACAGGCAGAGAGATTACCTGTCAGTAGGACAGAAAAAAAGGTGTCTCAGTGGCACATTTCCACTCTTGGTCAATTTTAACCAAACAAATACTGCCAGTTGGGCCAAAATTGAAGTTCTATACTTGTGTACTGGGAACTTTAGTTCTCTAGGAACAGGGTCAAGACCACCAGATTCAATGCACTCAGAACTTTTTTACCATCACATCATCGAAATGTCTCTGTGGTCAAGATTGGATTCCAGTGAGGGTGCTTCAGGTGAAAGGTCATTGACTTGAAAATTAATTTGATGGGATTATGTGTTCTTTTCTTTCTCTTCTGTCCTTTCATCTTAATTAGTGCTTGGGTTTATATAGACTACCAAGACTCTGATTCTTATTTAAGAAGGTTTGTTTTGCCAGGCAAACTCTTTTTTTTTTTTTTTTAAAAAAAAGAGAGAATTAAGAATATCTTTACCATATGATGCCCTAGCTTGATGGTTACCTTGCCTGGTTAGAAAATTCATCCGAAATGTTTTAGGTCTTTGGAACCTGGGTGACTGGATCAATGTCAAAGGAGTCTGACTAAAATGAATAGAAAAGGAAAACTCAAGGTTGGAGTGCTAAGAAAAGAAGAATTAGATCTGAAAAGAAGGAAGGAAAGAAGAATTTCTTAAGTACCTGCTATGTGTCAAGTACTGTCCTAAGAGCTTTATAGATATCTTGTTTAATCCGCATAACTATATAAGAAGGTAAGTGATATTATCCCCACTTCATTGTCGAGGAACTTGAAATTGATAGAAGTTAAGTGACTTACCCAGAGTGACACAGCTACTAAGCGTCAAAGGTTGGATTTAACTAAGTACTGACTCCAAGCCCCACACTTTACCACCTGAGCCAGAGTCAAAGAGATTTAATTTCCAAACCCACTTCTCTTCTTATTACCAATATGATACTGAGGGGATCACTTCATTTCCCCAGATATCAGTTTCCAAATCTATAAGATAAGGGCATTAGCCTTGATGGATTCCCACAGCTTTAACAACTCTAAATCTCTGAGTCTGTCCATCCTTCAGAAAGCCATTGCAAAAATAGTTCAGAAATGGTTAGTCCTCATTGTTTTATACATGTTGATGTTAGTAAAGCTTAGTATCTTAGAACCATTATGGTCAAAGGATTCAAAAGTCAGAAGGGGGCCTAAGAGACATCTGAGACAATTCTCTCTTTTTACCAAAAAGAAAACTGAGTTAATATTGTAAAATAATTCTTGAACATCTCATGTGCCCTATTTTTTCTACTTTTTACATGACCCCTGCACAGTCCATTTGGGAAGAGGCCAGCCTTGATAGGAGAGGGCTTTGCCAACTATCATCTTCATCATCATCATTATCAGCTATTGGTTTTTCAGTTGCTGATCTGATCAAAGGACTAAGTTAGACATTGTACACAGAAAGGAAATGTTTTGTTCTTTCTTTTGTTTTAAATAGGACCTGGTAGGCCAGTATCTTTAAAAAGGAGCTAAATCAGTGAATGGGGGAGAGGGCCTTTGGGAGGTATGTAATTCTTTCAGGTAATAAGGATGTTGTTTTTTATTGAATAGACTTTTGTTCTGGGCATTGAGTCAGTATTAATATAACTTGCTAAGGTGCATGCCAGAATTACATGATTTTATATTATGTGTTATGGTGAGGAAACACCTACTTACCAAGTCCTTCAAAGGAGAGGGGAAAGAAAAAAAGATCTTGTCTCTGTTGCTTATTTCACATCACACATGTTTTCATAGGGATGATCTATGATTTGGATTCCCTACTCAGGCATGCAAGGCCTTTCATTCTTAGTCCTAGACTTTATTTGAAAACCAGAAGCACCTTGTGTCTATACTCCCACCAGGCACATCAATAAGGATCTGCTTGGCATTGGTTTTAACCAACATCAAGGAAGGGAGCTAGAAAGTGCCACAGCAGACCAAAGTGAATACAGCTCTCCATATCCCTGGATTTCTCCCCAAGCATTCTCAGTCCCTCATGGAAATAGGCTTTGTGTTTTCTAGCTAGAGCACTTAATAGAGATCCAAAGTTTCTGGCATTGGTCCTTGGCTCTATCATTGAATTACTGTGTGACCTTTGGCAAGTCAACCTCTCTGTCTCTGAAATTGAGATAACTAACTGCCCATATGCAAGGAGGGGTAGGAAGGCGTTTAACGTTCACAGAGAACTTAGAAACTGTTGCCTGAAAGGTGTTGCATGCCCTCTGAGAAAGGGAGGTCAACAGATGATGTCATGGCCTCAAATGTGTGCCTAAGCTCGTGAAAGGAAAAAGTGACTAAAAACACCAAGACATTTTCATTTTTTCTTAGGAAAGAAGGAGTATATGAAAGGGTGCTCAGATAGGTAGATTGCAGACCTAATGATTGTTTCCCATAATACACAATTTTTTCATCATGTTATTTTGGCAAGCAGAATCCCAAGACTATTCCCATAAAGGTGTCTCCTTTTCTGGAAGTGTTTGATAAAAAAGAACATAGGGAAGTGATTGGGGACCTAGAAATGTGGATTTGATTTGAGCCACTGAGAGAAAACTCTCTTCTCTGTGTTGTTTCCATGACATGTAATATTATAGTGATGACATTTGTACTCTCCAGCCCAGGATTGCTGCAAGTGCAGGATTAGCTATAGTGAAGTCAGAGCTTGGTTAACTGACTCAGGTAGCACATTCACTAGAGCATCTCTGGGAAGATGATCTTGGTTAAATTACAATGTGCTTTGCAACTTATATCATGGAATCACACCAAATTGTGACATTGGTGTAAACGTAAGGGCAAAACTTTTCTCCAGCCTAGTCTACATCTCAACTCTCAGCTCAAAGAAGTCCTTGTCTTCAGATGATGATGTCAGTACAATTCCCACAACAGAGATTACAACAGTAACACAAACAGAGATTTGTGGTTTCATGAGAGACATATCCTCCTAACCAACATTTATCTTCAGACATGAGCTACTAGTGGGGAGGGAAAGTCACCACTTGCACATGGAAGATATGGGTATTTTAGATGTCAGCATTGAATGATGCACAGATACAGATATAGGAATCTTCCCATTAGTTCAACTATCACTGAGGAACTGGCTAAGACAGACTCTTCCAACGAAGCATCAGAAAATCATCATAAGACCAATCTGATATCAGGGAAAAGATATTACAGGGATTTTTTATAGAGAACTATTAAATATTCAATGTCATTAATAATGTACATATATACATATATACACACACACACATATATATGAAGTCTTACAGCTAATTTATCATTTCCCCACAAAATTCATGTGAGTGACTTCCGGGAGACAAGAAGATGGAGTAAGCAGTAAATTAGTGTAACTCTTCCATACTCACCTCCAAACTACTGTGAAACAGAGCCCCCAAGTAAATCCTGGAAGAGCACAACCAGGAAAAAGATGGGGTAAAATAATCTTCTAGCCCAAGAAACTTGGAGGATTGGCAAGAAAGGTCCATCTCACTCAAGTAAAAGGGGAGTGTAGTCCAGAATGAGAAACATTCTAACAAGCCAGCAGCCAGCGCCACCTCAGCAAACTAGTGGGAGATCCCGAGTCGCAGGATGGAGAAGCAGATTAAAGTTAGCACCAGGACTCACCAGGTGCCTTACTATAGCCAAGGGAACCAGCAGACTCCAGTTGTGAGAACCTCTACATGCTTCAGTGTAACCTCAGACAAACAGAGAGTCTCCAGAGGCCAGACTGCATGTCCTTCAATGTAGGCCTAGGGAAATTAAGAAACACATATCAGACACCACCACTAGGACCTTAGCTCAACACCAGGTAAATTACCAGACCTCTAAGACCTCCAGCAGCATCATTCAACCTCCCATTCCCATATCCTCAACACAGCACCAGATGTGAGGGTTCCCCGTGGATCTCAAGGCAATATCAGTGTAGCACCAGGTAAACATCCAGGGACTGAAGAAACACAAGAAGCCAGAGAGCAGAGACAAAATTTTAAAAAAAGGAAAAAGTAGCCCCCTCAGAAAAAAAGATAAGGAAAAAACAGCAACAAAAAAGAATCTGATGATAAGAAGTTATTATGGTGACAGGAAAGACCAAGATCCAAACTCAGAAGAGGACAATGTCAAAACATTTATGGACAAAATTCCAAAGAACAACAGAATGGGGTCTCAAGCTGGAAAGAGAACTCATGGAAAAGCTCAAAAGGAGCTTAAAAATCATAGAAGAGAGGTAGAAGAAAAATTGAGAAAAGAAATGAGAGTGATGAAAAAGAATTATGAAAAAAGAGTCAATGGCTTGGAAAACTGCTTAAAAAGTAAAATTGGCCAAATGGAAAAGAAAGTACAAAAAGCTAATTGAGGAATAAAACACCTTAAAAGTTAGAAATGGGCAAGTGGAAGCTAAGAAACATCATGAATTAAACAAATTCAAAAGAATGAAAAAAAATTGGAGAACATGTGAAATATCTCATGGAAAAAAAACAACTGATATGGAAATTAGATCCAGGAAAGAAAATAACAGAATCATTAGAGTACCTGAAAGTCATAATCAAAAGGGGGATCTGGACGTCTTTCAAGAAATTGTCAAAGAAAACTGCTCTGATGTCCTGGAACCTGAGGTCAAAATAGGCATTAAAAGAATCCATCAATCACCTCAAGAAAGAGTCCCAAAATAAAAACCTTAAGGCACCTTATGTCTCAATTTCAGAACTATCAAGTCAGGGGAAAAATTACTACAAGTGTCCAGAAAGAAACAACTCAAATATCAGGGCATTAAAATCAGGATCATACAGGACTTGGTAGCTACAACATTAAAGGATCAGAGGTCATGGAACATGATATTCTGAAGGGAAAAGGAGCTAGGACTATAACCAAGAATCACTTACCCAGGCAAAATTAAGCATAAGATATCAAGGGAAAAAATGGTCATTCAACAAAATAGAAGGATTTCAAGCCTTCATAAGGAAAAGACAAGAATTAAACCAAAACTTTGACCAATATCAAGATTCAAGAGAAGCATAAATAGGTAAAAAGGGAAAAAAGGTAAGGGCAAGGGTGGGGAACTCATGGCCCTGAGGCTATATATGGCCTTCTAGGTCCTAGAGTATGGCCCTTTGAAACGGATTTATTCTGTGGAAGTTTGAATTCAGGCTAAGAGCAGCACTTGAGGACCTAAAGGACCACATGTGACCTTGGGACCACAGGTTCCCCATCCCTGCATAAAGGATTCAATACAGCTAAGCTTTTTGCATCCCTACATGGGAAAATGATAGTTGTAATTCTTAAAAACTGTATCACTAACAGTACAGCTAGAAGGAATATACATAGACAAATAGTATAGGCATAAGGTGAATCTGAGGGAATGATATAAAAAAATTAACAGATAAGAAAGAGTAATACACAGGGTATGGAAGGAAAGGAGAGGTAAAATGGGATAAATTATGTCAGATGAAGAGGCAAGAAAGACCAATTACAGTGGAGGGGAAGATGGGAGGGTGAGATATGGGCATCACTTGAGTCTTACTCTCATCAGTATTGACTCAAAGAGGAAATAATATTTACAATCAGTTGAATATAGAAATTTATCTTACTGCCAGGGAAGTAAGAGGGGAAGAGATTAAGTAAAAGAGAGGCTGGGAATTGACACAAGGGATGGCAGATCAGGGGAGGTAGTAGGCAGAAGCAAAACACCATGAAAGTTGGAAAGGGTGAAAGGAGAAAGGGAACAAACAGGAGAGAAAATAAGAAGAAGGGAAATACATAGGTACTAATCATAACTTTGAATGTGAATGGGATGAATTTTCCCATAAAATGGGAGAGGATAGCAGAGTGGATTATAAAACAGAATTCTACAATATGTTGCTTAAAAGAGACACATTTGAGGCAGAGAGGCACACACAGTGCAAAGGTAAGGGGTTGGAAGAGAATCTATTATACTCGAGCTGAAGTAAAAAAAAAAAAAGCAGGGGTAGCAATCTTGATCTTAGACAAAATAAAAGCAGAAATAGACCTAATTAAAACAGATAAGGAAGGAAATTTCATCCTTCTAGAAGATACCATAGACAATGAAGCAATCAAATTAGAAAAGCAAGAAATAGTCTACTTTTAAGATCTATGAGGAGGGGAAGAATTCATCACTAAACAAGAAATAGAGAGCATTACAAAATGTAAAATAGATAATTTTGATATTAAATTGAAAAACTTTTGTACAAACTAAACCAATGAAACCAAGATTAGAAGGAAAGGAGAAAACTGACAATCAATCTTTACAGCAAGGGTCTCTGATTAAGGCCTCATTTCTCAAAAAATATAGAACTGTGTCAAATTTATGAGAATACAAGCCATTCCCCAATTGATAAATGGTCAAAGTATATGACCAGGCAATTTTCAGATGAAAAAAATCTAAATTATCTATATGTATATGAAGAAGTACTCTAAATATCTTTTGATTAAAGAAATGCAAGACAATTCTGAGGTAATGCTTTACAACAACCAAATTGGCTAATATGACAAAAAAGAAAAATTGCAAATGTTGGAGAGGATGTGGCAAAATTGGGACACTTCTTGTTGGTGGAGTTGTGAACTATGGAGAACATTTTGGAACTATGCCCAAAGACCAACGAAACTATGCATACCTTTTGATCCAGCAATACCCCTACTAGCTCTGTATCCCAATGAGATCATAAAAAAGGGAAAAACACTTACATGTGCAAAACTTTTTATAGCAGCCCTATTCATGGTGGCAAAATATTAGAAACTGAGGGGATGGCCATCAAATGGGGAATGGCTAAACAAGTTGTTGTATATGAATGTAGTGGAATACTATTGTGCACTAAGAAATGATGAGCAGGCAGATTTCAGAGAAACCTGGAAAGACTTATATGAAATGATACAAAGTGAAATGAGCAGAACCAAGAAAATATTGTACACAATGCCAGCAACATTTAATGGTCAACTATGAATAATTCAACTCTTCTCAGCAGCACAATGATCCACAACAAGTAGAAAAGTCTCATGAAGGAAAATGCTATCCATATCCATATAAAGAACTAATATACTCTGAATACAGATTGAAATATTTTTTTTAGCTTACATTATTCTTCCTGGTGTTTTTTTTCTTTTGGTTTGTTTCTTGTTCCACATCTGTGAAGAATATGGTAACATGTTTTACATGATATCACATGCACAAATTAAATGAAACTGCCTACCAATTTCAGAAGAGGGGAGAGGAGGGGAAGAGGGGAAGGAAAGAGGGCAGGAGAATAATTTGGAACTCAAAATCTTGTAAAAGTGAATGCTAAAAATTTCCTTGATATGTAATTGGGGAAAATAAAATTCTATTTAAAACAAAAAGACATGTAACGCCTATAAGGCAGATATCACAGGATCCCAACTTTAGAGATGAAATGGGTCTTAGAAGCCATCTAATCTAGCCCTTTCATTTTACAGACAGAGAGAAGCACAGAAAGTTAACATGACTTACTCTAGGTTGTAAAGTTAGTAAGTATATGAGGCAGGATTTGATCCTGAGTAATCTTAACTCCAAGTCCATTACACCATTGTGTAGTGTCTAATAGTATTACTATCCCATTTTATAGATGAAGTAAATGAGGCAAAGTGTATATCATTTCAGCTTCCTCCTCTTTATGATGAGTAGTATGTTAGATGAAATGATTTTAAGATCTTTTGTAGGTCTAAAATTCTTTGAGTCTATGACGTGTATAAGGTTTTTGCAGAATTACTGGTGGTTCGCTTATAACACAAGGCTTGACATTTTCAAAATGACTTAATATTATCCAGCATAGTCCCTACAAGAGCTTGTTACTTTAGCTGAAGCATAATAGATTTTTGCTACAGCCCGTTATTTTAACTCTGCCTCTCTTTTCTGTTTGAAATAGATTTATTATAAATAATATATTGTTGAATTTTTGTTTCTAATCCATTTTACTGTCCTCTTCCATTTTATGGTGAATTCATCCCATTCACATTCACATTCACAGATATGTTTTCTAACTGTATATTTCACTCTATCCTATTTTTTTCTATTTGTCTTTTCTATTTTTACCATCCCTTCCTCAAAAGTCTGTTTTAATTCTCAGTACTGCCTTCTTTAATCTACTCTCCCTTTTATCACACATCTCTCTTTCTTTTAGCCTCTTTCTCATATTTGTCTATTAGGTAAGATAAATTTATACCAAACTGTATGGGGGTAAATCCTTTCCTCCATAATCTAGTTGAGGGTAAGCTTCAAATACTACATGCTCCTCCCTAATTCCCCCTCCACTTCCTTGTGCATTTCTATGGGAGATAATTTCTCCCATTCTCTCATTCTATCTCTCCCTTCCCTTTTCTCTCATTGCATCTCTCTTTTGCACTTTTCTATTCTTTTTTGTTGAGATTAACTTAGCATAATAGGTTCATATCTGTGCACTCTGTCTAGCTTCTTCTAACTATCCTAATGATGATAAAGTTCTTAGAGGTCATGTACGTATATATGTATATATGTATGTATGTATATGAAATCTTCCTAGGTAAAGAGTTTAATCTTTCATGTTTACCTTTTTTATACTTCTTTTGATTCCTGAATTCGAATGGAAGATTTTCTATTCAGCTCATTAAATCACTTTAATTTAATGTAGTTGATTCCATTAAATTAATTTCTTTAAATGTCCACTTTATCCCCTGTAGGATTATACTCAGTAAAGTTATATGCAACTGTAATCCTAGTTCCTTTTCCTTCTGAATATTATTAAGACAAGCCATCTACTCCCTTAAAGTGGTGGCTGCTAAATCTTGCATGATCCGGACTTTGGTTCCACAGCATGTGAATTACTTCTTTATAGATGCTTTCAATATTTTCTCCTTTACTTTGGAGATCTAGATTTTGGCTATGATACTACTGAGAGACTTTTTTTTTTTTGGTGGGAGTGGGGAAGGGAATCTTAGGAGGTGATTAAGATTCTTTCAATTTCTACTTTGCCCTCTAGTTCTAATATATCTAAGCACTTTTCATTTGAAATATGATTTTTAGGCTTCTAAAAAATTTGTTATGGTTTTCAAGTAGTCTAATAAATATTAAATTAACTCCCCTTGATCTATTTCCCAGGTCAGTTGTTTTTTTTCCTATGAGATATTATATGTTTTCTTCATTTTTCTTTGTTTTTTTCTTTTTAAAATTTATTTTTTCTTTTCAATGTTCATTTCCACAAGATTCTGTGTTCCAATTTTTTTCCCCAGCTCTCCCTTCCCCCACCCCAAGACACTGTGCATCCTGATTACCCCTTCCCTCAATCTGCCCTCCCTTCTATAACACCCCTCCCTTCTCTTATCCCCATCTCCTCTATTTTCTTATAGAGCAAGATAGATTTCTATACCCCATTACCTGTATTTCTTATTTCCCAGTTGCATGTAAAAACAATTATTAACACTAGTTTTTAAAACTTTGAGTTCCAGTTTCTCTCCCTTCCTCCCTCCCCACCCATTCCCATCGATAAGGCAAGCAATTCAATGTAGGTTATACATGTGTAGTTATGCAAAAGACTTGCATAAAAGTCATGTTGTGAAAGACTAACTATATTTCCCTCCATCCTATCCTGCCTTTCATTTATTCTATTCTCCCTTTTGACCTTGTCCCTCCCCAAAAGTGTTCACTTCTAATTATCCCTCCTTTCATTTGCTCTCCCTTCTATCTTCCTCCGACACTCCACTTATTCCCTTCTCCCCTACTTTCCTGTATTGTAAAATAGATTTTCATAGCAAATTGAGTGTGTATGTTATTCCCTCCTTAAGCCAAATGTGATGAGAGTAAGCTTCACTTTTTCCCTCTCACTTTTCCCCTTTTTGTCTCCATTGAAAAAGCTTTTTCTTGCCTCTTTTATGAGAGATAATTTGCCCCCATTACATTTCTCTTCTCCAAATTTTAATTTTATTTTTTTAGACATCATCCCTTCCTATTCAACTCACCCTGTGCGCTCTCTCTATACATATATAATCCCTCCAACTCCCCAAATACTTAGAAAAGTCTCAAGAGCTACAAATATGCTCTTTTCATGTGAGGATGCAAACAGTTCAACTTTAGTAAGTCCCCTATGATTTTTCTTTCCTGTTTACCTTTTCATTCTTCTCTCGATTCTTGTGTTTGAAAGTCAAAATTTCTATTCAGTTCTCGTCTTTTCATCAAGAATGCTTGAAAGTCCTCTATTTCATTGAATGATCATTTTTCCCCTGAAATACTATGCTCAGTTTTGCTGGGTAGATGATTCTTGGTTTTAATCTCAGCTCCTTTGACTTCTGGAATATCACATTCCAAGTCCTTTTAATCCCTTAATGTAAAAGCTGCCAGATTCTGTGTTATCCTAATTATTTTTCCACAATATTCGAATTTTTACTTTCTAGCTGCTTGCAATATTTTCTCCTTGACCTGGGAACTCTGGAATTTGGCTACAATATTCCTAGGTGTCCTTCTTTTAGGATCTCCTTCAAGAGGTGATTGGTGGATCCTCTCAATATTTATTTTACTCTCTGCTTCTAGAATATCAGGGCAGTTTTCCTTGATAATTTCATGAAAGATGATGTCTAGGCTGTTTTTTTGATCCTGGCTTTCAGGTAGTCCCATAATTTTTAAATTGTCTCTCCTGAAACTATTGTCCAGGTCAGTTGTTTTTCCAATGAGATATTTCACATTATCTGCTATTTTTCATTCCTTTGTTGTTTTTTTTTTTATAATTTCTTCATTTTTCATAAAGTCATTAGCTTCCATTTGCTTCATTCTAATCTTTAAGGAATTATTTTCTTCAGTGAGCTTTTGGGTCTCCTTTTTCATCTGGCCAATTCTGCTTCTTAGGGCATTCTTGTCCTCATTGACTTTTTGAATTTCTTTTGCCATTTGGGTTAGTCTATTTTTTAAAGTGTTATTTTCTTCAGCATTTTCTTGGGTCTCCTTTAGCAAGCAGTTGACTCGTTTTTTATAATTTTCTTGCATCACTTTCATTTCCCTCCCTAATTTTTGCTCTACTTCTCTTACATGATTTTCAAAATCCTTTTTGAGCTCTTCCATGGTCTGAGACCAATTCATATTTTTCTTGGAGGCTTTGGATGGAGGAGCTTTGACTTTGTTGTGTTCTGTTTGCATTTTTTGGTCTTCTTGTCACCAAAGTAAGATTATAGAGTCTGATTGTTTTTCCAGTTTTTGCTCATTTCCCCAGCCACTTATTTGACTTCTGAGCTCTTTGTCAATGTAGTTCTCTGCTTCCAGTAGGATTGGGGGGTGTACTGTCAGCTGTTCAATCCTCCCACAATCTGTGGTCCTAGAGCTCCAGAAACAGTGACTGCAGCTGCCCCTGCTGCTGCTGCTGTGGCTGCAGCGGGTTCCTCTGCCCCCTCCCCTCAACTGCCCAGGGGCTGGGGCCAGACCACTCCATTCTCCTGCACTGGTCCCACCGGCTTTTCCCACTGACCTTCCAATTTATCCTCAGTGTTTTGGGGTCCTGAATTCTGGAAACTACCACAGGTATGAGAGATTCTGTCTCCCCAAGGCCTGCTCAGATCCTGTCTGTGCTAGCATGGCCCATGCTGGACTACATTCTGCTCCCAGTGTGGTGTGACAGACACTTCCAGGTGAACTTCCAGGCTTTCTTGGGCTGGAAATTCACTTCACTCCATCATTCTGTGGGTTCTGCAGTTACAGAATTTGTTTAAAGCCATTGTTTACAGATGTTTGGCTGGGCTTAAGGGTAGAGCTCTAGAAAGCTCACGTTGTTACTCTGCCATTTTGGCTGCACCCCCAAAGAATCCATTTTTTTCTAAATGCTTTTGATTTTGTTTTATTGTTTTCTTGATATCTTACAAAGTCTTTAGCTTCCACTTGACCAATTCCAATTTTTAAGAAGTCATTTTCTTAATTTTTTAAATCTCATTTACCATTTGGCCAATTCTGATTTTGAAGGAGTTACTTTCTTCAGTATTTTTCTGTGCCTCTTTTATCAAGATGCTAATTTTCTTTTCATGTAATTTCTGTAATTTCCTCAATTTTTCCTCTGCCACTGTTATTTGATTTTTAAAATCATATTTTTGTTCTTTTAAAGTCTATTTAGCTCTTCTAGAAGTTCTTATTAGTCTTTTATCTGATCTGCATTTTTCCTTTGATGTATTACTTGTAGATCTAGTCATTGTCTTATGAGGTTTCGTCATGAGCTTCCATTTCACCATAATACTTTTTATGGTCAGGTTTTTTATTTTTGTAATTTTTGTAATTTTGTAATTTTCTCATTTTTTCCTAACTTTCTTTTTTTTCTTTTTTTAATTTTTTATTAATTTATTTAACTTTTAACATTCATTTTCACAAAATTTTGGGTTCCACATTTTCTCCCCTTTTGTCCCCTCCCCCCACCCCAAAACACCGAGCGTTCTAATTGCCCCTATCTGTCAATCTGCCCTCCCTCCCTCCCCACCCCTTCCCTTTGGAAGGCAAGCAAGTCAATATAGGCCAGATCTGTGTAGTTTTGCAAATGACTTCCATAATAGTAGTGTTGTGTAAGAACTAATTATATTTCCCTCCATCCTATCCTGTCCCCCATTACTTCTGTTCTCTCTTTTAATCCTGACCCTCCCCATGAGTGTTGACCTCAAATTGCTCCCTCCTCCCCGTGCCCTCCCTTCCATCATCCCCCCCACCCTGCTTATCCCCTTATCCCCCACTTTCCTGTATTGTAAGATAGGTTTTCATACCAAAATGACTGTGCATTTTATTCCTTCCTTTAGTGGAATGTGATGAGAGTAAACTTCATGTTTGTCTCTCACCTCCCCTCTTTATTCCTCCACTAATAAGTCTTTTGCTTTCCTCTTTTATGAGAGATAATTTGCCCCATTCCATTTCTCCCTTTCTCCTCCCAATATATTTCTCTCTCACTGCTTGATTTCATTTTTTTAAGATATGATCCCATCCTCTTCAATTCACTCTGTGCACTCTGTCTCTATGTGTGTGTGCGTGGGCGTGTGCATGTGTGTGTGTGTAATCCCACCCAGTACCCAGATGCTGAATAGTTTCAAGAGTTACAAATATTGTCTTTCCATGTAGGAATGTAAACAGTTCAACTTTAGTAAAGTCCCTTATGACTTCTCTTTGCTATTTACTTTTTCATGCTTCTCTTCATTCTTGTGTTTGAAAGTCAAATTTTCTTTTCAGCTCTGGTCTTTTCATCAAGAATGCTTGAAAGTCCTCTATTTCATTGAAAGACCAATTTTTCCCCTGAAGTATTATATTCAGTTTTTCTGGGTAGGTGATTCTTGGTTTTAGTCCTAGTTCCTTTGACTTCTGGAATATCCTGTTCCACGCCCTTCAATCCCTTAATGTAGAAGCTGCTAGATCTTGTGTTATCCTGATTGTATTTCCACAATACTTGAATTGTTTCTTTCTAGCTGCTTGCAATATTTTCTCCTTGATCTGGAAACTCTGAAATTTGGCCACAATGTTCCTAGGAGTTTCCCTTTTTGGATCTCTTTCAGGCGGTGATCTGTGGATTCCTTGAATACTTATTTTGCCCTCTGGTTTTAGAATCTCAGGGCAGTTTTCCTTGATAATTTCATGAAAGATGATGTCTAGGCTGTTTTTTTGATCCTGGCTTTCAGGTAGGCCCATAATTTTTAAATTGTCTCTCCTGGATCTATTCTCCAGGTCAGTTGTTTTTCCAATGAGATATTTCACATTATCTTCCATTTTTTCATTCTTTTGGTTTTGTTTTGTGATTTCTTGGTTTCTCATAAAGTCATTAGCCTCCATCTGTGCCATTTTAATTTTGAAAGAACTATTTTCTTCAGTGAGCTTTTGAATCTCCTTTTCCATCTGGCTAATTCTGCTTTTGAAAGCATTCTTCTCCTCATTGGCTTCTTGAACCTCTTTTGCCAATTGAGTTAGCCTATTTTTCAAGGTGTTATTTTCTTCAGCATTTTTTTGGGTCTCCTTTAGCAGGGAGCTGATCTGCTGTTCATGCTTTGACTGCATGTCTCTCATTTCTCTTCCCAGCTTTTCTTCCACCTCTCTAACTTGATTTTCTATGAGCTCTTCTATGGCCTGAGCCCATTGAGTGGGCTGGGATATAGAGGCCTTGACTTCTGTGTCTTTGCCTGATGGTAAGCATTGTTCTTCCTCATCAGAAAGGAAGGGAGGAAATGCCTGTTCCCCAAGAAAGTAACCTTCTATAGTCTTATTTCTTTTCCCTTTTCTGGGCATTTTCCCAGCCAGTGATTTGACTTCTGAATATTCTCTTCACACCCACTTCGCCTCCGGATCCTCCCAGCCAGTGCTTGCTGTTTGAGATTCAAATGCTGCTTGCCAACCTCAGGGCTTTTGGTGGGGGCAGGGCTGCTATTCAGTGTGCGATTAAGTTCAGGTGCTCAGGTGGGGGCAGGGCCGCCTCATGGGCTCAGTTCCCTCAGGGGGTTTATGCAGAGACCTTCAACAATGGATCCAGGCTCCTGCCTGCTTGGGGAGCCCTGGTCTGCTCCCGTCTCTGCTGTTGCCTCCCGAGGGGGCCTGAGTTATGGGGGCACCCCACTCCCCTCTCGATCCGCCAAAGAGACCCTCTCACTGACCCCTGTCACCTGTGGGTGGAGGGACCCGCGTGGCTGCTGGAGATTCCGCCCCTGAAGGCCGTTCGGATCTTTTCCTCTTGGTGCCGTGGCCACGGCAGGGCTGCACTCAGCTCCCAGTCCTGGCGCCCAGTCCGCAGCGCGAAGGACCTTTTGCGAGAGGTTTGCAGGTCTCTCTGGAACAGAAATCTCCCTCGCTCCAATGTTCTGTGGCCTCTGGGTGCAGAATTTGCCGTGAGTTACTTTTTTGTAGATGTTCTATGGGTTGTGGGTTCGGAGCTATGTGTATGTGCGTCTTTCTACTCTGCCATCTTGGCTCTGCCCCCTCCTAACTGTTTCTTGACTTTGAACTTAGTCTTAGAAATGTATTTTGGACATCTCTGAGGATAGAGGGGGCAGTTGTCTGGCTTTAACATCTGTCTTTTATGAGCTTCTACTACTTTTATAGTTTAGTGGGCATCTGAAAGTTTTCAGTACATCCAAAGCAGTGTGATCTAGGGAGAGGTCTGATCGCTGCCCTCCTCATCTTTCCTCTAGTTTTCATACGTTAGGCCCCTACTCCCTCACAATAGCAATTTTTTCTCTCTTCCCTGGAACTACAATTTAGAATTGGGAAATAAGTGACTAAGCTGCCAAATGACACCTGATCCAGTGCCCAATCCTACTACAGTGGACTTCTGAAATCTCTTTCTGACCAGCTTTTGAGTCCCCTGTCACTGTGTGTTGGGTGCTCTCAGTACCACTTCTGCTATACCCAGTTCCTGGCCAGCTCCTGCCCTCGTGTCTGTAGTTCTCTCTGTCCTCATAAACTATTTTGCACTGCAAAAATGACTCACTATGACTTTTTGTTATCCTAATCAGAATTTGGTTTGATTTTTTTTTTTTTTTAATCTGTTTAGAAGAGTGTGTTGGGAGAACTGGGCAAAAAACAAATCTTACTTCACTCTACCATCTCAATCCTGCTCTATGATATGAAACCTAAATTGGGTCCTTTGCAACTGCCACCTATTGTTTGAGGATCAACCTTCTAGGATACAACAGTATGAGTCTAATCCAGGGGTAGGGAACCTATAGCCTCATGGTCACATGTGGCCTTCTAGGTCCTTGGGTGTGGCCTTTTGACTGAGTCCAACTTTTAAAGAATAAATTCTTTTATTAAGGGAACTTGTTCTGTGAAGTTTGGAATCAATCAAAGGGTTACACTTGAGGACCTAAAGGGCCTTGAGCCTGCAGGTTCCTCACTCCTGGTCATTCCTCTTTCCCATGATAATCCTTCAAAGACTTTAAGACAAATGGAACATTTTCCCTGAACCAATTCTTCTTTATGATAAACGCCTCCTATTCCTTCTACTTATTAAACACGGATCTCCATAGTCAATATCTTTTCTGCTGCACCATCCCCCTTCTTTTAGCTGAAGAGATAATGAAAGGCTTTGTGGAGAAAGTAAGACCTGCATTCATCCTTGAGGGAAAAGAAAGATTTCAACAGATAGATAGGAAGGAGTGTTTTCAAGGCATGATGTTTAGGCTATATGAATGCTCAAAGACAAGATAGCACAGGATAATCAGAAGCAGCTGCACATCCATTTTTTCAAGGTGGTGGTGGAACACAGAGGGTGTGAAGGGGAACAGAGTGAATAAGCCTATAGAACTAGAATGCGATATGATAAATGAGGGCCAAGTTAAAGAGAAATCCAAGATAGGTATCTATAGGTGGCTTGGGGAATGACATGAGGTGGGTAGCTGTAAATTGTGTGAATCCCTCCATGGAAATGAAAGCTCATCTGGAAGACAAGATCCACACAAGAAATACCTATATACATAGGAGAAAGAGAGGTGAAAATAGCTTTCAGTGATTAACCACTCACATGTCTCCAGGGATATACACGTGAGTGTCAAGTCTCTGGGTGGTAGAAAGGATAAACTATGGGGCTTGGGTTATTTAAGTAACTGGAGGGAGTGGAGCTAAATGTGTGGCACTTCTTAATGGGCCAGATTGATTCATTCACCCATCCCTAATTAAATTTTGCTTGCATTTCTTACAAGTCTTGTGTGGTTAGTAGTTCCAAAGGGAGGAGCTTTTATTCTGTTTATTTCTAAAAATCTTTTGTATGCATGTGTGTGAGGTTTCTATGCTTCCCCCCCATTTCCATTGAAAAAAAATACAACAATCTTGGAAGAGATTTTGGAAAAGAGTTACAAGTATATGTTAATGGAAAAGAAATATTTCTACAGGGAAAATTCAAGGCTGTTTGAAAATAATGACTTTGTAATTCTTTGTTGATTTTTTTTCATGTTCATGATGATATATGCAGGCTTTATAAGTGCACTTTCCCTGATTAAGAACCCCCATTACTCTAATTAAAATAACACATCTGGTTTTAATACTTCATAATAACTGACTGTTATACCCCCTAATCCCAGCTCTGGAGTAAATTTCACAATCTGGACCGTAAGATATAGAGGTCATACAGTATTCCTGAACTGGCTGCTGCAGTTTATGGATGTGTTGATGGGTCAGAGAGGGGAGAGAAAAGAAACAAGGCAGAGGGAGGGAAGGAAGAAGAAAAGAAAGGAAAAGATGCAGCAGGGCACAGTGAATAGAGCTCTTGACATGAAGGCTGGTTCAAATACCACTATCACCACCTATAAGCTGTGTGAGCATGAGCATGACACAACCTCTGAGCTTCAGTTGCCTCATCTGTAAAATGGGGGTAGTGGTAACCAATTTTCAGGATCTTTGTTAGGATCAAATGAACGATTGTATCTAAAGTGCTTTGGCAGCCTTGAAGTACTATAAAAATGTAAACAATGATTATGATTTTGAGTTAGAAGGAAACTTCAGACCATCAAGATTAAACCCTTGTTTTACAGATGAAGAAACTGAGACCCAGAGAGGCAAAACGACTTTCCTGGATGATAATAATAGCTACCATTTATACAGCAGTTTAAAATTTTCAAAACCCTTTACATACAATACCTCATTTCATTTTCACTACCACCCTTGGAGGAGGTAGGTGCTATTATGCTCATTTTACAGATGAGGCAAATGAGATAGAATTTAAGTGATTTACTCAGTCACACCTTTAGAAAGCATGTGAGGCTGGATTTGAACTCAGATCTTCCTGACTCTAGGTCCAGTGCTCTAACTGTTGTGCAACCTAGCTTCCTAGCTTCACACAGCTAGCAAATATTGTAGAAAAGATCCAAACTGAGGCTCCCTAACCCTATAATTACTTCACTTTCCACTGTAGCTTGGTTAATTGTCTTATTAAATTGAGAATCTAGGCATCCCTGATTATCTATAAGCTTGTGTATATATGAGAGGATGCAGTGTCTAAGCCAAGTAACTGGGTTCTTTAGCTGAGATCACTGAATCTGGAATCAGAGGACCTGCCTAGCTTCTATTCCTACCTCTGTCAATACTTGTGTGACTTTGTGCAAATCACCCAACCTTTCTGGATCTCAGTTGCTCCATTGTAAAAGTAAAAGGGTTGACTAAACAGTCTCTTAATCCCTAGCATCTCTAGGACTACTATGTTGTATTGAGCTGCCACAGGTGATCAGTGAAACAAAGGGAATGTGAAAAAACCCTTTTCATGCTGCCACCTTTCACTGAAATTCATCCCCAGATTTAAAGGATGTTTCTATTTACCTAAATCCTCTACTGGCTTGTCTCTGGCTCACTAACAACCTCATTTTCCTTAACTGATTTCCCCTCCCATACTCTTTTTTCTTATTATTTCCAATTGAAGAAAAAAAACCACAACATTCACTTCTCAAAATTCTTTTTCATATCCCTGAAAAGTCTCATTGCTTAACCAAATTGAAAAAGAAGCAAACAAAATAAAACCCTTCTAAGCCTCTCAATTTTTCTCTGTGTGCTTTTTTAAGTTCTCAGTTTATGGGTTATAGTGAGAACCCACCATCTCACTGAAGCTGCAGAGTTTCCTAGGCTACACTTCCCAAACTAATGAGAAACATGGTAAGCATATAAAGCTGTAAAGAGGGGAGCCTGACCCAGGGTGAAAGCACAGGTGTGAATTTGCAGTATATTAGTTTTAGTGCTGGCTGAACCACTGTGGCCTCAACAAGCCAGTTTCCTACTTTGTATCTTTAAGCGATGACGAGGGATAACGATCACTTCTATTTGTATAGGATAGACTGTATACATGTGTCTGGCAAATAAGGTGTGGTATACTTTGAAAATTAACTTTATAATAGCAGAATTAGTTAATAGAACATGTAGCTCATGTTCAATTGCTTATTTTTAAAAATTATAATCCCAACATCTGTCCCTCCATTGAACCGTTTCTTGTAAAAAAAAAGAAAAAGTTAATCAAAATTGACTGACAAAAATGACTATTATCAAATAGTGTGTACAACAATTCTTTCCCCCATCCCTCTTTCCTGAATCCCTACCCCCCTCCCTTTTACTGAGAAGAGGGTAAATGTAATCATTTATTTTGTGATCATTGTAATTAATCTGATTCTTGGGTTAAATAAAAGGAAAACCATATACTTCAGAATGGTAGAGAGTGTTGATTTTAAGTTTAAAGGATCATGTTTCAGTACTCCCCCCCACTTATGACTTACCTCTCTAGACCTCGTCTATTTTCTGGTGGTTGTTGTTTTAATCAGTAAAATGAAGGGATTATGATACATGGACCTTAGTGCTGCTTCTACGCTGATAATCCTATGAAAACTATAGTTTTGTTTTCTAAGTGAAAAATAAATTAAATGACCCTGCCATTTCTGGACTCTGGGGCATAGTGGAAAGAATGTTGGATCTGAAATCAGAAGAATATATACATATATATATATAAAACATAATTATATAATATATACATATAATATCATATTATATATAATATCTATATCTATCTATCTATCTATCTATATATCATATCCTTGTTCTGCCGTTTACATCTTGTGAGATCTTGGATAAGTCATTTCAACTCTTGGGTCTCAGTTTTCTAGTTTATAAAACGAGGTTGTATTGGATAAATTGTAAGTTCCCTTCTAATTCTAAGCTTATGATCTTACAACCGAAACACCTTCAGGAAATATGCAGAACTGAGAGTCATTTCAGTGGTGACTGAGGTCTGCTGGTGACTATATATAGTAAAGATATGTACTCTCTCCTAAATCCCATTTGGAAGAAGAATATTCAAGGGGAGCCTACTGTCACACTCACTTTTCCTCCTGTGTAATGTTAAACTCTACATCTATATTCCTGATATTTTCTAGTGCCAAATTCTGGAGATGGTAGCTTGTTTTCTGAAAAGATGGCAGCATAGTCTAGTAAAAAAGCTTTTGGTCACAGATTGAAGGATGAAGGGTGAGTTAATGAAGACTACTTCACCACTCCCCATGCACATAGGAAAAAGAAGTAACAGAATTAAATGAGATAGAAGGAGCATCTAATCTCCTTATTTTACAGATGAGGAAAATGATGCCCCATGAGATGGAGTCACTTGCCTTAGGTCACACAGCAGGCAAACAGAACAGTCTGAATTAGAAACAATTATCTTCCAAAATATAATGGAACTACTTGATCAAATATGGCCTAATGGAAAGAATTTTGCACATGGAGAAACTTGGATTCCTATTTTAGCTGCTCAACCTTTTAGGCAAATCACTTGCCCTTCCTATGATTTGTTTTCCTGAATATTCGACCTTCTGACGTCAAAGGTTGTTGATGGGAAAAAGTAAAATAAAATATGTGAGAGCATTTTTAAATAGAGTACAACCAAATTCAAAATTACTGCCATTGTTATGAATATTATTATTTTTATCCAGTGGAATTGACACTCTGTAGAGACCTTTTGAGTAAGATAAGCAGGCATTCTATCTTCCTGAAGATGCTTAGAAGAAAAGAAGACAGGGAGTCAAACTGAGTCAGAATTTTGACTGAGTTTTCTCAGTACCAACAAGGATTTATTTCTCTGGGATTTTCTTAAGACCAGCTAGTTTTAACCCAACCCTAGCCCCTTCTGAAAACGTTCCCTTTCCTTGGCCTATTTCAAGTGTACAGTGACCAGATGTTGCATTCCTGCAAACCAAATGCTTTTTTTTAAGGAATTCTACATAGTGCCTACCTCCTTTCCCCCTTCCCAGCCTCCCTGGATTCTCTTGATCAGCACCATTTCTTTTCCTTCCTTCTTGTAAATCTTCCCCTTCCCCCCCCCCCCCCAATCTTTTCTTAACATTAAGTGAGCTTTTCCTGTGCTTGTTTTTCAATGTTAATTAACAAATACCAATTCTCTTCTGTAACATTAAGACAGAATTTGGAGAAACTTTATACTCATTAAAGAAACAAATCCCACACGCTTTCCAGCTGTCTCCACCTCTTTGATTATAAGGGACTTTTTGTGTAACATTCCCACATTTCTCCACACCCAACATTTGTTTTAAAGGTCCCAGCCCAGTACTTGTGAGTTTACCTCCCACCCCCACCTCTGTGTAATATTCAAGATCCTCTTCGAAAAAAAGTTTTAAAGTGAAATTTCATTGTAGGTTCCTCTTAGGCATTATAAAAGGCAGCAATGCCACATTTGGAGCTTGGGAAGTTAAAAGACATGTGTTAAACAGCTTGAACTTTACTACATGAGTCTCAAAGATACTGCTGTGAATTTACATTATCTAAATCTGATTTAACCATGGTCTAAAATGGGACCAAAGAATGAGTGACTATTTTATATAGGCAGGAACACAGCTGTGGGAGGAGCAAGATGGAAGGTAGGAAAAAAGAATCTAGAAAGCTGATTCACACTTTTTAGGTCTATAGTAAGAGTTGAAGACATTAAAAAAAAAAAATCACTTAGCTAATCTGATGTCCTCCATCTGTTCATATCCCTTTGAGGCTGACCAGCTATTAAATGTATAATAATGACTGGAGCAACAGGTGCAGGGGAATGGGAAGGTGTGGAGCCAATAAAACAACTCTGTGGTATCTTGCAGAAATGTTGACCCCAAGCAAGTTTAAAAAATTGTGCCCGGCCAGAATTCATGACGTATGTGTGAGAGGCATGATGGTGAGTGGATTTCTTGTGGAAACTGTTCAATTACTATTATACTTATATACTTATATTCTTCCCCAATTAATTTCTGACACAATAACAAGGCAAGGATTTGAGAGATGCGACTTTGGCAAATTACCCTCTCAATGCCATTGATTTGTTTGATGTCAGTGGGAGTCCTTGACTGAGCAACACTTCTGCTAAAATAATTCCCCATACCCACTGCTGCAACTCTATCATCCTCGTTCTTACAAACTTCCTTTGGCTCCCCATTGCCATCTGTATCAAATTTAAATTCATTTTGATCTTGAAGTTTTTCCACTGTAACTCACCTGATGTCTAAAGCACCTGGCAACTTTCCCTTGCTTCCCATATCAGTCATTGAGCTCCTATCTTTCTTCTTCTCATTTCCTCCACCATTCTTTCATCCCCGTCTAGCTTGTTTGTCCTCCACTTCTTTGGGGGGAGGGATCCCCTTTTACTCTAATACTGTGTCAGATTTCAAGTCAGGAGACCTGGTTTTGAATTATTGCCTTGTTACTGACTCTGAACTCTAGTTCCCTTTTGCCAAAAATGAAGTTAATAATACCTACTTCACGGGAGGCCATGAGAAACGAACCTTGTAGACTTTAAGTATTCTAGATGTATCAGCCAATATTATTGTTGCATATTATGCATCATCATTATCCATTTATTTCCTGATCTTTTTATTTCTTTTTGGAATCTTTTCTTGGTGTATAAAACTAAATGTTATGAGGCCAATACATGGAAATTCATAATTATGTTCTTTTTATTCTGGGTATTCCACTTAGTATTCTCCTGAGGAGAAATCCTTTCTTTGTCTACTTTATTGGAAATCCAAGCTCAATGGAAGAGAAAAGCTATTTTACCATGTCTTGCATTGCTGGGGATGGAAGCTCAATTCCAGGTGGACAGTCTCGGGCGGGTAAAGGTGGGAACTTCTAAATCTTAGAGTTCTCACGAGACCCCCCCAGGAAACGACTGGGAATCGAGGTGAACCGAGCTATCTCGTGTATTTCCGCCTCTTCCTGTGAGAGACGTGATAGGAGAGAGCTCTCCCCGCCCTCGAGATTGTCCCGGATCTGGGCACACTATTGTTATCTAACAGCACGGTATTCAGATGCAAACTATGCAGCTGAAAAGTTTAAGTAGGATCAGGAAAGCCTGAAAGCTCTCTTGGGCGGAGGGGCGCGGAGCAGACAGGACACAAGGCTCCACTTTTCCTCTTTCCTCTCTCCCCTCTTCCTCTCTCCCCACTTACACTTCTACTTCCAATCTCTTATTGTAGGATCTTTGCCTCCTTGGGAGATTCTTCGCTCCCTCCTAAGGAAGAATTCCCCTGCACTTGTAACTAGACCCTGAAATAAAGCTCAACCCTTGTTCGACTCTGGAACGTCCTTTCTCTCATACGAGCGTCCGGTTTGGCCAACCGAAGACCTCCGATAGAGGTAAGGGAAGACTTGGGTAGCCCTCAGGCCTCTAGGCCTGACATTGCATATCTTTTTTGCACTGATTCTTCAAATGATAAGATATTATATTTAGTGTGGGGTGGGATATCAGAGAGTATATAATAAAATCCTTCCATTTCACAGATGAGAAAATTGAGAGGCAGAGAGCTTCAGTAGTTTGCCCAAGATAATACAAGTAATAAGCAACAGAGATAGAATTTGAGCTCAGATTCTTTGACTCTTGATCCAGTGCTTTTTCCACTGTACCATGATACCTCAGTGAATCCTTCTCTTAATTCTCATCTTTTAAATGTAAATCATCATCATCATTATCATCATCATCACCATCATCATCATCATTTTCTATCCAGGGAGATAATACCAGAGTAAGGGTTAATTCATACATTTCTTCAGTAGTGAAGGCATATCAGATTCTGGCTGCTACCCTCTTCTAGGGTATCCTTCACTCTTGCTGAGAAATGAATAGTAGGAAGGTTTGTTACTACTCATACAAAAAGAATCCATGGTTAGTATTCTGATGAACTAGAGACTTAGGGAAGCCAGCCTGAATAAATAGAATCATCTGTGACAATCACATAAAAATCAAAGTACATCTATCTATGGGGGTGGGAGCTTAAATAATTTATACCTGTAATTTCATCAGTATAAAGAACTCTTAGTGTGGAAACTTCCTCCATTCATGGGGATTAGTAACTCATGGGACACTTAATAGTAAAGTGACGTGGTGTCATGGTCATACAGCTAGTATAGTTAGCACACTTCAATGAGTTCTTCTCCTAAGAATTAGCATCATCAGGTCTTCCTGATTCTGAGGCACTCCTGGTTTTATATAATGCTGTCTCTCATGGACTTTTCTCAATATAATTAGCTGTAAAGGGCAATTCAGTCGTCGTCCAATGAGAATTATAAGCATTTCTCTAGCCAATGAGGTAGTATCTTGCTGAAGCTCTCTTGTTAGTTGATTCTTTTGCTGTGTATCAAAGCTAGTTTTTCTACATTCAGTCAAATGTTCCCCTGTCATTTTATGAAAAAACACTTTTCTTTACACAAATATGACCCTCAATCTCCTTTGCACAGCAAGGATTATACAACAGACCCCATAAGCATGTCAGCACTCCTTTCTAATTTGTCAAAGATTATCCTAGAGAAAAAAGTTTAAAGGGAATATGACAGCTGTCTTTAAATACCTGTCAGAATGCCACTCAGAAGACAGGTCAGACTTCTCTGTTGCTGCTTGAATAAGGCAGAGCAAGCAGCAATGGGAAGAAACCAGAGGGAGACAATGTAGTTGCGCTACATTGTAATAAGATCCTTCAGGCGCCTCCACAGCTAAATTTTAGCTTAGGATAACGAAGAAGGTCCTTGCCATTGATCTCTGTCCAATAGTAGAATGCAGAACCTCAGATGATAATGCATTCCTGGTTATTGCGGTCATTGAAGTGAAGACCTTATGGCTATCACAGAAAAGACAATAAACATGATACCTGCATCTGAACAGAAAGTTAGAGTAGATGACCTCCAATGTCCCAACCAACTCCAAGTTCTATGAAAGTTCTTTCTTTAATCAAAACACGTGTAAATGTGGATATGGTATTTGAAAAAGAGAAATTTAATATATTTAATCTTATTTATACATTTCCCCTAAATTACAAAGTCAACAGGCTGCAAATATATTCTGCTACAAAGCTTTCTGTAAGAAATATCTCTATAAGAAAATACATCTCATTAAACATTCCCTGTAAATAAATTACTTCAAATAATCATTTTTGAAGGGTTAGGGTAGAGCAGACACAAGGGAAGTCATGCAGAAGCCAGCATATAAATGTAATTGATGTATAGGAAATGTTTCATGGAAATGCTGCATTTTTTCACTTCTCCAAACTCACAGAAGCCTATTTGTACACACCCAGAATCTTACTTACATGGATTGGCAAATAGTCTATAGCTTATTTTTTTTTTTTATCAGACATGTGGGGAACATTTGTAAACCTTAATCATTCTATTTAAGTGTGGGTGGGAGCTCAGATTTCCAACTGATATGCAGGCTCAGTTCCAACTTCTCATGAAAAAAATTGAATTTGAGTCAGCAGGTGGGGATCAGACAGTTCAGAGAGAAGTAATCAAGAGGCGACTGTGGATCTACAAATGGCAAAGTCAAAAACTATATTTTAAAGGCAGTGTCTTCATTCTTTTTGTACTCAAACAATGTTTAGAATAAAATCCTAAAACTGAGAGAAGATAACATTTGAGATTTCAGAAATAGGAACATCAGTAGATTAATAATGTAGTGGAGTTTTATTCTCCCTTCCGTCTCCATGGGGGATGAAAAACACAAGCTACTTACTTGATCATATAAATTTCAAGAGAGAAAAGTTCACAAAGAAATGATAGTGGTGATATCTGCCATATCAAGAAAGTTGCATTATGCACTAGAATGTAATTCTGATGCTGTGCTTGTAGATTTTTGACATGGCACTACACTGTAATAAGATCCTTTAGGTGCCTCAGCAGCTAAATCACTTGAGAGGGGCCTGTGATGCCTCTCCTTCCACTTATAATAGATTCTATTCACTGAAAAATACCAGTTCTTCATCCACTTGTTTTTTCTGAGTGGATAGTTAGCTCAAATGCTTCTAAGTGACTATAGAATTCATTGAGGAGGCTTTGCAGTATAACAGGACTTATTACAATCTGCACAAGCACTAGTGACACTACTTGCCAGTGTCCCACTTTCACATAGGCCATAGCTTCATAAAGCCTAATATTTGTGCTCAAAGATGAAAATTCAGTCATTGAATCAGAAATTAGGCTAAACAGCTGGATACTTGCTTGAATTTATGTTTTCCTTTTTCCCCTATATGCTTTGAGATCATGTAAAAATAGGCAAAACTTTTCCACTTCTTTCCATTAGAAAGTATGTGATTAAGGGTTGGATTGGGGAGATACATGAATTGGGTTAAAGTTTTAGATACTATGGAACTGGAAAATAGTTTGAGGTACTGAATGCAGAATTGATTTCCTTTTCAATTTTACCTGTACTACTTTGCATAACTTCAATTTTTTTTGCCAGTGAATATATCTATGTGTCTAAGTCACTGGAAAATTAGAGGCGATAGCTTTAAAAAGAACTATTTTCTCCCAACCTTGCTACCTACCACACTGTGTGAAGAGGATGAAACCTGTGTTCTTTAGACCAGTTTCTTTTCTTCCTTCCTTCCTTCCTTCCTTCCTTCCTTCCTTCCTTCCTTCCTTCCTTCCTTCCTTCCTTCCTTCCTTTCTTCCTTTCTTCCTTCCTTCCTTCCTTCCTTCCTTCCTTCCTTCCTTCCTTCCTTCCTTCCTTCCTTCCTTCCTTCCTTCCTTCCTTCTTTCCTTCCTTCCTTCCTTCCTACTTTTCCTTGAATATGACAAGTGTAACTTAGCCAGGAAAACCATTCGTAGAAGAGGAATTGAAATTAAGTGGAGATCAATGATTCCTTCTAGATCAGGAGATCCTAGTTCTATATGGAAGAAGAGGAAGAAGAAGAAGAAGAAGAAGAAGAAGAAGAAGAAAAGATAAGAAGGAGGAGGAGGAGGAGGAGGAGGAGAAGCAGCTCTGCCATTTTGAAAGTGTCAGTTAGGATTTTAATAGCTGTCTTTGGAATAAACTCCCTTCTGTCCGACCATGCACCGCATTTTAAATGAAACTATGGACCCTGGACTATGAATGCAATTAAGACACTGCCTGCCTTTAATACCATTTCTCTAGCTCTTGCCATTGTCTAGCATCTGCAGTAATACCAAAAGGGACTTCAAGAATGGCATTTCATTCAAATCCGGCTTCATGTAGAAATTCAGTTTGTCCATTGTTTCAATAGCCGTTCATACCCTCATGGAAACCTGTCCTCTGGCACAGCCTAAATTCATGCGAAGACACATGATAAATGTCAGTAATTTCCACTTCATGCTTTTTTTTAATAGCATTTTCACAAATGTTTACATCATTTACATAAACAAGTTTGCATAATGGAAACATTCCAGCATTGGGCGTTGGCCAACCATTCCAAACCATTTTGGGGGACTTGGGTGGTTGGTTGGTTTCTTTTCCCTTTTTGGTGATCTGTACTCTTACCCCAATCCTCATTTGAGCCCTCTGGCTTAGTTACCACCCTTCTTTTCCACCATGCCATAATGCATTAAATACACAAATTCACAGTCTACTAGGGATGTTTTCCTCATTTCTTGTCATATTTTCTGACACACATGGAGTCTGGCTTTGGAAGAGTAGGTGGCATCTTTCCACACTTTGCAAGACAGGCCTTTGGCACAGTCACACCGCTGGAAGATCTCCAAACCATGAGAGCCCTTCTTACGCTGCTTGGTGCACACCTCACCCTGATGTAGGACTGGTTTGCAAATCTTGGTCCAGAAGTGACGAGCACAGCAAAACCCTTCCATGCAGTCTGATGACCTCAAGCAGGGATCTCCTTCATGTCCTGAGGAGATAAACAAGATGCATATTATTCCTTAGTTCTGGTAGCAGCTATTTTAAATCAAGCAACATGGTACAATGGCAAGAACCCTAATTCTGGAGCTAGAGAATCTGGGTTCAACTTCCATCTCTCATTTTTTGCTACCTGCACAATCTTGGGTAAGTCACAACAGCTATGAACCTCAGTTTCCTCATCTTTAAAAAGGAGAAGGTTTGAATCATGGTCTTTAAAATTGCTTCCAGTTCCAAACCTAAGATCCTAAAACATTAAATAAACTATTTTGGAACCCTCTTAAATATTCTTATACACAATATTTTCCATATGAATATTGCTTGTTATTTAAATATATTTGGCATATTTTCCCCATCTTTACTCTCAGAAATCCATCAATGTCAGCTTTTGATTACTAAAGAGCTGACAATCCTGTTTGTAAAATATTCAAGTCCTCATCCGATCCCACTTCCACTACTTTTCCATATTGTCTTTATCCTTATCATTTCCTAATGTCAAGAATATAAAAATAGTTGAAACCCAAACCAGCCAATGTCATGCCTCATTGGAAGCTCTAATAAAAAAGTGAGATTGGCAAAACTTTAACACTCACAGATAATTCCAAAACCTCATTTCCACATCATCTTTTCCATTATTCATATCAGCTCTGCATTTCATGGATAAGGGCGCTACACACCCATCACGAGAAAAAGTTGAAAATATAGGGATGAGGCTAAGGAAATTTCTGAGGTCAAAAGGTGCTATCCATTTAACATAATAACTCCCATTTTTATATAGCCTTAAAATTTACAAAGCGTTTTCCTCACACCAATCCTGTGTGAATATATAGTGTAAATATTATTATTCCCATTTTGTAGATGAGAAAACTGAAGCTCAGTTAACTTATAATTTCCCTTGATCACAAAAGAAACAAATGCCATATATAGATATTAAATTCAGTTCTCCAGACTTTACCCTTAGCAGCCATTCTGCCATACTATAGGAGACCTTACCAGAAGTAAACCATCTTATAGGGTGATTTAGGGGCAATTTCCTGATGGACTAAAAATGCTGTCAAATCTTGTTGCCCGAGAATAATGTCCCGTTCCCCAAAAGAGGCATAAAAATGAAAAATTGGAAAGTTTACTGAAATGGGAATAAAAAATAGATGCTATTCTAAGTGGTCCTTACTTAGTTTAAAATAAAGGAGAGTTGGAGAACTGTTGGGATTGGAAGCTCAATTCCGTGTGGACAGTCTCGGGCGGGTAAAAGTGGGACTTCTAAATCTTAGAGTCTTATGAGGCCCTCCATGAACAGCAGGGGTTCGAGAAGGTCAGACTGAGCTAGCTTGGCTAGCTCGGGTATTTCCGCATCTACGTGATGGGTGGAGTCTCCCTGCCCTCGAGGTCGTCCCGGATCTGGGCACACTATTGTTACCTAACAGCATGGTATTGAGATGCAAACTGTGTGGCTAAAGGTTAAGTAGGATTGAGGAAGCCTGAAAGCTCTTAGCACGTGTGGAGCCAAAGAGGACAGTAAGGCTCCGCTTCTCTTTTCTTTCCTCTCTCCCCTCCCCCTCTCTCCCCGCTTGTACTTCTACTTCCAATCCCTTAAGATCTAGCCTCCTTAGGAAATCTCCCCCTCTTCCTCCTAAGGAAGACCCCCCCTGCATTTGTAACCCAAACCCTGTAATAAAGCTCAACCCCTGTTCGACTCTGGAACGTCCTTTCTCTCATACGTGCATCCGGCGTGGCCAGCCGAAGACCTCGGAGGTGAGGTAGGAAAGACTCGGGTAGCCCAATACAGGCCTCTAGGCTTGGCAGAGAACAAGGATGTGATTGCCATTATTGAGCAATGTTTTGGGGGAGGAGATGCTCTGTCCATGCAACATGAACACTGATTCCTCCATCATGGCCAATTTTTAGTGCATATAATATTGCAAATAGAAAATTATATTAATAAAGTGATATTAAAATCTTGTCTTTGGAAAATATCAGGTGATCTTCATAAACTATCTTCCCATGTTCTAAAAAAATATTTCTCTACAGTCTATCTTTAATTCATTTTGATGCAGCAGACATTTATAAGTCAGTTTAGCCAATACACATATAATAAGCATCTATTATCTGTCAGGCACTATGTTAAGCAGTGAGGTTGTTTTTGTTGTTCAGTTGTATTTGACCCTTCAGGATCTCATTTGGGGTTTTCTCCACAAAGATACAGGAGTGGCTTGCCATTTCCTTCTCCAGTTCATTTTACAGACTAAAGCAAACAGAGTTAAATGACTTGCCCAGGCTCACCCAGCTGGTAAGTCTCTGAGGCTAGATTTGAACTCAGGAAGATGAGTCTTCCTGACTCCAGTCCTGCCATTTTAAGCCCTAGCTTCTCTAAGCACTGAGGATACAAATACAAATAACCAATTATATTTTTTCATTTTACAGTAGCTAAGTGGTGACGTGCATAGAGTGTGGGCTTGAAGTCTTTTTCTCCTGATTCTGCTCACTTCACTTTGCATCACTTCATGTAAGTCTTTCCAGGGTTTTTTTTTTAATCATCCTGCTCGTCATTTCTCATGGCACAATAGCATTCCATTATATTCATATACCCCATAATATGTGCTTCTTGATTGATTGGCACTATAATCAAGACAACTACCTAACACTAATGGTTTTGGAGCAGGTGCCAATCTTTATTTATCCACTTCCACAAATGTTCAAAACACTGTGCTTTTCAGTGGGGGCATCAAGAGCAAATACAATGCATTCTTTTCATTCAGTGAGCTAATAATCTAAGAGGGGAAATTAGAGCTTCACATAGATATAAGAAAGGGTAGAATGAGACAAATGAAAAGAAGTCTAAACAAAGAATTATGTGAATATTGAAGGAGATATTACTTCTGGCAGGTATATGAGCAAGAGAAGAAAGTTGGACTTTGAGGGGTTTTTACAGATGCAAACTGGGGACTGGTAGTGGAGGGAATCTTATCCAGATCTATGAGATGGGTGTTATTTATTTAAGTCTGACCTAAATCACAAACAAACAAAAACACATAGCAACTTTCATAATCCAACCTTTTATGTGTGATAGCTTAGAATGTGGTCTTCCTAGATTCTGCCAGCCCAAGTCATGGTGTGAGTAGTGGCCATGATTACGATCTCTGTGGCGTGTGCCATCCAGTGCTGGGATGTGAGGAGTTAATATGCTTTCAGTGACTGGGATACAGATACCTGGAAAGAATGATGGGAGAGGTTAATGCACTTATACACATTAGTGATTTCCCATTTCTTTAAGCAGTCATGCAACATCAAAAACAGGAAAGAATTGATAAAGAAGTGATGTTCTTCATCAGTCAACCAATCAACAAGTACTTATTAAGCACCTGCCATTTGCCAAGCAGTGTGCTTTAAGGAAGAAAGGAAAGAGGAAGAAAAGCAGAAAAAGAGGAAGGAAAGAGAAAGGGAGGGTGGAAGAAAGAAATGGGAGGAGAAGAAGGAGTGAGGAAAGAAGAAAAGAAAGGGAGGAAGGAGGAAAGGAAGAGAAGAAAGAAGAAAGGAAGGAAGGAAGAAGTAGAAAGAAAGAGGGAGAGGAAGGGAGGAAAGAATGAAAAAGAAAGAAAGAGAGGCAGGCAGGAGAAAGGGAGAAAGAAAGAAAGAGAGAAAGTAAGACAGACAGAAGAAAGAAAGAAAGGAAGGAAGGAAGGAAGGAAGGAAAGAAGGAAGGAAGGAAGGAAGAAAGAAAGAAAGAAAGAAAGAAAGAAAGAAAGAAAGAAAGAAAGGAAGGAAGGAAGGAAGGAAGGAAGGAAGGAAGGAAGGAAGGAAGGAAGGAAGGAAGAAAGAAAGAAAGAAAGAAAGAAAGAAAGAAAGAAAGAAAGAAAGAAAGAAAGAAAGAAAGAAAGAAAGAAAGAAAAGATGGAGGGAGGAAAGAAGGAAAGAAATAAAGACAGGAGGAAGGAAGAAGGAAAGGAAGAATTGAGGGAAGGAAGGGAGGAAAGAAAGAAAGAAGGAAAGAAGGAAGAAAAGCCTTGCCAGAGAGTTTCATTCCAGATTTCCCCAATTTTCTATCTTCTGCAAACACTATGTCTAGTCTATAGTGTGTTGTAGAGTGGAATGAGCTCTCTCTGGAGTCAGAAGAGTCCACCTGTAATGCTTACTACCCATGTGTTGGGCAAATCATTTAAACTTTCTGAGTTGCATTTTCCTCATTTGTCAAACAACAGGGCTTGGGTTAGATTGCCTCTGAAGTCCCTTCTAGCTCTACAATCTCATGCCACTTCTCAAATGTCAATGAGTGAATTAACAACCTTGTGAAGAATCTCAGCATCTTCTTCATGCCAGCAGAACAAATAATCTTGGATCTCAGGAACCACTATAGTATAGGGCTGTGTATAAATTTGTTCATCTGAGTATATCTTTGATTGCTTTCCAAATATGAATGAATTGTATGTTACTGATTTTTGTTCTCCGTGATTCCTTCCCACTTCTTTCAATAGAATAGATTATCCTGTGTAGAGGAAATTCACTGAGATCCCTGGGCATGAGTGTTGTGAGGTTCTCATGAGAAAATGAACATAAAACACTTTTTAAACCTTAAAGAGCTATATAAATGGTAGTTGTCTATATTCTTAATAATATCAATTTTATTTATTAATAATATTATTATTAGCCAAAATCACCAGACTTTCAGTCTAGTGATAACTTATACCCTGAGCCTTGCCCTGTACTCTTACTAAGCTCAAACAATGTTTATAGAACATTACAGGGGTATTCTAGTAAATGTTAACTACCCATGGGGGGTTAAGGGTTGGGGACAAGGCACAGGTTATATACACAAAATTTTCACTTTAAACTGCATTGTTAATGCTAACTTAAGTCTAAGCAATCAAAAAAAAATGATAAATCAAGCCCTGATCTTCAAGAGATGGTTTTTGAGGTGTCCATTCTCACACTGAAAGCTTATTAATCACAACCAGCTGGTTAGAGCTGGCTCCAGCACACCCCTGTGCAAGCAGTTACATGGTTGGGTCCTGGGTCCTTCTTTTTCCAGATCCAAACACCCTTCCTGTGGGAGCCTAGAGCACTGAGAAGAGAGTAGTTTTAATGCCTATATTAAAATATAAATGGAGAAGGATCCTAGGATTATAATTTATAGGATTTAGAAATGGAATTGAATGTCCAGGGCAATCTACTACAGTCCCCTCATTTTATACATGAAGACACTAAGGAATGCCCTGCCCAATATCATGGAGTTATCAAGTTGTAAGGTAGAGGATTCCACGACCTCTGACTCCAAACCCAGAGCTATTTTCCATTACTCCAGTCCATTATGATAATAGCTCCTATTTATACAGTACTTTGAATTTTGCAAGGCTGTATAAATGATCTCATCAGTTCTACTTCTTCTGTTTCATTTATAAATATTCTGAACCAGAACAATCTCTATCCCTTGATTCATTTACACATTTAAGTTATTATTTAGGATTTTTTTAACGGAAAAGCACATTTACCTGTGCATATGAAATCAATCATCAGAGAAGCAGTAGGAAGAGAAGGGAATGAGCATGTCTACAGCTGTATAAATGTACCTACTATGTTCCAGGCACTATGCTAAGTGATTCCTTAAAATATTATCTCATTTGATCCTTACAACAGTCCTGCAAGGTAGATTCTATTTTTATCATTACTATTTTACATTGGAGGAAACCAAGGCAAAAAGATTTAAGTGACTTGCCCAGAGTCACGTAGCTAGCTAGTAAGTATCTGAGACCAAATTTAAATTCTGGTCTTCCCAGCTCCAGACCCGGAAGTCTATCCTCTGCATCTACCCAGCTACCTCAATAGGTACAATGTAGCATATAGCACAAGTAATAATTTCCAAGAAAGGTAAACTTGAGATATAGTCCTTCTAACAACTTAACCTACAAACTAGGCAGTTAATTGACCCTGAGGATAGATATGAGGGTTAAACTCAGGAATCAGGAAAACCTGAGTTTAAATTCTACCTCAGATACTCCGTGTGACCCTGGGTACATCCCTTAAGTCATTCAGTGTCGTTTTTCACATCTTTTAATGAGAATAATAGCAGTGTCTACCTTGTAGAGTTGTAAGATTCAAATGAGATATCTTACATCAAGTGTTGTGCAAATCTTAGGCACATACACCCACTTACCTACCCACCCACATACAGCAAAGTTTAGTTCAGTTTTAAACTAAGTGAAAACTGGCAAGTATAGGTAGCTGATGCAGAGGGATAGATAGATAGACAGATAGATAAACAGTTATAGATATAGATGTATATATGGAGTTAATTATATAGCTATAGTTATATATAGTCATATATATATTATTAATATATATTAATAGGTATATTGATATAACTTAATATTTATATGGATAATTATTATGTGCTATTAATAATATCTTGATATAATGTTTATGTTATACTGTATGTATTGTTTATATAATATAATAATGTATAAATTTATATTATTTGTACAGCACATAATAAAAATATATAAATATATAATTTATTTAATATAAATATTTATATATTAATTATAGAATATAATTACTGTATATATTATTGATATAACATAACATAATAATACATTCTACATATTTACTAACAATTAATTTTCAAGAGATTTTATTCCCCATCCCACACTTCTGACATAAAGGAGGAATTGCCCAAACTTTACATCCATGACTCCTCGGTAATAAAGTGGGTCAATCTTTGGGATGTGTGGAAAGAGAAGAGGTACACTGGAAGAAAAGTCCTTTGCTATACCATTGTTGCAGCGGGTGCCGGGACAGCACATGCCATCTCGATGGCACCGTTTCTTTTTCCTCCGGCACACCAGGCAGGCTGAAGAACCCTGGTGGGGACTGTTGCAGTATCTTCCAACTTCACATTCCTTATCACTGCTACAAGGGTAGGCCTGTCAACAATTTAAAAAAAAAAAAGGAATTATGGTTAGAATATAAAAGCATCTGGGGAGGAAATAAAATCACAGAGTCAAATAACCAAAACATTTCTCAATTCAGCTTAGACAAAGGATGGTAATATGGTATTAAATATACCTCTTGGATGGTAATAATCACTCTGTGAAACCTTAATATTGATTGTTGATACTGGTTCTGTCTGTTTCAATGAAGAAAGACTTGAAAAAAGTCTTCCATTTCTAAGAATTTTATCATTAGACTTTAGAAAGGTTATTGAGCAGTGAACAAGTTCTAGTGAACTTTGACAAAATGGCAGTTGTGGACAGGAACTCGAATCATCACTGATTTACTGTATGAGTTTTGAGGTCTCCTCAGCCCCTAGTATTGCTTCATCTATTTCATTGTGTTATGGTTAGAACTGACTGAAAACTGGGATATACCCAAAACAAAACAAAAGGTATGATTGATATCTCTTAGTTGAAACAAGGATGGATCACCAATCCCTGCAAAAGAGGAGCAAGAATTGGGGCAAAGTGTGGTTGGGATAGAAAGCAAAAGAGAGTTGAATAGACTTGGAGTATAAGGTTGATTTAAAGGAGCAGAGCTGGGAAAAGACAAATGGAGCCACCTTTGAAATTAAGTCATCATGTTGTTTATTGTACAAAAAATTAGGTTCATTCAACAATTTGACCATTTATCGCATCCACACAAAGTTCTAATTATCCTATAGCCCAAGTTACCTTTGAGTCATTCAGTCACCAAGCATTTATCAATGCCTGAGTAGGCACTGCCCTAAGCATCGGGTATACAAAGTACAACGTACATACACAAACAAACAAACGAATGAAAGAAATAAATGAAAGGACTTAGATTACTGCACAAATGACTTCCGGGCTCACATTCAGTAAACCAGTTAAACATTCATGTCTGTGGGAAAAAGAACATTTTGTAGTTTCTTACATTATAATAAAATACAAAAGCCTATAAACCTAACCCTTTATTGTTTCATGCCATTCTCCCTCTGAGGTTCAATGAAGACAAGATTCACAGCACTTGAGAAATACCTTACTGCTAGTTAGAAAACCAAAAAAGAATTCTTTAGAATATTATATTTTCTATCCTGAATTGAATTACATACTAAGAAATATTTCCAATCATATCAAGTTCAATAAATCACTTCCCTTCTCTGCACCTTAATTTCCTCAACAGAAAATTAAAGAATTGGAAAGAGTGATCTCTAAGCTCTGTGATCCTCTAATGAGATTATTTTTCATGCATGAAAAATAATTGAGGTAGCATGTAGTGGGAGGAGCATCAGTCAGAGATTCTGAAGCTCAAAAATTGAAGACCCATTTTTGTCACTCTAACTGTGTGACTCATTTCAATTGCCTCCCCTGTGAAAGGGTAGGTGACATCTGTGCTGACTATCTCCTTGGGCTCTGGTGACCAATCACAAGGCTAAAAGACAGAATGAATGTAAAGGGTTTGCAGCTAGAAAATGAAATAATAAATCTGAGCTTTTGTTCATTGGTCTTAGCATCACATTTCATGTTATATTTGATGTTCTGCAACTTTTTCAGATTTATCACTTCCCTCTTCTTTTCTCTGTCTTCCTCTTTTCCCCTCCTTTTACATCTTTTCCCCCACAGAATACATAAATGCGCATATTATTCAAGTCAGTCAGTAGCTTTTGTTGTCATTAGTTTTCAAAGTAATCCCTTGAAGACACCATTGATGAATGAGATTCAGAAGCATTGGAATTCTTCACTTTAGGAGAAATCATCTTAAAGCATCATTATAATTTACTTCCTCCCCTTACACACCACCAGTCTACCCCAAAGAATGAGCTCAAGTACACATGGCAATTTCTAACTGTGAGTGGCTTTGTAAACATTATAACAGTGAAAACTTCTGATGAGTATATTATCATCTGAAAAATAGAGATGGTCCTGAAATTCATCTTTCCAGTAAGTAACATGAGGATTGGGGAAATCTGCTTGAGGTTTCTATCTATCAAACTTTATTTTTCAGAACATAAAACAAAAGCTCCCCCCGCAACCCTCTCTCCTTCCTCTCTCTCTGGCCCCAAACCCAGCTATCCCCCCAAGTACTTAACTCCTTTGGAAACAGGATTCACATGTTTCTGATTCATTTACACTTAATTTGTTAAATTGTTGTTTTGCAAGAGACATTTGATGTCTCATACAACTTTTTGATGCCTCACTTCCCCCCTTAAAAATAGGGCACATCCTTCCAAAGGAAAACAAACACAATTACCCTCCCCCTTTAAAAAAAAAGATTATAGTCAGTGAAGAATAACACAGTGTCCGGAGAATTTTGAACTTAGTCCAACACTTGTATCCCTATTTTCTTTTAAGATGGATGTATAAAACCTCTGATACTTTAGATTGTTATGGTTAGTGGTTTTATCAGGTTGGATGATCCACTTACTGATGAAGATAAAATTCCCTCCTTGCCTTAGCAGAGCATAGAGCTTTACGGCTAGAGTCGATCTCAGAAGCCATCACTATTAAGAGTCACAGCATTGCATTTGAAAACTCTCTCCTCTCCCCTCCTCTCCCCTCCCCTCCTCTCCTCTCCTCTCCTATCTTCTTGCTCCTCTCATCTCTTCTGAGCTTGGTTCAGCTTATCTTGTCTTGGCTCAACTCCCCTCCTCTCCTCTTCTCTCCTCTCCTTTCTCCTCTTCTCCTCTCCAAAGACAGTTGATATGATTCTTTTAAGGCAATGTAAGTAGATAAGGCCATATCTAGAATTTAAACCCAAGTATTCCGGTATTCAGAACTTTTTATTTGGATGCTTTTATCCTCAACATTCTTCACTAAATCCTCTTCTGAAATATCATCATGGCAAGAAGGTAATCCAGATCCTAGAATACTCTGTTGTTGAGTATGAGTTCTAGCAGGTCCTAATCAAAGCAGGAACTCATAGAGTCTGAGAGTTAGAAGGAAACTTGATGGCAAAAAATCCAGTCCATAAATGAAAGGAATTCCTATTATAAGGTTGCTGACAAATGATTGTCCAGGATATGCTTGAGGGTGAATCATCCTTTGAGCTTCATAGATTTAGAAGTTGGAAGAGAACTTGGAAGTTATCAAATCCAAACTCCTCATTTTTAACAAATGGGGAAACTGAGGCCATGAGAGTTTAAGGACTTGTCAAAGATCACATAGCCAATGAGGAGCAGAGCTGAGATTTGAATTCAGTTCCTCTGGCTCCAAATCTATGTTTTTCCCATTGTACACTAATTATGGATGCTCTTATTTGTTAGGAATATTTTTTCTGACATTAAGCCTAAAATAAACATTGTTCCAACTTTAGCCCATGGCTTCTAGTTCTCCTCTCTGGGACCAAAAGAAACCAATCCAATCCATCCTCCGCACAACAATTTTCATGTACTTGGACCACTTTGAAAGGTTTCAAACACAGGCCAGGCAATGGGTGATGTATATACAGACAAAGACTAGCCTGTTCCAGTGTAGAGAAACTCAGGACCAAGGGGACCACAAGGTGACTGATACCTCAAGTACATTTTGAACTCTCTTCTAAGCTATTGGAGAATTATGGTCAATGTCCCAATATGGTGGTCAATGGCTTAGGCCTACTTGAAGTTCCATGAACAACTCCCATCTCTGAGAGACCTTCTGTGCTGACTGCCTTCCATGCCTACATCCTCACCTCTAACTCCTAGTTTTCTTCACTTTCTTCAAGTCCTAACTCAAAGTCCACCTTTGGCAGGAGGTCTTTCCTGGTCCCTACCATCTAACCCCAACAGATCATAATATCTTCCCCTTTCACACTACCTTAGGCTTACTTGGCCTATGTATATCAGGTCAGTTAGATGGTGTCGTAAATAGAGGTCTGAGCCTGAAATCAGGAAGAAATCAATTCAAATCCAGACTCAGATACCTCCTAGCTATGTGACAGTAGGCAAGTCTTCTAAGCTTAGTTTCATCATCTGTAAAATGGGGATAATAATAGCACCTACTTCAATAATGGTATATGCACAGTGCCTGGCCCATAGGAAGTGCTATTTAAGTGTTAGCTGTATTACATCTTGTACACACCTGGTACTTTCTATGTTGTCTCCTCTATTAGAATGTATACTCCCTCAGGACTGGGAATGTTATGTTGTGTTTCAATTGTTTGGTCTTTTTTGGTATCTCTAGTACTTAGTACAGTACCTACTAAATACTAACTGCTTAGTTAATAGTTAAAGTAGCGCAAGTCCTTTGAGAAATCTCTGCCCTATATAAAGGTCAGCTATGATGAGGATAGCAAATGTCTTTCAGGAGTGAATAACCATTTACAGTCAGGTGTGTGTGAGAGAGACACAAAAATGAAATGGTGCACTCTGGTGTCTTCTCCATTGTGGAGTACTTACTGAGTATCCCGAAATAAAATTGTCCCAAGAAACAAAGACATTGCTGTGTCTAGGAGTAATGCTAAAAGTGGCTTTGCTTAGCTTAAGAATAAATACTGAAATGATTTTTTTTCTGGTACAAAGCATATGTGCATAATGCATGCATGCATATACACATTGTATGCATGTGAATATATATACATGTATATACACATGCATATACATATATGAATGTGTACTTATATGTGTATATATATATGTGTATAATATATGTGTATATATGCATATACATATATATATATATACATATACACACACTTTATATGTATGTGTATTGTGTGTAATGACAATCCCATTAGGACACGTTGGAAACATCAGATAACACAAAATAACAGAACTCAGAACTGAGAGGGAACTCAGATTATCTAGTCCCAACCTGTGCATAAAATTGCTTCCCTCATACATTCTACAATACACCTGACAACTAATCATCCAACGCCCCTACTTCTGACCTTCATGAGATGGTTTTTTCTCACTTCTGTACAGATTTAAATATTAGGCAGTTGCCTTTCCCCTTATAATAAGACTATTTCTGCTTCTGAAATTTCCATGTCAAGTAGTTATTCTCCCTGGGGTCAGAAAGAACAAACAAGTCTAATTGTGTCTGTTACATCACATCCCTGAAAATACAAAAAGGTTGCCCCTCGATGATACACATAACCTTTTCCTTCTTGAGACAAAATGTTCCCAATTCCATCAATCCACCCTCACATAGTAGTGTGTGCAGACACCTCATCATTAAAGCACTTCTCTGGATGTATCTTAGTGTGTCAATGTCCTTCCTAAAATGCGGTGCCTAGAATCAAACCCAACACTATACATGTGGTCTGACCAAAACCGAGAACAGTGGGACTGTGGCCACCATCTTTTTGGTTCATTAGACCTCTCTTATTGTGGCCCAGATCACATTAATTTCTTTGGCTGCTAAATTGCACTGGCACATTGTGTAATGACTTTCTATTGACTTGATAGTCTCTAAAAAAAACAAACCTCACAACTTTTCCACATGAGCTATCATCTTGCTATGACTGTCTACTCACCTCCACCACCTGCCATCTTGTACTTAAGCAGCAACATTTTTAAAATTTAGTATACAAGACTTTATATTTATCCTAATCAGATTTCATCTCATTACCTCATTATGTTTGAATCCTGTCTCTTTTATCCAAAACATTAGCCTTCCCTTGAAACTTTTTCTTTCTTTTTTTTCTTTCTTTCTTCCTTTTTTTTTCTTTCTTTCTTTTTCTTTCTTTCTTTCTTTCTTTCTTCCTTCCTTTCTTTCTTTCTTCCTTCCTTCCTTCCTTCCTTCCTTCCTTCCTTCCTTCCTTCCTTCCTTCCTTCCTTCCTTCCTTCCTTCCTTTCTTTCTTTCTTTCTTTCTTTCTTTCTTTCTTCCTTCCTTCCCTCCTTCCTTTCTTCTTTCTTTCCTTTTTTCCTTCCTTTCTTCCTTCCTTCCCTCCTTTCTTTCTCTTCCTTTCCTTTTCTTGCCATACTTGTATTTTCAGCACTGTAAAGAGTTCCCTAAAAAGAACTCTCTCTATGAATACTAATCAACATTTGTTCTGCAGCTTAGAGTTTTGTTCAGCCCATGGAAAAGGTGAAGTGATTTTCCCTGGGTCACCAAAGCAGTATATATGGATAAAAGGTAGAACTGGAAGCTTCAAATCATATGCAAATGTGATAAGCATGAAAATGATAATTTTTATCAAGACAAAGTCATCAATAAAAACGTTGAATATGAGTGCCAAGGTAATCACTATGTATCTTCCTCCAGATAATAATAGTAAAAATAACTTGTAATGATGACGATGGTGATAATAATGGCATAGTGTTTTAGATGTGCAAAGCAGCTTTCAAACATCTCATTCTATCTTCACAACAATCCTGGAAGATAGGTGCTACTATGATATCCATTACAGATGAGGACAAGTTGACTGATTTGTCCAGTGAGGTGAGATTTAGTCCTAGTTTCTCTTTACTCAAGGTCCAACACATTCTTTGGGCCACCTGACTGATATTGACCTAATAATCACTAATCCTTGAATATAATCATTCAATCAGTTTTGAATTTATTTAGGTATATTGTCATAGAGTTCATTTGTCTGTCAAATTTAGGTGATAATCACAATTTTCTTTCAGAGAATGCTGTACACCTAATCTTATTTGTTCCCAATAGTCTATGAAATAAATTAATACCAATTCCTATGTTTCTAGAAAACAGGCAGAGAGGTCATGAGATTTTGGGAAAATGAAGAGCCCATTAAATTAAAAGCAAATATTTATCAGAAGACACAGAACCAGAGGGAGAATCAAAATAGAGGGTTCTAAGTATTTGTTTTGCCACTAGGACAACATGCTGAACCTTTATTTTTTTTAATATTTTAATTAATTAATAAATTTATTTTTCATTTTCACCATTCATGTCCATAAGATTTTGAGTTCCAAATTTTTTCCCCATCCTTCTCCTCCTCCCACCCCAAGATAGTGTGCAGTCTGTATCAGGGTCTACATATACATTCTTAGTAAACATATTTTCCCATCAGTCATGTTGTAAAGAAGAATGGGAGAATGGGAGAAACCATGAGAAAGAAGAAACAAAAGGGAGGAGAGAGAGAGAGAGAGAGAGAGAGAGAGAGAGAGAGAGAGAGAGAGAGAGAGAGAGAGAGAGAGAGAGAGCAAATAGCATGCTTTGATCTTCATTTAGACTCCATAGTCATGCTGGACTTGCAGAATGCTCAGGATCACAGAATTTTGGTAATAGACATTTCTCTTTTGGAGGAGGGGACTTTTGGGGAGGGCTCTCTGATCTGAATTAAGACATTAGGAAAAAAAAAAGACTTTCTTCATTATTCATTCCTGTCAGTCTCTGAATGTCAACAGCATGAATTTGTGCAGCTGTTGGAGAGACTGGCAGAAAACATCAACATGTCTGCAAACAACATTTTCTCATGTTATCTCTCTATCTTGGTTTTATGTCTGATTAAGCTTAATACAAATCAGAGGCTCAAAGTGAAATTCAAAATTTCAAGCAATTATTTTCTAAAATCTTATGGTACAGAGGAAAAAATTAGGTTTAATTGTTGCATTTAATTTGAACTAATTGAGTTTTTTCCTTCAATTATGTTTACCATCACATGGTAGAAAGAGATTATTAATTCAAGACTTATATTTAGGGTTTTGGGTTTTTCTGTCATTGGTTTTATTCCCCTTTCCCCCAAATGCTGCCCGTTATTCAGAACAAATAATGTGTAGGAATGTGACAAGCACATCAGATGGAATAAAAGTCCTTCAAGTGTAACAGAGACATGACTGATAGGGTCAGCCCTTTCACACCTCTCCAAAATCGAGTTTAGCTACTGAATGAATTTTCAGGTTAATGAAACTGTTCATGTTTGGTAATGGAAAAAGAAGAAACATCATGAAAGTGTTCCTGTAGGATGACCACCCATCCAGACTCTTGCAAGATTGTCCTAGTTTTGTCTTGCTTTGTTTCTGCTTTTAAAAAAAATGGGGACAATCCCTTGTCCCGCAAGCCCTGTTTGTAGAACAATTTAACAATCTTGGAAGCTTTCTGAAGCCAGAAAAACGTCATCCACTGGGCAGGCAGTGTAATGCCTGCAGGGGACAGTCCAGCTGTGGGAATGAAAAACATTCAAAGGGGATTAGAGGGAGGGATATGTGGAAGAAAGCAGACCTGGGGTCAGGACTGGTTCAGATCTAAGGACTCTAAGAGAGCATCAGTGGAAGGTCAGAGGTTGCCTTAGGAGTCTAGCTCAAATGGTCTCTCAGAGGCTAATGGAAATATTAATTTGTAGAGGCATGAAATTCCTTTTCATCAATATTTAATTGACTAGTAATTAGTAATTGTTCAAAAATTAAATTCCATTCGATAAACTTCCATGTACTCCCAGGGCATTTCCTCCAGCAAGGGGAAAACTGCAAAATCTAAATCAATTCAGATAATGCAAGTGATAGCTCCCTTTGTCCTGCTCTAGTTTAGTAGCATATTATATGTTCCAGCCTGATTGGTGAGTGAGCACAAACTCATCTACACACTCTCTCCAGATGATTTGTACCATTTTTCCCATCTCATCCAATCATCCACCAGGAAACCTGTGACTATCTGACATCTTGTCATCCATCCTATTGTTATGTGAACTTTTCTCTCCACGCTTTCCCATCCTTACTGTAAGATCAGTAATCAAATAAATACTATTAATATTACTCCTAAAAAGGGCATGACAATCACAGTCCTATGTTTCTCTTATCCTATGTAATTTGCTGGACCAAAACTCCCCTTCTCTGGCCATCACTTCACTCTTTGAGGGCAGGTTCTACTTTACTTTTTCTATTTTATATCCCTATTATTTAGAAAAGAATTGAATTGAGCAATCAATTAACTAAAGATATAAACCTCTGGACCTTTGCATAATACAGCAAGTCAGTTTGGAAGTAGTATGTTCAATAGCAAAACAGGCAAGCTTCTGGGGCTTCCAGGCTCAAGAGCACCTTGATGAAGGAGATTTTTGTTTTGAAAAGGGAAATGGGTGATGGAGTAAGTAAGCCCAGAGGGAACTCATGACCATGATGTGGGACTGTAGGAGGCCATGTAACCAACTGGGACCTGAGACACATGGGAACAGGAACTTTTAAGATTGTACAAAGGAAGAAACCCCTGGTGTCTAGCAGAGAACTATACCTAATGGAAATCTGGTGATGAATTCCATGGAGGAGAAAAAAAGAACTTCCAATAACCTAAGAAGCAAACACTTATTAAACACCTACTATGTGCCAGGTTTACTATGCTAAACACTTCACAAATATCTCATATTATTCTCACAACCACTTGGCGAAATAGGTGATACCGTTACCACCATTTTATAGTTGAGGAAACTGAGGCAGACAGCTTTGAAGGGACTTGTCCAGGGTCACATAACTAGTAAATGTCAGATACAGTATTTGAGCTTATATTCCTGATTTCAGATCTAGTTACTCACTCTGCTATGGCACCTAACTGCCTCTGCTGCTGGCTCTGGAGGAGAAGTGAGGCTGGTGACCTTGCACAGCTCTCCCTCACTCAAAACAAAGTCAAGTGCAAGTCACATCATCATTTTTCTGAGGGCACGGTCTTCTTTAGCAAAGAAGGACGAACACAACAACAACAGTCCCTTTGTCATGTATACATCTTTCACACATGCCTTACTGCCATTTTACTCTGAATCTGAGCCCTTTCTTCCCATGGACTTTTTGTTTATGAGAGAGTATGCCAATATTTTTGCATGCCATTTTTTTTACCATCTGTGCTAACCATAACATATTAGAAAATAATTTTGTCTAAGAGCCAATTAAATCTCACTGATAATCAATGAGGAAGGGGCCTCTTGGGAGCTCATGAATATCAGTACTAGAAACCTTGAACTCTTAGAACTCTAAAGAAAAGAATTTGTCATTTGCCCTCAGGGAACCCGGGAGGTGTTATACACACATGTGAGTATGTACACATGTATACATATATGTCTGCATACGTATATATCTGTATACACTGTGTATATACATATACATTGTGTGTATATGTGTGTATATAGGAGTGTATACATACACACACACATATATATTTTTTTCCCTGAATAGCATAGAAACTCTTTGAATTTAGGGACTGGTTCGTTTTTGTTCTTGTATCACCAGTGTCTAGCACAATGACTAATACACAGCAGGTTCTTTGACCAGTTACATTCATCATCATCACTGGTGATTCAATTTTCCCTTTGACAGAGCATATATAGTAATAAAGGACATCTATATTTCCCACCCCTAGATCTAGAAAGTAGAAGCTTAGCAGAGATTTTCCAGTGGGCAGGTATATCTTCAAATAGGATATATTTTCACTTTTCTCAGAAGACTTGGTGGTCATGGCCAAGAAGAGAAAGATGGCTACATTATACAATCTACCCACATGACCTCGGGAAAGTTACTTCAACTGCCTGGACCTCAATTTCCCTATCTGTAAGATGAGGGCATTGTACTCAGTGACCTCTAAGGTTCTTTTCAGCATCTAAGATCCTTTGATATTGCAATAACCCTTCCAGCACTGGGATTGGTGAAATCTATGTCACTACTGAGCATATTGTTGTCTTAGAAGCACACATACTCAGGGGTTCTATGGGGAACCTCTACCATGAAACTCTTCAGCACACTCAGAGGGTTCTTGCTAAGGACAAATGCTTCCACAAAGTTCCTTCTTCCTTTCTCAGATTTAGTTACTGTCCCTCTCCACTATGAGCATGAGCATTTCTAACGCTACTTAGAAAAGGGAGCTTAAATACATACCAGATGCATTGGTGCACCTTGGGATGAGCCCAGTATGGATTCAGAGCTGTCATCACACCCATTACAGCCAGATTGGTTTTATGTATCCATGTGGTGCACACCTGTGTCTTGCTGGTCATGCAGGAGGTTACAGTTGTCTTTAAATCTTTGCTCCCCTGTGTAACTTTGAAAAACCAATTCTCTTCCTTTTGTTTTGTTTTTTTTTTTTTACCAAACACAAGGTTGAGGTGACTTAGGTTTTCATTATTTTTCTCTCTAATATCCCACATAAAATAAGAAGTTTCTCTTCTTAAGGGAAGATTTTAGATTTACAATTAGAAGACAGTGTCATGGAAAGAACAGAGTACTAAACCTTGTACTGGCTATTCAAACTCCATGGGATTCAATTTCCTCATTTTTAAAATATAGGGAGTTGGTCTAAATCATCTCCAAGGTTCCTTCCAACTCTAACAGATATGTGCCTTAGATAAATGGTAAAAGAAAAAATGACTTATTCTAGTGGTTGAGTTCTTTTTATCTTTGGGTTCATACCTGTGATTTCATCTAGCAATAGAAATTTCTCTGGGGCAGCTAGGTGGCACAGTGGATAGAGCACCAGCTCTGAAATCAGGAAGATCTGAGTTCAAATTTGGCCTCAGACACTTGCTAGCTATGTGACCATGGGCAAGTCATTTTTGCCTCAATTTCCTCATCTGTAAAAGGTGAAGGAAATGACAAAGTATCTTTGCCAAGAATTCCCCAATCAGGGTCCCTAATTGTCAGACAGGACTGAAATGACAAAACAACAACAGAAATTTCTGAACCCTGTTTAAATCTTCTAAAAAATTTTTAAAAAATAGAAAAAGAGAATAGCCAGAGGAAAGGGTAATAAAAAAATAAAACAAAAACACTTGAACAACTTGAGATAGTAAAAGAAAGTGACATTTGTGTTGAATTCAATTTAATTTAACACATATCTGGGCATCTAGTATACAAATTCTATCCTAGATGCTAGAGTTTTGAAGATGGAAGATGAGACGTATTCCCTTGCTTCAAGATTGCAATTCAGTAAAGGAGATGAGGACAGAGACAGAGAGAGAGACAGAGAGATAGAAAGAGAGAGAGAGAGAGAGAAAGAGAGAGAGAGAGAGAGAGAGAGAGAGAGAGAGAGAGAGAGAGAGAGAGAGAGAGAAAGTATCCTAAAAGTCTTAGTGCATTTGAGATGCCTTGTATATCTTTTATGTAGATAGTGTTTGCTTGTTGTCTCCCCCACTAGAATATGAGCTAAGCAGGAACTGTGTTTGCCTTCTATTATAATCCCCAGAGATTAGTACAGTGCCTTACACATAGTAAGCCTTTAATAAATGCAAGCTGATTTGTAAATACTGTGGGTCTAGAAATAAAGCCATAGGACTGAAAGTTAAATTTCTTGAAGCATACCCTCTTATCTTAGTGGTAGGTGCATTTTAATTGTGTCTTTATAATAACTTGACTTCTCCAAAGTAGATCTTCGAAGGGTCACTGTTTTTCAGGATACATAATAAGAAAGTCATCTCTCCTGGTTGCTCATTTTTCATGGTGTTACAGAATTGTCACTTTATCAAGAGAGTCTGGCCACAAATCCTACATAAAGCCAATTAAGGTCGTCAACCCTATAACAATGTCTGGAGTAAGTCAACAATAACTGACTTGAGTTATTACTTGCCATCCTGGGCTGGGCTTTGTTTAGAGTGGATGTAAACACTAACACTTCTCTGATCTTACCTGAAGACTATAATACTAACTCCAAGAATCTGTCCAGACTAATAGTTCATTGGTTCTGCACTAAAATGTGGGAGAGAATTTTCTGAGGAAACAGGTGAAATGAGTAGATAATACTTGAAAGATTATGATGGGGGAAAATCATTCTCCATACTCAATGTGGGTTGAAAATTCAGTTCTGTTCAGTGAATTTATCACCATGTGCAAAGCACTTGAAAATATTTTAAGTAGTGATTAAAGAATACTGTTAGATCCTGTTTAAATATTTTCCCTGTCAATGGTACATTTTGATGTAAGCTTAGATTCGTAGCTAGAAGGCACCATATTAGGAAACATGTTTTTCTATGTGTAAATTGGTGTTGTAGGGTAACCTCACCTGAAGAAAAGACTGCATACAAAAGCAAGGAAGTTTCATGTGAGGGAGCTGGATAACAGGAGTGATTCCTTTCTCCTAAAAAATAACTAAAGAACATAAATTGCCCTACTAATCGACTCCTAAATGGAAAAATACAGTCACAAGGGTTTATTTGTGTGACAGTAATTTCTCTCTTTTTTCCTTATGGAAGAAAGTTAGGGCACATTTGGAAAGTCACCCTAGACAGGAAATACTGACCATAGCCTTCTACCTCTACTGCTGAGAAAGAACTAATATAGAAGTTAGAGATGTAGCTCTGTGAAACCTCACAGCCTACTAGTGGCATTGTTAATGCAAATCTGTCCAGGTGGGAGAAAAGAGCCAAGCCTTTTTTGAAGCTATAAAGAATTATAGGATTTTGTGTGGGAAGCATCCTTAAAGGTAATATAGTCCAACTTCTTCATTTTACTGATAAAAAAGTGGAGGACCAGAAAAGTAGTTATTGCCCAAAGTCATGCTGATAGAATGCTCTCGGAGACTTTTGAACCCATGTTCAAAACTATGATGTTTTCTCCACTGTACAAAGCTGACTCAGAAAAAAAAGAATTCTAACAGATGAGAAAAGTACAAAATTGCATCTAGATATATTCTTTAAATTTTGTTCTACAAATAAATCTTTAAAATCATTTTTAAAATTGGTTATTTTAAGTTATTTAAACAAAGTGTTCCATTTGAATTTTTTTGTTGTTTTTAAGACATTTATTGGGAAAATGTAATGTCTCTGGTTGCAGTCTTTAGCTAAAGTTGATACCTTGCTATTTAAATCAGGAGCCACATTCATTACAAAACTCTTTATCTGGTTGGGAGCACTACTCAACTACTTTTAGGGTGGTAATACCTAAATGCAGATAAACTACTTAAGAAAGAAATAATTAGCCTTTTGAATGTTGAAAATAAAGTCCTAAATTTATGAAGCTATGATATCCAAAATCATTGTTGGTTATTAAAATTGTGAACAAGAAAGAAAAACTGTAATAACCATGGAGATACAAATCAAATTAAATTCCAGATTATCAAATAAATTAAGGAGGTCATATAAAAAATAAAAACTTAATATATTTAGCCTTAACTTTCTATTAAATGGATGAAAAGTTTTTTTGCTATGTTCAAAATACTAGGCTTATAAACGGAATAGTAAGACATCCTTATTTTCAAGTATCTCATATTCCAATAGAAGATTTTAGCTGCAATTTTTCAATGAAGTTTGGATCTGTAGAGGAACTTAAACTAGTGGAGGTATAAGTTTATATTTTCTTAATAGATCAACATGTAATAGAGGTCTGATTCTTTGGAAGGAAGATGTGGGAGTTTCAGCATGTAGTCAATCACTTTGCAATCTTCATCATTTGTCATTATTCAGATTTATTCTTGTAATGACTACGTACCTTGCATATGTCCTCATGATGAAGCAGAATTGATATGGAATTGAGCTTAATCATGAGAATATGCAATTATTATCTTTTTGACTTATTTCAAACAGAGACATTTTATAGTTAATGAGGAAGCATTGTAAATAACAATACCTCCTGCCCTCCCCAAATAGGAGATCCAGCTGTGAAGTAGTAATCTGTCAAGGTAGCACTTTGATCTTTTTAGTCATTGATGGTTGTTGATAGCCTGAACATCTCTGGCTTCAAAGAAACATAAAAATCTATTCTTAGGACTATTTGACCCCTATCTTCATATTCCTACCCATGATGAGAAAAAACGTGAGACCCAGAGAAGACTCCACAGTAACAAATGTGTTCATTTATTTCTGAATCATTTATTCAATCAATCAGTTAGCATTTATTAAGTGTTTACTCTGTTCCAGGCACTGTGCCAAGCTCTGGAAGGCCACACAATGAACAGGTTGAAATGTGTCAACATTGTGGAACTCTATCAGAGAACAGTAACAAAAATATTTTGGTAAAAATGATAGTGATGGTGATGATGAGGCAGCATGGTGTAATGGCTAGGAGCAAGGAAGGCCTGGGTTCAAAACCAACTTCTGGCTCTATAATATTGGGCAAGTTATTTAATCACATAATATCCTGGACAACTAAGACTATAAATTGTACAGAAGGCATCAACCTGTGTGGGTAAAGGGAGTTTACTCCTCTTGGAATCCCTTAAACCAATGAAATTACATCACTGGTCTTCATTCCCCCCCATTGATAAACTCTCAACTGTTTAAGAAATCACCATTCATTTCCCATTTTCAATGCAAACAATAAACAATAATCTCAGTGTTTACATATTGAAGCCACAAGTTTAACACTTCCCAGGCCCTTTCCCCAGTAAACTGATTTGAATTCTTATTGTGTGGTATATGGAAGGAAAGGTCAGAGCACAAGGACAGAGGAAATTCATGTAAAGTAAACAACATGGTATTGTGGAAAATGCCACTTATTGACTTGTGATTCAATATCTGTGCAAATTTCCAAACAAAAGCTGGGCTAGATCATTCTAAAGAATGAAAGTGTCAGGCAAGAGGACAGATCATTTGACTTCTGTGACCATTATGCTAAAATCTCAGCCATGCAAGTATGGTACATTTTGTGATGACATCACAAATGTGTTAGCAATCCAAAAGAGAACGGATGAAAGGAATTGGGCTTCCAGTCCCACCACCCGCATTGATGCAGTGACCAATACATTTCAAAAAAGGTCAGATGTTTTGTGACAAGATTAAAACAAAATAATCTAAACAGAAACCAGGCTCAGAGTGTGTCACTTTCCCTTTATCCCACTGGCATCTATATCCTGCCCAAAAAGTGAGTTCCCCTTTGCCTCTTGGTTTTGGCCCCTGTTCATTGCTAAGGAGCCCCAGATGTACTGGCTCTGGCTCCCCCTTTAACACCTCCATGTCTGGCCTCACATTCCAACAGCCTTTGTAGGGAATACAGCCTTTAGAAATGTTGGGGGAGGGGAAAGAAGGGAAAGTGGAAGACAATTGCCAAGAAAACTGAGTTCCCCCTAGGGAAGAGAACTTGTCTATTTTGGCCCAATGTAACTCAAGTGAAAGTTTGGTGACTATAAAGATTAAGCAACTAAATGGAGGGAGGGAGGGAGGGAGGGAGGGAGAGAGAGAGAGAGAGAGAGACAGACAGACAGACAGACAGACAGAGACAGACAGACAGAGAGACAGAGAGATAGAGACAAAGACAGAGACAGACAGAGATAGAGAGAGACAGAGACAGAGAGAGTTCATTGAAAATGCTCTTTAGAATTAAGTGGTTGAGAGTGTAACATGCAATGTTTGCTTCTCAATTAAAGGAAGAAATCATGAAAAGATGACCATAAATATACTCCTCTTTGTGATTTATTTGTACAAAGTTGCTAAAATCCTCATCAAAAAACCCCAAAGTCTTTTTCTGACAGTGAATGGTGAAATCAGGAAGTCCAATGACTTGGAAATTAAAGTATCGAACAGGCAGAAAGAAGGGGCACTGATACCAAAGCCAGATGGATTCAAGGTGGACAAAAGCATTTCAGGAAATGATTTACATTGGACTGGTGGGACTTTGTTACCAACTGCATTTGGCTAGCTCTAGGCTAGCCTCAGATGAGAAGTACTTAACATTTCCCGTTGCTTATCTTCTCTCAGGAATACTTAACATGCAAATCTGAGAATAAACTTTATTCTTCTCAGTGCAAAATCAGATTTCTTTGTTCGTTTGATTGATTGTTTGTTTTTTCCCATTTGGCTAATTGAATGTCAACTCAGCTGACCAATAGAGAAGAGAAGGCAAACCATCCCATACAGTAAATTACTCTCAGGAAATGAATTAGGCACACCTGGGTACCTGTCATTTAATGCAAAACTTCAGTACCTCCTCTCCAACATTTGTCACTTTCTTTTTCTGTCTAACAAGATATTGTCACTATAAATAAACAAATAAATAGGTGTGTGTGTGTGTGTGTGTGTGTGTGTGTGTGTATGTGTATGTCTGCATATCTAACTTGCCAATCTTATAGGTACGAAGTGGTATCTCACAATTGTTTTAATTTGTATTTCTCTAATCAACAGTGATTTAGAGCATTTTTTCGTGTCACTATTGATAGCTTTTATTTCTTCATCTGAAAACTGCCTGTTTCTCTCTTTTTGACAATTTATCAACTGAAGAATAAATTTGACTATTCCCTACATATTTGAAAAATGAGACTTTTATCACAGAATCTTGTTGGAATCCCTTACACCCCCCCCTCCATTTCCTATTTTCCTTCTAATTTCAGCTTATCAGATTTGTTTATGCAAAAACTTTTTAATTTCATGTAATCAAAATTATTATTTTATTCTCTGTGGTCTTCTTTATCTTTTGTTTGGTCATAAATTGTTCCCTTATCCAGAAATCTGACAGATTTATTTTTTCCATGCTCCCCTCATTTGCCTCCGATAATACCTTTTTTGTCTAAATCATTTATCTATTTTGATCTTAACTTAGTGTGTATATGTGTGTGTGTATGTGTGTGTGTGTGTATCTGTGTGATATAAGTATTGATGTACATCTAGCTTCTGTCAAACTGCTTTCCAGTTTTCTCAACAATTTTTATCAAAATGTTGAGTTCTTACCCTCAAAGCTTGGATCTTTGGGCTTCCCAAACAGTAGATTTCTATGGTCACTTATTACTATGTATTATATATCACATCTATTCTACAGATCTACCACTCTTATTTTTTCTCCATTACCAGATTGCTTTGATGATTACTGCTTTGTAATGTAGTTGGAAATCTGAAATTGCTAGACCTCCTTCTTCACATTTTTTCAAACTAATATTCTTGACCTTTTGTTCTTCCAGATGGATTTTGTGACTATTGCTTCCAGCCCTATAAAATAATTCTTTGGTGGTTTGATTGGTATGGCACTGAATAACTAAACTGACCTGGGTAGAACTGTAATTTTAATTACATTGGTTCAGTCTGGTCAGGAGCAACTAATATTTCTCCAGTTGTTTGGATCTGTCTCTGTTCATGTGAAAAGTGTTTTGTAATTGTACTCATATAAACTCTGGGTTTGTCTTGGCAGGTAGATTACCAAGTATTTTATATTGTCTGCAGTTATTTTAAGCGGAACTTACATATTTTTTATCTCTTGCTGATGGATTTTGTTGTATATAGCAATGCTGATGATTTATGTAAGCCTATTTTATAACCTTTAACTTTGCTGAAGCTGTTGTTTCAAATAGTTTTTTAGTTGATTCTCTAGGGTTTTCTATGTATACCATGATATCATCTGTAAAGAGTAAAAGTTTTGCTTCTTTACTGCCATTTTTATTCTTTCAATTTCTTCTTCTTGTCTTATTGCCACAGTTGATGTTTCTAGTACAATATTGAATTTAGTGGTGATAATGGACATTTTTGTTTCACTTCTGATTTTATGTGAAGGCTTCCTTTGTTGACAGTTTTAGATAGATTCTACTTATTTTAAAAATGGCTCCATTAAATTCTGTTTTCTAGTGTTTCTAGTAGGGATAGATGTGTTTTTTCAAAGGTTATTTTGGAATCTATTGATGTAATCATATGATTTTTGACAGTTTTCCTAATATCAAACCACTCTTGCATTCCTAATATAAATCCCACCTGGTCAAAAGTGCATTATTTTGTGATATATTGCTGTAATCTCCTTACTAGTATTTTATTCTTAAAAATTGCATAAATATCCATTAAGGTAATTGATCTATAGTTTTCTTGCTCTCTCTGGTCTAGGTAACAAAATTGTATTTGTGTTATAAAAGAAATTTGGTAGGACTCCTTCTTTGACCCTTTTTCTCCCAATGGTGTATATAGTATTGGGATTAATTTTTCCTTAAATGTTTGGTAGAATTAACTTGTGGATTCATCTGGTCCTGGGGATTATTTTTGGGGGGAGCTCAATTATGCATTTTTCTAAGATAGGGTTACGTAAGTATTCTATTTCCTCTTCTGTTAATCTGGGCAGTTTATATCTTTGTAAGTATTCATCTATTTCATTTAGATTGTCGGTTTTACTGGTACACAATTGGACAAAATAACTTTAAAAATTGCTTTAATTTTATCTTCGCTGATGGTGAATTCACCTTTTTTCATTTTTCATAAATTTGTTTTCCTTCTTTCTTTTTTAAAAAATAAATTAACAAATGGTTTATTGAATTTATTGGTTTTTTTTCATAAAACCAGCTCCTAGTTTCATTTGTTAGTTTAATATTTTTTATGAATCTCTCCTTTGATTTTCAGGATTGCCATTTTGGTGTTTAGTTGGGGATTTTAAAATTATTTTGTTTTATAGGGTTGTGTTTTTTTTTGCATTCCCAGTTCATTGATCTGCTCTTTCTATCTTTTACTGGTATATGCACTTAGACATGTAAATGTTCCCATAAGAACTGCCCTAGCTACATCCCACAAATTTCAGAAAGTTATCTCATTGGTCTCATTTCTCTTTAATGAAATTATTGATTATTTCTATGATTTGTTTTTTGACCCACTCATTCCTTAGGATTATTTAGTTTCCAAATAGCTTTTAATTTATGATTCAGTGGCTCTTTATTGAATGTATTTTTATTGAATTATGATCTAGAAAAACGTACAGTTAATATTTCTGCTTTTCTGCATTTGACTGTGAGGCTTTTTTGCCCTCATACATGGTCAATTTTTGTGAAAGTACCATGTGCAGCTGAGAAAAAGTTATGTTCATTTTTCTCATTCAGTTTTCTCCAGATGTCAAGCATATCTAAATTTTAAAAAATTCTATTCATTTCTTTAACTTCCTTCTCATTTATTTTATGGTTAGATTTATCTGGCTCTGAGAGGGGAAAGATGAGGTCCACCACTAGTCAATTTTCTTCTCTAATTAATTTGTTTCCCTATATATTATAATTTCTTCAGTTTTTTTCATTCTTTTCATTTTGTTTTATTGTTTCTTGATGTCTCCTGGAGTCATTAACTTCCACTTGCCCAATTCTAATTTTTAAAGAATTATTTTCTTCAGGGAGCTTTTATATCTCTCTTTTCCCCCCTGTTTGGCCAAATAAACTTTTTAAGGACTTATTTTCATCAGTGATTTTTTGTACCCCTTTTTCCATTTGGCCTGAATTTTTAACGTTATCTTTTTTTTTTTAATCCTGGGAAACTTTTTATTGTAGATGCAGTGAGAGAGTTGGACACAGTTTAGATGATTCCAATTTTGTAGGTAACATGAAAAGCATGATTTTCTGGAGCAAGCCTAACATAGGCCTTCTTCTCTCCATCAGGCCAGATTGGTGTGTTGACCTTGGCCACATCAATGTCATACCACTTCTTTACCACCTGCTTGATCTGATGCTTGTTGGCCTTGATATTGACAATGAAGACCATGTTGTTGTTGTCCTCAGTCTTCTTCATAGCAGACTCAGTGACATAATGATGGCATAGTGATCAAGCTTGTTTCAAGGGGCTGGTTTTCTGAGGCTGCTTCCAAAGTCTTAGTATCCTGGGTCACCAGAAGGTGGGGGATGTTTGAATCTTCTTCTTTTGGGGGCTGTGGACACCCTTCAATACTGCTTTCTTGGCCTTCAAGGCCTGGAACTTGGCTTCTGTCTTGGGGGGACAATGGCTTCTTTCTTTGCCTTTGGCACCATCTTGGGAAATGAGCTCTTGATGAGCAAAATCTTCTGTGGTGCTTCTCATGAAGGTGTTATTTTCTTTAGCATTTTTTTGTGCCTCTTTTATCAGGCTATTAACTGTCTTTTCATAATTTTCTTCCTTTACTTCATTTCTGTACCTATTTTTTTCTTTACCACTGTTATCTGATTTTGAAAATTTTTTAAACACTTCCAGGGGTTCTTGTTTGTCCTTTGCTTATAGCTGTTTTCACTTCATTGTCTTCTTCTGAGTCCATTGTTAGCACTGAGAGACCCTGACCCTGTAATCTCTTTTTGACCATTTGCTAGGTTCTGTTACCATCTCTGATTTGACAGTTCCCAATACTACTGCTGCTCTCACCACCACTGGTGACAGTCCCACCACTGGTGTTTCCTCACATGGGTTTTGAGCTGACTTCCTCCCCTGTTTCACAGATCTCTCTTTCCAACCTCTCATGTTGTCTTGGGCTGGAAGAATGTTTCACTCTAACCTTTTATTGTCTCTGCCACACCAGAATTCAATTTGAGGCATTATTTTAAATTTGTTTGGAGAGGAATGTTAAGAGATCTCAGTTGAGTGCTTTTCTACTCTGCTACATTAACTCCACCCTCAGAAGTTCAAATTATATCTTTCTGAAGCCAAAAGACTTGGTATAACATAGTATAACAATATTAACAACAGCAACTAGCATTGACATAGCATCTACAATGAGTTTACTATGTTTAATCCCAGCATTGTACCCATAACGTCGTCTAGATGTAGTATATAGAAAACTGGCCTTGAAGTCAGGAATATCTGGGTTCAAGGGTTGACTGTTACTATTGATTGTGTGACTCCAGACTTTTGTGTCAATTACCCTAGTCAATTCTCTAAGTTCCCTAGTTCCCTAGTCAATTCTCTAAGACTGCAGAGCAAGTGCTGATTGGCATTGGGAGAGGGAGTTCCTTATGAGGAGTTCCATGAACCAATAACATACAGAAAAGTCCAATAAAAAATAAAATTAGCCTGTTGATTTTAATCTATTCCATGGCCACACCCTTGTGATGTGTGTACCATTAGTCTGAAAGAAGATCAGACCTTAAAGTGTGAAGGGATGAGTGTAAATCCATCACCACATCCATAAAACAGGACTTAAAGTACATTCTCTCTTCATGGTGTATTAGCAACACCCTTTGCATACATAAACAAGAGCGAGTTTTAAGGATTACAACTGAAGGGAATCTCAAACGTTCATATTGAACTCTATAGGGAACTCCCTGAGATATTTCTTGCTTGCATATCCAAATCTTTTCAGAAACTTCTAAAACACATTCTCCTTGCTCTAAGTTAGGTCCAGATTTAATATTTTTAAAAGATAATGCCATCTAATTACCTGGGCAGGTTGTTTAGTGATTTTGATGTGCCTTCCAGCTGGGCTTCTCCTATTTTTTGCTTTCCCCATGTTTGAAATCAAGGTAGTGATGTAGCTATGTACTTGAAAATGTTGAGATCCATATAAACCCTTTATGAAGTGCAGCTGTAGGTATGAACTAGGGAAAAAAGTGATTGCATTCTCCAATTCTGCAGTGATAGGATACAACCACACCTGGACACAGCAGGTAATTCAAGGAATGCATTATAGTCTAACTGCAACATTCCCTGGGTGTAAATGAAATCCCCAGGATTCTGTTTCTTGTCATTCTTTGTGGGAGGGGGGGGAACAACACCAAGCTATTTCTACATTAGCATTCAAGAGAACAAATTACCATGATTACAGAATCCAGCATTGGCCCTGTACTGACCAATACCCAAGGGCGAAACAAAGATATTAATGGTTCAACCATGCTGTTTTTCATCTTTTCCCTATTGTGTGCAAGACTGTCCAATACATGCTGATCAAATCATAATTGAGCTGGCAGAATCCCAGGATCCTTAAGTGAAATAGTATGAAAAATCAAGCTCTGTCTACTAAATAAAGCTATGCACCTCACAGTTAAATAAGAGCCCGAGCAACACACTCAAAACTGTTTACAACTTTCAAACTATGCTTCCAAGAATCATTGGAATGCCTTTCTTGAAAGGGAAAATTAATAAATTCCAGCAAGATTTTTTTAAAAAAGTTATATTTTTCCGGGTAATCTTCTAAAAGAAATTTCACAGCTTTAACACAGTATTTTGCAATCAACTTGCCATTAAGTAGTGAGGTTATGTAATGATAATTAATATGAATCCTTCACATAGAGGCTTTCTGTTTTTAAAGTACTGCACATCATTAAGTATTAATTAATTATCTGTCACAAGCTGCAAGCATCTGTTCCTGAAGTCTCTTGAGGGAATTTTTTATTTAATATTCACGTGCTTGGAATGTTAATATTTGCACTGAGAGACTCTGAACATTTCTGGATATGGAGAAATGAATTGAAAGACTCATACCTGTATCCTTGCTGTCAGAGCCTCCTATGGTTGAGTGTTCAGCCTACAACCCAAATGTAGGCAGAAATATGCTTTAAGGGAAGGCTTGGTATGGTTTTCATTTAGGCTGCCCGTGGCCAAGAAGAATCCAAAAATTGTCTGGGAATTTCAGTGAATAATCTCAGAGTGGCAGGGGTGGGGTTTTTGCAAATTTTTCATCTGAGCGCTATAATTTTTTGCAGAACCTAGCCAAAGAAGTAGATCCTGAATTCACTGCTTCAGCAGCCCAATAAAGCTCTCTCTGTACACAGATGTCAGTGGTCACAGTCTTTGCCCAGAAACATGTGTACATATGTATGGATATATGTGTGTGTATAATATATACACACATATATTTATATGTGTGTATATATTATACACATATACACATATATTCATATCTGTGTATATATTATACACACACAACTACACCTATCCCTATACACATGTGTATACATATATGCATATATTTATATATAGTATATGTATGTGTGTGTATATATATGTGGAGTATGGGGGTATGTACATGTGTATATATTATACACTGCTCCTACATATATGTAGATACACATATGCATATACGTATATATACATGTGTGTCTATTTATGTGTATGTACATACACACACATATGTGCATACACACGCACATATATGTATGTGTGTGTGGATGGGTGAGTGCCGTGTGTGTGTGTGTGCACCCCTAATTCCACCCCTATATATATTTATGTATGTATATGCATGTGTGTACGTATAATCTTCAGAACAATGCCCAGGAAATGTTCATGAAACATTCTGCAGATATTCCAGATTCCCAGAAACTGTAAACACACTTTTGATGTCTTGAAACTTTTAAAATTGATCTTTCAGTGTGTTGGAAAACATTTTTTAAAAATTCCAGTCTTGTTTGGGATTTGTGATTTTAATAGGAAAAATACTAACCAATAGGCTGAAAGTAAGATAGTCATTCTAGCTTGCAATCATTACTTTTTGATCATTTCAATGAACCATGTAGCACAGGGTGTCTCCCACTTAATCTTTGAAAGATACCTCCATCCCTTCAGAACCAGGGAAATCATAAGTTCAAAAGTATAGCGCTTAGAAAGGCCTCAGAGACAATCTTGTCCTACCCCTCATTTTACAGATTCAGAAACAGATACCCAGGAAAGTTAAGAGATTTAAAGTCTTATAGGTAGTAAGTAACAAAAGCAGGATTGAAAGTGGGTCTTCCCTGTCTCCAAATCAAATTCTCCTTTCACTGTACCAGATGTGAATTGCACAAGCAATCATATAAGTGGCAGAGGCAGGATTTGAACCAAGTCCTCTTACTCTAATCCAAATCTAGCATTCCTTCCATTGAAGAAGAGATTGATTAAAAAAAAAAAAAAGATGCCACATTAACACTCTCACAATACCCAATCAAGAGAGAAAAATCTTATTTTACATGTCCAAACCACGGCAAATTTTTGAGGGACAGTCTTGCATCTTGGCATGAATGAAAAACTTCTTAACTCTTCCCCATCAAGTCCTCTGACACATCCAGCTGGGTCATCCTTTTTTTCCACTGAGCAGACTGGGGTGTTGTAAGGGTAATTTAAATGGGAAGATCTTTCCTATTCTTTAACAGGGCCACAAGATTTGATAAATCACATGGAAGCCTAAGTCACATGTGGAAGGAGCTTCCTGAATGAGTGGAACAGGAAGGGTGGAGCAGAACTGGGAGGAAGTTGGTAGAAGCAGTTAGAGCAAAGGAGAGAGGATGCAAGCACGCTAGTCTTGTTAGCGTTTACTTGTCATCAGGGGTGGGGAAGGCTTGGGAATGGCTCTGTTCCTTGCAGTGATAATGTGTATAGACTTCTTGGTTACTATGATGGATTTCTTTATTACTATGATGGATTTGGCTTTCTGTTGTCTGAATAAATGTTTTTCTTCTGCCTTCTATTTGGAGAGTCCATTATACTTTGCGATTCAGAACTATGCCAGCATATTCATAGTTGCCCTTGGTGCTGTGAATATTGTCCCTCCTGTACAGGTGTCAGATTGCTGCTGCCCTCTTTAAAGCTATCCAGTGTGTAGCTTATTCCATGAGCCACCGAGAAAATGCCTAATTATTTGTTCATTCAGTAAGTATTGATTAGGCACTTATTATGTGGAAAGAACTACCCATGGTCCTGAGGAGAATGTAAAGATAAAATGAAGTTACTACCCTTAGACAGCTTACAATCCACTTGGGGAACTGAAATATGTGCACAAGAATTGTCTTAGAAATATATATGATATATGTATAAGAATCATACATATACACATATACACATATACATATACATACATATACATATACATATATATATATACAAGCGTACAAAAAGTACAATAAGAGTTCAGAAGAGAGAAAGGTCACTTCTGGGAAGGAGTGAATTGTATGGCAGATGTCAAGGCAGGTAGCCTCACCTATGTTGAAGGTATTGTTATCTGTTGAAAGAGACGTAGGAATCAGAAGGCTTAGGGAGAATGGAAACTCTTCACGACAATGTGTATAAAAATAAGAAGCCACTGAGATGAATAAAATGGTTGTTAAGTAGTAAAAAAAGAACTGGATGAAGATTAGCAATGTGAACTTATAGTAAATAAACACAGTTTTGTGGTTTCCTCCAAGAAACATAGAAAAATACAAGAGAAAGTAGATAGCAACCATTAATGAAGTATTAGTAAAACCAAGACACCAGAAGGTTAAAGGGGTAAGGGACTCTAGTATGCCAAAGTGAGCATGGTTAAATGAATGCCCATAAGATCCATGATGAACAGGGAGTTAAGTAAAGTGTGAGAAGGGCTGGTAGACTGGAAAGATTAAAAAGAGTTGAGAGTTTAGTGGTCATGATGAAGGTAAGGGTCATACATCCTTAAGCAAAGGACAAATCTGAGGTCTGACTGTGTTGTATGTGGCCAAATTACTGCAAGAGAAGGTCATTAGAGTTAAGTAGTGCCTGAAACATTATGAGATCAAGGTTTTAGTCATATGACAAGTATTTGAAGGACAATGGAAAAGTGACTCAAATTCTTTAAGTTAACATGCTGCCTCTCATCAATAGTCTGTCCACTTCCATGACAGTAAATGTTTTGGAGAACAAGCAATGCTTCCTTTCATTTAGCATTGATGGAGAGCTTGGTGCAGACAGGAAAACCTGGATTCAGATCCTGCCTCTGACATGCACTGATTGTATAACTCTGGGCAACTTAATCTTCAGTTTCTCTAATAACTCTTTCAAACTTGTAGGTTGCAGAAAAATGTTCTTCAATTTACTGGAGAGAGTTTCTTTTCTGGGAGCTCCCTATAGCAGCAAAATCACAATCCATACACTTAGTAGACCTACCATTTAAACTCCCCTGCCTACTAACACTGAGGCAATTTAACAAGATATATTTTATAGTCTTAACAAACATCTTCATGGCTTCATCAAAAAGTACATTGAGGTACCTACTTCAACTAAATTGCCTACACCAGCTACCAGATATCTGATTGTCAAAAATCAGATACAGCCATAAAAATCAGATAGGTCCATAATAAAAGTTACTCTGGTTCCTTCTTTTAGATCAAATGAGATAATATTTGTAAGTTCTTCCCTTTCCCTCCATTCTTCATTTTTCCTTTTTACAATAACATACTAATACTATTGCTGTGTTATTATTACCATTGTTATTTTTGCTATTAAATTACAATGGCAATGAAATGAATATAGCACTTTAAGGCTGGCAAAATACTTTACGTATATTAGCTCATTTCATCCTCACAATGATTCTGTAAAAGAAATGCTATTATTAATTCTCTTTTTATAGATGAGAAAACTCAGGCTGATAAAGGTTAAATGTTTTTTTCCAGGGTCACATAGATAGTAAGCATCTGAGATAGGACATGAACTCAGGACCTCATGGTGCCAAGTTTAGCATTCTATCCATTATGCTAGCTGCTTTTGTCATCAATATGTAGATGAAAGGGAGGGGCAGCTAGGTGGTGCAGTGAATAGAGCATCAGTGCAGGAGTCAGGAGGACCTGAGTTCAAATCTCACCTCAGACACTTGATGTTCACTAGCTGTGTGACCTTGGGCAAGTCACTTAACCCCAATTGCCTCATTCTGGGTCATCTCCAGTCATCCTGATGAATATCTGGTCACTGGATTCAGATGGCTCTGGTGGAGAAGTGAGGCTGGTGACCTACACAGCCCTCCCTCACTCAAAACAAAGTCAAGTGCAAGTCATGTCATCATTTCTCTGATGCCATGGTCTTCTTCAGCAATGAAGAGCAAGCACACACACACACACACACACACACACACACACACAGATGAAAGGGACCTTGAGAGCATAAATGTTAGGCAAGTAACTTTTGCATTTCAGTGTTTGAAGTTGTGTATTTTAACCCCTTTGACAAAAAGGGGCTTCATTTTATCATCTCTGCTTAAATAGATCTTAAAATATGAAGTGATGATATGGTTGGTACATCTTCAATTTTTGGAAGCGGGTCACAGGTTACCTTTTTTTCATGAATCCAAAGGTTTTCTTCCCAACTTCCAAACAAAATTATGCAATGAGGTCCCCTTCCAGGACACTTTTGGCACTGTGAACTTAAGGATCCCCACTTTTTTGTGCCCCACCAAAAAATAGAAAACACTCTGCCTTTGCTTATGAGTGTTGACCCAAATAAATTTAAATATATTTTAATTTATTTCATTAAGTATTTACCAATCACATGTAAAATATTTTTAACAACTTTATCAAAACTTTTGAGTTCCAAATTCTCTTCCTCTCTCCCATTCTTTCCCCTTCCTTCAGAAGGGAAGCAATTTGATATAAATTATTTATGAGTCATGCAAAACATATTTCCATATTAGCTATGTTGCCAAAAAAGCTCGAACAAAAATAAAATAAATAAAGTAAAAAAAAAGTAAGCTTCCATCTGCATTCGGAGTTCTTCAGGTTGATAGTGGATTTTTTCCTCATGTTGACCCATACAATTCAAAGGAGGAACCTTATATCCCAGGAGTGTGTGTGTGTGCGCGTATGTGTGTGTGTGTGTGTGTGTGTGTGTGTGTGTGTGTGTGTGTGTGGTGTGCCTGTAAAGGAGTAATACCAGTGCACATTACCATAGGGTAAGCAAGTTCACAGATCTTCCAACATCTGCCTGCCAGATCCAGATGCCTGCACATGTACTCCCTGATGGTCATTTTTACTTGGAGGTGGATGATGAGGGACAAAGCTAGAGAAAGTGAACAGTAGAGCTGACAATGACTTGTTCGGAGACTTCAGGTTCCCTTTAATCTCCTTTCTCACTTTGATGTCTGGGTTTCCTCTCTTCACGCAGGGACACTGGAGCTAAGTGCAACACAAGGAAGCCATTTACAAGTAGATGGTGTGTGTTACAAACACCTTCTCTGTCTTTAGTGCCAGGTGAGTTAGATTACCCACATATTTCAAGGTCTCTGCTCTCTGAGTAGGTGGACATTTTGATTCTGTGTTATTTTGACCTCTAGAAATATGAGAATAGGGAGGGGGGAACTGACAGCTCTGACCTTACTGTTTTTTCACAGTCCCTTGAATGCAAATTAAAAAAGTAAGGATTGAGAAAAAAAAATCTTTGTTGACTTTAAAAATATGTGCAGACATCTAGAATCTTTGCTTAAATGATTTTTAGTTAAGAGCTAAGCTGGAACAGCTAGGCTGTGCACATTGAATTCCTATTCATAAGCTGTTTCTTCATATTTTAAAAGAGGATCATATCTATTTAGAAATGATTTCCACTAACATTATTATGACATTAAATATTCTTTTGAGTATTAAAAGTTTAAGTATTAAAAATAATAAATATAGCCAGTGCTTAAATAACACTATATGCCAGTCACTTTACAAATATCTCATTTGATCATCACAACAATTCTGTGATATGGGTGCTATTATTATTCCAGTTTTTTTCCACTGAACAAACTGACACAGAGGTTAAGTGACTTGCCCAGGGTCAAACAGCTAGCAAATGACTGAAGTTAAATTCGAACTCAGGTCCTCCCGACTCTGAGCCCAGTAATGTGCCATCTAGCTGCATACTTATTATTTCTTATTGTATGACTTTGTTAACATTTTAAATTTAGACTAAATTTTCATTACTTATAAGAGGGTATCTTTTTATCATCAATATTTTGTAAATGGGAAATGCTGTTACATTGTGGCAGGAGACTTGGTTTCTTCATATGAACTACCAAATTTTATTTCTTAAGTATATTGATTTGTTACCTAGATTTCTAGACTTTCTCTGCTTTGAAAGACAAAAGCACAATTGTTAAAATAGTTGAAGCTCGATAGTGAGTGATACATATAGAGAAAAAGCACATTTTATATATTTTTAAGAGTAAAATAAAGTCCAAGGTGTAATTTGGTCTCCTTTCACTAGCCTTTAACTTTTATCATTCATAACTTCATCTAACACAGACTTCCCCCAAATTTTGAAAAAGAAGTTGCAGAACTTAGAAGAAAAGGTAGTCTATAGCTTCCTCTGCCTTTATACTTCTCTTTTCCCATGCTCTCAAGCATCTTAGGATGAACTCCCTTTTCCTACTAGTATCTGGCTAGGAGACTTCAGGCGAAATCAAGATTAAAAATGTCTCCAGCCTTCTATTCTCTAAGGATAGCAGCTTCTGTGCTATCCCATGTTTTCCCAGCTTTCACTTTTAAAGGAAGAGACAGTTATATAATAGTAGTAGTAGTAGTAGTAGTAGTAGTAGTAGTAGTAGTAGTAGTAGTAGTAGTAGTAGTAGTAGTAGAAAAGTAGCAGTAGCAATAGCAGTAGTAGTAATAGAAATAGTAGTAGTAGTGGTGGTGGTAGTAGTAGTGGTAACAATTGGGGGAGTGAATGTTGGGGAGATAGTGGTAGTCATCAGTTGATAGCACTGATATACAGTTTAAGATATGCAAAGCACTTTACATATGTTAGCTCATTCTGTCTTCACAACACCTGTGAATTCTTATAACATAATAGCATCTATGATATAGGGGCTTATATTAACCCCATATTACAAATAGGAAAAATGAGGCACAAGAGAGGTCAGGTGATTTGCCCAGGATCACACAGAGTATGTTTAAGATAGGACTAGAACTCAGCTGTTCCTGACACTGAAAGTCAGAGTTCTTTGGTTTAATTCTTAATTCTGCTTTTTATTGGCAACTTGGAACAAGGCATGACATTTCTCTGGGAATCAGTTCACTTATCTTAAAATCTCTCTCTCTCTTTATACATACATACATACATACATACATACATACATACATTCATACATACATACATTTCTAGGTATATGTGTGTATTTAATTTTTTTTTACAAAAAATTGGGTTCAAGCTTTCCCCCATCCATCTTACAAGTGGTTTATGGACAAATGTTGCTTAATTAGACTCATTAGAAACTTCCCCTTATTAAAATCCCTTAGTAAAAAAAAAAAAATTGTTCTGTGAAGTTTGGATTTAGTCAAAGGGCTGCACTTGAGGACGTGTAGAATCCCATGTGACCTTGAGGCCACAGGTTCCCTGCTTTATTTAGTTCCCAATATTTCTTCAGGTTCCTATTGCCTCTGATGCAAACTCTTCTGGATTTTTTTTATTTTAATTTTTGAAAAAAAAATGGCCTATACCTTTTCCCAAAGAACATGTTTAAAAGGATCTTGAATGCAGAGGCAATCATCATCTCGAAGGAGATATTGAAGTCCATTGGTCAGATTCTTTGGCGCCAAATAGGAACATACTTTACTTCAGTTAAGGAGTCCTCAACCTGCAGAAATTGATGGGGACTGGACATTCTGGTTCCATGGGAAGTATGCTGGGTTTGGAGTCAGAAGGTGCTGGGTTCAAAGCATGCCCCTCCCATCTACTATATCAGTAACCTTGGTCAACTTACTCTATCAGTAACCATGGTTAACCACTTTGGATCTCACTTACTCCATCTTTAAAGTAAGGGAGTTAGAATACATCCTTTCTAAGGTCCCTTGCAACTCTCAAGTGAATCCTAGCAGCCTACACAATCTGAATAACAACACCCCTGTTCTTTTAGTCTAGGGTTTATAATGTAAGGTTTAAGCACTTAACATTTGTTTCCCCTTGTGTTTGTTATTTTTAAACCCCTCTAGGTTTTCCTATAGTTGGTATCTTTAAAAACTCACACAGAAAAAGTTCATGTGCTATTCCATAGAGAGCAGGACATGGGAAAATATCTCATGACATCTGGGTGAAAACACCAGGATCATGAGTTGAGAGTAATTGCCAGTAGGGGGAAGTAGATAGAGGTTCAAGCCTTCCAGCTAGTTTTAATGTGGGTTCTATAGGACAAAAATGAACTGGAGAAAGAAATGACAAAGCTTTCCAGTATTTTTGCCAAGAAAACCCCAAAGTGGAGCAACAAAGAGCCAGTCACAATTGGATAGCTAAACAACAGGAAAATTACAACTATTGATGAATGGATAATGATAAAATTGCTAATACTTTACTGACAATACAGTAAGATCTCACAGAGCTAGCTCAACAATCCCAGCTGACATTGTAATAAATTTAAGGTTTACCAAGTATTTGATACCTTTAGAATTTGCTCTTCACCCTCTGAGATAGATTCTTATATACATTTTTCAGATGAGGAAATTTAAGCTGGAAGAGGTCAAGCAATTAACTGATGGCCACATAGCACATAGCTATGTCAGAAGCAATCCTGGAATTTAGGGTTCTCGTGACTCCATTCTAGTGAGTGCTCTTACAACTTTGTTCTATGGTTTCAGTTGTTTCAGACTCTTCAATACCTATTTGGGGTTTTCTTGGCAGAGATACTGGAGTAGTTTGCCATTTCCTCCTCCAGATCATTTGACAGATGAGGAAACTGAGGTAAATATAGTTTAGTGACTTCCTTAGAGTCACACAGCTAGTAAGTGAGTCTTCCTGACTCTTGATCTGGCACTCTGCTACCATAAATAAATATTATTAGCTGCACTTAGAAAATCAATATAAGATAAAATGAATTATTTACTAACAGTATTATAATCTTTACACTGTTCCTTACAATTCTGAACCACTTAAAAATCATACATGATCTAAGAGCTGAAATATTTTTCTGTATTTCTATTTTTCCATTCATAGGAGATAGGGAGTACCAAACTAGCATGAAGTATATGGGAAGATTAATAAGAACTTTTTTAAAAAACTTTTTGAGTGCTTAGGGAAGTATTTTACTATATTTAAGAAGTCATTGTCTATAACTGGAAAAAAACATTTATATGGAATAGGAACATTCCGTCAATCATATTGATGTATTTTCTAAATGATATTGAAAAAAACACACTGCTATTTAAAACCACTTGTATTTGTCATGATATATACCAAACTTCCATATCTGATTGCAGTCATATAATTTGACATTATTGTCTCCAGTGAAAAGGTTCAGTAATTTGTCCTTAATCAATTGAAAAACAAACAAATCACTAGTTCAAAGGGTATTTCTTTTGGGAAATGAGTGAGATAAAGAGACCTCCTTACAGTGAATGTACCATAAAAGTAATATTTTTTCCTATATTTGAATGTTCTGACATTGAAGAAACAGCCAGTAACAGAAATAACAATGTGTTGGGGCAGAGGGGGAGGGGAGGATTCATGGAAAGATTTGTGATCTCTTAAAAAAATATTGGACCTAGATGCTTGGCTCTAGAGGCGACAGCATAGGAAGAGGAGCCCAAGTTTGGAGTCAGAGAATTTGACCTTCAATCCCCCTTCTTTTACCTATAATTGGTATAATATTGGACAAGTCACTTAATGCCCATGGGCCTTAATTTACTGATCTGCTAATGAGGGAGTAAATTAGACATATAGAGGCAGCTAGGTGGCATAGTGACTAGAGCCTTACTAAGAATGGGGTCAGAAATATCTGAGTTCAAATCCATCTTTGACACATTAATTTTTTTTTTAACCCTGGACAAGTCAGTTAAGCCTTTGTTTACCTCAGTTTCCTCTTTTGTAAAGAGTAAGGTAATAGCATCTATCTCCTAGCATTGTTGTGAGGATATATTGAGGTAATAATTGTAAAGAACTTTGTAAACCTTCAGTTGTTATGTATATCATCATCATCATCATCATCGTCATCGTCATCATCATCATCATCATCATCATCACCATCATCTTGTTCTTAATACTTCATGAGTCTCTAAAATATACCAATGTAGAGGAACTGCTTCTAGAGCAGGGCTTTTTAAACTCTCTGCACTCATGATCCTTTTTGGTTTCTGCAGCATTCATTGGGGTGGGGTGGCCTGAGAGCATGTGTAGTGCAAAATGCTCACGCCTTGTGTTCAGAACCAAGGCTGCAATGAAGTTATGGGATGCAACATGGGAAAACGCTTCCAGAAACACCTAGGAATCATGACTTATTTGATTGTGAATTAATTTTTGGTCGTTGCATGTTCAGAAACCATTTACTGGGGCCAAATCTTTCTTGACCCCATGTGGAGTCAGGACTCATAGTTTAAGAAGTGCTGGTCTAGAGAGTATATTCGTATGTCCCAATCAATTCATAAGGAAGACGAAATCTCAAAAACCCCTTTATTTGTAATACAGAAACAATTCACGGTGTATAGTATAGCACTGTGAATAGGAAATTGTGATTTTGGAGAATTAAAATACACTTGTGCAGACACATACACACAAACACACACAATCTAGTGGTGCCCTAGTTGAGATTCATCCATCCAAAGACAGTATAGATATACTATTCCCAGAGAAAAGTCTTGAAATTGGGTTAATTTTCATGAACCTTCTCCATGAGCTTTGAAAATGTTTGACTGATCCTGCCTTGACTTAACTTTCTAAACCTCAGTTTCCTCATCTGTAAAACAGAATTAATATCTGTAATACCTACCTCGCCAGAATGTCATGAGGATTAAATGAAATATGTGTAAAGTGCCTAATAAACTTTAAAGTGTTCTCTATATGCCAACTTTTATTTATAGCATGTATCTTAATTACTCCTTTGCCTGATTTTCGACTATTCTAATTCAATCTTCTCTTTTTCCTATTTAAGTGTTTTATGCCTATTCCTAGTTACCTATTTAAACAACAAAGATTATTTTTAAATGCTAAAATGTCCTGAGTATCTATTAATAAAGAATCAACATTCCCTTTTATCCATTTCTTGCCCCTGATATATTTACAGAATGGTTTTCTACTTCTCTATGTCTTTTGTAAGTTGCAGCAAACTTTCTGCCATAGCTAAGTTATTTCTTCACGTTTGTGTAAGGTAACCACTTTTCTGTGGTATTCCCATTTGTGTTTCAACCCCTTGTTTAGTTCTTTCTGTAGGCAACCAGCTGTTAAGCCTAAGAACACCAGATGTTAAGGCTAGATTTAGAGATGCTGTTACTGAGGCAACCAGCTCTGCATGCCTGCCCTTGCCATCACTCTGTCCCTACTCAAAAGGAGAGAATTGGACTTCATCTTCCTCGGTGGAAATGAAACAGACCAAAATATATTTTTAACTCAAAACTTTTAAGCTAAAGGGAGAAAAAAACCATTTTTTTGTGGGAGTTTGTATGCAGTCCTTCCCAAAAACTAAATGCAAATTCTTGACTGTTTTAATGTTCAAGGTTTTATCTGGTATTGCAACAACATGAACAAATTCAAAATTTAATAAAGGTCAAGTGGATTGTGAAGGGTCTTACATGATGAGCCAAGTCAATCAAAAAGTATTGTACTGGGTGTTTTCTTAGGTGTGGAAAGGTGAAGACAAATGGGAAATAATTCCTGTCCTCAAGGAGCTTGCATTCCATTTGAACAATCCAACAGATTCACACATAGGTAACCACAGAATAAATGCAAAATGATGGAAGAGAACATTAACAGCAGGGAAAATGGAAAAGTCCTCTTGAAGGAAATATTACTTGAGATAAATCCTAAAGGGAAGTAAGCTTTCCTTATATAAAGGGCATATGAAAGTCTGCCATGAAGAAAGGGAACCTTAAGTATAATGACAAGATTAGGAAGAGCAGTAGTTTTTTGGTAGTCCACTGTTCCTGACACAAAATTGGCAGTGCTTCCTGAAATTTTCCCTTGGACCACTAAAAGATTCCATATTGGCAAAGAAGAGTGACTGAGGCAGATAGTAGAAGAGACAATGGCTATTATAAGTGGGCTTTTGCAACCTTACACTAAGTTCTATTCTCCACTATGACATGATTTTGAAAAACGCCATTTTTATGTGTAAGAGAAGGCAAATACTTGGCAGTTTATATTGAGTTTAAACCAGGATCAATGACAGATAAAAGCAATGTTGTATTAAACAAAGGGCTATGGAGCAGACTTAAAGGTCCATTGGGACTGTGGTAGAAATGTTCCCGGACACTGAGCAAGGGGATTCCCTGTTATGGAGTATGACCTCATGAGCTCATAATTAATACCATTCCCCCCCTAAATTGAAGAGCCATGGGAAATAGCTCAGCTAAGTAATTTCTTAATTCCTCTCAATGGAAAAGTATTTTATTCACAAATCAAGGCATAATGGACCAACTGAACTGTTCTAGGTTTCAATGCTAATTGTCTTAATAAATTAAAAAGAAAATAGCTGTAGATTTGTGGGATTGAACTTTCTCCTCCAAAACCAACAATGGTGCTGGCTGACCTTGAGATCTGCCCTCTCTCATCCCCAGAAGATGGATGGAAAATAATTGTCCCTTATCTACTTTTCTGGAGTTACTTCTCGAAGTTTAAGTGTTTATAACAATATTTTCTTCAAGAAAGATTGTTAACATGACAATATAATTATGTGGGGGAACTTTCAATAACCATTTTCTTAAGATACCCTGATCTTAAAAAAAAAAACAAAAACAAAAACAACAACAACAACAAAAAACACCTTGGTCTAGATTCCCATCCTGCCCCATTCAGGAAACACTAGAGGTAAGAAGGTGATCTCAACACATGTGACTTACTAGGTATAATAAAGCTTTGGGGGTCAGCTCCACACCCTAGACTTTTTTTTCATTTTTTTGGAGTTTTTTTTTTGTTTCTTTTTTACATCTACCTGGTTTTTGTTGACCTTCCCTTTGCCTTGGGCTGTCAGTTCTGCTTATTCTCTTGGGTCTGATTAATTCATGTCCTTGTAGCATAGCTCATTATTGTTACAGACACATATTTTATGCATTTACTCTTACTTAATACTCTTTGAAATGACAGAACTCTCTGTTTCCTCCCACTTTTATGCAACTTGAAAACAAAGTAGAAGAGAATTCAAGAAATTTGCCTAGAATTATGTAGCATTCATTTTAGTTCTAGTTCCTTTCTCTCCCTGCCCCTCTGTTGATAATTGATTTTTTCCCTATTTGTGTATTCAGGGTTTTGAGTATCTGAAGTGTTCTTCTGAGATCCAGGAACTATGGCTACACAATGTCATATCATACCCTCACAATGTCTGGAAGGCATAACCCAAGACTTTGAAAGATTCTCAGATGCCAGTCCAATGCCTATTCTTTCCCATGACATGAGAACCAATAATTGCTAAGTTTAATCCACCAAATCTATGATATACTTTCATGAAGTTAAAAATGAGCAGTTCTTCCTATAATAATTTCATACGCATAGAAGTACAATTTACAGAGTTGGCCCAGATATATGGGATCCTGAAAGATGGGTCCAAGGAGAGTAGGATAGAACCAAAATTCTTATCGTTTGCTTCCTCAGGCTGGCCAATACATTGACACATCACAGACTGAAGTAACACATCTGGGAAAACATTTCTAGCACTCATATACACATAAATGTTCAAATTAACCATGATTTACCTTTTTTAATATCATAATGCAAAAAGGAAGAGTTTATTTCTCACTGTTAGCATTCTCAGACAAGATTCTGCAATCATGTATGATAATGCATTCCCAATGAATGGAAATATCTATCCAAATTTCAAGTAAATCTGAACATACTAGATTGTTTGTAAACTGTATCTCTAAACACAAAGGAAGTAGATGGGGGAAAAACTCCCTTCTAGTAGAGGGATTTGTTAATGCCATTGCATTATGGCAAAAAAAACCCCCTAAATTAAGATAAAAAAAGAACTTTGAGAATTTTGAATTCTCATATTCAAGCCCTTAAATATAATTTAGTTGAATGCTAAAAATAAAAGTACTCAATCTTAGGTAAAATGAATTTTTACCTATAAGCAGAGAGAATCCTTTGAAGAATTGGCTATTGTTATTTATTCTTTATTTTTTAAGAGGACATCACAGGGTAAAGTCTTGACTCCCGAGTAAATGTGACCAGGATGCAGTGCACAACATGGACATCTTCCATGACTGACCAAGCTCTAAGAGCTCCACAACTCCTGCTTCAGTCACCTTCATGGTTATTGGAACAAATTGTTCTCATCTGCCTATTCTTGCAGGGTAAATCTTCACATGCTTGGGGTAGACACTCCCCTAACTCACCAATGAGTTTGAGGCTCACTGGTTTAACCTTAACCTGGTTTAACCCATCTGCTGGTTCTACTTGGGTGTGGCCACTGCACCTACTACAGCTTCATAGAAACCCAGGTGAGAGTTGAGTGCCAGGTAGATACCAAAGGTGGATGAGTGGTCCTAAAAAGGGTTCAATAAGCTCTCATATCAGAGGTGCTAGCCCTCCTTGAACACCCCCAAATACTCCAGAAGATTTGGCAGTACACTTCTGAACTGGTAACAATATGATGTAGCCTAAAAAGCAGTACTTTATTCAGAGAACTTGGGTTCAAATGCTATCCCTGATAGTGCCTATGTGATCTTCACAAGTTGCTTAACTTCCCCAGATCTCAGTTTTCTCATATGCAAAATGAGAGTGTTAAACTAGATGACCTCTGAGGTCCCTTCCATATGTAGATCTGTGGTTTTACTATCCTAAGTAAAAGAACATTCATATATTCATGGATTCACATATATTTGGAGATTTTAGAGGCCATCTTGTTTAACCCAAACCCCAAAGGGATACCTAATACAGCATTTGACAAGTAATCATCCAGCCTCCACTTGAAGAGAAATGCCCTTGACAATGAGGAGGAGCCCACCACCACTCAAGACTTCCCAATCCACTTTTGAATAGCTCTAATTGTTAAGAAGCTTTTTCCTATCATCAAGTCTAAATGTGCCTCTTTGGAATAGCTAGCAATTGCTGCTGGTTCTGTCCTTTAGGGCCAAGTAGAAAAAATCTAATACCTTTTTCACATGAAAGCCCTTTTAAACACTTAGTCAGCCATCAGACTCTTCCCCCAAGTCTTCTTTTCTACAGGTGAAGCCTTTCAAGTTCCTTCAAATGATCAGTATGTATTGTAAGAGTGGATCTCACCCAATTTCTAGATCACATGAACCAAGGAAAAGAGCTGATAGAAGTCCCAAATTGCTATATAATAAAGAACCCTACATAGAAAGAACTCATTAACTCCTAGAATAGGGCTACTTTTTCTTTCTTTGAAGCTATACTAAGGGCTTGATAACATACCTTCAGTTCT